>NC_142168.1:34449010-35667581 GCF_029865625.1 Vigna umbellata
AAGTCCTTGAGAGAGCTTATAAAAATAACTTATGATGTATCAGTTAATTACTTTCATTTATTTCAAGAAGTTCATATGAAAGTTAATCATATTTGTTTTTAATCATAGAAACTGTTGGGTTTATCGAGGAGGAGGTTCACTCAAAAGATATGATACCAATAAGATTTGAGTCCAACCACATAAGAAATCGACACCATTCTATGTTCAAAACCTTAAGGCAATAGGTCTTCACCTTTATATACTTTTTCATTTCTATACAAGGTGAAACTTAGACTAGCACTTGAAATTCTAACAGAAACAACTTTATACATTAGCATTAAGATTACAAACACTAGTTCATTCAACAAGGGTTTAATTAATCTTTACGCAGTTTAGGCACTAATCTTACTGTTTGCAAAAGAGAACCAGAATCCTCACGGAAGACATTGTTCTTCCTGCCACTTGCAGTCTCTAGAACAAGCACTCCAAAACTATAAACATCTGCTTTATCTGTAAGTTGTCCTTGAGTAAGATACTCAGGAGCCATGTAACCTCTGCTCCATGAAATGGACAGAAAAAAAGAACTGGTGTCACTTAAAACCAAGAAACCTGTTAACAAAATGCATAAAAACTACACAGTTTCAATTATCAGCTCATGCTTTTTTCTTGAATGGTTTCTTTATACGATAACAGTGTTTTCCTATTACAATACATTACATATCATGAAGTGATATGCACATTTGAAAATGTAGGTTTGAACCTTTCATGCATGATGTGATGTGTTAAACTCAAAGACTCACAGTGTTCCAGCAATTCCTGTGCTTAGATGTGTTTTATCAGCACCAAAACACCTTGCAAGACCAAAATCTGCAATCTTGGGGTTGAGATTCTCATCAAGAAGAACATTGCTACTTTTGATGTCTCTATGGATTATTCTTATTTCAGAGCCTCCATGAAGATATGCAAGCCCTTCTGCAATTCCAACAATTATTTCAAACCTCTGCTTCCATTTTAGAATCCTTGTTTTGTCCTTTTCTGCAAAGCAAATTAGTCTATCACCTTACTGAAACTGCACATAAGAATTTGATTTTCTCTTGCCCTTCCTTCACTATTTGCATCAAAGAGGTTGATCTTATGAAATCAAAAAACGGACTAATTCTTATGAAAAACAAAACACCATGTATATGACACTTTCATAAATAAGGGATTAAAAAAGAGATTTTAATTTGAGGAGAAAAAAGGATGAACTTTGTATGAAATCTCACCCCACTCACACGTAAGGAATTGACATTACTCTCTACCAAAAACCTTAAAAACCTTAAGACAATGGATTAATGGGTCTTTCACTTTTATATAATGTTCTAATTTAGCATTTCTATCGAATGTAGGACTTGGATTCACGGATTCCCAACAAATTAACCAGATATTTAACTCAAGTAAGAAACTAATTGAAAACATAGCACAATATTTTGATTAATAGAGAGAAAGGGTACCAAAAATGAAATGGTCTAAGCTCTTGTTAGGTAGGTATTCATACACAATGAGGCTCTCAGGGCCTTCAATGCTGCAACCCAATAGCTTGACAAGGTTCTTGTGATTTATTCCGCTGATTAAATTCACTTCATTGAAGAAATCATCCACCCATTGTCTATTATTGAAGATCAATCTCTTAACAGCAACATCTTTCCCGTTTGGGAGAGTCCCTTTGAACACAGAACCAGCTCCTCCTTGGCCTATTTTTCTTGGAGTGCTAAAATAATCCGTGGCCTTCTCAAGAGTTTCATATTTGTAATTCAAGCTAGAATTCTTCAAATAAGAGGGAATCTCAATGAAGTCCTTTTCTGATTGGATCAGGAGAATATGAAATCCAGCATCAGAAAAATTAACAGACAATCATTCTAAATAGAGAAATGATATATATATATATATATATATATATATATATATATATATATATATATATATATATATATATATGCAATTTTTAAGACAATAGTGTTCTACAGAACTTTACTTTTTCTCTTTTTGGTGAAGGCCACATAGGAGACTAAGAGAGAGAGAACTACAACAACTGCAGCCAAGACTGAGACTGCTGTAATGATGGTTCTTTTTCTAGAAGAATCTGAAAAATGAGAACATGGACAATGGCATCAACATGTGTGTAAAATAAATGACTAACATGAATCTGTCATCTATGAATTAAATCTAGGAACTGTTATGGTAGTGTCTGAAATGCTGCATTTCTGTCACAATGATAGAATAACAAATTCAACTCCATCTTCTTTCCCTTATCATGTATTCTATAAGCAGTGGAAGTATTGAAAGTGCATGATAGAAGATTTTGATATGAAAACTTCAAACTAGTACAATACAACACTCTTACCATCTCCATCACCATGTTCACCTCCTTGATTGTAGAACTTAACAGTGGAATATCTCAAATAACAGCCAGAATTCAAGGCCCTCCCTTCCTTCTTAGGCAAACACCCTCTAACCTCATTTCCAGCTTTCTTCAAGCAATCACCACACCCTTTTTCTCCAACAGTTTTCCAGCACTGTGCCAAAGCATAAACTCCCTCACCTTCTCCCACTGCAAACCCTCTTCCCTCATTCACTGCCACCCTCACCACATTCTCAACCACTTTCCCAACACTCTTGCCAAACACCACCTCAGCCTCACCAGCCACACCACCATACTGTGTGGTGCAGTTCACTGTATCCCTCAAAGGGTCAGTGTCCTCAGAGTAGAAACTGTAGTTATCATAGCGAAGGAAGCAACCATCAAGGTAAATGTGACCAGAAACGGAAGGCACGCAGCGAGGAAGCTTGGTGCGACTGGCTGCAAAGCACTGAAGACAATCAATATTGGAAAGATCTTGGAAGCACTGTGCCAAACCATAGATCGGAGAGGTTGATGACGGTTCCTCAGAATGAGTGCCCCAGTTGTTTTTGCTCACAAGCTCTTGAAGCCTTCCCATTTCTTTGGTGAAAACAGGGACATAGTTACCACTTGGTGATGCTCTGTGAGTGCCACAGTACAACCCCACTTCAGAGATTCTTGGATCAGACACTGCTGAATGTGAGAAACACAAGAGGGTGGCCACTGCCAAGATAACAACATCAAAAGCTGCAATCTTGCACTGGTTGCTGTGACATTTGAAAGCCATGATGCTTGTTATCAAATCCTTCAAACCGGTTTGGTTATGTTCTTGATTTCCTACTGATTCTTTATATTGCAGAAAACAAGACTAATAATAATACAGTCACATGTGTCTAATCTTTGATATTGCTGAAAATTATAGACAAATACTACTGATGCTGTCACATTTGCGTAGTTTTGTCCTTATCTTTGATTGATACAGTCACAAATATGGTTGTGATTGATCACTCAGACTTAAAAAATCTTCAAGTTGCAGCTATTGATTGTTTTTACAAAGCTTTCTTGTTGATGTTCTGCAAGAAATTGTTGAGTCTTCTTCTTGTTGTGTGTTTTCTGATTTTGAGTGAAAGAAAAGGCAACGAGAGAGACAGAGACAGAGAGAGAAAGTTTGCGTGTTTTTGGCACCTTTGAATTTTCATTGTTCTTGTGTTACTGTCATCGTTTGCTTCAGTTTCTAACATAATCACTGTGACAGCATAGTCACTTGTGGAATGTTCAAACCAAGCACATCAAACATTCATTATTAATAATGGTTTCTAATAGTATCCAAGGTTTTAGATTTTCTGACAATTTTTTGGTAAATTTACTGGGAATTATATAAAATTGTTCAAACAATAAGTAAAATCCATAAAATTTTTGCTATTTTTAACAAATTGTAATCAATAATTACGAAATATTTATTTTTTAAAAAAATTATGCAATTTTTTAATATTTAATTAGTAATATGACTGTAAAATTTTCTCCCTTTCAACTAAATTTTGCCTATATATATACAGGGTCAAGAAAAAGAGATTTTATAGTTTGTGGTAAATAAAATAAGACCATTTGTAAATTTACATAATTATGTGATTATTTTTCATTTGAGATATTGTATGATTATTTTTTTATATAGAAATGACAAAATTATGTTTTTAATTTGATAGAAAAATTATCTTATTAAAAAATAACTTTAAAAGCATATAGATGAATAGTAAATTATGATTTTTATTTACTAATTTATTTAAATTAAAGTCAAGTACTACTGACAAATTTAATTTAGTTTTCCTTCTAGAAAAAGGGAGAAAAATCGTGTAATAGCTTTTATGGAGTTGTCAAAGGGAATATTGCACTTTTTTTAAGATATTGATTTGACTCTTCAATACACTTTGGAACTAAACAGAAATCATTGGTGACGAACCATGATAATTATCTAATACAAACGTGTTTTCTCCTTTTAAATATAAAACATAATTTTTTTTTGTTTTTTGGCTGTCTTATTTTAATTTTTTTAATTGGTGCTTATATTAATTAATCTGAAGTGTCTTTAATTAATTTTATTCATAAATTATAAATGGTCTTTTTCACTACATATTAAAGAATATAGTTTAAAAAACAAAAATTCTATTATTAGTATAAATTATTTAATGATGTTTTTCGGAAAATAATTCAATTTTAAAAAAATTTAATGCTACTGACTTAACTAATTAATCAACTTTATTATGATCATCTTTATTGCAACTGAGGTCAATCTTTTTTGTCAACTATTTATTTTTAGTATTTTGTTTTGTATGTCAACATGCAATTTTTACAACTTTTGAGAATTATATTCTTATGGAGCAAGTTAACATGCTTTCTAGAATGTTTGAATAGACAAGATTTTAAGAATAAAAATAACATATTTCCATTTTACTCCTTAAAATGTGATTGGATGTTTGACTAATTGCTAAATAGACCTTTTCTTTTGGGCTAATTTTGGATTTGAATTACTCAATAAATATTTCTCACAATTTATATAATTTTATTGGTTAAAAGTTGACCCTAAAAGAAGAAATTGTTTCAATGAAGAATGTGAGTGGACTTGAGTAGAATATACGTAGATTTCTTAATAAGAATTGAAGCAGAACAAAGTCATACATGACAAGTTTGAATAATATGAAAATAAGAATAAAATTATTAAATTTTTTTAACCAAATTTAATTTTTGGTTTCACTAAAATAAATTAAGTTTAGCTTTAGTTTATCTACTTTTGTTTTTTCATTTAAATATATCACTTATGAATCTCAAGTATATTGTAAAGCATTTGAAATATATAAAATAAAAAAAGGTTAGAATTAAAAAATTATATTTTATCTATTAAAGAGTTGATGAATAGTTTCGATTATAAAATTATTTAAAAATAGTTTTGTTATTTTAGATTAACTTAATATTTTAGTAACTCAACAATAAAGAAGAATGAGAAAATTATTATAATTTTTTCAACAACTGTCTAATTTTTTATGATAAAATGGTATTTAATTAATTTAGTTTTGTTAGGAATTTAAAGATATATTTAGTAAAGATAAAAAAAGAAGTTACTCTACAAAAGAAACACATAAATTTACCATTTTAAAGTTTTATATTAAAAATCATCTCAGATCTATTATATTAATTTATTTCAGATTTTATTAATGCTGAATATCTTTGATAATTTATTTTCTCAGAAAACCTAAGCTTTAGAAGATTAACTTTATGTCCATAATAATCCAATTTGAAACACATCAATGGTTGGTGAAGTTTCTTTCTTTTTTAAGGTATCAATGTCTTCTTCACATTAGGAGACAGTCAAAGTTTGTGTGTAAATAAAAGAAGAAGAAAAGCTTATACTCATAGATAAAAATAAAAAAATAAAATAATATATAAAAATTGATATTGATTCATTTATTATTTTAAAATGTTATATGAAAAATAATGTTGAATCTCTTATATAATTAAATTTAAATTTATATTATATTTTTTCAATAAATTTCATTTCTGAATAAACCTAACACATATAGAACATAAGGTAATTACCTGAAACAAAGCAAAATCTTACATAACATTAAAATTTAAATTGCATAACATAATTAAAGAACTTAACTAGTTATAGAATTAGTTTTGATAACAAGTTTATACTTTTACTTGTTAAAATAAAAAAGTCACATGAACAATAAATTACAAGCTATGAATGCACAAAAGTTTTTTGACTTTGAAAGCAGTATTTAAATAAGCTGTTGTTTCTGACATTTGTGATTGTTGACTTAATAGTTAATAGTTGACCACATTATACAGAAATAATAATTATATGTTTTGACTGTCGAGTCAGGATTTGGTTACTACTGTTTAATTCGGGTCAAATATTTTAGGATTAATTCAAAGGTTTATTATTATTATTATCCAAATAAAATTGGTATGTCTTTTACTTGAGTTACATATTTATATCCGTGCGTACTAAAAAATCAAAAAATAATTTATTTGATGTATCAATCAGTTGTAAATGTTGAGCATTTTTTTCCTTAAATTACAATCTTTTGTGGACAAGAAAACAATTAAAATAACAATTATCTTGAATTGTTTTTAAAGTTTTGATTCACTATGGATCTTTTAATTATATTAGTCATTTTTCTTGAAATATGAATTTAATTAAGTTATTTTTAATACTTATTTTCTGAAGTCATATTCTTTAAAGACAAGTTTTCGGACTTATTCCAACCTCCCACCAACCTTAACTTTTATATATATATATATATAATCAATCTCAGTTACGTGCTATCTTGGATCTCTTTCACTATTAAAAATATATATTAGAATTAGAAAATAAATACAACTAACAAATCTTTTGGTCAAAATCGTAACATTAGCTATATGAATTTATTTTAGTTGTGAAGTTTTTAATTTGGTTAAGTCAAACGATTCTTTCAAATAATCACCACTTCACACAACACATACTACAAGTTTTCTATTTTTCATATAAAAATAAAATTTTCAAATATACCTCTTACTGCAAGTATACTTGTTGAGCAAGACAATTCATTTGAATAAAAAAAATATTAATTCTTAAATTTAACCAAGAATAATCAGAATTATATAACATTACGTTTATGGATATTTTCTTGCAACTAAAATTTGGTATTTATTTCTTTAACTTTTACACCAAAGAAAAAAATCACCTAAACACTCTGACACTGAAATTGCAATGAATGAAATTCACTGCCAATGACCACATCTATTGATAGATAACAGACGTATCAATGTTTTAACACGAAAATCTGCAAATTCTGCTATTGATCAGTAAACTCTAGTGATAATACATGGTAAAGGTTAAGAGCATAAGGAAATTTTCTCATCACCAATAAAATTATAACACTGTTCGTGCTTATTAGCCTTTACTCTGATAACATCAATCTACAATTTGTTGTGTCAAGTAATTGTAGTTGTTTTTCTTCAATCATGCAGTATCCTTGAACCACGTCCATGCCTTCCGTCGATCACAAAGTTCATCTCTTCTAACTCACCAATTGCAACTGATAAAGAAAAATTTTGGTAAACTAGTTTAATCACTACAGAATTTTGAACCTAAACAGCTGCACCGAAATCATCGTCCTTGCAAGATGAGCATTACCATCACTTTGCCATATAACCAAAACTATTAACCACCTTATATTTGAATATTCCAAGCCATGGCAGGGTAAATATATGGACTCTCATGAACGACCAACAGGGAAGTTATTTATCATCAACTAAAGACAATACAGGAATTCCCTTGTTAGAAAAGCTTGAGCACACCACTCGCATCTCATCGCCTATTTTAAAGTCCCTACTATTATTTTCCTGCACGATAGAACAGTAACAGGTTAGCAAGTGAATTGAATGGCTCATGGTGCAGACAAAAAGACAATACAAAGATGGATTCCTACCTCAAATCGGTACACTCCTCGAACTCCTCCACCCAAATCCAACACAAACCCCTGCGCACGAACTTGATATACTTTAGCAGTTACTATGGTTCCAACTTCAAGATCTTTTGCAGTTACAGAAGCCCTATTTTTGGGTTTTTGTTCACCCCCCTCTTGCTTTTGAAGATCAGATGTTGACTCTTTTTGCATTGAAAGTTTTGTCTTCTTAGCACTAGTATATGGCAAGGGACCTGAATGAGAAGTTGAAGAATCGATAACATCTTGAGATTTACGAGATTTTGATTTCGGTGCAGAATGAATTGCATTTTGAGATGGACGTGATTTTGACTTGCGATCCAATTGGACGCCATTATCAACCTGAGGAACTTTGGAAGATTTCTCCTCTTCATCACACTCTGCAGCACTACGTATTACAATTACTGGTACTTGGGAGGTTGGGGATTTTGCTTCACCCGACTCAAGATCACCTAAAGACAACTCAGAAGCAGAATTTTGTTGTTCTTGTACTCTAGACGCATTCCCGTCTGTTTCTTTTGCGGACGTAACAGATCCTTCAGTTACATCATTAGTCTCCAATATTCCAGGACGAGGAAAAGTTGCTTTAAGGGATAATTTGATGTTACCATAAACATCTTGGCCTATGCACATCAAAGAAAGCTTCTGGCCAACAGAGACAACCTCTGAAACTCGGGAAACCTATGTATGCAGTCATTAAAGACAAATTATTACATACAAATTGTTTTGCCTGCTATTAGCAGACCCAACACACGACCCTTAACGACAACCAAAAAAAATAGTTAAAATCATACATACAGGTTCATATGACAACTCAGAAATGTGGAGTAAGCCTTGGTGGCCACCATTAAACTCCACAAAAGCGCCGTATTCTTTTATATTGGTGACAATACCTGTGTAGATACCTCCAACTTCAATTTCACGGCCCACAATAAAATCAACCTGGCAAACAAGAGGATTGAACTTCAGAATGAAAACCATTATGAAATATATGAGGGTGACATTTCACCATTTGTCATTGATATATCCATGACTTAGCATGTATATAAACAAAATGAAGAGCCACACATGACTCCCACCGAGTAGTATATATGAATATATGTAATTAATAATTCTTAAGGAAAGCATTACTTCATGATATTATCAATTTAACAGTGCATCAGCAACTCCTGATATAGGATAGACAATTATCTCACTTGTGACTAAAAGAATAAGACTCCAAACAAAAAGCACGATTGGATAAAAATTAATGGTTCAACAGAATGGAAGAAGTACCTTTTCTAGTACTTTGTCCATTACAGATTGATTCTTAGCAACTACTGTAAGTTCTCCATCGCCTACAGACATCCGTGCACCTGATTGGAGTGCATGATAACATGTTCAGTAAATTTGATCAATCACTCTAAGTATATATATATATATATATATATATATATATATATATAATACAGCACGCAGAATTCAGTAGAAATCATAAAAGACAAACATGGGACAATATATCAATGTATAGTTTAAAAAGAATTTTTAAAAAACACTGCAATCAGTGACAAGATTAAGAAGGATCAAAGCTCGCAGACCCAAAAACTATGAACAAAATGAATCCTTCTACAGTTATACCTCAAAAAGCATATCAGAAACGGGAAGTATAAGACAACTTCACAATTCAGTCTAAGTGGCAGGGGAGACCAAAGATACTTAAAAGTTAAATTCACCTGTTTCTTCTTCAATTTTTTTCTTTAGAGCGCCCATTGGCCCAATTAGGCGACGAATAGCATCGTTGTTGTACTTTAAAGTGGCTGCATCATCAGAAATAAATTTCAAACTTTGGTACATCATACTTTATCAAGGAAACCTATTAGAAAAGATAAAAATGTCAACCTAGCCGTGGAGAAGTACTGTCATTCTTGTTGCGAGGTATACTAATTTCTTGTTCCATGTGTTCAAGAATGAGAAGACGAGCTTTGTGTGCAGGTTCTAAACATTCACAAACGATATCCAGAGGAATTCCAGCTGGTTTCATATCCAACTGACTAGCAGTAACTCCTTTTCGAGTTCCAGCAATTTTGAAGTCTATGTCACCCAAATGGTCCTCCAAGCCCTTAGAAAAATTAAAAATAACACTTTTGCATGAAATCAATAATCTTTTTTTGTTCAAAATTAATATAGAATAACTGAAACACAAGATTCCATAAAACATAAAGGTAAACGTTGAAATATTTAATATTATTGAAACACATATTTCGATTATCAAAAGTAAGAAACTAGAATGTCACAATGTAACTATATTAAATTATATATTCTTAACAAATATGCAAACAAAATTCATCACTTTTTGAGCATCTTTATTTGAAATTAAAAAACATTTCAACATAAATTAAAAATATAGAAATTGTTCCAAAAAATTGACACAAGTTATTCAAAATGATCACAGAAAGGCCATGAGTAACAACATGAACTTGAAGGTAAGTATAGTTGTTAAATTAATAGAAAGTATACCTTCCAACCAAAATAGCCAGTATATAAAATGATATAGCTCAACAATATATGAAATGATATAACTCAACAAGTTCTGGAATTTACCAGAATATCAGTCAATATGCGATAGTCTGCTATTTTGCCAGTGGATGGATCAAGCTCACTAACAAGACCCACAGAAACCCCAGCAACATGTTCACGTACAGGAATTCCAGCCTCCATCAAAGCCATACTACCTACAGAATGGAAAGATTCACTGTGAATTTTCTCTTTATCTGCCCATGGACATTGGCATGTTACTTGCAGCGGATCAAATTATATTAAATTGCATACTTCTCTATTGTTCTGTGGGTTTGCACATGGTAACAAGTATCGGACTATTCACGATACAAATCAATAAGAATAGCTCGAAGACTTGTTTTTACTCCTGTATTGTGTTCGTATCATACGACTCGATTTTTGAATCGATATCAAATCAAATGAATCTCTCCGAATCACAGCTTGAATCATAACATCCACACAGAGAGATGTCACTCGTCGTGGTACCTCTCATGGCAGGTACTCTTGCTGCAGCAACTCTTGCGATGGCACCTCTTACGGTGTAATCCCTCCCATCGATGGGGGAGAAGAAGCTAACAAACCACAGCAGCACCTCTTTTGGTGGCTACTCACGGCAGCGCAACGGCGACTCTCAGGGCATCAACGTGGCTGCCGAAGGCACAACCTGGCCTTCTAGTGTTGATGATTAAGACAGATAAGCTAGGGTTTTTTAGTGGGTAAGAAATGAGTCTGGTTTTAACCTAAAACTTTAGCCCATATTTAGTTTAAAACATTTAAAGGGTAACTAGTAAATGATAACTCCCTCTAAAATTACTACTGCACCCAAAAGAAAAATGGTGACTATGGAGACAGTCACTGTACCCATAAAATTGTTTTTTTGGATCAAATATTTATCAACCCAAGTATTTTTTTTCTTAACAAAGGAGTTGGGTCATACAATCTAACCCAATCCAACCGTTATAACATTAACTTGATTTATTATTATATAATCACTCTTTTTTAACGTAATTGTTGCTATTAATTACATCTTTACGTGTTTGTATATTTTTTATGTTATACTTTTTAAATGTTTATGAATCTTAACAATACAAAATGATTTGCGATACAAAACATAAGCTCTCTTATACGTGATACGATTTGCAATTCAACTACCATGGTTTGCACACCTAGTAACAAGCTACAACTTACATGGTACATTCATTTTGACTCTCTTTTTCTAACAATGATTTTTTTTATTCAAAAAGAAGAATACTTAATGTTTATGAAGCTTAAACACATGAATATGGTCATAAAATGGCATTACAAATTCTGATGTCGTGAATTAAAAAAGTGTACCTCCACATACAGTTGCCATTGACGTTGAACCATCTGAAGCCATCACTTCAGAGTTGACACGAATGGTATATGGAAAATCTTCTTTAGGGGGCAAAACAGCAAGAAAAGCTTTCTCAGCAAGAGTTCCTGAAAAAGTAAGACGACAAAAAAGAAACTTGTTAATTAATGACCTTTTTGATTGGCAAAGCTGAAATACAATCACTTCTATTATTAAGAACAATGTCTCTTTCTGGTTTCCAAAATAAGTACCCCTGTTTGGTCAGCCGTTAATTATTTTATCTCAATTGATAATTTTTTGAGACTGTCCTTTCAGCATTGAGTGGTAGATTCTGGTGTTTACTATTTCATACACAGACTTTTGGTAATTTCCTCTTTTATTATATAGTAAAATATTTTTAAAGTTTGAGAGAAATCATATAAACAAGAATTTTATTCAGTGTAAAAATGAAGTCAATACAATAGGATGAGAATTAGTTGTGTACAGCTGATCAAGTATTACAGTAGAAATGTAACTACTTCAACTAACTCCCGACCACCTGAACTAACAGAAAATTAGTTAAATGATACATTTGTCAGTAACTACTACCTAACAAATATGCTGAACACTAACTAGAGGTTTCAAACTATACTCCCAACAATTAAATTTAATTTTCTATACCGCACATGATCGTGTTTACATTAAGTAACTCTCTCCACCGCCAATTACCTCTCATCAGTTTACTTTGCCATTCATTCCACCAAAAAAAATTGAATATCCATCATCACAAAGGCAGAAAAAACAGATAGGCAGAAAAGATCCAGCAGTCATGGATCTCTCTTGTTCACCCTCAAATAGCAATAGAAAAAGCTTTACCACCAATATCCCAAGATAGGATACCTAATTAAATGCCCAGATAGATAAAATATTCCAATAATAATGTCTTAAAATAAAGATAAAACAGTATATATTTAAGTTAAAGACAATATTAACCATTATCTTTCCAACTGTCTAATTCTTAAACATTATGCACACTAAACTAAATTAGGGGGATATAGTGGCGGAGACCATTCCTAAATTTGTACACTATCTTCCAAAGTGGCAGATAATAGTGAAGGGAGTATAGAACTTCTGAGAAAGACACTTATTTTTTTTCTTTCAATAAACCTTTCCCATTGTTTAAATTTCAAAGTAGTGTTAAATTAAAACAGCATTTTTCTTTCAAAAAACAAAAACAAGTCCTACTCAATTATGTATTGACATTTTGAAGGGAAACGTTGTACAGAGATTTTAGCTATTTTTCAAATATGGGAGACCACAAGAAACTTTGGATAATATTTATACGTTACTCATTTACCATGACCAACTTCACGCCGGTTTATACCACCATGTTTACCAACTTCATTTATGCAGAATGGTGGAAAACTATAGTGAAGCATAAATCTCTTTGACGGAGGACCGACAACAGACTCCAAGCGTTGAGCATCTGTAGGTGCTCCAAGTGTTACTGTACAAAGAACCTGTCAATGACATCAACTTACACCACAGCAGATAGAACTCGAACTAAAAAAATATACTATTTCTCATCTTCACATATGCCTAACTTTCAACCACCAATAACAAAAAACATAAAATATATTTTACCTGTGTTTCTCCACGGGAAAATAACGCAGATCCATGCAACAAGGGTATACATCCAGCTTCACAATACAAAGGCCTTACTTCATCTAGTTGTCTTCCATCAACTCTGTTTCCTTCTGCAATAATTCTTTTACGAACCACCTAAAATGATGAATACTTTACTGAGTGCAAATAAAATACCCCTACATTCATTTTCAAGTTTAGAACTAAATATTTTATGACTAAAACATCTCCCTATTTCGTTGGAAACTTTAGAAGATGATGAATCAAACCAATAAGATAATTCTTTATTACTTTCTATTTACTCAAACAATAGCCCTAGTGAGTTTCCTTTGATATTTGTTCCCTACTTGTAATCTTAAAATGAAAAAGGTAATAGGCATATTAGTCTCTAAAATTGTAAACTTATCGCAATGCTCCATACCTTCTTCCTTACGGTATCTACAGCCTTTGATAAGACTTTTAAGCTTTCTTCATCACCTTCTTCTACAAGCACTCTCTTTACATCTTGGGTAATATTGTCCAATGCTTCCCCACGTTCAAACTGGATGAAAATCCATAACAGATAATCCAAATGTAAAATGAAGAAAAAACATCTAACTTTCACAAAACTTATTAAACAAGAGAAAAAGAATAGAACACCTTCCCATAGTAGGAACTTTCACAAAACATATTAAACAAGAAAACAAGAGAAAGAATACAATACCTTCCCATAGGTAGGATCAGTAAAAACAGCTTTGATAGGTTCCTCTGCTATATTACTAACTTTGTCCATTGTTTTGTCGGACAGCATAGACAATTTGTACTCCTTCTTAGATTTACCAGCTTTAGCAGCAAGTCTGATTTGAGGTTCAATATACTTAATTGCCTGATGAATTACAGCAACCCATCTCAATAACATTCATTTAACAAAAGAATAAACCAAGTAACAAATTTCAAAATCACCTCTAGATGAGCCATCCTTAACCCAGCTTCTAGGTCTTTCTCAGATATCTCACAAGCTTGCACATCAATCATCAAAGTTTTGTCCATTGTACCGGCATACACCAAGTTAAGATCACTCAATTTAAGCTGCAACATCATAATTAGAAGGCAATGAGAACAGAAAAGAATGGGTTAACAGAGATGAACAGAGTCAAACCATTCAAAAAGGCATTAACAAAGTCAAAATCTAACTAAGCTACAAAACAAAGTTCCATCAATAAAAAAAATATTGCATAATCACTTTAAACAACATAATTTGCTCTAAATTACCTCATTCGTGGTAGGATTTACTATAAACTTCCCACATATCCTACCAATTCGAACCATTCCAATGGGACCGCCCCAAGGAATATCTGATAACATTAAAGCAGCTGATGTTGCATTAGCTGCCAACACATCTGGATCATGTTCTCCATCCGAAGAAAGAACACTTGCCGTTACCTAGTAAGTGAAATATTTCTTTTTTATTAGAAAAAACCCATCACAAATAAAAATTAAACAAAAATAGTAAACAATTTAATTAGAAACACGGTTTGATAGTAAATGTCTTTTCCACAAACACGCAGTTACACATTGTCATGTATGGTAAATTAGCTGTTTTTCATATTAACTACTACTGATTCTGATTGGTTCACCGTGTAACAACTTTCACAATGAAAGTGTATAACAATATCACTTTTAATCACTGAAGAAATTTAAAAAAAAAACAAAGTATCTAAAAATGCAATATATCAATCACTTTAGTCTAAAATTCAAGAAGTCGTACCACTTTAGCGATTATGACTAAATGTCTTCATAACCATTGTTGAGAGATAAGAATACGAAGAAAAAATGAAAAAAACTTCTCCATTAATTGAAAGTAACATATACATCAGTTAATATGTAACTTTATTACAAATGAGCTTCTCTAAATGGTTGTTTTCAACGCATGCATAACATTAGCTTGTAGTGAACTTTATTTCATCTTTCCCTCTTATTTTCTTCTACAAGTGGTTAGAGAGAAATTTTTTCCAAATAGACCCTATATTAGCAAATGTTTAAAGATCAAAGTAACAAAGAGTGGTTTAGGTTAGGAACTTATCTTCGAGTAACTATTTTATTAATACTGAGTATCCACTCTTTACCTCTTCTTGGGAATATGACCGACAGCCTCCTCCCAACCACATAGTTCCATTTACAAGACTTCAACCTAAAATCTTAGTCTTAGTTAAGGAATCAGAATCCAGTCCCATTAGAAAAGGTAACTTGTTGGTTTGTTTGGAGACCTGTTTCACATAATGTGGACTAATTTTAGTTTCAATGACTAAAGTGACAACATTGAATACTAACAAGAATGGTGTTTTACAACGATTTTTAAGTAGTTGATGTTGCAAAACCTGCCTTAAAAGTTATACTTAGTCGTTATTTCTAATTAGCATACGTTAAAAATTATTCACATTGTACATGCATAACAATGAAACACACAAAAGAGCAAGTACGATAAAATGATAGTAACATGACGCACCTGAACCTCGTGGTAAAATCCAGGAGGAAACAACGGTCGAATTGGCCGGTCAATGATTCGCCCACATAAGAGCTCGCGCTCTTTAGGAGGACCTTCCCTCCGCGTGAACGAGGTCGGAATCACGCCTTGCGCGAACTGCTTCTCTTGATAATCCACCTGTTATCACGAGCGAGGTTTTCATCATGTTTCATCGAGACATTTAACGGAATACTACTTGAGCAAGAGAGAGTAGCAGAGACACTTACAGTGAGAGGTAAGAAATCGCGAACAGCATCACCTTTAGCGGAGACGACGGTGGAGAGAACGTTAGTATTTTCCATTGTCAAAACGACGGCGCCGTTTGCGAAGCGGGCGAACTTTCCTGTCTCGAGCGTGATCACGCGCGAGCCGATCTCAAATTGCTCCGTGAAGATGTCGAGGTGTTTTGTGTTGGTGGTGCCGGCGAAGCCTCGGCGGCCGGAGAAAATGGTGTGAAAACGGAAGGTGCGCCATGTGAGAAAGTGCGGTGGTAGTCTGCGGAGGAGTGGGTTCGCTCTCCTCATTTGGAATGGTGAAGGGAAAAATGAAACGCAGGGCACAACACCAACTCGCTTAACTAAGAGTTATGTAGGGTTTAACAGAAAGCTACGCAGGGCTTAGGAATTTTATCATTTGTTCCCTTAACATAGAGCTATGTTGGGTTTAGGGTTTTTATTATAGGAAATTATATATTAACATTTTTTTTTACACAAAGTTGATCATGTACTTTTCTACATTGTTTTTTAATTTTTCTAAATTTGTTGAAAATGGAGAAATGAAAAACAAGATAATTGAAGCGCGAAGATTTGTTCAGCTTTATTTTGACTTTTTCTCTTTTCTCCTACTCTTTCAATTCTATTTGAGCGCGTCTTTTATTATTATTTTGATGTCTTTGCTTCTATTTTTTCTTTTTTTTCTTTTTCTCGTTACCTCTTCTTACCTCTCCTTATTTCTCACCAAATCAAATGAACAC
Organism: Vigna umbellata; assembly: GCF_029865625.1. Taxonomy (NCBI): domain Eukaryota; kingdom Viridiplantae; phylum Streptophyta; class Magnoliopsida; order Fabales; family Fabaceae; genus Vigna; species Vigna umbellata. Next base: position 34,465,823 of record NC_142168.1, read on the forward strand.
CATATATACTATTCAATCTTCATCCATTATTTTCTTCTATGGTCATTCACTCATATTTATAAACTTCATCATCATTATACATATTGTTTTTCCAATATTTTTTATTCTTCTTCATCTCATTATTTTCTTCTACTTCCATACATGCAAGAGCGTAGAGACTAAAAATGGGATTTAATCCTAACCTCCTTTGTCACATATTAGTCATCGCCTAGACACCATTTGTTAGAGTCTCTGTCGTCTTCTGATACCAACATCGTCAATAATGACTTATCCAATCGTGTTAGGATGGAGATCTAACGACAGACTCCTTCGCACCATTGTGAGCGCTCTTTACATTTGTTTTTCGTTGCCAGCCTCTCATCGAACTGCGCCTTCAATCTTACTCTGCAACTGCTTATGACAAGCATAAAGAGTTGATAGAGGAAAAGGGCCATGTGTTAAGAGATTAAAAGGTCATATGAATGCTCAAGAGCACACATGAAAAAATGAAGAATGTCAAATGGCATGATTTCATACTTGAAAAAGCTTATTGTTGGTATGATAATGTCTTGACTCTACAACATGATCAAGCTAGTCTTCTTGAGTTTAACGTTGTTCATGTCGAGCTCCATAAAGGTTAATCTAGCTTAACATAATTTTTGTCAAGCTCCGTAAAGTCTGGTTGATCTTCTCATTTTAGCCCATAATTGTGGTGGCCTACCTCTCTCAGTTACCATTTTATTCATTTCCTTGTTTCGACATTTGACATTTTTATATAGCACTATTACACTACTCCACTTGAGCTCGCTGTATGTCCTCCACAAAAAAAAACACAACAATTTGGTTAAGCTCAGCTAAAGCAGCCTGACAAGTCAGCTAAAGGAGCTCGACCATAACATGTGTGATGAAAATTGATTGTGTGAGTGGATGAGTTAACAAACATTTTTATCTATGGTGGGGATTCAGTAAATGTTGCAATGTGTTGGTTGTCATTGAGTATAAGAACAATGGGTAAACCATACATGAAACATAAGCGAGGAATAATGAACAAATAACTGGGTAGTAACGTAAAATATTTTGTACAAATTTAACACAATTTAATCAAATCAAACTTTATACAACAACCAATAATATGTTATTCCTATACCATAAACATTATTATAATTACTATACCATAATTCAAGTTGGTTGAATTGCGTGATTATTTGTGCAAAATATCAATAAAAAAATCAGGACAAAAACATAAGTAGAGAATAGCGAACAAATAAGTGGGTAGCAACAATGGACTTTTTGTACAAATTTAACATAGTTTAATTCAACTAACCTTTATACCATATTTTTTTTTTATTTACCACAAATATCGTCATGTTATCCTATCAAAATAAAAATTGATTAAATTGGATCACTGTCATGATTTTTTTTTAAACTAAGACGTTAGGTTGTTTCAAAATCTCAATATAACTATTTTAATAGTAAAAATTAGATTATTTTAACATATAAAATAATATTTAAATATATATATATATATATATATATATATATATATATATATATATATATATGAAAAAGTAAGTTTTTTATTAAATGTTTGTAGTTGATATCTTTAAAATTTTTGGTTTTAAAATAGTGTTAGTTGTTATCTTAAAACTAAATATTTTTAATTATTACTTTTGAAATTGTTTGTTTTATAAATATTATGTGATTTTTAGGCTGAACATATAATTTTATAAACATATTATGAAATATTTTATTATAAAATATTTTATGTTATCTTGACAACAATTATTCAAGTTGGACATGTTTGATTTACATATGTACAGGTATCATGGATCACTAACTTAGATTTTGTAGTAATATTCAAAGTTTATTCGTAAGGTTTAAATTGATTAACCCTAAGTTTGATTCGGGAACGAGAAAACCTAGCTTAAGGCAACTAACTCCAAGTTCGACTTGAAGGGCAGAGACATCCATTTAAAACGATATTCTAGCTCGATTAGGGGTATATTGTAATCTGACTAAACAAAAAACGAATAAATTCAACATTCAAACTCTATTCAGAGTAGGTTATAACCCAATGAAACAAAAATCAAAACAAAATTAACATTCTAACTCATTTGGGAGGAGGTTGTAGCCTGACTAAGATTCAACATTTTAACTTTAATGGGAGCATGTTGTAGCCTAACTAACAAAAGAAAAAATTTGACAATCTAGTTCAACTACGAGCATGCTTTAGTTTGACTAAACACAAAACGTATAAATTTGACATTCCAACTCGATTGGAACTAGGACGTAACCAGATTAAATAAAAATCGGTAGATTGACACTCAAATGATTTGAGGAGAGTTCTATAAACTCCCTCTACTCGCAAACAAGGTACAATTACTTTTTCTTTTTCTCTTTGAAAAAATAAAATGCTCGGATGATAAGAGGGCATGATCTTTTTTAAGAATCTTGTGAATCTATATTCAATTATTCTTATTGTCGTTGTGAACCTTGATGAAAAGTGTTGGGAGTCAAAGCACTCATATATTGACTCAGAGTTGTTATTTGAATACAAGTCTTAGATTTGATTTTAACATTTTTTTTCATTAAAACATCACAAACACATGATAAGTAAGTTTTCGCACCTAGTCATTCACCGATGGTTCATGAAGTTCATTAATTTAACATAAGAGTAAAATTATGAGTTATAAACTTGCCATTTTTATGAATTTGTATTGTTTTTTTGTCTTTAAAAACTCTTCAGAATTAATAATTTGACAACGACCATTCAAAGCGACTAACTTAACTTAACTTAGTTGAGGGTTGACCAAGCAAGTCAGTTTAAATCAAACCCAACACGACTAAAGGTTGTTTATTGGTTAGCTATAACAAAATAAAAAAAGTTATTTATTTTACCGATATAGTAAATCAAGCTATATATTATGAAAAAGCTATAAACAAACGCCATATTTAATATAAAGAGGAAAACTTACCTAAAGACGATATATGAACAAGTAATGAGAAAAATGAAAATTAAAGCGTGCAAAGAGACAACACCAAAATTAAAAATTGTAAGAGAAAAGAATTAATTAAAACAAAACAATTAAGTATTAAAAATTAAACTTAAGGAAGTTTTTCAACCTTCACACCTCAAACACTTTAGCTCAATGCCGAAGATTGTATACACTTGAAAATGAATAAAACATTTAAAAATCAATCTATGGATCAACGAAGTGGTGACCTAACTAAGTTTTAATTTAACCAAAATATATGGTAAGATCTTTTAGAAAAATATAAAAAGTTTATATTTAATTACTATACTTATATTTTATTATTATTATTATTTATAACCAGAATATTCTCTAATATTTTAAATAATAAAAAAATTGTAATTATTTTGCTTAAAAACAAAATGACAACTCCCTCTAGGACAAAACTATTTCTGCTTTAGTGTTATTTATTTTGAGTAAAAAACGTTATATATCTTTTGTGTTGGATTTAAAACACTCAATTTTTTACCAAATAAATTACATTTATTATTTTTAAAAATTAAAAGAAAAATAAGAAGGAAAAAAACTTACATTTAAAGATTAAAAAGGTATTTAACCCTAAACTGTTTTGTAAAAACAAATTTATTTCAAGAGAAGAAAAGCCACGTAAAGCAGCGGCACCTTGGGGAAAACGTTGAGGTAAAGCGGTTTTGTCCATCAAGCTGTAATCACAGTAAGCTCCAAGAGACTCAGTGAGTCAGAACTTCAGAAACGGATGCTTAGAGCGGCAGCGCTTCGGTTAAGCGCTATCATCACCATGCCTTCTTCAATCTCTCTCAGAAACCCTAACTTCCTCATTTCTTCAACTTCCACAACGCTCTTTCGCTCTCGCCTTCTTCCCTCCCACACCCTCTCCTTCTCCAATCGCCTCTCGCTCCGATGCTTCGCTGCACGCGCCGCCTTCGACCGACTTCCCGTTCTCAATCCCATCGTCGAAATGGACGGTAACTTATTCGTACTCTAACCGAACCAGCTCTAGCTTTGCATTCTTCTGTTTCGTCGCGGTTTCATTGGCTTTCTGTGTTCCTTAGGTGATGAAATGACCAGGATTATATGGAGCATGATCAAGGATAAAGTACGCATGCCTCCACTCTTTTAGTGTTTGTGTGTTTATTATTTATTTTAGAGGAAGGACAAACAAGATGCATGAAGATGCAATTTCCTAAGTGCTTTTAATACTGTTCTTCGAAAAAAATTGGAATTTCAAATTGACGTTCTGCTCTATGGAGGGTTGAATAAAAAGTTAGCGTAGATTATCCTTATGACATTAACTTTGGCCAAAAATAACGTTTAAAGCTCTTTCGGAATTGGATAGAGGCTTTATCCATTAATTAGTATTAGGAAAAACTTAAGTCAGAAGTTGACTAAATATAAAGAGTATGCAAGTCAGGACAACTCTTACCTCACTATTCAGTTTCTGGACTTAGGTTAGACTGAAACTCAAATTATCAAAAATAGTATTAGAGTCTATCCTGAATCTATGAAAGGGACATCTTCACATCCTTCTCAGACCAAGTCCTATAGGGTCAGGTGGTTTTGGATTTTCTTTTAACATAGTGGTTTTGTGCACTGCAGCTTATATTTCCTTACCTGGATTTGAACATAAAGTATTTTGATCTTGGACTTCATAATCGTGATGCTACTGATGACAAAGTTACGGTGGAAAGTGCTGAAGCCACTCTCAAGTGAGTATTTTTTTATCAACATACGTGACATAAAACATGCATTTTTCACTTTAATGGTTTATACTTGATTCTTGTTGCTGAGTGGATGTATGACTAAAATGGAGGTGTAAAGAGAGTTAGAGTTTAGACTAGCATATTTCTGGATGTGGTGAGAATTTGAAAGCCAACATTACTTGTTTAGGCCCTGTTTGGGATGGTATGTAGTTGTAAGTTTCAATGTCTTAAAAATCTTGCAACCACTCTGAAAGGATCCTTAGTTTCAGAAAAAAGAAATACTTTTAGCATAAAAAACATTTGCTGGGAGCCTGGGATACTTGATAGGGGGAAGCTGTTTGTGTTTGTGACATTTGGTTTTCCATCAGGATACTCAAAGTCTGAGTATGTGAGATAATTTGTTTAGGGTCCCTGGTTTACCTTCCTCCTTCAACAGTTTTTTATTGGTGAGGCATAAAAATTTTATTTTACCACTTACAAGAAAGGAGGCAAATATTTTGTGGCAATGACATTGTTCTGTTCATGCAATCTTTTGGTACGTTTGGTAGGAGTGGAGTAGTTGCATATTTAAGAGGGTTTTACTACCCTTAATACACTTACATCATCAGTGTAGGGTTACATTTTTGGCCTCTTGGTGGTGTTCTGCCAGTATCTGTTTTGGGGGGCCTGCCATTAGTTACAGACTTGTATAGGATTTCACTGCCTTTCTTGCTTTCATACTTTGTTTCCACCCGATGTATTTTTCATCCATCTTTATTGGCTTCCTTATGCTGTTTTTTAACTATCATTCTTTGTCTTCTAATGAAACCATCCTTTATAAACTAATATTTGAACCCCATTTCTATTCCTTAATTGAAGCTGATTTTTTCTGCAGGTACAACGTTGCTGTGAAATGTGCAACAATAACTCCTGGTTAGTTGTTTTTATCTCTAAATTGATCAATTATTCTATGTCATGATTCATGGATCATCAGACTTCTTTGTTCCACACTCGCAATTTGTGCTAGATTTAATGCACTGGTTTATTCATTTTACTTAGTGAATGCAAGCGGATACTAGCGCATAATCTTTATTCATTTATAGTTTTTGTGTAAAAATGATACTATCTTAACTCTTCCAAATTCTCAGATGAGGCCCGAGTCAAAGAATTTGGACTGAAGTCTATGTGGAGAAGCCCCAATGGCACAATCAGGAATATTTTAAATGGTTTGTAATCAGCTCATCGTGTTAAGTAAGGCATCAAATTCAATGTTGTACCCATTGACTTTTCTACAAGGATGGTCTTTTCCCCACATGTTTCCTTCTTTGGTGAATGGAACTTAGATGGCCATATATTTAGGATCTTAGTTTGCCCATGAAAGTATTGGTTTTTGTGTGAAAACTATTGTACTTACAGAATTTCGATATTTGATTGCTTGTTTTGGTGGACATGTACCAGTAAGTGTTAAATTTTTCATAGCATTGTATATATTGACATAATTATTCATTAATTTTGATAAATAAGTTTGTTTTTTCTTTTGACATAATTCCAGTTATATCCTTGTTTTAACATAATAGTATTTAGCTAATATAATTTAGCTTGTGTTTTTTCGAGTCTATCATCTCAAAGCGCATCTATATTTTGCAGTTCATTTATTATCTCTGACTGTAATAGTTTTGGTGCTTTTCTTGTTGGAAAAACTGAAATTTGTCATGAATTCCCCCTTGTGAAAAAAGCTTGACATATGGTGATATTCCTATATTATTTGATAATATGATGCTCTAAACGATTTTTTTTTTCTTTTTCTCTATATATCAATTCACTCACTATAAATATTTTTGCTATTGGTTGTGCACTTACTAAAATCAATATTATAGGTTCACATTGTCATTTTTTAATTGCCAAGAGAGGGAAATTCTTATAGATCAGGGTCAGGTTCTTGAGTTGTGTTTACACTTAAAAGTCTAAATATCTTGCAATTAGTTTTACCTGCATCCTGTATGACATTATATGAATCCTAGCAATCAAATTGTATTGTATTTGAAATAACTTCACAACAAATGTTCTCAACCCAAGTTAATTAACCTTGGTCTTTGTTGACTATATTACCTACTTCTATTCTAAAACGTTTTCAACCTTTTCTTTGTGATATTTTTCCTTTCTTTCTAGGCACTGTTTTCCGTGAACCAATAATATGCCGCAACATACCGAGAATCATTCCTGGTAATGTCTTAACACTGGTGTGATCCTTAATAGTGTTGAAATACTGCAAAGCCCCATTTAGAACTTATTCTTCAGTTTACAGGATGGAAAAAACCCATATGTATTGGTAGGCATGCTTTTGGTGACCAGTATCGTGCCACTGATGCAATAATTGGAGGACCAGGGAAGCTCAAATTGGTATTTGGTACGATAATTTTCAAAGCCTTGCATTTAATGGAGTTGAAATTTTGTGTTATTATTTAGAATGTGTCACATGTAGTTTACAAGCTTGTGTTAAATAAATTATTTAGTCCCAGAAAATGGTAATGCTACAACGGAGCTTGAAGTTTACAATTTCAAAGGACCTGGAGTAGCACTTGCTATGTATAATGTTGATGAGGTTTGCTTCATGTTATATTTTCCATGTGTATTCAGTAACATGTTTTAAAGAAGTTTCCTGTTATTTGGTTGTATTTCAACATTGGCTTGCCTAATATGCAGTCCATTCGAGCATTTGCTGAATCATCAATGGCACTGGCTTTTGCAAAGAAATGGCCTCTTTACTTGAGCACCAAAAACACAATTCTAAAGAAATATGATGGCAGGTGATTATTATAATATTATATCACTGGGTTTATAAATGTGTGTGTGTGTCTATATATATATATATATATATATATATATATATATATATATATATATATATATATATATATATTTAGGTGCTTATCCCAAGTATCAGTTGTCAGTTAGAAATTTGAACGGACTTTTACAGTTCTGTTGACAACTGTACCAACAGTTGGTTATAGACATTGGACAACATTAAGAATGGAAGGGAGACAATAGCGGGGTGGTTAAAGAGTTCGAGTCAGTATTGGGAGGGGGAACCAGGACTCTCAGATTTCTTAGGACTTTTGAGACTATTTCTACCCTCTGGATTCTTGCAAACCAATGGTTTAGATTTAGGTTTAAGAGTGATATTTGGTAAAACTCATCTTTTACTATCATTTTATCTTTATTTTCTAGTCTTGAAGTTTCACCTCTGGTATGATAAACTTCTTTGTAATTCAGTCAACCTTTCTTTTTGCTTGTTATTATTGGAGGTGATTTATAGTTTGAAATTATTACAGGTTTAAGGATATATTCCAGGAAGTGTATGAAGAAAGGTGGAAGATAAAGTTTGAAGAGCACTCAATATGGTTTGTTTTGATATTTTACAAAACTATTTGCTTTGATGCATTACATATACATATAAATGGTTGACACTTTTAAGTGACTTCAGGTATGAGCATAGGCTAATTGATGACATGGTAGCATATGCAGTCAAGAGTGAAGGTGGATATGTTTGGGCTTGCAAGAATTATGATGGTGATGTCCAAAGTGATTTACTAGCTCAAGGTAATATAGGTTGTGGAGAGCTTAACATTTATCTCTGAAGTGGCAACTTGTTAAGTGTGTATGATGTCATTGTCAACAAGCAGTCATTGATTGATTTGGTAGCCCTTCCTGACATTTCTGATTATCCCTAACTGTTTAAGTTTCACCAATACTAAAAAGTATTATATCCTTGTCCGGTAGTCCTGGCCACTTGGCTCCACTAGTGTAACATTGGGTATTTGGAATTTGGGTCAGCCAAGCCATGGGAGCTCTGTTTTTTATCAAGGAGACGAGGACCCTAAATGGGAGGATTTGATGACAATGCTAGCTAATATTATTAAGTAGACTAACTTTTCTAAAGGCATAATTATTAAAGTTTTGGTTATTACTGATTAGCTATACCTTAATAAATTGTGCACTAGAAAATGGCCTTAACCCAAAAGTAAGTATTTACCTGATCCTTGAATATGTATATGTTCTGATGTGGTTGCTAATTTAATTTTTTATTCATGTCTTTATGGAATGCCAAAGGGAGCATTTGAAGATTTAGGAATGTAATTCACGTGAATATTTTGACGTACTAGGAGGTATCTTTTAAATCAAGTTTCTTAAATTCTTGTGTGCAGGATTTGGCTCATTGGGTCTCATGACTTCTGTACTGGTGTGTATTAGAATCTTGCTATTTCAGCATTTTTTTTTTCCATTTGCGTTGCTATCTCTATTTGGTTATTTGATATCATACTTAGGTTTTAAACAAAAAAATTGCAGTTATCTTCTGATGGCAAGACGTTAGAAGCTGAGGCAGCTCATGGAACTGTAACTCGACATTTCCGGCTTCATCAAAAGGGACAAGAAACTAGTACAAACAGTATTGCTTCCATATATGCCTGGACACGAGGACTGGAACACAGGTACTTTGTTGCTTGATTCAAGCTTCAAATTCTAGTGCATCATAATATACAGTGGAATTTTGGCCTTATGCCAAATTCTTACCCTGATAACTCTGCTTTGGAAGCTTTTCTGGTTAATCATATTTCTATGTGTAAGTCATCATCTCAATTGTGGCATTGTGTCTACGCTAACTTGGATTCTATTTCAATAGTGACTAAAACTTGAGAATTTTTATAGACGAGGAGTATTGAGTGTTCTTATAAGTGAGAGAGTGAAAGGCTGGAAGAACTGATACTTTTATGCTGATTCTAGAATGTCTGGATGAGAATTAGTGAAAACAGAGCAATTTGTCTAGGAGATGGGAAGGAAGCCATCCATTATGGTTTCTTTATAGAGAGGAGGGGGAGGAAAGAATTAGTTTTGTATGTTTTGTTTGAGGGAGAATATAAAAAAAATTAAAATAGTGAGACCCACTTTATTATTTCTCATCTATTTCTATTCATCTCTCTATCTCTCCTTATTTCCTATCAAATGAACCAATTTACACAAGTCTCAAAAACATTTTTTTTTTCTATTTCAATTAGGGAGGCACCATTCTACTAGATGGGTTCAGGTTTCTCAACTATTTTTCCTGAACTAACCTGTGTGCGTCTTTTCCACTTATGTTGCCCCCGCCCTTTTTTTTGAGTCTGCTACTAACATGATTGTTATTATTTACTAGAGCCAAGTTGGATAATAATGAAAAATTACTGGATTTTACTCAAAAATTGGAGGCTGCATGTGTTGAGACTGTGGAGTCGGGAAAGATGACTAAGGATCTTGCAATTCTGATTCATGGACCTAAGTAAGTGAATATCTTTCTTTCTTTCCTCTGCTTACCCATTTGAATAAATTTAGTATTACAGAGAAGTTGAAAAATTTAGTATTGCTACTTATAGTTATACTTCCTTATTCTTGTCATTCTGTTTTGAAGCATTTCCTTCTCAGAATTTATTATGCTAAATTGTAATTACGGTCCCTTTTCTACAAGTTAATTTATGAAAAGATTTATTTAAAGTGAAAATAATCTTAAAATTTATAACATGAATTTAAAATTTTCATTCTTAAAAATTATAAATCTCATTAAATTAATAAAAAACATTTTAATTTTAGTATATGTTACCTGACACTTTTTTTTTGTTTATTATATATTTTACAAACAATTAACCAAGGTAGTACAAGACATCTTACAAGTTCGATGATATTTTTTCTTTTTCTTCCTTTTAGTAGTAGCTCACTTTTTTTAGGTAATTACAAATCTTTAATCTTAATTAGCTAATATATTTACAACAAATAAATTTATTATTAAGCATAAACGGTTTCACTGTTAATTTATTTATTTTACCATTAAAATTTAAATATTTATCATAAAGTTTAATATTTTACATGAAATTCTCTTTATCTCGTTTTTTATCGCTTTATCTCCTATCTTTGCATTCTCCTCAAGATTTAAGTCAATTCTTTCAAGAGTATAATTGATATCAAATAATTACAGCAGACAATATAATCATGATAAATAGGGTAAACCTAGACACAATGTAATCATGATAAATAGGATAATCCTAGACATAATATAATCATGATAAATAGGATAATCCTTGACCCAATATAATGATGATAAAATAGGATAAATATCTTAACAAAAACAAAATTAGCTAAGTTTAGTTATATATATATATATATATATATATATATATATATATATATATATATATATATATATATGATACTTGATGTAAAATGCATCAACATCATGGAGGGGTTTGCTAATTTACACCCACTTGTTTGTCAGAAAAAGTGAGTTAGCAAGTTATACCTTAGGTGTACTTTAAGAACAACGTAGTTACACCCTCCCCTTTAGCAAACAAAGTCTCGAGTGTATATGTAAAAATATATACTTATAACTTGCTAACTTACTCCTGGGTGTAAGTTAAAGAAACTATTTTCTGGTTCTATTAGATATAGATATATTATAAGATTATAGGAAAATTAAGTGACTTAATTTTTTACTAATCCATGCAATGTGCGATAAGAAAATAATTTTGTAAAATTTTAGAATTTAAATCAAGGAAAAGAATAGGGGGACCAAAACTGCGGATCAAGAAGTAAACGGGAGCAGTTTGCAATTTATCCACTTTATTAGTTAATGAAAATTGAATATTGGTGAAAATCTAATGAAATTTGAACAAGTCATGGGTAAATCTTTAACTCTCCCTCCTCTTACTAGGACTACATAATAAAATTTGTAAGGTAGAGTTTGGTTTTTTGAGTGTAATAGTGGAAAAGTTGACAGGTAAGTCACTCTTACTGCCACTCTACGTAACCGCACATGAGATCTTCACTTCATACTGTTTCTCGTTCAATTTTTTTTTGAAGTCATTGGATCCGTTTCCTAGTTCGGTTCGAGAATCTCTCCCCTTCTTCTATTCCATTCCGAAGAGTAACTAGGACCAATTCAGTTACGTTTTCATGTTCCAATTGAACACTTTTCTTTTTATTATTCTCAAAGAATAATATTTTTTCTTTCTTTTTACCATAGACATGAGGATCCAATCACGATCTTCTAATTCTAATAAGAACAAGAAATCAAGTATTAACCCACTTGATTCTGATTTATCTATTATCTATAACTTTAATAAAAAGAAAGACAGAGCATATAGAGGATTCGTCTTGTAATCTTTTTTTTTAGTGTATATATTATTTTTCTTATGTATTTTAATTTAGTAAAAATGTTACTAACAATTAATAATAAGGATTTTTTGGAAACCATGTTGTCATATACATTTTATAACTGCTTATACTTATTTGTATTGATTTTTCTATTTTAATATAAATTTTACTATTATTATTATTTACTCTAATAATTATTATGATATTTAGTTTTTAATTATATTTTTAATTTCATAAAAATATATTTTGTAATGTTTTGGACTAATGTAAGTTAAAGTACTGCAAATTAAAGTGGTTTGCGTCCTGATATTGAGCACAATGTGCAGGGTATCAAGGGAATTTTACTTGAATACAGAGGAATTTATTGATGCTGTGGCACATAATCTTGAGACAAAGCTCCAAGATCCTGTAGCGGTGGTTTGATGGAAGGAAAAGCACATGTTGGAAATTGAGTGGTGCTTTATTTTTTAAGCCCAATGATAATGATGTTGGTTGGATTCATGGTCCCTAGAATGTCAGAAAGTTTAATTATTTGGAAGGGGGGTTGTCCTCACAATTTCATTTTTGATTCTTTGTCTTTTGTCCTCTGCACTCCTGTCCCATTCTTGCATACCACCATCAAAGCAATAAAACGGTAAAATTCCAGAGGATGGTCCAGCAAAATTTGGAAACTTCAGTTTTCTGGTGAGAAAGAATGCAGGTTTTCAATATCATGCTTTCTCTTTCTGTTAACCCTTTGTCATCTTTTAGGGAGGAATGTCACTTATATGCCTTCTAACGCACTGCTTTCGTTCCGTGAAATTGATTGAAACTTGCAAAATTCTGAGTCGTTTTGCATACATATGTTTTTTGTTCTTTGAAAGTTCATAAACTTTGTATTGTGTCCTTACTATTCCTTTACATTTTATTCCTACTTGTTTTTCTGTATTAATCTTTGTTCTTGGATAGGTTTAGGCTTGATGAGATGTGTTGTGTTATTATATAATAAAAAATAGTGGTAGTTATGTATAGGATGACAAATGAATGGGTCTCCCATGAGTATTGTACAAACTTATTTTGGTTTTAATGGAGAATTTCTTATGATTATAAATATAGATAATATTTAATTTTTTAAATTGGGTATAATGGAGATAAGTATGCATGTGTTTCTGTTTTTTTATGCAGAGATTAATACATGTCTTATGCTTGTTTCTATTTATTAGGTGATTTAAAAAGTGTATATTAATTTGTTTTAGTGTTTCATTTTGAAACTTAATTTTAAGGTAGATTTTTTTTTATCTAATTGATGTTTTTATTTGATATTTAAATAATTATTTAATTTTTCCTAAAATTTTATATTAGAGAAACAAATGTGTATAATTTTTACATAGTTGATACTATTATATTTTTTTATTGTGATTTTTACATAGTTATATTTATTTTGCTCTGTTGTCAATTTATCATAAAAAATTTCAGATTTCGAAAATAAAAGTTGTGTTTTTACTTCATTTATAAGAGTCAATATAATACGAAGGACGAAAAATACCAAAATAAATTTAAGACCGAATATTTTAAGAATGAAAAGTAATTTTTCTTTTATTAAAGACCAAATACAAATTCTTTTAAATACTGCCTAATTTTATTTTAATAGCGGAATCTATAGTGTTTTAATTTTCAACAAAGGGTAGGTAGCTCAAAGAGTTGAGCATGTTCGAAAAACGAACATGTTTGAAATGCGTATCAAATAGAAAAAGAAAATAAAAAATTTTAAGTATTTTTAAAGAGATATTTATACTATATCTTGTCAAATTTTCACGTAATTATCTAATTCAAGCACTATACTAGTTATATGAAAATAAATTTTATAGGACCCAATAAATTAAATTTATGTTTAATTTTTTTATTAAAACAAATTAGTAGAAATACATGTACTCTAACCCTTGTGTTGACATTTTATATACAATAAAAAAAAAGTAAGTACAGATTGAATTACTTAGAAATATTTTATCACAAAGAACATATAAAAAATTGGTGTATAAAAAATAATATCACTTTATTATTGGGACTATAAACACTATATTTTATTGTGACAGCTGCAAGCATTCTGCTGTTCTATTTGTCAACCCATCCCTACCATTCACCAAAATCAATTTCCATTATTAATAATTTTCTAAATACATAACAATGGAACACACTCATTTATGCATATTTACAGATAAGATGCTAACTTAATGAATGAAGTATGGATTTCATTATCTCATTTTCATTTTTTATTTATACTTTTATATTATTACCAATAATTTAATACTACAAATAATATTTTACATTAATTTTAAAATAAGGTATAAAATGAGATAGAAATGTCTTAATAATTTAAAAAAACACTATTATAAAGACAGAGGAACCTTCATGCTAGTCACTAGTATTGGATTTTATTTTTCTGTTTTTAATGAGAAAGCTGGACATGATGCATGAATGGTGAGTGTTTTCCCAAGCTTTGGGACCTCTTTTCTATCATTCTTTTAAGTGCCTTCCCATGTGACCTAATAAAAACACACAACTTCAGTACTTCAAAAAACAATTTTATTATTCAAGTACAATTTATCTTACACAATTATATATCTTAGTTTACAAAAATATAAAATTGGGTGAAATTTTTGAATTAATTTATTCTCGAAATTTTATTCTAATTTAATCTTTCAACTTTAAAAATGTGAAAGTTTAGTTTTTTTTAATCAAATTTTTTAAGTTTATTTAACATTTTAAATGTATTTTAGAATAATAATTGAGTTATTTACATTGTTTAATACATTTTTCTTCAATATTCGTTAAGAAACGTGTTTAAAATTTTAAATAAACTTAATAAAATTTGATTAAAATGATAAAATTCACTTACTTCTAAACCTGAAATCTAAATTAATTCAAAATTAAAAAAAAACTAATTTTAATTTTCGTATAAAGTTAAGAGATTAAAAACATATTTAACTCTATAAAATTAATATATACACAATTTTTTTATTTAACTACGAAATTGCACGTTGATAAACTAAAATGACAAATGTATAATTCTCATCGACTCAATTACATTTTGAAGAGATTAAAATCTTCATTAAATCAATATCTTAGGAAATATTTTTAATTTGATTCTTGAACTTAGAAATTCATTTCCTTTCTAATGAGAGTGGCAAAACACTCATTATTATTTTTGTTTGTGTGTTGTTTCTCTCCACCATTATTATTATTACCTACTTACAGGAATGGCCTACCATGTGAGATTGAAAGAAAGCAGCTCGTGCCTATTTTAATGGCTCAAATTTTGGTTCCCTAATTTATGTATTCATATATGTACATCCATTGTTGCTTTCTGAACCTCTTCATTATTAATTTGTTTTTTTTTCAAAAACAATAAAATATAGCTACATTTTTATATAAGAAAGTGTTTATTTGTTGAAAAATGCATTTTTAATGGATTTTTCTTTTTCTTTTTTAGAAAAAAAATTGACTGAGAAGATACAATATTACTAAAATGAATCCAATTTATATGGAATTGACATCGTTCTAAATTCGCAATCTTAAGTTATTAGGTTTATGATTTTTATTTTTTTATAAGGTGTTCAATTTTTGTTTTATTTATTAAGAAATTAAGATTTATAATTGCATTTTTAATCTCTTATATTTAGAAATATATTTTATATTGTTTGCAAACAATTTTAAGTTATTTTTAAAAAATAAATATTTATAGATTATTTCATAAACAATGATAGTTACGAATTAAAATAAATAAAACAAAAGATACAACATATATAGATATTGTATCTTCTTTTTATGTCTCTATTTTAAGAAGAGAAATAATATTAGTAACAGTGGTTATATAAAAAATAATACGTGGTACTTCCCTTTTAATATTTTTCTAATTTCAAATATAATTAAGAGGAAGAAAAAAATATTAAATTGTATTTCTTTTATATATTGTTATAATTTTTCTTTAGTTTTTTAAATATGATTAAGAGTAAAATGTAAATATAAAATATAAGTCAACTAATTATATACAATAGGATTTGCTTGGGCAGATTTTTTTTATTATACAATGAGTTAAATTTTATATTTTATATTAATTTAAATTTTATTTATTTATTATATTTAATATGTAATTTATAATTTGAATAACAATAACATTAAAAAAAACATATGAATTGCATATTTGTGGGAATGAGAAGCAAAGTGTAACTATATTATGAAATATTCATGTTTTGCAGTTATTTTTAACTATCTTTATTATTGTTTCTCAGTTATTGCTACAAAACATAATGATAATTTTAAAATTTTAAAATTAAAAAAATTAAAGATAATATGTATAAAAATGAAATACGATTATCACATGACTATATATTATAATTTTTATTAATAATTGAGTATTCCGAATATATACACACACAATAGCAGCTAAAATACAAACATTTTATGTATTTTTGAAAATGAAAGAAGGTCAATTTTGGAATGTGGTCCTTTGGATTTGTTTGAGATTTTTATTTATTTATTTTTAACTTTAACACAGTGACTCAAAAGTGGTCCACTTAATAGCATTCTTGTATTTTCTGCAATTAAATTAATTTTTGAGGTGTAGAAATTTTTTTTTTCTGAGCAAAACTACATTAACTAATGAACTAGAAAAAAACATAAAAATAATAAAAAAATTATTAAAAAAATTAATTAGATTTTTTGACGAAAATTAATCATACACAGAAATAATATATACATGCTATATATAACAGTATATTAAATATTTTATGAGGTTGTGGGCATTTGCATTATGATAACCAGTTTTATTTTTATTTTTTTACTTATTTATTAAACTAAATCCCTTCCCACCCTTATTTTTTTGTCTTCCTTTTCATTTTTTAGAAAATAAGTTGTTTATTTACTCGCATAGGGTTAATTTTGGGTCAATAATTTACTGAAATAAACATATGAAGTTGACTAGTATTTAGATTATTTCATTACGATGAAATATGAGATTTTCAAAACAATAAAGTAATATTTTCTTTAATAATAAATGGACTAAAAAAATTAATATATGTTATTTGACTCAGTTTATTTTTTGAGAAAAGTTTTCTAAAAAGTTTTTTAAGTAGTAATGTTCTATGAAATTGAAGTAAAAACGAAAAGTGATGAATAAGCAATGTTTTATTAATATTTAATCTTTTCCTTTTCATAAATTAGCGCAATTTACTCTTATTTTATCTTAATCAATACTTAATATTTTAATAGATTTCTCCCTTAACTTGCTGTTTGTAATTGAAGAATAAATCTACACCACTGATTTAAATTTAAATTGAATCTTAGCCTCAATAAATTGTGTCTAAAATATTTTATATGAAATAAAGATTAAAAAGTAATGAAAAAACAGAAAATAAATTAACTACAGACATGAAAAGAAAAAACAAACAAAGAAACTAATATTTACAGAGGAAGTTTCTTTAACATTATATTTAATGTAATTTTTATTTCGGTTAGAAAATTAAGATGAGTTTAACTTAAATTTAAGAATTTTTTTATAATTTTTAAGTCAAAGGTGAATTTTTTATTTTAATTGATTCTGTTTAATTTTTTTTTTCCAAAAGTATTGATTTGTGTTCTCCCATCACAATGAAATATTACTTCATTTGTATTCAAATTCTGCTACACATGCTTCCATTCTTCTGAAAAAAAAAAATGTTCATTTCTTTTTCTAGAAAGTAAGAGAAATTTGCCTTATGAAATGTGTCTAAATTTTATTTTTCTCATGCTTCTGGGTTATATTTAAAAGTATTTCTTTTAATCTTTGATCAAGAAAAAAAAATGCAAGTCATTAAAGATGATTCATCTTTATAACGTGCTGTGATAAATATAATATATTTAAGTATGAGATTGTATTATATAGGTTTAAACCCTTCGTTGGTCCTCAAGTTTGTATGAAAATCTCAGTTGGGTCCTCAAGTTTTTTTCTGTCTCAATTGGGTTATATTTTTTGTAAAAGTGAGCACATTTTGCCATAACCGTTAAGTGTTGTGAAACGGCGTTAAAATGGTGTGAGCTGGATTTTTCAATTTACGGACGTGGCATTGTGCATTAAAATTGACTGTTTGTTGTTTTTATCCACGTAGGCTACGAAGCCCTAACATTTAAGGGCATCCCATCTCATCCAAAGTATATTCTCCTGTTGGAGAGGATCGTGTTTCGTCTTGGTGAACCAGAGCTGGTGTCTTACGTCTTGGGCAAGCACTGTTGAGGAGGTGGTAAGGACTGCACATGTAGAAAATGAATTTATTCATGATATTGACACCATGGACTACACATGTAGAAAATGGGCAATTACTGGCATTCCGTGTACTCATGCCATCACTGCAATGAAGTTTTTGAATATAAATGCAGAAGACTACATTGGCAACTGGTTTAGGAAGTCTACTTATGAAGAGACTTACAACACAATAATTAACCCTATCAATGGACAACATGTCTGGGATGTTACACCCTATGCAGATATATTACCACCAAAGAAGAGGACAATGCCAGGAAGGCCCAAGAAGAAACGAAGGCTAGAGGAGTGGGAGTTGAAGAAGAATAACAGTGAATTAAGAAAGGGTGGCCAGAGGAAAACATGTGGCATCTGCAAACAACTTGGACACAACAGAAAAGGCTGTCCACAAAGACCTCCAACAGTAGAGGTTCCTACAGCCCAATCTTCTCAAGTCACCCAACCTCCAGCAACACATGTTCCTATTGGTGACCAATCTTCTCAAGTCACCCAACCTCCAGCAACTATGCCTTTATCTGATGAATGATGTACTGATCAATGATCTAATGTACTGATCCTAAATTTATATTTTGTAGCAAATGTTTGCTCTATCATTTTGAACACAGTCTGTGCAAATGTATTGTTATGATGTATTTTGGATATGTAAGACAATGTTGTTATCATTTTGAACAGCTTCTGTTATCATCTAAGACAATTGAACAGCTTCTGTTATCATCTAATACAATGTTTGTGGTTATCAGAAAGTGATTACTGCCCAATTTTGTTATCACTCATCAACTTTATTTCTCATTACTTTATTGCTCATTGCTTTATCATTATTCCACTTAAAGTAACAATACAATTAAATGAAATTAAATGACACACATTATCACTGTAATAACTCACCAACATTAATAAAACACACATTACATATAAGCCAAGTTTCAAGTCTGATAACATTAATAAAAAACACATTACATATAACCCAAGTTTGAAATCTGATCACAGATGACACAGCATCAACCAACTTTCACCAACTTTCACCAACATTGCTAATACAATTACATTCAAAACAAATATGACAAAGATCATCCCCACCAACAATTTAAACCACTTATCTAACTTAACTAAACTTTTCTCTATACAACCCAGTCTGATCTTTGGACAATATGTTTCTTCCATTTGCAACACACTGTCTTCCATGCTCATCACACCCACTTCTTCAGTTCTTTCACTATCAGTCCTTTCTTCTACATTCAGCCATTTTCCTTCATTTCCTTCGTCAATGCACCACTTGAAGAAGTTGCAACCAACCAATTCTCCACTCCCACCCTGTTCAACACCAACACACACACCTTCGTCAAAACCCAAATAAATAGACATAGATTTATTGTGATATCAAACTGACCTTGAAGTTAGGGCAACCCCAGAATTTTTTCCCCTTGTTCTTAGGGGTTCTCGCAGTACGAAACACTGCACTGTGACCACAGAGGCATCTTGGGTTTCCATCGAAGCTCCTAACACTGCCACTACTGCGTTGCATGGCCGAACCCAAACATTGGCAAGAGGAAGATGAACGAGACATCCTTACCACCTCCTCAACAGTGCTTGCCCAAGACGTAAGACACCAGCTCTGGTTCACCAAGACGAAACACGATCCTCTCCAACAGGAGAATATACTTTGGATGAGATGGGATGCCCTTAAATGTTAGGGCTTCGTAGCCTACGTGGATAAAAACAACAAACAGTCAATTTTAATGCACAATGCCACGTCCGTAAATTGAAAAATCCAGCTCACACCATTTTAACGCCGTTTCACAACACTTAACGGTTATGGCAAAATGTGCTCACTTTTACAAAAAATATGACCCAATTGAGACAGAAAAAAACTTGAGGACCCAACTGAGATTTTCATACAAACTTGAGGACCAAAGAAGGGTTTAAACCTATTATATATAATAATATGAGTAAAAAAAAAGTGACACTCTTTTTCTTTCCCTCGTTTTCCATGCTTAATACAAAATTTGATTATAACAAAACATGACTTCTATAAGACCATCTTTCTATACATCAGTACACTTTTGTCTACTGCAATGGCTGTCCCATTCTTGCACACCACATCAGACCTATATAAACTGTAAAATTCCACACTATGTGGAATTAGGAAAGTTGAAAATTCTGATGTGAAAAATGCAGTTTGAAAAAGATCCATAAAGAAAGTCAAATTATAATATATATGAAATTTGTAAAAAATCCAAAAATAAAATAAAATAAATTTAACTGATATCATCTATCACAATCTGATATCTTTCATCTGATATAAGATTAATCTTATTTTTTATAAGAAGTTACTTGATAAGTAACTCTCAAACAAAAAACAGACCTTTTCATCTTAATCTATTCACTGGAAGATCTTATATTATATTACTTATAAGCTGAAACAGAATCTAGTTTACATACATCCTTGTCTCAAATTCTAAATTAGAAAAATACGTTTTGCAATATTGAACACGTTTTGGTGGAATTAGGTGAACATTTTCCGATCTGAGAGGCTACCCAATTTCCTATATATGGTAAGGTTTGGTGTGTTTCTGCTCTGAGTTTGGAGAAGCAACCTTTGCACACCAAAAGTGGTGAATTCTCTCAGTTCATGCAACTGTTTGGTCTCCCCATTCTCCCTTTCTGTTAGCTTTTGTGAACAAAAATGCAAACTCTTCTTTCTCTGTCACACTCTCCTTCAACTCCACACTTTCCAAACTTCACACCAAGGCCAAAGTACCTTCCTCAACTCCACTCCTTCAATACCTTCTCCTTGCCCCCATCTTCTCCTTTGCACCTCACTGCCACAAAGTCTCCACCTTTCTTCATTTCTTCTCCCAAGCTTGCATCTTTCAGGCTCCTTGCTGCTTCTATCTCTGATGCCAGAAGTGATGAACCAGCCAAAGCTAGTGAGTTGGTTAAGACCCTGCAGCTAGGAGCCATGCTTGCCCTTTGGTACCTCTTGAACATCTACTTCAACATCTACAACAAGCAGGTTCTTCGTTTTCATCCACCGTTTGGAATTCAAAAAGACTCAATTTTTTCACTTATAGGGATCTGGGGTGTGGAAATTATCACTGCTGCTCTCTCAGATCTCTGTATGACACGTAAAGTTTGGATTACATGGCATGAAGAAACTGGCAAACTATGAACACACACAATGATTTGAAACCACCTGATAACTAACTTCTCCATTTTTTTAAAAAGTTTTATCACGTAGAATTGGATATAGATTTGAAGTTTCAAACGCAGGATTTCATTAAGAAATGTAGGGTGTCTTTACTTTTTTTCCTTTCTTGTGTATTAGGTTCTGAAAGTCTATCCATTTCCAGCAACAGTTACAGCATTTCAATTTGGCTTTGTGTCACTGGTGATTAATTTAATCTGGACTTTCAATCTCCACCCCAGACCAAGCATCAGAGGTTCACAGGTACTTTGAATTGGGAGGTGGAAAAGGGGTGCTCCATCAATTTGTGGGGTCATCACTCTCATTTCAAAGCATTAATTTTATTATCATATCTGTGTTGTTTGCAGCTTGCAACACTCCTTCCACTGGCTCTGGCTCACACATTAGGGAATGTCTTGACCAACATTAGTCTTTGCAAGGTTGCTGTATCTTTCACTCACACAATCAAAGCTATGGAGCCTTTCTTTACTGTTCTTCTTTCTGCTCTTTTCTTGGGTCAGGTAATGTTCAAGTCTTCACTCTGTTTCTCTTGTAAAATTTGAAATTTTCTTCCTTGATGCTATGCAAGTTTATAGTTACATGGAATCTAGATTTGCTGCAGTTAATGATTTCATGTAATCATACAGTTAAAGTTTGGTTTCCTAAGATAAAAAATCTTCACCTTAAAATATCTGTTTCATTAATAATGGGTCAGTTAACAAGTGTTTTCTTATCAGAAATAGAAAAAAGCCAATTATTTTGAAAATATGCAGACTAAACAAATATATAAAAAAACCAAAAAAATGTTTATTTTATTCAAATAAATACTTATTTTATACAAAATAAACACAAACAAACAGGTCAGTATATACCAGCCTTATGCTTTGAATATATGACCTACCCATCAACCCTTTATCATGACAAAGTCAATGACCAGTCCAAATTTTACAACAGGCAAAAACTACACCTAATTTGAAGTGGTCCAATGATTCAGTGTTAGGTATGAGTAGTACTCTAGGTACTAGTTAACCACCCCAAATTTGGAAGTTTTTTCTGTTATTATTGGGGTTTCTAGCATCTTATCTGCTTAGATTCCTTGTTAACCACCCATTTGTGAATGGTAAGGAGGTTGAATCAGGACCTTGTTGCTTTCAGGGAAAATGATTGATATTGGTGCCACTTTTAATACTAACCACAAGACATTTTCTTTGAATTTCCAATGAAATTTAGAAACATGTTTTTTTTTTTCTCTTCTATCAGTTTCTCATTTTTGTCTTCTTATTCATCCAATCATCCTTACAAAAACTCATTTTTATTATTTTTTTACTAGTTTTTATCTGACTTAGTCATTCTTCACTATGGCTTTGAGTTTGTTAATATAGAAGTGAATAAACTTATCATATGACTGTTTGAGATTAGATGACAATAATATCAGGGTATACACATTATTTATTCATATAAATTTTTATCTAATTATATTTTTCATCAGCAGTGCTAAATCATAACTATGTGAGCACTTTTGCATATTGTTAAGGTCACCAAGTGCTTATGCTTCTAATCTATACACCATATTCTACTCATTCATGTCAAAATGCAAATAATGTATGAACAGATGCCTACTTTCTGGGTGTTTTCTTCCCTTATACCAATAGTTGGAGGAGTGGCGTTGGCATCAATGACTGAAGTCTCTTTCAATTGGTAAGAAATCACCACACTGAACTCTTGCAGATTCAAAGTTCCTTCAGGGACAATGTTGAATAATTCGGATACTGATCACAGAATAGAATATTTACCAAGATTTTTGGTGGTGTAGCATTGATTCAAGTGTTTGACATGTTCTGTCTCTAAACAGGATTGGCTTCATCACTGCTATGGCAGCTAACGTTACAAATCAATCAAGGAACGTTTTGAGCAAAAAAATGATGACTAGTGAAGAGGTAAGGAGTTTCTTAACACCATTTAAGTATTTGTTTGTGAAACTGATTACTGCTTTACTTGATGGAACTCTCTGACATTATTCTGTTGATAATGTGGCTCATCATTTCACAGGAAAGTTTGGACATTATCAATCTCTATGGAGTTTTAACAATGATTTCCTTCATGTTTTTGGTTCCATATGCCTTACTTGTGGAGGGTGTCAAGTTTTCTCCTTCATACCTGCAATATGCAGTATGTGTACAAATTTTGTGTTTTTAAAATCTTTGTTTTTTCTAAGAAATTGAGAAAGAGTAAAAGATGCTAACATTTAATATGCTGTTCTTTCCAATGCAGGCAAGCCAAGGGCTGAATGTTAGAGAGTTATGTGTCAGAGCAATTTTTTCAGCATTCTGCTTCCATGCATACCAACAGGTAATCAACTTCTAACTGTTGCATGTTCCGAATCCAAGTATGAGTTTAAGTCTCACGTTGAATAAATTGGATAGAAATGAGAAAATGAAATATTGTATAAAGATCTATTAACTCATTGTTTTAAAAGTTGAGTTGACAGCAGTATCAATGTAATTAGACTCAAATCTTATTGGTATCGTGTCTCGATGACAGGTTTCATATATGATATTGGAGATGGTGTCACCTGTGACACACTCAGTTGCAAACAGTGTGAAGCGTGTGGTTATCATTGTTTCTTCAGTCATCTTCTTCCAAACTCCTGTCTCTCCTGTTAATGCAATTGGTAAGTCTTCATTCATATAAATTTTATGGTTCATGTTGTTAACTTTTTCGTACTCTGAAGACACATGCACGTGGACCGAAATTGCTACAACTTGGAAGGTTTCTGATGACCCTTTTTCCTGTGGTGTTGCATGTGACAACAGGAACTGCTATTGCTCTTGTTGGAGTTTTCTTGTACTCAAGGGCAAAGAGGATTAAGCCTGTGCAAAAGACAAACTGAGGCACAATAACCCTTCCAATGAAAGGACGCACGAGGGGAGAGGGAAAAGTAAATATTGTAGACACATGACAACAATTGATTTTTTTTTTTCTTTTCTTGGTACCACCTATTTATAAATTGAAACTCAATTTTAGTAAATAATAATACAGGAGTTTAATTGGGGCTCGTATAACTTCTATTATATGACTTTTTAATATAGTATTACAAAGAGTTTAATGGTTATGTATATAATATTGTATTAATATGTTTAATTTTTCAACCACACAGAAATTATTGTTCTTTTTCCCCGACCAAATATTTAAATAGGTGGAATCTTCAATAAATTTGATCGTGTGTATGTATGTAAGAAGTTGAATAACTTTTATAAGTTTTAATTTCTTATTTTTTTTCATGATGATGAACAATTTTTGATAATTTCAAAGAAAAAAAAAATTAGAGAGAAGTTCGAGAGTTTGTATTTAGAGTTCAAGACTCACTATTTTGATGTTTTTGAAACTAGTATTTTTTTTTATTAAATTTGTTAATTTTGAAAAGAGACCTCTAGAAGATAAGATACTATTTTGAGAAGAGATATATAAGAAAGAGAAGATACTAATGAATTGTGAACAAGTGTTGATAAGAGATTATCACAGTGCTTTCAACCAAAAACTTAGATAATGAGTTTACAAGTCATTCTTATATATTAGTTGTCTTATTCAATTTTATCTAACTTTCAACTCATCTTGAATCTTAACAAAGTGTAAGTCTCATAATCTAAGCAACTACAAGATAGATAAATTTTAAAATATAATTATCTACTTCTATGAGTATCCATGTGAAGGAGAAACTTATCTTCATATTTTTCCTTCACAACTTAGAATTCCTTGAAAAATATTAAGTTCCAAAATATTTACATATAATTTTCTACATTATCAAAACATTTAAGAGTAAGGTTGAATTACTTATTCATGCCTAATTAATCATGCCTTTTGGTAGGAGTGGACAAAAAATTTACTTTTCTCAATCTGATCCACTTTTGTTGTAATCCAATCCATTTTATTTAATCTGGATTTAATATGATCTACATTATAATTCTTTTATTGGAGATCTACATTTTTAAATATGAAAAATCCAAATATTCAATCCAAATTTTTAATTTAAATTTTAGTTGGCTTGGACTGTAGGTCAAGGTGGAATGACCCAAAACGGAGGTAATAACATCGATCCAGATGTAAGATTGAACTGGTCAGACTCGGGTTGAAGGTCAAGACAAATCGACTCAGGCTGAAGGTTGAGACAGCCCAATTCGGATAAAAGGTCCAGTCAAGTCGGCTTAGGCTAAAGGTCGTACTGAACTGATCTATGTCGAAGGTCGAGATGGCCGATCTGATTCGATGGTCGAGCCTGACCGACTCCGATCGAAAGTCAAGAAAAACTAGTTTTGGTCGATGGTTGAGCTCAACCGACTAGGACCAAAGGTCGAGACGGACTAACTTGGGCCAAATGTCGAGTTGGACTGGCGTAGGCCAAAGGTCAATAAAGTCGATCCCAATTAAAATTTGGTAGAATTCTAAGAGTGACCCAATCGAATTTTAGCCAAGTTGGCTCCAGCTGAAATTTGCTTGAATTCGACCGACTCGGTAACGACTAAAATTTGGCCGAATTCAACCAACTGGACCCTGATCGAAATTAGACCGAAATTAGACCGAATTTGGGTGAGTCATTCCCGAACAAAATTCAAACAAGTCGAGAACGACCAAAATTTGCCTCAATTCGATCAACTCAATTCCAATCAAAATTTGATTGAATTTGGCTAAGTCGTCCCTACTAAGTTTTTTTTTAAAACTCGTCCAAATTTGATTGAAATGACTAGCTTGAATCGCAGGTCGAGACAAGCGGACCTGAATTAAAGGATGAAATAATCTGGCTTGGACTAAAGGTTAAAATGAGTTAACCAAAATCAATAGTGAAGACTGATTAAACGAAATCGAGGATCGAGACAAATTTAAAACTTATCCAAATATTTGCATTAAAATTTTAAAAAAATCTAAACTAGTTCTATTGAAATAGATTTGGATCCAAGTATTTGGATCTATATTGAGTCTTTAAAAATCCAATGCATACAGTCAAATAATAGCCACTCTTTTTGGATAATTATATTTAATACTTTTTTAAATAGTTATTGCTCATTCTTTAGTTGTTTCCACACCAAGATAATAATAAGAATATAAGTTAACATTGAAGAACAAAAATGACTTCGAACGATACTGACCTTATATATAAACTTTACAAAGGATAAAAGATATAAATAATAATAAAATAACTATCTATTAAAAATATATTACAATCACTATTGTTGAAGAACAAGAGCAATAACAAAAATAGATATATTCTTTAATTAGTAATGTGGTTGTTATTGTATCAAAGCATGAACCATGTCGGAATCACGTCTTGCAGGAAGTGCTTCTCTCGATAATGACGTTTTTCATCATGTTTCATCGCGCCTTTTAACGGAATAGCATATGAGCAAGAGAGAGTAGCAAAGGCACTTACGTGAGAGATAAGCAATCACGTACAGCGTCGTCTTCGGCTTCTTCGGCTGAGGTGACGGCGGAGAAGATTTTGGTGTTTTCCACAGATAAGACCACGGCGCCGTTTGCAAGGGTCGCAATCTTACCGGTCCCCAGCGTGATCACACGCGAGCCGATTTCGAATGGCTCCGTAAAGGTGTCGAGGTATTTGGTGGTGGTGGTGGCGCCGCCAAAGCCGAGGCGGCCGGAGGAGTGGCTTAGCTCTCCTCATTTGGAAATGGTGGACGGAAAGCAGAAACACAGGGTACAAAGCAAGTATAACAGTAATTCGCTTAACAGAGATATAAGCAGGGTTTAGGGTTTAACAATTAAAATATAAATAATATATTAATATTGATAATTACTTTATATTTTATTTTAAAATTTTATAAAATATATTTTAAAAATATCTATGAGTATCTAGATACCCACGAGTTTTAAAATACCTGCGGATATTTTTTAAATGAATATCCACGTAAGTAACGAGTAATTTTTGATTTTGCAAGTTAAGTAGTAATTAGGACACTATTTATGTTAAATTCCACTCGTTGTCATCTTAAATCTAACTTAATTTTTGGTCCAATTTAACCTAAAATTCAGGTTAACACATTTCAATTATTGGTTTTAGAGAATTTGCCTCAATTTTTTTTGTCCAAAATGATATGTCTTTGCCTTTTAACTCTAAAATAATCCAACTCAATACATGATCTAAGTGAAATATATTGTTTTTAGTAATGTTAAAATGAGATTAATCCACGAACCAACTCAATTTAACTTATTTTTATAGACTAAGAATTGATTCGACCAAAATGAATCAAATTGACTCGTTTTACCATTTCTAATTATTTTTTAAAATTAATTAGAGTCTTATAAGGAGATCAAACGACCTTAATTCACTTAAAAAAAATATTTTGTGTACTATTTTACCCCTCAATTAAAGACTCTTTTTGAAGACTTATTAAAAATAGACTAGAATTAATTCATTAGCCATATATCTAAGTTTACATATTTAAGAATAACTCTTCCAATAAAAAAGAACACACAAGGAACACACGAGGGTAGGAGAGAGAGAAAAGCAAATATTTTAGATTCATGACAATAATATTCTCAAGTTATTTATATTCAGTAGTGTTTATTGATATGTTATTGTAGTTGTCACTTATATTAATTATAATGATTGTATAATATCATAATGTAACTTATATTTAAGTTTTTACTCATTTTCAAGTAATAGCCACTCATTTTTGGATAATTATATCATATAACACATTTTTAAATAGTTATTACTCATTTTTTAGTTGTTCACTCCCACTGTTTGAGAAGATAATAACAAGAATATAAATTATATTGAAAAACAAAAATGACTTTGGATGATACTAATTAACCATATAAACTTTACAAACTATTTGTTAGGATAAAAGATATAAATAATAATAAAATAATTATCTATTTTAAAATATTACGATCACTATTGTCGAAGATAAATACGTAATTAAAATTTTCTTTTTTGTAATTAATAACTGAAATATTACTAAGACTAATTTGTAAGATATCCTAATTATATTAACATCTTATATACGGGTAAGTAGGACTATTTTAGAATGATTATTATACAATTTAATAAATAATTATAAATTGTGATTTGTGATTAAACGAAGATATAATACGGACTATATTTTCTCTTTTATATATTCTAACATAAAAGTTGATAAATTTGATGAATATATATTATTTATTTGTATTACACAAGTGAACTAATAAT
This sequence comes from Vigna umbellata, assembly GCF_029865625.1. Classification (NCBI taxonomy): domain Eukaryota; kingdom Viridiplantae; phylum Streptophyta; class Magnoliopsida; order Fabales; family Fabaceae; genus Vigna; species Vigna umbellata. Next base: position 34,494,330 of record NC_142168.1, read on the forward strand.
ACTTAATGAAAGAATATTAAAGAATATTATTATTATTATTATTTGGAGATCACGTCCATTGGAGGACACCAAGTTTTTTTGTAAACAATTCTTTTTATCGTGTGTATATATATATATATATATATATATATATATATATATATATATATATATATATATTATCTTTAACAAATTAGCATCTATTCTTTTAAATACATTTATTTTTCTTATTACTTTTTTCATAAAAAATAGAATATCCAACATATTTTTAGATTTAAAATAAATCTTAAGAGAGTTAAAAATATGGAACCTACAAAAAAATTAAAAATACGATAAAATAATAATACAAATCCCGTACATATTCATATTAAATAGTAAATTACTAAATTTCAAAAAGATCAATATATTGATTAAATGAGTTAATGATGAATATATAAGTCATTAAGTCAGTTAATCTAATATATGTTAAAAAATTATATATCACTACTTACTCTAAAGTTAAAATCAAATTATCTTGCTAAAACACCTAATATCTCATATTTATAAACATAAATTCATATTCCAATTTTAGGAACACGATATCGATAATATAAAACAATTTTTTAATATCATAACAAGACAAATTCATAAACAATAAATAATCAAAATATCCCATTTTAGGAAATCATCATAACAAGACAAATTCACGAAAAATAATTAAAAAAAACCACGCTTTCATTAAAAAAAAAAATAGCAAAAATAAATGAACTCACAAGATTGGCTCATCCATTTTTTTTTTTCAGGACCATCATGCATGATTGCTTGAATTATTGGCTATGACTCATTTAACCACAAACAAACAATGCCAATACCAGCTCACTGCAATTAATGCTAAAAATAAATTAAACACAAATAATGAAAAAAATTAATTAATCAACCATGCTATAAAGTTGATAGTTTCTGGTTTACAAAATAATGAAAAAAAAATTAATTAATCTTAGTGATTTATCATACAAGGATCTAAATTATTCACATATAAAAATTTAAGAGGTTAAATATGTTTTTAATTATTAAATTATCACAAAAAATGTATTTTATTTCTAAATTAAATTATAAATATTTAATTCCTATAAAAGTAATTTATTGTGAAATTCTTGAAAAATACTATACATGTTCTATGTTGTAAGAAATATTTTACATGAATTTTATAAAGTAAAAGATTAAATACTTTATAATTTAATTTGAAGATGAAACCTAATTGTGTATAATAGTTTAGTAAAAAAATATATTATTTAACCTAAATTTAAGCATGAGTAAATTTTTTTTATATCAAATAGAAATAAATGAAATAAGAATTATATATATATATATAAAGATATAATATTGTGATGTTTTTGATATTTTATGGAGATATTTTAAGAGTAGTTGATGTTGAGTGTGTAGAAAATGAAGCAGTGAGATGGGAAGTGTGAAAAGAGTGGTTTGTGGCTGTGTTATAAGACACTTGCTAAGCCTATAATGGTATGTGTCCCACAAATCTTGTGGTGCATGTGCTGTTGGAACACTTAAATTGATTTCTTCTGTTGTGTGCATGTGACCATACACTCTGGTCTTCCTCAAGTTGGAGTTTTTCTGTACTACATGCCAAAGGTCAATCATCCCCTCTGTAAGGGACATATTCGGAAACAGTAACCCTTCCAAAAGGACACACTCAGAAAAAGGAAAAAGTAGGTATTGTAGCCCATGATCGTGGTAATAATCTGGATTATTTCAGATTAAATTTAGGTTAAATATGTTTTAAGTCCCTAAAGTATCAAGCGAATTTGTTTTTAGTTCCTCTTTTAAACTAAGGTACATTTTAGTCCTCCTCCTTCAGAAAAACCTTAATTTTTTGTCCTCAATAACTAACAGTGAGAGGATAAAAAATTAACGTTTTTTTTAAATAAAAGGACTAAAATGTATCTTACTTTCAAAGAAGAACTAAAAACAAATTCGCTTTGATAGTTTAGGGACTAAAAACATATTTAACCCATTAAATTTTAGTGTACTGTACACTTTTAATCATAAATCTTTTAACTTTTTACTGCATCTAATAATTTTACCTACTTTAGAAGTCGAGATTTAAACGGTTTAAATATATTTTTTTATCATCTAAAATGTTTTTTAAGAACAAAATATTGAAGTGTATAAACATACCAAGTTTGATGAATAAAATATAAAAAAATAAAATATCAATTTAAAAGACTCTTCAGAACAATGAACAATAAATCTGGAAGGATGTATTTCTCTTTTTTATAAATTTAATGAATTATTATCTCTACTTCTATTTATGTTCACGAAATAAAACAATAATCAAAGTTTTTTATATTATTGGTGTTGCATGGTGTTAACATTCATGATAGGATATTAATTAATATTTAGTTTCTTATTTAACATGTAAATGTCTTAACGCGAGGAATGAGATAGAATGTTTCACATTAGGTAGTGATAAAATAAAATAAAATTTTATTTTATAAATTGATTTTGTTAAATTAAATTAGATTTAAAAATATTTTTTAATAATTAATAATTTTTTATATATGTATTATTGATATGAAATTTGATATAAAAAGTATATTGTAGGAATTGGTATGAATTTTGAAAGGTTTAATTAAAGCTTAAGAATATAACAAATTTTGTATGCTTGTTTTAAGATATTTTGTTGTTAATTAATTAAATAATGTGATTATTACTTACTCTTTCCTTCTTCCATTTTGTTCTTTTTTTTTTTCTAACAAAAAGAAGTTGAACACCAAGTTACAGAAAATTAAAGAAGAAAAGAATGATTGGAGTGATTTGAAAGATAATAATGATTTATTTCACTGCAGACAAAATCAAAGATGAAAACAAAAAATATTTTAAACACTTATTATAATTAAAATTTTTAATATAAATTTAAATAAAAACACGTAAATTTATAAAATACTTAAAGTTTAACTAAAATAAATTTTATCATAAATATTAATATATTTATGATTAAGAAAAAGGTGTAAAAACTGCTTCAGGCATTGTTAATATTTAGCTTGTTCATTATATAAAAGTTGGCAAACTAGTGTATTATTTGTTCATCTGTATAAAAGCGTAGTTGAAAATATTAATAGTTTGGAAAAAAAGAAATTGATTGGAAAACCATATAGTCTGACAAAATAATAATAAAAATTATATTTTTGATTAAATCGAAACAGTTCTATAATAATTAGTCAACGAATTCAGGGGTTATTTTTGTTGGGTTTTAAGTTTAGGAGTATGAACTATGACAAATTATGGGCCTAGGCCCAATAGAAAATTAATCGGCTTAGTATATATATTACGGATATTTCTTGGCATGCTGTAAACATTTCTACCAATAGAAAAATAGTCTATTTATTATTGATTTACTTTTTAAACTGTTATTTTCTCTTGAAGCTAGCTCAACAAAAGAGCTAGCTCATCACAAGTGCATCCAAAGACATTTTTATTCTTCTTGTCTGAGGGTTTTCTGAGAACTTTTTCTTCAGTTGCAGTGACCCATTTAACATAGGCATGGAGGATTGAGCCTTTGTAGTGAGCTTTACTGTTCTTGTTGCAGTTTTGGCGTCGGATGGTTGCATTCCACCTGTTCTTGATGTCATTCTCAGTCCTACCACTCAATCTCTTTGCAATCTTTGACCATTTTCTTCCAAATTCTTGGTGCCCTTTGATCAAAATCATGTCTTCCTCCAAGCTCCATGATCCTTTCTGCACAATTATTTTCCAGATAAATTCAAATCACATCTTTTATATATATATATATATATTGAGAGAAAGAGACAAATAATATTGAATTAAAAAACTTGTCAAAAGTAGACTAAGATACCAAGTTCGAAAAATCAGCAAAAGATTAATTGGTATGTATGAAAGAGTTACACAATTATGTTATCACATGCGTAAATAGAATGCAAAAAATGTTTACATGAATTTTCTTAAAAAATAATTTTCAACTTGAATTCGCATAAACGCAATTTTAATTGCTTGAAATTTTCATTTTTCATATTTTTGACAGCAAGTTTGTGTTTTATTTATTACATGGCAATGACCATCATAAAAAGCCATAAGTGGTTGAAGAAAAATGGAAGGAGGATAATTGGATAATGGAAGAGAAAGGGGAAAAAGAAAATAGATCTAATACGATTAAAAAAAATATACTTATTTCTTAGAATTTTTTTTTATAAAAATTTATAAAAAAAGTCTCAAAAAGTATGAAAAAGTGATATTAGAATACTTTTATAAAATTACGTTTAACTTTACTCTTTCATCCCATTAATATTGATACACAGAAAATTAAGTAAATGTAAGAAATAAGAATTGAAAGAGAAAAACCCTAATGTTTGGCTGAAGATGGTTTTTCCATCTTTCTCGACATTGCTTCCCAATTCTGCCATGTAGTGATCTCGCAATTTGTGTCCATTTCTTGGGTCCGAATTGACTCACCAATTCCATAAGAGCTCTACAAAACCACAAATTCAGTTCAATTAAATGTTTTTCAATGAATTTTTTTCATAAACTAAAATCGATACATACAAATCTGTTATACTAAATATTTTTTTTTATTTGAGAAAAAACCATTTTTTTTTTGTAATAAGAAAAAGAAAAACCAAAACCAAAGAAAATGACAAAGAAAGAGATACCTATCTTCTTCAGGAGTCCATTGCCCTTTGATTATGTTATGATTAGCAATGTTGGTATCATTTTTGAGCTTTGCATTTTGATTATTGTCCCAGTGAAATTCACTCATCATCTCTAATTCACAGTTATTAAAGAGAGAAAAAGATAATGGTGATGATTTGGAACATGAAGCTTGAGATGGATGAGCCGACATGGTTTTCTGTGAAAATTTACATATGACTGTGTTTTTTTGGTTGCCATGCAAAGCATCCATGACAGTTTTGTTTGGTTCCAACGTCACAGAATGGTGACAGTGATCATTAGCAAAGCCTCCATAGAAAGGGGTGGTAACAGGGTTGGAACGAGCCTCCATCATAGAGGTAGGGTTGCAAACAGACATGTTCATGTTCATGTTCGTGTTCTTGTTCATGTTGTGGCATTGAAAAAGGTTGAAGGTGTTGGTGTGGTGAAACATGATGATGATGTTCAGAATCTTTGAATGAAACAAGGTTTGAATTTGTTGCTGCAAGTGAAACTCTACGTAAGTGAATATATATAGAGAAAAACAAACAGAACTAGGTTTGATGATGATGGTTTTCTTAACAATATTGTAACTAGGATGCAGATGCCAACAAAAAGGAATGAATCATAATCAATTCCTGGTTTTATGTTTTGAAAGAGGACAAATTAATCAAACTCAAATAAACTCTTTTAACTGCATGTTTTTGTCTCTTCTGTATGCAAATTAAAACTAGGGCTAAATATATATTTTTTTTCTCCAAACAGTTTTCAAGAATTTTATTTTATTTTTAAACTAAATATATCTTTATTTTGTTCTTTCATAAAATGGATACAATGTAAAATATCTATTTCATTAAATTGTATATGGAAATTATATCATACTGTGGAAGTTCTTTGGTAGTATGATAAATACTCCACATATATACCGTTTGGTGTAAATAATGTTTTATATGATTGCGTAAAATATATATGAACAAAATACTTACATATTTAATTTAACAATAAAACATATAATCATTAAAAATTATCTTTAATATTTTATTTGAGAAGTTGATTTCAGCGGGTAAGAAATTATTGTTTTATTTTAGTAAAAAAGCAAAATATTAATTTATTATTATTTTTACATTACTATAGGCTATAATTAGGTATGATCTTTAATATCTGAGAATTTGTCCGCCCTCAAATATTTCAATTTTATCATTTTATTTCATGTTGGGATTAAATTAACCTTTGAATGATTAAAGTCTTTTAGAAAATTGTAGATGTTGACCATGGCAATATACAATTTATAATAATTCAATTTTTTCTCAAATTAAAACCCATATCTTTTAACATTAAATCCAATCCATCTATTTGAAATTAAATTGGAATTAGATTAAATCAATTTTTGAAAATAAAAAATTAAGATACATCATAAGTCAAGTCAAGGAGGTTGAGGAAGAAGTCAAACTAAGTCGGTCCAAGTCTAAAATCGACTTAAGATACAGATCAAGTTTTGAGTTTTCCTAAGTTGAAGTTTAAACTAAGTTGGTTCAGAATGAAGGTCAATTTGAGTTAACCTAGGTCGAAAATTAAGATGAGTTTGTTCGAGCTGGAGCTCAAGACAAGTTAGTTTAGGTTAAGTCACCCCAAGCCAAAATTCAAGCTTAGTCGGTTAGGGCTAGAGTGCGAGTCGTGTTGGCCTAAGTGAAAGGTCAATCAAATGTTGATGGTGTCGATTTAAGTCAAAGATTGATCCAAGTCAACCCAAATTAGACCAAAGGTTGACATAGTTGACTTTGACTGAAGGTCGATTGTGTTGGCCTAAATCGAAGGTAGACTGAGTTTCCTTGATTGAAGTCAATCAAGTTGACGCTAGTTGAAAGTCAACTAGGTTGATCTTAGTCGAAGATTGGTTCAAATTGATCCCAATCATAGATAAGTCAAGTTGGCCCCAATTAAAGGATGATCCAAGTCAACCTTAACCAAAGATTAGCACAAGTTGGCTCTAGTCAAAAGTTGGTACGAGTCAACTCTGACCGAAGATCGACTTTGTCCATATCTAATAAACCTAATAATTATATATATAAAATTTATCTCATAGAATTTAATTTAATTTACAAAATTAAAGTAATCTAATTTAAATTAAACTTAAAGTTTTTTAAATCTATTTAATCTAGTTCAAATGAAATTATAAATTCAATCCAATTTATTATATCTAAATTAAATCTAGAATGGATTTTGGAAAAACCATTATATCAAACCACAATAAACACACAAAAAATATGTATTATGTAAGGTATAATTAATAAGTCTTAAAAGCAACTTGAATAAAGTTCGTATCTCTAAAAAAAACACATTATTTAAGGACATACATAATAATGGAAGCATCTTTTTGTATATATGTTGGAAAATGTAATGTGTGGTTTTATTAGAATACCACATCTGAATAACTTGCACTCAATTTTATAAAAGTTCAGTAATTTTTTAAATTAATTTTAAAATGTTATGAGACACTCCAACAGAAAAGTTGCTTTAAGAACCTCTAAGCTTCTCTAGTATAAATACTTTATTATATTTAAAATTCCTTGATAAATAATTGCTTATAATCACAACCACGTATAGGGATATACGAACTTGATGCCTTGATTTTATTTTTAATAATTTTTTATTGCGGATAGAATAATAATATTCTTTTTCATTACATCAAATACTTGAGTACATATATTTTTTTAATTTTTCTTTGATTTTGTAATTTGTTATTGCTACTTTATTTAAAAGTTAGGTGCAATATTTGGAATCAAACGAATATATTAATTTTTACTTATTTTAATTGAAGATAGAAATTTTATTATTGATATTTGTTATGAGACAAACTCACAGTAAAACATTTACAATTTCAATATTGTGTTACATTAGCTAATATTTCATTCTATTTGTTGCTACTGTTTGGTTTTTCTAGTTTTAAACTATTGTTTTCGTCTCGGTATTATCTGGCTGATTCCGTTCGATTTTATTATGTAAATTTTAGTTATAAGAAGAGACTTATTTTTATTTTTAATTTGTTATTGTTATTTCGTTTTTATCATTTGTAAAAACCCGTTTATAAATGTTTTAACTAAATTTAAAACTCTGATTTTTTTATATTTGAACCCCACCTACGTTTCTAATAAGGTGATATATGTTTTGACAAGCATGATGTCTTAAGAAAAAAGGTCGATAGGTCGATGTTTTTTTTGTATTTCAAAAAGATGAATTTTAAGTTTGACTTAATTTTATAAAATTAAATTATAAAATAAGGTTCGTGTTTATATACTTTAAATTAGTTTTTTCTTTAATTGAAATAGAATTTTCAACAAAATAATAAAAATGAAAAACTCTTATTTTTCATCTACACCAACCCTTCAATATACCATAAAATAGAAAAGAAAAATGTAAAAAGAATTAAAGATCTTAAATGGGTGCTCTCAACCCTTATTTTTCATCTAGAACAAACCCTTATACATGAATAGATATTAATCAAATTCTTAATTAAAAAGTACTCCAAACAAATAGAGAGTGGTTCAAGTTTTTTGAAGTGAAAAACATAATTTTTATTCAAGCTCAAACTTTCAATTCATAAACATTTATATGTGACTGCAAGAATAAAAGCTTTTGTTCATTAAAGCTTACTAAATTAGAAATGTAACTGCAGAAAAACACATAAAACAAGAGATGGTAAAGTAAAAGATATCATATACCCACATTCCTAGCTAAATTGGTATTTCCATCAAGCATGTTATATGAACATTGATCCTTCTTATTATTCTTGCTGACAGATTTCTTCTGAACTCTTGCAGCTTCTTCAGTAACAGTGACCCTTTTGATGTATGCATGGAGCATTGATTCATCGTAATTATTAGGGTTGTCATTGTTCTTGTTGTTGTTCCTTTTATAGTCTTGCCGACGCTTGATACCATTCCAATGGTTTTTTATGTTGTTCTCAGTTCTCCCAGGTAATCTTTTTGCAATTTCAGACCATTTGTTTCCAATTTCTTGGTGAACTTTCATCAGAATCATGTCTTCTTCCAGGGTCCATGATTCCTTCTGAACAATTTAGTTAATTCAGAAAGAGTTATGTGATACATGTTCTTCAAATTAATTATGTACAGAATGAATAGAATAATCATGTTTTATTTGATAATTCACATGGATTAATGAAGTTGTGTTGCATAATCTTTGATAAGAATTTATTTAAGAATGATAAATAAATTTTTAAAATTGTAAGAAACGAATGAAATATTTAAATAACATTTTATATAAAAATATTATCACGAATTTGGCTTTTTTTTAATTGGGGTCTACATATCAAAGTATATCAAATATGAATAAAAGTCACATAAGAAATATATTCTTAAATAAAAATACTAATAACGATCAAGAACTGAAAAAAAAAATGTTATATTAAATGATTTTCAAAACCGACAAGAATCGACTGGACTTGTAAACTCGTTCACTTTGACTCGCTGTTGAAACTAAAAGAGAAAAATACCATGTATATTAACAAAACCAACAAAGAAATGAAATATTTATATAAAATTTCATAAAGAAATTATTAAATAACCTTTATTTATAAAATATTATTTATTTGAAAAAATGTGATTTTAGTCCTTTTAAAATATCTTAAATTTAGTTTTGGTGCATTCGAAAATTAGAGAAAAATAAGAAAAAATATTCTAGGGAATTTATTTTGAACTTTACATATTTTATCCTTAATTCTTTTTTATTGAAATACATGATGTACGAGTAGATATCTATAAACTTCATATTACAACTAAATTAAATTTTAAAATATAAATCTAATTTAATTATTGTAAACAATGAAAATATAAATGACAAAACAATTAAGGTTCTAGGGTTAAATTTAATATCTAATTAGCTTATGTGTTTAAATAAATGTGATAAAAATTTCAAGTCATATATTACCTCACCTGAACAGTTTAGGTTGTAGGGTTATAGACTACTATAAATTACAAATAAATTTAATAAAAGTAACTCAATAAAATGTCATTTTTATATATAAAAAATTAATTACAAAACTTTTTTCAGTATTGTGAATAAATATATTCGTATTAGTAACATAATATGATTTGAATATAAATAAATTCATAATTCAATTAACTCTATGACATTCATCTCCAATATACACTATGAAGAGAGAGAGAACCATCTAATGAACTAATTTAGTTGCATAATTTTTCAATCTTTGACACAAATTAATATGAATTAATTGAATGTTTAATTAGTGTAATTTATTACATAATACATGTCCTATTTTTATATAATTAAGTTCAAACTTTGATGTTATGATTCACAAAAAAGATGGGAAGTATATATATATATATATATATATATATATATATATATATATATATATATATATATATATATATATATATGTATGTATATATGAGAAATAAAAATGGAAAAAGAAGAGACCTTAATGTTTGGCTGAAGATGGTTGTACCATCTTTCTCGACATTGCTTCCCAATCCTTCCGGGTAGAAATTTTGCAATTTGGGTCCATTTCTTCAACCCAAATTCATTCACCAATTCCACAAGACTACTGTAAAAAACAACAGACTTTAATTAATTAAAATTCATGATCTTCTATCATTAAAAAAAGTCTTAAATGAACTCAAAGTTCATCCTCTCAATACAATTTCTTTGTCTTTTTAGTAAACAAACACAATAAAAATTGTGGTCCCATAATTAATAACTTTTCACTAAATTTAGCCACTAATTATTGACTTGTTTTTGCATTGTAAAACATAAAAAAAAAAACAAAAATATTACAAAATTTCAAACATAAATAAATGTAAATACACACACAAGATTACAAAATATATGTTTGTATTTATTTATACCTGTCTTCTTCAGGAGTCCACCACCCTTTGATTATGAGATCATTAGTATCTTTTTTCATCTTTATCTTTTGATTACTTTTCCATTTGTATTGGGTAATATTAGGAAAAGAAAGAGGTGAAGGTGAGTTGGAAGAAGAAGAAGCATAAGATGGATGAATCATGGTTTTTTGAGAGAAATCCCATATGACTTTGCCTTCATGTTGGCCATGCAAAGCATTGTTGTTGTTTGGTGGTGGCAACATCATAGGGTGGTGATGGGAAACATTGGCAAAACCTCCTATGGAAGACCCTAAAGAAGGTGTTAACATCCCACAAAAAGGAGTTGTGGTGGGTTTTAAAGGACCCTCAAACAAAAAGTTAGGGTTTTGGGTAGGTATCCCAAAGGTGTGATCTTGAATATGGTGGAAAGTGTTGTTGGGATGAAACATGATGGGTGGTGGTGGTGATGATGGAATCAGAATAGGGCTTTGTGAGGGAAACATGGTTTGGATTTGTGGCATCATGTTAGGGTTTGTGGGGAAATGAGTTGAAAGGAATGGGTGTTGTAGTTGCCCTTGGAAGCTTGGATCAAACTCCATGCAGAAAAGCTCAACAATTTAGTCACTTATGGAGAAGAGAGGTAGAGAGAAGGTAGAATATGTTGAATGTGATGTGGGGGAATACGTATCTTATAATTATAGATTTTGCTTTTCAGAAAGTTGAGAAATTATAAAGGATATCCATCCTTGTTAAATGAAAATATACATAAAAGAATAATTGGAAAAATTAATAAATGTATTTTTGAAATTGTAAAACAATAAATTAAAAAAAAATACAAATTAAGAGAGTAAATGTTGTTGAAAGTCTTACATCGATTAGAAATAAGATTAGAATATGATAGTTAGTATAATTCTCATCTTACAAATTAGTTTATAAAATTGAGTTAAACTTAATGTTATTTTTTAATATTGTTTTAAAGTCATGAGTTATATATATCTTAATCAAATTTGGTGTTTATTGTATTTATTATTACGTCTATTAATATTTAGTTTCACACGAGCTAATTTTGACATGTAAAGTTAGGTTTAAAATTCATTAACTTAATCAAACAAAACAAAATTATAAAATAAAGTTTCTACTACTATAACGCGATCTTTTATTTGACCCATGCCTGATTTTTAACATTATTTTCTCACATCAAGGACTAATATCTCAAGCATAGGACTTTGTGGGTGATCCAATAAATTCAAAAAAATTTGTGAAAATGAGTTATGTGAATTTAAACTAAATTTAGTTTCATAAAACCATCTTTGTAAGATAAAATTTATATTTACTTATATTTGATGTAATTTAACATTATTTTGTTGGAAATTATCTCCAATCATCTAATTTTGAAAATAAAAGTTAAATCAAAATATTTTAAAACATGACAGAAATTATAAAGTAGGGATAAGAAGAAATGGAAAAATAAATAGTAAACGAAAATGTGAAAATTTTCTACGGCTATGTTTCATAGTTACTATGACGGTTGACATTCTACATTTTCCTACTTCTAAAAAGAAAAGAAGGTTATATTTTCCCATTTGTTTTATATTAGAGTAATAAATAATTCATAAACACTCCATTAATACTTTTTATTGTTTGCATTATATATATATATATATATATATATATATATATATATATATATATATATATATATATATATTGTGGGGATAATTTCTCTTTCTATGATATCATATATTATATTTACGTTTTTTTTTCATTTAAAAATTTTCTAACTCTATCATTAAAAAAATTGTATTTCTAAGAAGCTAATTAACATTGTATGTTGCATAAGATTTTTTTTTTCATTTTCACCATTTTTTAGCAAAATTCTTTTGGAAAAAATCAAAGGTAAGACCCTTTAAATTCAGAAAAGTATCGCTTAAGAAAAGTTAAGAGACTTTTTAATAAAGTTCCAAACCACAAATATTTTTATTATGGTTTTGGTAAAAATGTAAAATCAAGTGTATGTATTATATATATATATATATATATATATATATATATATATATATATATATATATATAACTTTCAATTTTAATATTTTATTTTAGACTAACAACTCATATATTAATATATCATTGATGTATATTAATTATCTCTCATAAGAAAACACTCACACTTCTCTCGTGAAATTTTTTTAATATGAAATAATTCCAAGATAATTATCCTACAAAATGTGCATATCAATTAATATAATATGTTTATTATATTATTATTATTATTTTAACAATTATTATATATTAATAACAATAAGAAAAGATAATTGCTTTCAATATATTATAATATATATTAATAAATAAAATGAGATAATTTAACATCTTGATAAGACACATTTAAGAGAAAAAATATTATTTTTATGTGAAAAATAATTAATATGCATTTATGATCCGTTAATATATATAGTTATTAAAATAAAATAGAAGATTAAGAGACATAATATATACTTCAAGTAACTGACTCCTTAAAATGATAACACTTTTTCTTGACTTATTTAATGTTCCCTTTTACATTTAATACATTATTCATTATGAAGTCATTGCATATTAAAATTTAATAACATGCTATGCCTTTATATATATTGAAAAATAAATATTGAAGTTTTAAAAGTGAAGAGACATTAATTATTAGAGAAAATACATGTGTATACTTCCTTTTAACTGTAGAAATTTTGAATATTTTCAATACAATAATCACAATATTACACTAATATAAATTCAATTAATTTTAATTACAAATGAAGATGAGAGAAAATATTATTGTGCATGTACTACTAATGTACTTCTAAGTGTAGTTGTAGAAAAAAAAAATGTAACCATATTTTAAATGTATAAAAAATACTATCAGAAGAGTGTAGAGATATGTTAATTAAATACTTTATTTAGAGAAGAGTATAAGTTTTTACGTAATATTAATTAGTTTTTATATATGCACAAAAAAAGTAAAATAAAAATATAACTATATTACTTAGATAAAAATAATTTATGACATAATGTGAAAAATGACAGGATAGGCTACATCATCTTAAAAACTTGATTGGTGCATAAAAGATAATAATGTTTAAAATATTTAATAGAATTTAAAAAATAAAATAAAAAATATTGTATTGTTTCTCATATTATGAACTATTAATTTTATAAACAAATATTATTTATTGATGGAAATTTTTTTATTTTAATAAAATTTATTATTATTAATTTATTTTAATCATCATATTTATTATTATTTATTCTCTTTTATAAATACAACTTAGGTGGATGAAAAAAATATAACAAACACAATAATTTATATTAAACAATTTATATAAAATATTATCAAGTGAGACTTTGGAATTATTTCTTTAGTTATAATTTTATTCTGTTGTTTCACTTTATCAATTTTTTATATATCAGTTTTATTATTATTATTTATTTTGATTATTTTTTTAGATTTTTATAAGAAACAATTAATATTTTACTTGATTTATTATTATTTCTTTTATTGTAAAATTTAAAGATAATATTATATAAAATGTTTGTTATATAGATATATTTAATTTAAGTCACTTTTACGGGAAACACTTGAATTAAAATATGAATAATATGAATATGTGAAAGAAAAGTTTATGTAAATATTTATTTTAAATGATTGATAATAAATCTATTTTTATAATCACAAATTTGAAAATATTATTTATGACATAAGATTAAAAAAAACTTTGATATTTTAATATTTTGCTTGTTTCTTTGTATCAAGATCACAGGAAGAAGTTAAACGACATCACTTCGAAGACAAGGAGCTTATCAGAAATTCATAATCGAATTAGATACAAACTCTGATACCCGCAACAATATCTTCGTGAAGAAGAAAAAGGAATAAAACATGATTACACATAATTTATATGTAGTAAGCCGAACAAATTCCAACTTACCGTCATGCTAAACTTCAATAATAATGGTCAAGTTGAGTCTCAATGTTAAAAGAAGAAAATTGATCCAACCCAAATTTAAGCAAAAGTTGGTGGCAATAATCTCTGATGAAAAGTCATCTGAGAATTATTTCAAAAGTGTTAAGAGTAATTCATAATATTGAACAAAAAGTCATTCGAGAAGAAACTCGAGAGAAAGGATGAAGTATGTGTGATATTCTCTGGTAGAGTGTCGATGTCATAACTAAGGATGTTTCATCAAATCAAAAATATGAGGAAAGAATAGGTTCTTAAGTTTGTTCATTGTTACTCACCTGTCTTTTCTAAAAGTCTACTAAGTAAACCATTAATAATATTTCCCATTGAAAACTGCTATGCACTGCATAGCTAGCAATTTGGGTGGTACTAGTATGAAGTTACATCATCCTTCATTAAAAGCTCAAAGTTTCATCAAAATCATCTTCAGAGGAAAAGAGAATTACTCTCTACAAGTGTTTGACAAGACAATCCTTTGATAAGGAAGACAACAAGGAGGATCACTAACTTGATCTTTTAGACATGAAATATAAAGAGTCTAAAATATGAGAAGAGGTAGCAAAGCAAAGACTTTCACAACCATACAATAAACGAGTTAAAGAACGAGCTTAAGCAAGGAGAAGCCAGAAAAGATAAACTTGAAATTCTTTATAATGCACTAGTGCAGACAAGGGCTTTTGCAGTGGTTATTTTGGAGATTATTCTTCGATTCTTTAACCGAAGTATATTCAGACAAGGTATATATATCTTCGGATATATATATATATATATATATATATATATATATATATATATATATATATATATATATATGCTTTGGTTCATAACGGAAGACTATTATTTAATTTATGCGTTGATTCTTTTTTTAATAAGAATCAAAACCTATTCCAATATTTATTTTAAAAAAATTAATTTCTTTCCACCATAGAATTATGGTGCTCCCCACCAACAAACAAAGTCACCACTACCTTTCTCACCTTCACATTGAACAAAAGAGTTTAAAAAAATATTTGCATTAGAAAAAACAAATTATGAAACAAAAAAAATGTAAGTTAAAAAAAGAACCTATAACCACTTTCGAAATGGGAAGAAAAGGGATGCTCGTAGTGACAACGCCACGACACAATTCGCGTTGGTTATAAGAAAGAGAAGGAAAGAGAGTGGAGAAGTGACAACGAAAGTGACACTATATGGTTTGCGTTTGGAGACGAGAAAGAGAGTAAAGTCATTCTTGCAATGGAGAATTGATGCAAAGTAAATGAAAAAATGTTAGTGGGAATGTAATTTTAATCTTAATAGACAAATAGGCCTTAGAATCAAAGCATATAATTTTTCAAATAAATTCAAAAATGTCACTTATGACATTTTTGTAAATATTTACACAACTATAGGCCTTGGTTTTTTGTCTATAGTTTTTAAAATAATTTCAAAAATGTCACTAGCATTTTTGTAAATATTTACATAACTATAGGCTTCGATTCTTAAAGAACTGATGCTTACAATTGTGTAAATATTTACAAAAATATCGCTAGTGATATTTTTTAAATTATTTAAAAATTTTTAGACCTCGTTTCTTTAAATAATTTGAGCCTATAATTATGCAAATATTTATAAAAGTTTCACCACTGACAGTTTTGAAATTATTTGTATAATTATAGGTCTCGATATTTTAGAAAACGAAAGCATATACCAGTATATGCTTTGGTTGTTTTCAAATCGAAGCCTATAATTGAACAAAAATTTCAAAAATGCTACTGTCTTTTGAAAGACTTCGTTTTTCTTGAGACAGAAGCATATTAAGCGATTTCAAATTTTTTTTTAATAATGATGTCACTTCATTAGAGACTTTATAACTTTCGGCATGAATCAAATACAACAAGTAATATCATTGACTAGAGATAACAACATTACATATGGAGGTATGGAGGAGTAGGAAGAGATAACAACATTTAAGAACTCATTGCTAAAGTACAAAAATATTGGATATAGGTTCTTTTTTTAACTTACAAATGGGATTCTTATCATTTAGAAAATTAAAATCGCCTATTCTCACCAAACAGCTCTCAAGTAGGTAAACTTACTTCTTAGATGTGAAGTTGTGCAATCTCAAAAATCCATATAACATAAACTTCCAGTAACTTCAAATCCTCACTACAGAACAAGACATAGTAAAATATGTCAGAAGTTTTCTTTAGCTATTTCAGTTTGAACTGTTCAGATACAACAAAAGCACACAAAAACGTTGTTTTCTTTTCTTACGTACGAGAAGATGCAACGGAAGAGACAAAGTTCTTATTCTTTCCTTCCGCCATCTACCAAACTTAAAATCCCTTACTTTCCTTCTTCTCTCTTTGTGACTTCACTACAAAACCACAAATTCCAACATCATCACCATTTCCAACGTTTCACACACCAAAATGCACAACAACGACCACATACCCGTTCACCACGTCCATGGTCCGAACCCGAAACCCATGAAACTGAACCGCCACCGCTCAGTCCGTTACTACGTCCATCGGGTCCACGAAAGCCTCACAACGCGGGTCTCCAAAATGATCTGCGCCTCATTCTTGGGCCTCCTTTTCATTTTGGGCCTCATCACATTCATCCTCTGGCTCAGTCTCCGGCCCCACAGGCCCAGGTTTCACATCCACGAGTTCAACGTGCCCGGTCTGACCCAAAATTCCGGGTTCGAAAACGCCGTCATAACCTTCAAGGTATCTGCGCGAAACGCCAACCAGAAAATCGGTGTTAACTATGAGTCCATGAGTGGAGCGGTTTTTTACCGGGACCAAAAAATCGGCTACACGCCGTTACTTTTTCCGTTTTATCAAGAGCCCAAGAACACCACGGAGGTAGACGGCGAACTTAGTGGCGCCTCGTTGACCGTTAGTAGTGAGCGGTGGTCGGAGTTCCAGAGCGACAGGACTGACGGTAGCGTGGTGTTCCGCTTGGAATTAACGTCTGTGATCAGATTCAAGATTTCATCGTGGAAGAGCAAGCGTCACACGATGCACGCCAACTGTGATGTGGGAGTAGGATCCGACGGTTCCCTGTTGACCAATTTCAAAGACAAGAGATGCCCCGTTTATTTCTCTTGAACTTTTAAGTAAGAAAATGAAAAAAAAAAATCACTAATTTCTTTCTGCTCTAAATAATTCATTAACTTATTTTCTTCTTTTCTTTTTTCACCCTATTTTTATTATCTTAATTTTTATTTATTTTAAATATTCATTGTTGTTTCATATATGTTTATTTTTATTAACTTTTTCAACTTGGTAAAATAAATGTATAACGAGTAATGCATACCAAAATAATTTTATCTTAAATATATATATATAGAGTCTACACGTTTAATGTTCTGCACCGTGCTATATTATTTTTTATTTTTCACAAACCTCAGAAGAAAAGTTTACTAACTTTTATTTTATAAAACTCTTGTTCAATTTTTTTTGTTAAACGGAGCTATATTTCCAGCAGCTCATGTATGAGAAACCACATCAAGAAAGACACATCTAAAGCTTATTTCCTTGTTCGGATAGGTTATCAGTGTGTGACTCACCTTCAAGCCAAAAGAAACTCACTGGCATGAATGGTGATATATGCTAGTTTCCTTAATCTGAAAGTATTGGAAATGCAATCATCCAAAAAACTGGAAATGCACCAAATAGAGACTAATCAATCATGACTGAAATGTTACATTGTTAATCCAAATTTCTAGTTTACATAAATTGTAATAATCCAAATTTTAGAACTATGTCCTTGAGATCTTCAAACACAAACATGTATACCTTTTGGAAAGTCTTCTTAATCGTGGTTCCCCTAAACCAAAATTAAGGTGGTTTTCCATTAATACCAACAGAAATTATTTATCCCCGTTTGATGGCCCCTAATCGGTAAAAAGAGAGGGCCATGAAGAGGGATATATTCATATGTTTATGCATTCTTATAATGGAATCATCTTCAGTGACTCTCATCTAAGGTACCCACAACACATTTCTCCAATAAGAATTCAGCATTAACCCAAGCATGGTATTTATCTGATCCAAGAATTAAGAAAACAGAAACTTTGTGCATTGTGGGGACATGTAAACATGTTCAGGGCAGGTTAGCAGCAAAGCTACTTGAAACATAGCATGAACATGAACCCAAAAAAAACAAAAAAAAAAAAACAGGAATAACCAGCATATAATAGGAACGAACGACATATTCCCCCTTTCAAGTGCATATAAACCTATATAAGACTTACTTGAATATGATATATAAAAACATTTAAGAACCCAATGTTGCTATGATATTGACAGGTATAAAAATATTGGATTATTTTGTATTACTATCTCAATGCCCAAATATCTTATAAATGAGATTCTTAGCATTTAGGAAATTAAGATCGCCTCTTCTCACCTAACAGCAGCTCTAAAGTAGTTAAATTTATTTCTAGGATGTGAAGTTGTGCAACTCAAAAATCCAGATAATATAAACTTCTAGTAACTT
Organism: Vigna umbellata; assembly: GCF_029865625.1. Taxonomy (NCBI): domain Eukaryota; kingdom Viridiplantae; phylum Streptophyta; class Magnoliopsida; order Fabales; family Fabaceae; genus Vigna; species Vigna umbellata. The sequence goes on from NC_142168.1 coordinate 34,513,318, forward strand.
CAAATCCTCATACAGAACAAGACATAGTAAAATATGTTAGAAACCTACAAGTTCATCATCAACCATAATAGTTCTCAAGGTAGAAGCATTTATCATGGATGACTAGCATGTCCAGTGCAATGCATTCAAAGAGAACAGTTCACGGAGAAAAATCAACATCTAAATGAAAAGAAAGTGAAATTTATCCAATGGTAAGATTAAACTAAAAGCGATAAGAGAAAGAACGAAGGATACTGAATAAAGATGTGCAATCTTTTCCTACTGCCTTCATCAACATATCAACACCTGCAATATTTTCATACTTTGTAACAATATCACTTGGGTAATATTAGCATTTATTTAAGAAATTTTAGTTTTAATGAAACCAGTAATAGGAACTATAAAAGCTAAAAGTGAACTTGCTGATTGAGTTCATAGCTGTACCTCCAGGGTGAAACTTCATATATGGAGATATATTGTAAACACGACCTTTTAATACAGTCCACATGTCACCTTCTGTTTTGTGTTTTCTAACTTCATCCATAGAAATAAGTCTCTTGTTTGATTGCCCTTTCAAACCTAGCAGAAGATAGATCAAGTTGAAAAATTGCATCACCGCTAATTCTTAAAGGTAACAACAAATAAGTGATAACAAAATATTCCGTATGAGAACCTGCAAGGTCTGGATGAGTTCGGGTGAGCTTGAGCCAGTCCATTTGGCTATAGCCTTTTTCAAAGGGAACTTTGGCCCGAACCACTGGCTTCTTAGCAGAATTCTTCTCTTCTGGCAACTTCGACGACAAATTGTTAGCCTTACCTGGTGCAGATTTTGGGGTAGATTGACTGGATTCATTTGGCTGACTTGAACTTGTGTTAGTAACAGTGAAAGACAAAGAACCAACATTGGCCTCCTTAGAGTTGGAATCCTTGGATAAACCATCCTTCCACAAAAAACCACCATCCTGAATGGTACTAGTTGCATTTGAAGATTCTTCTTTAATAGAAATATCAGCAACATCTGAAGCAAGCTTGTTTGTTTCAAGATCAACAGGTGCACTGACCTGTACACACATGGTATCAATTAAATTAGATTCATGCACCATCATGAAGAGAAAGTGTTAAGTGTGTACGTGCTAAATAAATAAACATAAAACAAAATGGCATTCATGCATATTACCTGACAAAACGTGAAATCATCATCAATGTCCATCCTAGAGTGAGTGCACACAAGATTACGTTTTAGTAGCTGCAACTGAAATTCGCAATAATGAAAAATTGTACTAGGTTAATATATTATATGATCACAGCATCTAATTCTAGGTATTTATTACCTCTTTCTTCTTCCTATTAAAATTTCTTCCTACTCTCTGCCACTGTCCCTGCCCCTGTGGACATATATACAACTCAATAACCACACAAAAATAAACAATACATTAATTAATACTATTTTCTGGAGAGGTGTAAAAGACAATCAAATTGAAACATCCTCCTTCTAGCCTGGCACCATAAGCAAGATGATTTACGATAACAAATTTCACCATAAACAAGGTTTGTCGTGTTTCTTATAATGCTAACAACTCTCTAAATATAATTCTAATAACCCTCTGAACATAATACTAGTTATAATACGCTTATTTATTGACTAACGGTTAGTCGTGGAGGACTAATGAAGAGGGACCTAGACAAAGACAAAGTTTGGAAGAGAGACGAAAACTTGAGAGTTTAGGAACCAAACACATGTTTAATCCTTAAAAAAACTTAACTCGTAGTTTCTCTGAAGAATCATATTGACATAGCTACGCAGATGCTATTCATATACATACTGAATACTAAAATATGCAAATCAAAACACTGGAAATCTCATGCAATTCAATAATGCTTCACCGACGAAGAATACAGCGTTTAGGGAGTGTAGGAGCCACACAAGATCCAAACCCAAAGTAAATAGTGATCAAATCCATCAGAAACTGAGATTCTTTCATTGAATGATTAAACTCAATCATTCTTGATTATTTTATGCATTGACTAAAACATCACACTACGACCTCTAATACCCCATATGCAAATTACAGGAGCATATTCTTCAAAATCAAGGACTGAAACAAACATAAATTCGTAATTTCTGCTTAATCTTAAGCAATTACCAGCCCGATTGAAGGAAAATCCTAGCTCCGAAGCTCTTTCGTCGATTAGGGTTTACCTAAAAACAGCAAAACATCACTTAGAGAATCGAAAGAATGAAAGGCATATGCCACTTGAAGGAGAATCGCAAACTACTACCAAACGGCTTCAATGCAAAATTGCTTCCAAGGAGAATTGTAGCAAATTGGTAGTTCTGAAGTCATATACGGTAAAAGGAAAAGAAAAAAGGTTGGTATTTATTTTCATTTCCAAATTATCATTTCACTTATTTTTATTTTTACTTTTGTTTAAAAACAAGTTTCAAAATAAACATCAAGATTAGAAATATTATAAATTTTATTGCAATTTCACCCTATCATATTCAATTCAGTTTAATAAAGTTGTAGATTATTAAAATTAATAGATGAAAATTATTTAAATAGATTATAGACTAAAGTTATAAATAACTAAAAATTAAGAAAATAAAATTGTAAAAAAATGATAAAATAAAGTTGCAAATTTTATTAAATAGCAAGGTCAAAATTAATTCTTACTTGTTTAATTAATTCTTACGTGTTTAAAACCTCTAAACAATACATAAATTCATTTTTAAATAATCTAACCAATTTGAATTTTAGTGTTAATAAACACACTTTATAATTATGAAAATCAAAAAATATATTGCTTTACATTATAAAAATGTAATATAATAATATTAATAACAAATTATTATATATGTTTAATTAAATAAATAAACCAATTAACCTAAAAGAAGAGTTTTTAATCTACCAATTTGCTTAGCACTTTAAACTAAATAAATAGGATTTTAAATAAAGGTCATACAGTAATATCATGGGCCAAAGTGGGACAGAACCAGAAATAAAGTCGAGGGTATAATTTCATTCAACAATTTTTATATATGAATATATAAATTATTTTTTTATACAATACCCAAAATAGTATTTTGATTGTGAGATACCATATTACTTATTTTATAAAAGCATTATAAAATTATAATGAGATGTGTTATTTTCATATGATAATGGTTAAAAACTACCTAACGTGGTAACTTTTAAATTCATTATAGAGATGTACTAAAAGAAATTTTAAATGAAAAAATTGTGTTTACTTTTCTCAGCCATATACAGTATGTGCTAAAATATAAAGAAAAAAAGAATATAGTATGATATAAAAAGTGATAGAAAATAGAGAAAATTTAGTGTTTTAAACCTCAAACAATCAATCTTACCATGTTTATAATTAAATTACTATATTGAGAAAAGTCAAAAAAACAATGTTTAATTCATAAACGAAATCGCATGATAAACAAAATTTTGGTACATAATATTTTAAAAATATAACTATCTTTCTAATAAAAAATTAAACAAGAACATTATTATCCCATTATTATTATTAGTAAAAAAAATTTTAATGATATACACACACACAGAATCTAAATTTTTCTTGTGTAAAAGATTCAATGATAAGAGATACAAATTAAAGCACAAGAGAATAAAAAAGAAAGGAAGATGAGTGGATTCCCATTGGGTTAGGGGGAAAAATACAACAATTTAGTTTTAGTTTCTAAATAACGTCTGTTCTGATGTGACTATATGTTCTGATGTAACTATATGAGAACAAAGAACTCAACTGGATACAAAGCCGAGTTTCAGCAAAACAAGAAAAAAGGCAGAATGTCCGGTTACTAGTAGCTTCATCTATGCCAAATTTCCAGGCTTCCAGAAAGCCCCTCAAAATATACATTTGCCATGAATTTTACTATCAGATCCTAAATTGTGTCCATGTTCAATCAACAATGCCCAAAACAACATTAACATATATATATGTTTGTATATATGTAAATGGTGAGAGGAGAGGCAAAATCCTAATCCCCACCTTGACCTATCATTCCATCTTCCTCTGGAATCATCCCTTCCTCCACCTCTCCTCCATTGCCTCCCCACTCTTTTGGAGGACTATTATAAGACCTACCACCGCCCTGGGAGGGTGATGAGTTTCGATAAGGACTGCGTGCACGCTGCCGTGGTGGGGATGATTGACTTTGTCCCATCATCGATCGATGAAAACTGTGAACTGGGGATCGTTCACGAACTGCTGTGGTCCTTTCCTGTCTGTAGGGGCTAGGACTGCGGCTTCTATCTCTGTTAGAGCTCTTATTGCGTTCACTATCACCCCATCCACCACGTTCCATCATTGCCTTGTGAAAACTGCTGCTTTGGGAATGTTGAGGTAGTGCAGCCCTGTCAGGGCTACGACTACGTTCACGGTTGACGCTTTTGTAGCGATCACTCCATTTAGATCCCTTGTCTGGACTCAGACCCCGATCATTCCTATGACACCATTTCATCAAAACATGTAGATCAGTATTAACAATCCTCTGCCAAAGTAAATTAAGAATATATTCTACCATAGTCAAATATCGTTCAAAATCAACATAACAAACCTCTGAGAATCATAGTCAAAACCACGGCCTCCTCTCCCAGAAGAAGCATTTCCCCTAGCTCCATAATTTGAATCACCACCCCTTCCACCATATCCTGAGTCATTATTCCTTCCACCATATCCAGAATCACTGCGTCCACCTCTTCCACCAGAACCCCATCGTCTGGATCTTCCCATCCCACTACCACCCCGCGATGACATATCCCGAAGTTCTGGAGGTACTTTCTGATTTGCACCTTCCAAAACTTTGATGAGATCGGTAGCATATTTTGCATCCTGGTCACCAAAGAAAGTGTAAGCTAGCCCAGTGGCTCCAGCCCTTCCAGTCCTTCCAATCCTATGAACATAGTCTTCAACTCCTGTGGGGAAGTCGTAATTGACAACCACCCTGCAAAATATTTATGGACACTGTCAAATATGACCACTTCTCCATGACAAATTCACTACAGTGGGTAAATAACAAGTTTTCATATTATATTGGCCCCAGAATAAGAAAAAAGTATAATAAATTAACAACCTAATGTCCTTGATATCCAGTCCCCGGGCAGCAACATCTGTAGCCACAAGAACAGGTGACCTCCCAGTTCGAAACTGACTCAACACGTGATCCCTCTCAGCCTGGGATTTATCCCCATGTATAGCAGCAGCTCCGAACTGACGTGTCAGAGTACGAGCAAGTTGATCACACATTTTCTTGGTAGAACAGAATATGATTATCTTTGATCCTTGATCCTGTGACCGTAAAATATGTTCCAGACGTCTCTGTTTCTCCATCAGGGGCAACACTTCAACATGCTGACATCATACCAGACAACACATAAATCACAAAGTCTATACCAATCACTAACATCAATACACTGTCTAACAGAAAAATAGCATATAAATGTAATGAAAAAGTTGTCAAATATACAAGCAAGAAAAAAACATGCACCCAAATGTATTAGTAGCAGAAAGCAAACCTGAGTAATTGACTTGTTAGCAACAAGCTCGTCCACATTGCCAATGTTCACCTGGACAGGTTTGACCAGTAGATCAGCTGCAATTTTCCTAACCTCCTTTGGCCAAGTTGCAGTAAACATGAGTGTTTGCCTGCGATTAGGCACCTCATTAACAATTTTCCTAATTTGAGGTTCGAAACCCATATCCAGCATCCGGTCTGCCTCATCTAGCACCAGGTAAGAGACCTGATGAAGACTAATTCTTCTCATCTCAAGAATATCATTCAAGCGACCAGGAGTGGCTACCACAATATCTGCTCCCCGGTCAATGTCTCTGAGTTGAGGACCCTTGGGTGCTCCTCCATACAAACACTGGCAAAAAAGGGTGTAAATATATAGCAGTAAATGGAGATGGCTCAATTTTCTTTAGCTATCGGCGTGCTAGTGTCATACATGTTTCAGACAACCAGCTCGTTTCCTACACAACTAATCATGCAAGTAATAAAAAAATCATTTTTATCAACTTAGACAATTGAACTGACACCTCCATGCAGAAAAAATATACACTATTATAACTTAAACATATCATTTCCTAAACTTTATAACCGAAAACTATTTGTGCTTCATAGAATATAAATCCCACAACTACCATGTATATTTGTTTAAATGAAATATATAGAATGAAATAACACATTTTAAGTAGAAGAATATAATAAAAAACATGATAAAACATTACAAAAGGAAATCCAATAAAGGATAGTACAAGCAATATTTGTTCTACATTCTCAAATTTGAGTGAAACAATAATTTCCAATGGTTTTTCATGCTGATACTTGAAAGTAGAAGAAAGATAATGTGATAAAAAGGAGAACAATTACTTACTGCACAAGAAATTCTTGAAGATTTCCCAAACTTCACAGCCTCATCTTGTATTTGTGTCGCCAACTCCCTTGTTGGTGAAAGTACCAATGCAGTGGGGCCCATTTTGGAGTTATTACCACAGCGCTTGAGGTGAACAAATGCTGGAATTAAATATCCCAATGTTTTCCCTGAGCCTGTTTTTGCAATGGCAACTATATCTCTACTTTGAAGAGCAATGGGCCATGACTGTGCCTGAATTGGAGTTGGGGCTGAGAAACCAGCATTTTGTACCTAAAAAAAGGAAAATCCAGGAGATTGGTTTTCTTTGTAACTTATACAGGAGTTAATGCCGGAAGAAGCATCATCCCTCATATGCAAGCCACCAATGCTTGCTGATGCAAGGTAGCGCATGAGGAGGCCTCTTCTTCCGTACAGACCAAGTGGCAGACTGAATCATGACCAACAGCAGTCCCAGCCACGAACTTGGATGATTCGGAAAGCCCTTCCAAAAACTTGGTCCACCATAAAGGGCGCTCCAAAGTCCAAACTAAATGCTAGCCCCACAAAAGAGGGCACCACACCGTACGACATTAGCTCCTCCCCAGGAGCAAATATCGCACCTACGACAAAAAAAAAAGTAAAGATGGCAAAAAAATTATGAGCCTGAAACTTAGAAATTGAAGCTTCAGGAATCAGATACTTGCACAAGGAAAATTTGGGTCAGATACCTATGGAAGCTGGGTACCCGCCTAACTGCCACTATTGAAGATAGATGAGAAAACAACAGAGAACAAAAGTTAATACCTCTCTCAGCACCTCCGGTGGAAAGCCACTAGAACCAAATGAAGCAAGAGGCGGTGGCACATTGTCTCCCTAGAAAAAATATGAAAGACCCTCAATTTTAGTGTAATTGAAACGAAATCCAAAAGTAGCAAATAGAAATCAATTATATGGAATTTTCCAAACATAATCTGGAAACATTTAATATAAAAACTTGTTTCGCCTGTGTGTATAGTAACTATAATAAAATAAGCAAATGTACAAATCATGAAACAGTAATGTGACATAATTATTAGCCATGAAACTACAAAATATATGCTTACAGTCACAGTTATTTCATGCCGACTTCGATAAGACTCAGGAGATAGCACAGCTGCAGCATCCGATGCCCCATGACCTTTGACAGAATAACTAACATTGGCAGCAGCATTTGTTCCAGTTGGCACACTATGAGAACTGTAACTTCCACCTTTGGAACTCTATACATGACGAAAGACATAAAGAATTAGCCCCACAATTAAACTATGATTGAGAAGATAAAGAGTTTATTTTCAGTATCACATTCCTTTTGCCTCTCTACCAACATAATGTATTATTCATTTCCTAGATAAATGTAACGCCCAAACATGTTCAGGTAAGGAAAAACACGGAACAGAATTGTTCAATTCATGAATTTATTGTTTTAGTACAACACATACTAGATTCGTCCCATTCCCCAATTGTAGTCATCTTCATATGGATATCATAATTAGTGATTTTAAATTAACTCAAACATTGATTAAACGTCACCGTTAGAATACCACAACCAGTTTGCATAAACCTATATGCAACTAACTACAAATAAAAAACTTCTGTGGCATAAGTCACGTTGAAAACAACAAGCAGCTAGCAACTACCAACTAGAAAACTGTATGCAACTAGCAACTAACTACATAATAAAATTTCAAAAAGCAAGAATAAAGTTATGGGTTGAAACCTGATTATTCCGTGAAGCATCATTTGACCCACCACTGCCATTTCTATCATACCTATCACTGAAATCAGGACTACGACCACGTTGCGACCCTTGAGACGTATGTTGAACCTGGACAGAAGAGCTAGGCACTGAAGAGGACTTTGGTGGGGCAGCTGAGCTCGATGGCCTCTCATACTGGGTGACATTGGTCTCGGGATTCCAAAAGTAAAGATACCCGGTCTTGCCATCCACAAGACCCTTCCATGGTTTAGGGAGTGTCGGATCTGGTGGTGCATACCGCGGACCCATTGAAGAGGCAGTTGCTGTGGCGGCCATAGCAAGGAAAACCCGAAATACAATTCTAACATCACAAAAACAATATAACAATTCAGTACTAACCTATTCATAAAATATAAATAATGAAACTAGTTATGAATAACTCCCAATTAAAATATATAGCAGTTTAATAAAAACTGTAAGAGCGATTCCATTCTCTTTAACCGTCACACTACCAACTTCCATTTAGTAACCAAATCAAACATTTATCCGAAAACCTAAATCTCGTAATCCCAGCGAATCTCGACTCGAATGTTTAAGAAAAGGAGTTAACAAACCCTAGTCTACACCTAATACCATTTACAGCTAAGAATTATCACCACAAACCAAAACAAATCCTAAAAGTAAAACTCCGAAGCTGTAAAAATAAAATCGTATCCGAAAAAACAAATCTAGCGAAAGCAAACGCATGCAGCATAAATCCAATAAACAAAGCCCTAGATTCAATCAAACTGCAAGCAGAGTTCCTGAACGAGCACAACCTACGTTTCGACACTCAGATCTGGTCAGTTAAGGAATGCTGCATACAACATCACGAAATTGACCTAGAAAATTGGAAGTGGAAAAAAGATGAAACGAGTCGAATCTTGTTATACCGATTGAAGAGCGAGAAGTGACCGTCGATTCCACGAGCTACGTCGGTCTCTCTCTCTCTGAGATTTGAACTCGAATTCGGGTTCGGGTCGAAAAGGCTCACGTCGCTTCGAAAATGCGACGAGGGTGAGAAGGAGAGGAGAAAGCAGAAGAATGAAAATGGTTATTTATACAAAACAGAGAAAGTGAAAGAGTTGGGTTAATGTTAGGTTTGGCGTGTGACCATGGTTATGAATTTGAACTATAACACTTGACCATGGTTAAGTGGCATGAACCACCAAGTTATTTAAGAATAAAGCATTATTTCAAAAACAAAATTCATATTTTAAAGGATTATTTTAAAGTATCATTATTACTCACTGATCTCACAAAGAAATTGACAAGAGAAGAAAATATTAAAAACAACTAAAAGAATTCTAACATATTTATAATATGTTTTGATAAAAAAAAATTAATAGGGTAATTTATTTTTAAAAAAAATTGAAATATTCAATAATAAAATATGTTATTTAATAAAGAATTCTAAAAGAAATTGAAATTTTATAATTTTATTCGCGTAATTAGATTGCTTAAAATTAAAAAATTCCAAATAAACTATGAATTGAAAGTTTTCTTATTTTCAAATTAATTTTGTATTCTTTGTAATCTTGTTTTAATGCAATTTTAGTTTTAGATGTAATCGATTTAACCACGACATTGTTCAAATAACTATTTTTTACTTCATACTGAGTTAGTTTTTTATGTCAATAGATGTTATTTTATTATTTAAGTTATTAGAAATATTTTTTAAACAACTTTTATTCCTTAGTCGATATTACTTAAAGTTATTTTTGTCAAGGGTGATTATTTTTTTTAGTGAGTTAATTATTTTAATTAATATCTGTCATCATTAATTTTTTGTCAATGTTTTTTTAATTAGTTGAGATATTATTTCTTATCAATGATTTGCTTTTACTAATGTCAAGGAGAGAAATTTTTTTCGTGGACGTAAATAAAGGAAGTTGGAAAAAATCCTTAAATATGAACATCATAAAAATAATTTTGGTCAATGTCAATTTAAATAATGCGTTCAACTAATTCAAAACAATATCGGTTAATATCAAGTGAGATTTTTTTTCATATAACAGTTAAAAAATAAGAACTATAATCAAAAAATAGTATCAACCAATCGACAATAAAACATAACTAATTTAAATTTTTAATAATTATTTATATTAATATTTTTAAAATTTGATAGTAATTGAAATATTTTATCTGAATAAGAAAAAAATTGTTAAATTTAAATTTTCTTAACCAAATAAAATATATCAATTCCAATTCAATATATTTTATTGATTGTGAAATTCATATTCCAAACACAAAAAGTTAAACATATGAGGTGATATTACACTCATTGATATCTTTGTAAAACGAGAGAATATTGGATTTTATCTCTAAATCAAAAAAAGAGTTATCATTCTAAATCTTAAAATCACTATTTATTGGTGCAAGATTCATTTTAAAATACATAAATATAGTTAATTTTATAGATCTTAATTTTGTTACTAGTATTCACAACTCAATTTTTATATAAGAAACATTGATGGATGCTAAGTTGTATTGAAAATGTCATTTTTGTCTAAATGACATTTGCTTAAGGGTGATAAATGAGTTTATTTAAGAACTTGGTTCCTAAAAACAAAATTTATGATTCCAACTTTTTAAAAATTTATTACATTTTAACTTTTACTCATGTATTAAAAAGTAATATAAAATTCAGTTGTAAATACTATTCTTTATTATGACAATCTTCACTTTAGTTACCAATTGTAACATTCTATATCTCTCTTTATGACAAATCTTCACTTTAATTACCAATTTGCTAAATTGTAACATTCTACATTCTTGTATCTGATATCTCTTTACTTCTCTGATTTATTTTTATTGTAATTTTTAAAAACTCGATTTCTAAAACCATACTTCTCTGATTTTTTTTATTGTACCTTTTAAAAATTCAATTTCTAAAGGATAGTATTATTTTCTAAACAAAATCGAATTAAAAATAGTAACATGAAATCAGAGATTTTAAGATAAATGTTTTTATTTGAAAGTGTTGCATTGATTTTTGGCAACAAAAATGGGGTGAGAAAAGTAACAGTCTCTAATATTTGAGGTTGCATAGAAGATCCTAAAAGTTTGGATTAAATACAAAACGGGAAATGGAGAAAGATCATCTATGTTTGGCTGTCAAATTTTTCACCAAGTCCAGAATCCTAAAGTAATCAAAGAACAAAGAGGATTCTTTTCCCTCCAGTCCATCCCTGCTGACCCTGTTGCTACCAGCCAGGTTATTACATGGACTGCCACCAACAACAAGATCAAAGCCTCCAAAAATGCTCATCAGCTGCTCCAAACGATCACCATCAAGCTCCCTTACATCGTCCATGTCATACAAATGACCTTTCTGATTTGTCTGTTCCCACCAACTTCTGACAATATTCCTATTCACTTCTGATTTTTCAACAGACACTACATTCTTGAGAGGGATGCCGAGCCGATGAAGAGCTACCTCTGCTCCACCAATTCCAGAAAAGAGAGAAAGAAGATTGATACCATCAGGATACATATCTTTCAGAACTGACAAATGGTATGCCACAGTGTCAACCTGAAATGAACCGAACCCATAAGGAAAGAGAAATTTACATAGAAACATAGATAGATGCATTAAACACTACTTTCACACAATCCATAATCCATTAGGAAGTTCCATAGAAAAGAAAACATGCTGAAACCGAAGTTAGCAAATATGTTATTTATATATAAATCCTTTTTAACACGTTCATTTTATTTTCTTGGTCTTCCTCTACCTGATGACTCTAGAAGTTGAAACATTGTTAGATAATTCCAAGGAGAATCATATTTCTTTATGATAGTAAATACATCCAGAAAGATCTTTGTCGAGTCATTATTTTAAAAGAATGAGAATTATCATACCTGGAATGAATTGCCAAGTGACTTGTATCTGTCAGTCCTACTTATTCCACCTCCCCTGGTGTGGTTCCTTGGGAAGCCTAACAGTGTTTCAACCTCATCAGGCTCAAGAGGAGCAACTTTATTCCTTCCAACCCAAACCAGATTCCATTTCCGACATTGATCAAGAACGTACTTTTGTACATGCTCAGGGGGGTCTTCAGCATGGTTTTCTACAGCTTTCCTAATTCTTTCAGTTAGTTTTGCACTGCCAATACATGTTTGCAGACAATTAAGTTTGGTCCTTGGGTCCCATGAGGGCCACCACTTCCTTGTTAGGGGGAAAGCCTCATGTATTGTACGCGGTGGAAGTGGTAGAAGTGGGAACCTATTTTGGATGGGGAGGTTGTGAATATAGCCCCTTTTCCTGGCTGCCGCACAGAAAAACTTTGAGTCCACAAATTCTGGCTCCACATCATACAAAAATCTAGAAATTGTTTGCCAAACACCTTTTGGTGCTAAGGCCACATTCTCATAATAGAAGTAAGGAGGGCCAATGGCATCTTCTGGAATCCTTCTGTGTGTTATGAAGCTTGACTCTGTAGGCACACCAAACCCAATCATTGGGTTTGGAAGATGGAGAGCTTCCTCATCATCTTCGTTGACGATTTTCTTCTCACACCCCCTAGGCTTTTTCCTTCCCAACACTTCACAATCATACAATCTTCGTTTATTGGATTTAGTATAATCATTGTATTGTAGCTGCAAAAATAATAACAAAATAACTTGTGACAAATAAATGAGGGGGGAGACAGCAACAGATTGATGATGTTACATAATTTTAAGCAAAAAATTCAAAATAATATATATGCATTGAATGTCTATCACAAAATACCAATATGCCAATATGCTACGTTGCTACCTTTTGTTCAGGCGGTAGAAGAGCATCTTCAGCCTTTGCTAGCTGAGCAACATCTATAAAATCTACCAATTCGTCAAGTGAAGAATTTCGACCTGTAACATTTAATTAGAAAAATGAGACAACAAAATAGACAGTGAAAAAGTTCATTTAACAAGACATTTTGTAAACTTGGGAACACAAGCAAACAAAGAGGCCATGAAAGGTTAACTTACTATTATTATTGTCGTCAACCAAGTTAATTTGATTAATATGATTTATGGCAGAATAGCAACATTCATCTTCTATTAGCTTATTTATACAGAGTTGAACAATCTTACAGTGGCCTTCTTTTTTTGCACAGCCCCCCTCCCACAGATCAGCCCATTTTAGCCATAAAGTGATACCTCCAATTGAGATTCCATGTCCAAGCCGGGAAGGAAACAATTAGACCTTGGTTAAGGGATCTTGTGCTAATAACTTTTGGTTATGATGGCCTTCTTTAGACATAATTATATATAACAAATGACCTATAGATGTTACTTCTCCATGTAAATCCTAATTATAGTGTTAGCAACTAAACAATCGCAATTTTTCTTGGTTTGACTAAAAGTGCAGTATATTCATAAGGTGACTGGATAAGAAGATTTTCTTTATCTATTAGATACAATAACGGTGGCTCCAAACTGATATGAATTTGTCCCCAACGTGGACATTGGAACAGGTAATCTCCAGGCAAAGGAACTATTATGCCTTGATGTTCTGTGTATTGTATTGAGTATACAATTATATAAAATGCGGATTGATATGCATTCAGCAGGTAGGACTCGACTGGGAGATTATAAAAGTTAGAGAATGAGGAAACTCCATCATGGATTAGAGTGATGGCGTGGTATTGGTTCATTAAAAAGATTCCTACTATAACTTCAAAACTATTAGGTCTTCTGGTTTGTTCTTGGACATGCACCCATGCTAGTAGATAATGATCTCTACAAAACTAAATGCAGTGTTGGATCTTTCAAGAAGGCTATGATTGTTCTTTATGAAACATGGTACTAAACTAAGGCATATTTTACGTAGTACTTAGATATAAAAATGTTCATTGGGTTTGAGTTCCATTCTCGTTAGGCTTTGATACCATGATGAAATGATCAGATCACAAGGGATGGTGCCACGTTGGTACCTGGTACCATGTCGAGAAGAGAAAAACTAAGGAATATAATGAATTTCGTGTCTTGGGGTAGACACAAGTATTCTTATTCATAAACAAGAGATACAATAATAATGAATAACATCAATACCAAATGATGGAAAATATTTGGTAAGATATTTCCCTATCAAATCATGTCTCTAACATAATTAACTCTTATCTCTAACAAAAATATCATCCAATCACGTTTAATGAACACAATGCAACATTGGGAATTACAATATGAAGTGTTCGTCCAGAAAAGCTTTAACAGGTTCGTTTTGGCAATGGCAATGACAATAACTTGTGCTAAGAGTGCATATAAAATATCCAACAACTGGCAACTAATATCAATAGTTAAACCTCATAGAAAACAAATATATTCTTTATTTGTCTAATGGCTGAACTGCAAAGGGACATAAATCCATGTCCTCAAAATCAATATAAGATAGCAAGTGAATCATACAAGCAACAAATATAAAGTACAATAATTCTCTCGTTTTTTGCAGAAATAACATGCCAATAACCCACACCAATATACAAAGGGAAGAAAAACACACCTAATCTTTCAATGGCAATTAAAGCCTCATCCAACTTGTACCCCATTTTCACCAAAGTCTGTAATGTATCATCGTTCTGAGAAATAGATTTTGCAATTTCCTGCAAAAATATAAAATGAGCAAGCTATATCTCATAATACAAAAACTGTTCCTATATTACATCCTAGCATAAGCAATTCCCCATAAATAAATATTTGTAAAATAAAGTGGAAGCAGGATGAAAATTCATTTTTAGTAGGAAAATGAAATTGTACAAGCCCCTGTGGAGCCACATGTTTGAAAATGGTTACATATCTAATTGCATGTCCTATAGAATTAGGAGAAACCATCCAAGTAGATGACACTTAAGGCAAAAATTAACAAGATACAAAAATGAATCAAATCATACAAACTCTAAAAAATAAATGTCAAAACATAGAGCAGAGATTACTTCATCATCAGAAAAAATATCAGTATCTGACAAATCATCCCAAGAGCTCCCTGCATTTTCTGAAGAAGAAGGATCCCGCTCAATACGCTGTTGTGGCTGGGGAGAACTTTCTAGAGCCTGCAAATATGAAAACAAAATTCACCAAGATAACTGTAACATGAACAGCCAACATATTATAGTATGCAAATGGTATATTAAAGATGTAAGGAATAAATCTATAAGAAATCAGTAAAGCAAAAAACAAAACAAAGTATAAGAGGTGAAGGGTGAAAAAAAGGAGCAATTATATGCACAAGAAAACCACAGACCACACATGGAAGTTGGTAAATATCATTGTCATTATAGGGTGGTCCAGCTGCTCATTTAATCCCATCCAATCTTTTGCAACTCTTGCCAAGACAAAATTAGGAGAAAAAAAATTGCAACCATTTCAGAGTTTCTTGGCCAGTTCCAAGAGAAACTTGTATTAAAAGGAAGAAATAAATTCTTGACAAAAGGTTAACTCGTTCATACAAGACCCAAAATTTCCTATAACAAACGCCCCTCCTTAAGAAGCCAGCACCTGGCGGCTTGGAAAATTCGGAACTCGCCCAATGGTAGAAGTAGGTTCCCCCTAGGTTCGAACTCGAAACATCAGTTCGTTGCAAGGTTCTGATACCATTGTTACGAAAAGGTTAACCTGTTCATACAAGACTCAGAATTCCCTATAACACAAAATATCCTATTAAGAGAGAAAGGAAAATAAATGGGAGGATAGAGGTTATTAATACTATAAAACTCTTTAATCTTCAATTATTTTATAAACAATGGGATGCGCACACTAAGCCAACAAAGAAAGATGAATAACTTTTAATAAAAGCTTACTCCGATATTTAATAACTAAAGTTTTAATATAACTTTTTCTCCACGTATACGTTCTAGATAAATAATTGGAACGAATCAGAACAGGCAGATGAAATCAAATTCAAAATGTTATGCATAATTTGTTTAGCAAGCATTGACCACCAAGTTTGAAAATATATAGCCATCAGTTTATTGGTTAAATTTCATACAAGTGCAGCATAATTGAAGTTGCTAATCTTCTTTATAATAGGGTACTCAGTAATTTTATTTCATTCCAAGAACCAAAATATCATCGAAAAATGATTGCAATGACATGTCTGCTACAAATGTGGAATTCGAGTTAGGATTCCATAGTTATCAATCTGAAATAGCTATGTGTAGCAGCCAATTCAGAAAGTACTACGGAAGGATACCAGAAATTGGGACAAAAGATATTTTAAATGTTAGAATACAAACTAAATAGCATATACTACACATGAAAATACTCTAAAAACAAAAGAAAATACACAATAAAAGAAATTCAAGATGAATATAAGTCACAGCTTACACACACAATCATCATCAATCTAGAAGCATTAAAAACATTGTAATGATGTAAAAGAAAAAAGAAGAAAGATGATGGTCATATTAGAAGAAAAAGTATATAGCAAATTACATAAAAATTAGAAAAATGGAATCAGGGAAATTTAAAAGACAGAACACTTGAATAAAATTCTTATAAAATGTGAAGAGTCACAGTTCAAAACAGATGAAGGTCTGGGATACTTTACACAAAAGTAACCCAAACAACCATGTTCCTGGAATAAAAATGGGGTTTTGAAGGATTTATAGAGGTAGCACCACTATAATGACAGCACGAGAAAATCCACAATTTTGGCCACTATGTAAAACCACTTGCTATTTGAACCCAACAGCAGTTCATAGTCTTTCCATTAAACTACACTTCATTCTACACACTATTGACTGCTATGGGTACATGGATGCAACCTTAAACTTACACAAAGAAACAGTTTTCAGCATTAGAATTTGTCACCTCCAAGTCACTAGACAGAAAACTTACCATCATTAACTACCAAATGAAAACCAGCAATGATTAACAATTCATTTATGTATATTGTAAAATGCTAAAAACTCTTCGAGGCTTACCATTATTAACTACAAATGAAAACCAGCAATGATTCACAATTCATTTGTTTGCAAGATGCTAACAACTCCACAATATGGAAATGTAACTATTAATTTAGTAAATGCAAGGTGGGACGACTACAGTAGAGAAATTGCTTAAAACTCAATAATAGCTCAAGGACTTGTTAAAATATCAACTCACCTTGTATGACAGAAGTTCTTCAAGTAGTTTATCTTCGCTTTCCTCACCTAGAAGTTCATCTGGCAATATTATTTGTGAACTTTATGAATCAAGTCTATGTTCAAATAGAGTGAAGCAATGTTTTTACCATATTCCTGAATTACTTTAGAAACCATTTCTCTAGAAAATCCCATGCCAATGAAGTGGTTGAATACCTTGGAATTATCCGAAACTGCAGACGAGCTTGCCTTGAGGGGTAGAGAATGTACATTAGTAGATAAAAACTCTATTTCATTTGCGCAATGTTATTTCTTCATAAATGTTCACAAGAATGTATTTTTTTTCATTGGGTTTAAAATATGCTTAATAGAATGGGTAATTGGAAAAACCATAAAGTTAGCAAAGAAAATGAATAGAATCTGATAAGCACCCAAGCACTTTGGAAACCCTCCCTAAAGACCTAGCTGTCAAAGGAGGAGAACTGAACAGTTAAAACACTTCATAAAAAATTTCAAACCACTCTGCAATGGACTAAGCACCCCATAATACCCAAGTCCCTATCAGAATCCCTTTAACGATAGCAGTCAGAGATCTCATAAAAAATAGAAAATGCAAATAATCTTACATATTTTGTGTGTGCAATAAAATAGAGGAAGTGACACTACCAAAAGAAAGGTAACAGCTTGTGAGTATTTGAGAGTAAAGTTATAAACCTTCAAATTATCATATTCCACATGCCGCAGTTGCCTTAAACTATACAACCAGATACACTAAGGTTACCCAAATCAAGGAGGGAATGCAAAATCAGTAAATAAACCCACATAACAGCAATAGAAAAGAAGAAACTGATTAATGAAGAGCTAGCTACGATGAAATGAGAAACATAAACAGTAATGACAGCCTTTTCCAACTAAGTCCATGTTCACTTGAATAGATTTGAGGGAGAGTGATTGAATGAATTTGAGAGGATTTGAAGGTAAATTTTTTGTTGTTTATTTGAGTGGATTTT
The DNA here is from genome assembly GCF_029865625.1 of Vigna umbellata. Classification (NCBI taxonomy): domain Eukaryota; kingdom Viridiplantae; phylum Streptophyta; class Magnoliopsida; order Fabales; family Fabaceae; genus Vigna; species Vigna umbellata. The sequence continues at coordinate 34,531,529 of NC_142168.1, forward strand.
GGAGGTAAGTGAGAGTGGATTTGGAAGTAAAGTTTGTGAGAATTAGTGTAGAATTTGATTGATGTAACAGATTAAAAAAATTTACTTCCAAATCCACTTTCACCTATCTCCAAAATCCACTCAAATAAACAACAAAAAACTTACTTTCAAATCCTCTCAAATTCATTCAATCACTCTCCCCCAAATCCATTCAAGTGAACAAGGACTAAGTGAGGTTGCTTCAATAGATCAAAAGACACAATGTTCTATTGTGAAAAAGTGAAAAATTAATACATGTATGAATTCCACAAAACCTAAGCTGTAAAATAGATATTATACATGAAAAAAAAAATTATACGATTTCTGAAGAATTTTTTCCCCATTGACCTGCGAGATCAGCTTATGATTTTGGTTTATCATATCAACAACATCTGCAATGAGAAAAGTCTGAAAAAGCTTACCTCTCCAGACCCAGTAACAGCCTCTCCATTAGGAACAGTTAAACATGAAGATGAAGACTGATAGTTCTCAATTTCAAGCTCATCTTCAGTGTTCCAGTCAAAATTATCACTCTCCACAGCGGAATCATCTCCGCCCTGCAATAATTGTTCAGAAAGAGCAGCAAAAGCTAAGAAGCAAGAAAAAGTAAGAAAGAAAGGTTTTTCAGAGCTACATATGCTCCAGAAAAAAAAAACTAAAAGTGTAGTAGTTAATGACAAGTAAAATGTACCATCTTCAATCTCTCAGCTTGGCAGAATACAGGTATTTTAGCTGCCCAAGCACAGAAGTAACAGAATTAGTGTGAATGAATAACTCTTTATCAGTTGTATTTGTTAGTTTGTTATTTACAGCTGTGTGTCAGAATTGACCAATTAGAAGTGCAGCTGTAGCTTATACATAGTTGCTGAAAACAGAAGTCATCAATTGCACAAAATTCAGTATAATCAATACAGAATTTTCCTTTCTTTATACCTTTTTGTTTTTCTCTTAATAATTAGTATCACACAAACCTAATCACATTTAGGAATACCAGTCAAACCAAACAATTTACCACGATTCATGAACTCAATTCACAGAAAAACCAATTGAACTGGACTAGTGTTCAAGACATAGAAATCTTCAGCATGCCACCACAAGGCAGTAGTAGTCAATCGAAAGAGCTTAAAACAGTGGGAGGAAAACTAGGATTCACCCAAAAAACTCCTAACAACGAATTCTAAGAGGTAGCATTACTAGCCATTGCAAAAATAAAAGGACCATTAACTATAACCAAGAACAACACTATACACTAATTACAACATCATATAACCCATGTAGCCAACCTTACCCAGTAGTCAAATCACTTTGAAACTCGTAGTAGTGATAATGATCTTACCCACCTCAAATAAAATTGACTTCAGTGGAAGATTCGTGTGGTCGATGAGAATACCCACCTTTAATGGTATTAGAAGGTGCATATTGGTACCATAAAATCCCCAAAAACAATACCACAAAAGAAAAACATAAAAAAATACAGCTCTGGAAAAACAGGAAACAAATTTCACATGCAAAACAGAAATTTTTCGAAGGAATAAAAAAACTCTTCTTGACTAACTAACCAAACACACCCACTCAAAAAAAAATGCCAAACCCTAGAAAACAAGTTTCATCATTGATGCAAAAACAAGACATAGTTGCAGAATCACTACCGGTCGGAGAATGCAGAACCCAGAATGCACTTCCACAGGTTCAGCTCTGCACAAAACAAACAAACAAACAAAAAATTATTCAAAACAGATTCAACTCAAAACTCGTATCTTACACAAAATCAATCAAAGAGAAAGGAAAAGAAAAATGAGAGATTTCAAAACCTTTCTTCTTGCAAGAAAGAAGAAAAGCTAGCGGTACTGATGCATGCAAGGAGAGAACAAAGACACGGAATGGAAAAAAGAGCGTCTTGAAGAACACAGACTGGTCAGGATTCTGAATGAGACTTACAATTCTAAATTATCATGATGAAGAATGCAAAACCACCAACATGGAAAGGCGTTTCCCCACTCGCACATTTTCATACTATCTTCCACTCTCTTGTCATCAGGAATCAAACGGTAGAGGACACAAAAGTCTCTTAAAAGGAACTACACGTGTCCTCGTTTAAACCGTTTGATTGCTGTACCAATTCTAATATTAGTGTGACTTTTTACATTTTTTCATCAAGTGACGTATGAAAGAATAATGACATATAATCTATTCGCGAGTATGATTTCTCATCTACTCGAGAGAGTATGTAAGTGAAAAAGAAGAATATCTTCTTTTTCGCTTATTTGTAAAGTTTTAAATATTTATTAATTGTAATATGAATTTTGTAATGTAATATTTTATTATTAAAATAAAATTTAAAATTTTGATATAAAGTTTTATATAAATTTAGATTTAAATATTATGAAATAAAATTAAAGTTTTAAAATGTTCACTATTTAATATTTACTTTTTATGAAAATTCTTAGTTATTTTGTATGTATATTTATGTTTATTTATATTCTAAAATTTACGTATATTAAATCATATTATGAACTCATAACTTTAATAAATTAATATTTAATATTTAACATAAATCTTGCTTTTGCATTTCATTAATACTTATATGTTTTGTTAATTTACATTTATGAATCATAAGTGTTAGTTGTTACTTTTATATCAAGAATTATAAACAAAAAAACATTATTTTAACATAGAGTAAAAATATAGTAATACTTATTTTGATTGTTAATTTATTTAATGAGTTTGAAGTAGATTTATTTAATGTTTACTTGTATTTAAAGTTATAATAAGTATAAAGTTATAATAAGTATAGTTATTATTCAAACACCATATTTATTTTCTTGTATTGTTTAAATTATACTCTTCCAGTCACTTTATTTTATAATAAATTTCATTTATTGTCAATAATAGGTTTTTATTCTTCATGTTTTTTGGTTTTAGCTGTCACTTGTTTTTAAACTATTTATTTATTTTACCTAATCCAAAAAACATAATTAGAACTGTGATCCAATAAAACTTTTCATGAAATAATTCAAACTTATATCAATTATTCATAATTTATTTAATCTTATAAATATAATAATAATAAATATAATAATAACTCTTAGTGATTTCAGTATCTAAAAATCTTTGCAGGTAAATCTCCCTCATTCGTTAAGAGATTATCTCCAAATAGAAAAGTGATCAAAAGCACAATGAATATTTTGTTATCATCTGTCCACAAAGTTCACCTCAAATTTTGGATAAAACCAACCTTTTTTCTTTTTCATTTCTCTTAACATGGTTATAAATTTGTAATACATTATTTGTTATTTTACAATGAATGTATCAAAAAATATTACACTTTGGTTTATTTTACAATTCAATATACATATTATTTTATTATTGAATAATATGTTTTGGCCACTAATAAAGAATTTTGAGGAGAAGAATATTTTTTTTTTATTGAAGAAAAGCGAAAATAGATAATGTTGAGAAGAAGAAAGAAAAAAGAGTGTGAGTAAAAGGAACTCTTTCTAATACAACTATCACCCCTCATATATTTTCTATTATTTAAAATTGTTTAAACATTGATAAGGTTCTTTAATTTATTGGTTTGATTCATTAGGGATTTTCTTATTATTTTTGGATTTAATTTAGTATTTTAATATTTTTTTTAAATATTCAATCTATTCATTTTTAATAAGTTGACATCAACCTCATGTCCATATATGTCATGAATCAAATTTATAATATTTTTAAATTTTAATTTAAAAAAATATATAGGTCATGTCATGGTCATATCATGATTTCACATATGTTTGAATTTTCTTAATTTAAAAAGTTAAAAATAAAGAAATAATTAAAAATAATTAAGAATTTTATGAATTGACAAGTTAGATCCGATGTTAATATCAATTTAATAAAGATAATTAAATTGAACTTTTAAAAAAAATTGTTCCAAAATAATAAAAAGATCAAAAGGAACCAAACTAAGAGAAGACCAAATTTCTAATTAAGTCTTTTAAAATTAAACTATATAAGTGTACATTTATCATCATTCTAGATAATATAAATGATTTAATATTTATTTTTATTTAATATATATTAATTATATTGACATCTTAATAGTGAAATTGGTGAAAATAAGGACATGAATAAAAGTATATAATTTATTAAAGAAACAAATTGAAAAAATAATAATATTAGGTTTTTTAAGTAAAAATGTGTAATAGTAGGAACTTGAATGTTTATTTAGTATTTTTTTTCATTTAATATCAAAAATACTAACTTTCTTTATATACCATTGTAATGTCTCTAAAATAGAATGTATGAAATTTTTATTTTTTTTTAATTTTAGGTGTTCATATAATATTATTACATGTCATTTTAGTCACACTTGGATATCATGTTATCTTATTTAAAGTTTAATAAATTATTAATGCTACAAATACTTTTTTATGTTATATATTTTTACTTAATTATATATTTAAAATATAGAGTTTTTAAAAGAAATATATAATAAAAAATAGGGTTAAATATGTTTTTAGTCTCTAAACTAATAAATGAATTTGTTTTTAGTCCATCTTTAAAACTAAGGGTCATTTTAGTCCTCGTCCTTCAGGAAAGCTTAATTTTTCGTCTTCCAAAATTAACAGTGTTAAAAAGAATATGAGGTGGCTAACGTCTGGCCACGTGTGATGATATATGTCCTTCCTAACTTTCGCCACGTTAGTATCTGTTAATTCAAAGTGAAAACATTGCTTTATTAGGTTGATTGGTAAAGTTTGGATGAAAGTGTGGTTTGAAGGGTGAAGAGCAAGGATGAGGTCATCATTTTAGCTTGAAAGAAGGTTGAAGAGCAAAAGGTTGGATTTCATCTTCTTCAGCATTAGTGAAGTTGGTGACGTAAGTTCATTCTTCTCTTTCATCTGAATAAATGGATGGATTTGGGATATAGGGTTTTGTTGGGACTAAAGGGATCTTTGTTGATTTACATTCGGAATCACTGTTGAAAGGAAATGAAAGCTGATAGTGGAGGAATTGGTTGCATGCGAAGGACCATTGATTCAGGAATGTCCTAAACATGTGGGTCCTCTTCTCACTTACCTTTAAAGATCTGTGGTTGTAGGAAAAGATTGTTGTTGTTGAAGGAAACTAGATTGAAGAACAAAGGAAGACTATTTTATAGATGTAGAAATTGGACAGTAAGTGAGAAAAAATGGTTGCTTATTCTGCTTTGTGTTTGTATTCCTGATTTGTAATTTCTTTTGTAGAGTAATTCAAGCTATAATTACTTTGAATGGGTTGATGAAGGAGATTATGAAACTGAATAAAGCTTACCAAGGAAGAATGAAGAAGTTGAAATTTGTATGGAAAAGGTTGTATTGGATATGAGGAAGAAGAAGGAGAAGTTGAAGAGAAAATTAGAGCAAGAGAGAAAAAATTTCAAAATGAATTTGGTCTTCTTTGTATTGGTATGGGCATTAACATTAATGTTTTATATTATGTTTGTGTTGAAGATAAATTGTAATTAGATTGGTAATGTTGTGATGTAGCAGAAGTTTGAAGTGTTAAATTGAATAAAATATGGAAGTTCGTTTGAATTATGGTCTGATGTTTGTGTTTTGTGCATTTGTTGTATCACTAAAAGTTTGATGTTTATGTTAGTTGTTGTATCACTAAAGATGCAAATGAATGGCATAATAGTTACCCTTCTCAAGAACAAGCACCTTGAAGCCTGAACTTGCTAGAATAGCAGCTACAACTCCTTCCCCGCAACCAAACCCAACAATTACCACATCACACTTTATTCCAAGGACATTGTTTTCAGAATCCATAGAATCCTTCAAGACCTTTCTTAGCAAGAGACTTAGGCAGAATCCAATCACTATCATACGTAGCTTCCACTATTCCCTTTTCACGAGGCCTCTCTTTCTGAACCTTGTTGTGATCCCATCAGTGTCAACCTTATATCCTATAACTTCGCATGCTGGATTTTCACCCTTCTCATCACACTGCACAAAAGGGAATATTCCATTACTCACACAATTAGTAACAAGGAGGGAAGAAATATGATGAGGCTTAATTACCTACTTAGTCCCCATGTTCGGAGGTAATTTGCTGTTTAGTACCCGGTTTTAAAAATGTAGGCATTTGATACCTATGTTTTGAAATTTGTATCAATTGAATCCTACCCACTTAACGCCGTTATAAATCTAACGTTTTTCTGACTGTGTATGTGATTTGTGGACGAGCGTTTGTGGACGAGCGACGAGGACGCTCGTCCAGCGAAGAGGACGCTCGTCCAGCGAGGCAGAAGAGGACGCTCGTCCAGCGAAGCGAACGCCCAGTCAGGCAGAAGAGGACGCTCGTCCAGCGAAGCGAACGCCCAGTCAGGCAGAAGAGGACGCTCGTCCAACGAAGCGAACGCTCGTCCATAACCGCTCGTCCACAAATCACATACACAGTCAGAAAAAACGTTAGATTTATAACGGCGTTAAGTGGGTAGGATTCAATTGATACAAATTTCAAAACATAAAATGCCTACATTTTTAAAACCGGGTACTAAACAGCAAATTACCTCTGAACATGGGGACTAAGTAGGTAATTAAGCCAATATGATGATGAATGAAATGTTTGTGGATGGATCTCGAGATCTGTTGAAGGCTCAATGGATGTCTCATATCCGTTGCAGCCTTTTGCGTTTTTCTTCTTCATTTAACACAGAGCGCATATATAATCACCAACTTGAATCGGAGACAACAACAAAGGAAGCAACAAACTCTACAACACTACGAACCCATGAATCAAGCAGCAGCAGCACGAACTCACCACCAACCAAGCACTAGCACGAGCCAAGAAAAGAAGAAGAGAATCTTGACGAAAATGAGAAATCGGGGAAAGAGGAAGAGGAGAATAAGAGAGGAAGAGAAAAAGTAAGAATGTGGGGGTGGGGGTGTGGTGTGTTGTTGAGTGAATAAGAGAATAAAAAATTAGGGTTTTGAGAAAAAGTTAAAAAAAGTAAAAAGTAAAAGTAAAAAAGAGTATTTTTGGAATTAAAAAAATTGGAGAGGTGTAGTGAGTAGTGTGTGGTGGTGGAGGGAGTAACGTCTTAATTTTTTTTCTCACTTTTTAAGTTTTGGGCCTTTATTTTATTTTTTAAACACTTGTTTTAAGCTTTTCATAACCCAACACACTTACTTCTTCCAACAACTTTTTCACACATACATTATTTTTTTTTCTAAAAAATAATAAATATATTAAAAAGTAATAAAAATGTATAAAATATAAAAATGAAAAATATTTTTATTTTCTTACTTTGTTTCTTGACACTCTTCACCAAATAATTCGGAAACACAAAAAATATCTATAAAAAAGTTTTCACTGAAGAAATCAAATCAACACTCAAACGAATAGTCATTTAAAAATTACGTTATGTGATTTTCATTGTGAGTAGAAATATGTAAGAGTAGAATAGTTCTTGGTTCACTAAAAATTAACTTAAACAATTTTCTATAACTAAATAAATCTTAATGTTTCATTTTTAATAGAAATACGTAAAGAATATATTTTTTTCATATGTACAATATTGTTTTTATTTTTTTTAGAAAAAATAAATATTTTTAAAAATCACATCTCTTTCAACATGTTTAATTAAAGATTTCTTCCTTGGATGAACATGGTTGGATGATAACACTTTCCAACAAACATTATAGGATGATAAAACCTAAAAACACCTTCACTACATGCAATCAACTTCCAAACCCAAAAGCACAGATTTTGCAGACCATGCTTTTATCGTTTTCTTTTTGTAGTTTTTCAAAATAAACTACGATGATGACTCTAAAAACTTTCTCTTTAATATATTTTTTTGTTCACTTCTCTTTGCGATTTTGATTGGAATAGTATGCACATATGTTCTGATGAGATAATTATGAATATATGTGATGAAGAAACACAATGAAATGATAACAAACATATGTTTGGAAGTTCCACATCTCTTAGACTTTGTTCACTTGAATGAATTTGAGGGAGAGTAATTGAGTGGATTTGAGAGGATTTAAAAATAAATTTTGTTGTTGTTTATTTGAGTGAATTTGGAGGTAAGAGAGAATGAATTTGGAAATAAATTTTTTTAATCTGTCAAATCAATCAAATCCTACACTAATTCTCACAAACGTTGCTTCCAAATTGAGTCTCACTTACCTTCAAATTCACTCAAATAAACAACAACAAAAATTATCTTCAAATCCTCTCAAATCCACTCAATCACTCTTCCCCAAATCCATTCAAGTGAACAAATGGTTAGAGACAAGGTCAATTCATACTTTATAAGTGGGTGCAAACCTCACCTTACAAGCCGGTTTTGTGGGGTTGAGTTAGGCTTAAAGTCCACTTCTAACATAGTATCAGAGTCATAGTTAGAGTTTATCCTAGCGATAATTTGTTGTTTGCCTGCAAACCTCACCCTATAAATCACTAGTACAGTTAAGGGAATAAGCATCGGTTATTTTCGGTCATAGACATCGGTTTCGAAACCGAGGCATATACAGCTGAGGTAAAAAGTCTATAGGATTCGCCTCGGTTCTCTTTGAACCGAAGCAGTATCTAGATTTGACTCGGTTCTTTTTGAACTGAGGTAGTATCAGTTAGGATTTTCATCATTTCGAGTCCGTGAATGTCATCTTCTAAAACCAAAACATCATCCTCTAAAACTAGAACATCAGCTCAGACAGGACTCTCTTTCGCGAGACTCATTGATCTTGAAGGAAGCAGAAATGGTTGGAGGCATGAAATTCTTTGAGCCCTTTCAGCAAACAGTTGGTGATCAAACCTTCACAAGTTTCAAAATGTGATCTTTCCCATTTTCTTTGTCATCCAAGGAGTCTACAAAAATCTGCAGAATACCAACAAAGCCTCTTCTAGAAAAATCTACAGAATACCAAGCCCAAAACCAATCAAACATATACTCTTTAATTTTATAACACCTTATCATACCAAGTACGAATGTAAATAGAGAGAGATACCTAAAGGGTTGTTGGCGGCAATTTTGGCTCCATTAGGACAATTGAGGGTTTGTCGAAGGGGTTTCCAGTAAAACTCCTTCGCATGGGGTTACTGATTTCGGAACTTCTCATGGGGTTACTGATTTCAGAACTTCTTGGAGTAGGGTTTGAAGGCATTGAAGATGGTTTGTTAGAAGATAGTTTGAAGAAGGTCGATGAGCCTACGACGACCGTGATGTTGACGCTGTGGACGCCGAAGGTCGCATCGCGCTTCTCTTCGTAGGCGAACTTAGCTCGGAACCGTGCATGAAGCTGCTAGCGGAAGCTGGCGCGAACCTGGACCACCGCGACTGCAGCGGCGGTCTCGCTGTGCTGCACATGGCGACGGCGTACGTGCGGCCCGGTGTTGCTGGATCTGGGCGCAGATCCTAAGGTCGCGGATGACCGTGGAAGAACGACGTTGGATCTGGCGTGGGAGATTCTGAAGACGACGACGTTGGGCTTGAGGGAGTGGCTAGGGTTTTGGGGTGTTCGCGGATGGAGAGATTCTTGAACGGAGAGGGAAGGGAGAGAATTTGGAGTACCTTGTGCGGTGGAAGGAGGTGGTGCGAATGAAGGGGCTGTGTTCGCGGAGGTGGAGAGATTCTTGAACGGAGATGGAAGGGTGAGAATTTGGAGTACCTTGTGCGGTGGAAGGAGGCAGTGCGAATGAAGGGGCTGTGTTCGCGGAGGTGGAGAGATTCTTGAATGTGCGGTGGAAGGAGGTGGTGCGAATGAGTGGCCAAGTTTGTGGCAGAGGATTTGTAAGAGACTAGAAAGTTTTGGGTTTGCAGAGGTTTATGCCTCGGTTCGTCAAAGACCCGAAGCAATAAACCTGTCTCGGGTCAAACAGTGGGTCAACAACATTTTCTACTTCTGTTCCCTAAGTAACCGAGGCAGTATATCTCTTTAGATACCGGTTGCTTTAGAACCGAGGCTTATAGTGTCTCTAAAATTACAGCTTTGCCACCATATTTTAATACGCTTCGATTTTTCGAAAACCGAATCGTAAAGGGCGATTTCAAATACGAATTTTGCACTAGTGAATACATTTAGAAAATTAAATACATTGGTTTCACTAATAATCCAAATCATACAAATTAACATATAAGGTGGTGAGGAGTTGTTTGAACTTTAAATGTGATGAACTACTTAATATAGAAGAGTTAAGGTGAATTTCAATTATTTTTTCTAATGAGTTATGTATAGTCTTTTGAGAGAATCCTTAGTGGAACAGATTAAATAAAAGTGTTTCAGAAGAGATTTAGTGTGACAACTTATTAATATTTCATTGTACATCAAATTCATATAATTCCTAAATAAAAAATCAAACATAATTTCTTGGTTCTTTAGATTAAAAATATGTAATAATGTAAAAGTTATATATATATATATATATATATATTAAATTTTATTTTATTATGATGAGATTGTTTCAATTAACTCATTCATATGATATATGTATAACTTTTATAGTCATACTTACACTACAAAAATAATTAATTTTAGAAGGGGTTATATTATGAGGGTTTTAGAAACCCCGAATAATTCCGACGGATTTAATAAAACCGTCCCTAAAATATGATTTTTTTTTTAATTTTATAATACTTACGAACCCATATCCTCTCCACGTGCCTTCGGTCATTCATTTTAGGAACATCTATTCTAATTTGGGGTATACTTTCGAACCCTAAAACCTTCTTCCCGTCTTCATAAAAATTTCCCCCAAACCCTACCCTGCACCACAATCTTCTCCTGCTTGGCTTTGTGTTCGTCTTCTTTGGCTTGGCTTTGTGTTCGTCTTCTCTTCTTGTTTGGTTTTGTGTTCGTCTTCTCCTGCGAGGTGGAGCATCGAGGTGGAGGCATCGAGGCATTTGTGGGTTGAGCGAGTTCGAGGTACTCTGGCGCGCTCCCGCACTGACCGCCAAGGTAAGACTGTGTTCGATCTTGGTTCTCTAGTTTAGGTTTTCAAAGTCATCTACTTACGAACCACTTCGATCCCATTCACGAAAAAATGCAAATCCATATGCTCTGGTTTAATTTTTGTGTTTTCTGTTATGGATCAATAGCTTTTGTAAGTTGTTTAGGATAATCTTTGTTTTGGCTGATGTTGAATAGTTTTGAATATTCTTATACTTCACTAATGAGATATTCTGTTGGTACGTTGTGGACGGGTGGACAACTTTTCAATCAGCTACTGTTGGTACGTCTTCTTCCTTCCTTCCTTCGGTTAATATTGGATTAATTTTTTAACTTACTTCTGCTTCAGTGGTTTGAAATTGCACCTTCATTTGAAAGAAGAAAGAAAAGAAAAGAAAAATTAGGGGAGGCTATAATAATCACTGTGGTATCTAGTTAGATTTAATCAGTAGTTTTGTCACTTATTAAATGGTATACCCTGCTATGTCAAGGACAGAAAAAATCATTAGAAAAGGTTGGAACAAGAGAAACAAAATGGCAACTTGATGAGGAAGCCATTTAAAAATTAATAGAAAATTAAGTTGGATAGTTGAGTTTGCAGTTAAATTACATGATATAGGAAAATGATTTTAAATGGTTTGAACAGACACCGAGTGGTTGGGTTTGTCAAGTCAGGGTGGTACAATTTACCGCGTGCATTGAATTGAAAAGTAGCGTTGTATAGGATGAAAGCAGAGGCTTATGCATTTTGATGCGCTCTGCGGTCCTTAAAATTCAGATATCACAGACTAGTGTCGGCTATATAGCAAATCCTTATTAATGTTACGATAGTTTGTAATTTAGATTCTTGTCAACTTGGTTTTGAATGTCTGAAATAGAAGTAGGGAAATTTGAAAAGATAAAAGGCTTTGCCCGCTTAAAGTATATTGAAAAGCTAGTCTGTGGTAAACCTTATCAATATACATACTTATGCTAACAATATCACATATTAACAATCGGCCCAATTAAGTCTATAGAAAAATTCTAAATGCACAGGCCTTTCATATTCAATTGTCATAAATATACTCCATTTACTCTCAGACCGATCCATATGTTGAAGCAGTAGTTCTCCAAAGTTTTTTCTTTTAACCTTTTTAATATAAGGAAGAGGCAAAAGTAAAATATCTTACATAATAATATAAACTTTGATTAAAAAATTTTATATGATTATGTCCAGCCTATATATTTCCCTGCAACTTAAATTATTTGGATACTTACAACTCCACATAACTCCAAGTAAATGAGTCGTTGCAGGGTGATGACAGGAAATAGGATTAAAGGAAAAGGTAATAATTGTTAAATTTATTTGTATGATTTTTTTATTAAATATATTATCGACTAACTATTATGTTATATTGTAGGATCAAGGGAGTGGGTCAAACAATGGATGTAAAGAAAAAAATTAGATATTGTTACTGAATACTTTTGAGTCATACTTTTAGTATTAAACATCTATATTGAACATAATGAATCTCTTTCTTTGTAATTTTTATGTATGAACAATTAGTTGTATGAATGATATTATGTTGAACAATGTAGTTTATTTTATACAATATTATTAAATTTTAGTTCATATTAATTTATTGTTTATTTTGTCAATAAAATCATTTTTTATTATAATCTAATTTTATTACAATAAAAAAATGAACTATACAAATTTCCGGCGGTTTTAGAACCCCGGTAAACTAAACCATCAAAAATAAGGGCGGTTTTGAGATAACCCAGCTAGTTCCGGCGGTTTTTGAGTAGCCCCGCTATTCCGGCGGTTTTCATAAAGCCCCAACTAATTCCGGCGGTTTCTACAAAACCCCTGGAAATTCCGGCGATTTTTGGGAACCCCCGCTAATACTGGCGGTTTTTTCAGAACCGCCGGTACTTGCTTGGCGACGGACGTTTTCCCACCGGTTTTTCCAACCGCGGAAAATATGATTTGCAGGGGTTAAAACCGCCGGTAATATTTAAAAAAACCCGGTAAAAATACAGATTTTTGTAGTGTTAGGTGCGCACACATGATTAAAAGTTTATAAAGTATATATAAATTGTATTTTTGATTGATGTTTTTTTATATAATTAATAGGGCTAGAAGAATGTCCAAGGAGAATAACTATACGCAATATATATCATCATGCGATTTTATTATTCACATAACTATGTAACATGCTAATATACATTTCTTTTAGTGTGAGTTAACAGTTTTATAACGTAAAACATCACTAAAATGGAAGATGAACTAAAAAGTAGAAACAAAACTCCAAAAATAAACTAAAAGTTAAATTCTGATATAGTTGATTAAAGAAAAAGTTATTTAGCCCATTAAAATATTATTGCATCTCTCATTTAAGTGTATATAACCTTAGTTTAGCATCCTGAATTAATGCATATAACTTTGTTTTAAAGTATCATCACGTGAAAACATATATGGTTGGATTTCATAGTTTGTCTTACGTATGTACTTCACATGTCGTATGAGTTAAAAGAAGCATTTGAACTTCGGAAACTTTTAATATTTCTTTAACATTGTCAAGCTTACAATTTGTAACAATCATTTTTGTTTTTTGTTTTATTTATTCTTTATAAACAGAGATTTGTGGCGTAGAAGCATAGATTGATGTGTTGTGTTTGGTTCAGGTGCAGTTAACAACGAAATTAGTATATAAAAATTATTCAAATCATTTGCATGTGAGATATGTACAAGAATAAAAGATGACAGAATATGCAAGCAGTTTTTTTTTTTAATTTTCCTGCAAAAATCAAAGGTAGTTTATTTTAGAAAATAATGTTGTTAGAATTAATCTTGAACTAAAAGTATTAAATGTGACAAAACACGTTAGTTTTGTAATTAAATATTTTAGATGAAATTTATTGATATTTGTCATTCTATGAGTAGCACATGACTCGGTTTTCTTAAATAATAAAAATGTAATTATAAGAAAATATTTGTAATAAAAATTTAATAAACAATGTTTATACATATGACATGATTATAAAGAAATTAGAGGAATTTTGGTTTAAGGTAATAATTAATAGTTAATTTATAAAATTAACTAAATAATGGTATGTCTCAAATAGTGAAATTTAAATAATATTTTTAAAGTGTCAAATAGTCTTCAGCCGACCCTAAGATTAGTGGTGTAGAAATTAAGATTAAGTGCTTTTGATTTTGACATTAATTGTTTCTTTTTTTATTGTTAGAATCTTCTGCTTGAGGAATTTGACTTGTACCCAACAAACTTCCAGATTTTGTTCATATTAGAAGGGTATAGAGGTGGATTAGAAGTTAATTTGTCTCTTAATCAACAAATTACAAAACTAATATAATACGTTTGAAGTATTAAATGTCAATTAATGTAACCCTAGTCACTGGTAAAAAAAGCCTAAACATATGGCATTGATTTGATGTTGAAGAATATAGCTTCTAATAACATGGATGGTGGCGTGATAATGAAAAATTGATTTCTATTTTTTTTTTACACATGTAGTTCTTTTCATTTCACTGAATTTCTATCTCTAGAAGATTCATTTCAATATTTTCTGCAAAATTATGGTTGACTTTGACTTTCAGTTTTTCATTTAAATAGTTCTTTCGAAGGAAATTAATTTCACCAAGTTAAAAATTCATTTACGAGTGTGTGAACTTGCTATTTTGAATTACACTAATCACATCCATTAAGAAAGTTAGTTAATATCATTCAATTACACTAATTCATATAAAAAATAATCTAATCTACATCAAACTCCAATTTATCTAATGCATTTCAAAGTATTATTAGTTTAAAAACTTTAATTTCAATAATGCTTATTAGAAAATTGGAAGACCATTATGATATTCAGTTAAATAAAATATATCAACATATTCAAAAAAAAAGATAAGTGATAAGTCACGTTGATTGTCAGAAGTTATCCAATAAAATTAAATTTAGATTCTTATAATTTAAAACTCCAAAAAAGTTTCAAAGAGAAAACTCAACTTCTTTTTTCTTTCAAAACTCACATGTTTCATTACATTATAAAATTATTATTTTAACGATTAATTAGGCAAAACATTCTAAATTTTACTTGAATTACAATTAAGTAATTATATGGATTGTTATTTTTCACTTGATAAGTTTAGCCAGATAATTGCAACCAATTTAGTAATCAGAAACTTCTCAGACTATATAAAGTTTTTTCAATGTCAATCCTTGAAAGTAGTGTTGTTAAACGTTAATCACGTTCTCTTCAAGCATCTTGACTTTGTGTCTCTATCAATAAAAATGTTTCAAGTGACTAACCAAAATTCCAAATTTGATTATACTCAAACGGTTAGAACCAGTAAAATTCACGCATGTAAGACCCTAGAACCTCAAGAATTTACCAAGTTGTAAAAAGTTCAAGTTATAATGTAAAATGGAATGCTGTCAGGTTTGACATGGTTTACTATTTTAATTATAACTTTTTGTAGAAAATATCAATTGAGTTGATTCTTGTTTTATTGGAAACTAGACTCAAATATATTTAATTGGACATATAAATATAAATTTTTGGACTACCGGGCTAGCTGCAGTAAAATTATTAAAACTCGGAAACGTTAATCACGCTCAGGTATGTTCAGTTTTGACCTATGATGACTGTTTTGCTTATTACTTTCTCTACCGAACTCCAATTGAGTTGATTCTTGTTTCATTGGAAACTAGACTCAAAGAGCTTCAATTTGACTACTCATACGCATATTTTGGACTTCGGGAAGGTGTCTAACTGAGCTGGGGAAAACGTGACAGTGTTGCTGTCCAGGGGCTAGCGTCCAACCTTAATTTTAGGTACATTTTTACAAGTTGCGATTTTTTTGGAGTGGGTAGGTTGTGTTCTGAACTAGGAGAACATTTTGGAACCTTTGGAGACTTTCCTACCATGTTTTAGGGCTGAAAAAAAAATGGTTTAGGATGGTTCATTGGTTGTTTATTATTGCTAAGTACCAAGTGCATAGGTCCTTTGTTGTCTAAGGCATCTTCTTTAATTCCAAATCAGATTTGGAGTTTTGGGGGAGAGTAGAGAGGTCCTTGGTGGGAGGTGAACGAAAATCCTAAGTGTTCTAAGTGTGGAGACTGACTTGGTCTAGCAAGGAGGAGAAGAATTGCTCTCTTGGAAGAAGAGAGATTTAAGTTAGAATTTTCCTTGAAATTGAAAGTGAAAACAAGCAAAGGTGGTGGTCTAGAGGTATCAAGAGTGAAGAATTTCTTGCAAGGAGAAGAGGTAGGGGAGCTAATCCTTTCTTGATTATGATCATGAATATGAGTATGAATGTGTTAAAATTTGGTAATGGTAGTTATATATTGACTTGTGTAAAATTTGGTTTTCATGATTATAATTTCTTATTTTCGAGTTACTGTGGTGAAAAATTTCTATTAATTGTTTTCACCGTTGGATTTAGCTAAAATATTAGTATGTGAATCCCAAGACCTATTACTAAACTTTGACCGTTCGGATTTGAAAATAAAAGTCTGTACTTGGAGAAATAAATACTGCAATTTTGAGTAAATTAGTTACCCTGTAGTTCTGTTACTAAGTTGTCTCGGTAAAAATATAGATTTTGACCTATTTAACCGTTAGATCAACCTCAAAATTTGATATATGATTCTTAGGACATATTAATACAATTTGACCGATCGGATTTGTAATTGAAGGTCTATGTTTAGAGAAAGAAATTTCGAAAGTGTGAAACAATCGGATGAACACTGTATTGCTGTTCTTAAGCTATCATGGTACCAATTTTGTATATATTTCATCTACCGTTAGATTGAGCCCAAACTTTAGTATGTAGTTCATAAGACACATTAAGTGATCTTGACCGTTCAGATTTGGAATTAGATGTCTGTGCTTAGAGGAATTCATTCCGCATTTTGAGTTTAACCGAGAACCACTTAAGTTTCTGTCTCTGAGTTACCTCGGTAAAACCTCCATATCTACTTAGTTAACCGTTGGATTACCCTGAAATTTTAATATGTTGTTTCTAAACGATAGTGTCATACTTGGACCGTTCCGATTTGAAATCGGAGATACAGATTTATAGATATTAATTTCGTATCTTCTCAGGGATCTTAATATTGCTTAATTTATGTTTTTGGATCATTTATACATAAATTATGATTTCCGCCTCATTAACCGTTGGATTGGACTGAAAATTTTACCATATGAGTTAAACATGTTGTTTATTAGTTTGATTGGTTCAGATCTGTAATTAATGATATGAGTGAAGAGTAATATTTTCACGAAATAGTAAATTTATTTGTATTGGGTAAAAACTTGGATAATTATATTCTTAAATTGTATGTGTAGTTGTATTTTGGAGATTGGAGGATGAGTAATATAATATATTCTATATTAGAAAATTAAATTATATTGAATATTCTAAGTTGTAATAATTATTTGAGTTAAATCATGAATTGTAAATAAGTTGATGGTAAATTTGGATGGGTGGTATAGGCATTATTGCCATAATTGTAAATCTGAAATTTTATTTATTTTCCTACGACTTTGGTAAGTCGGGAGAGGAGAGGTTTGAAGTCGGACACTACTTTGGTAAGTAGGTGGGAAAATGAGAGGTGAATTTGACATAAACCGCACTGCTTTGGTAAGTAGGCGGAGTGTTCCACGCTATGCTACTTTGGTAAGTAGATAATATTACATTATTGTGCTACTTTGGTAAGTAGACAATATCACCTTGTTATACTACTTTGGTAAGTAGATCACCTCGTTAGATTACTTTGGTAAGTAGTCAGTATCACATGGTTATACTACTTTGGTAAGTAGATCACCTTGTTAGATTACTTTGGTAAGTAATCAGTATATCATGGTTATACTACTTTGGTAAGTAGACAGAAGGATTGTTGACTGCTGTGCTTTGGTAAGTAGGCAGATTAATAATATGTTGTATTGACTCTAGTGAATCGACTGATGATTTTGACTGGAGAAATATTATAAAGTATCAGTGTAATAGTTGGTTTTTGAGTATGTTTGAGATGCATGTATTTGACTGATTGCCACACTTGTGATGTTAGTAAGATTGTGGATGATGTATATTTCTTGAATTGGTTAGCTCACCCTATTGTTTGTGTTTGTGTATGTGAATGCAATGATCGTATAATGTGTGATATTATACGGGAGCAGAAACTATTTCATATGAATTAGCAGATGGTTCTGAAAATGCTTAGAAGATGAGAGATCTGCGGGGAAAAGGAGACATGGGGAATTTCTAAAATAGATCTATGTTTGAATTTCCGAACTGTGTGAAATTTTAAATTTCAGAAGTTTATGAACTGTGTGGACTTTTATTTTTAGAAGACTTGTGCTGTAATAAAGAACTTAATATTTTATGGGTGGTGAAATTTGTTAAAAAAAAAAATTACATATGTATTTTGTGGAAAATAAATTGTAACGCCTAAATCGGGGTGTTACAACGCACGTATCATTTAGTGGAGTTCACGTGTCAATAGGGGGTTCGACACTCAGATGACGGATGCCAGGTGTCAAGCGAAGAAGATCCGAAACCCAGTTAGTTGAAAGCAGGTGTCGACTGAAGAGGGGACGTTCGTTTTGATGTATGAAGCAAAACTTGGATTTTCAGAAAATCTACTCCACTCTCTGCATGCACCCTCTTTTCAGATTTCTGAAGAATCCCTTTCTCTCCTCCTTCTCTCTACATCCTCTTCATATTCTCTCTGAGAAAACACTCACTTTCTCTCCTCCGATCACTATTCTGGCACCGTATAAGCACTTCCGGCGTCAAGAGCTTCCAGCTAAACCGTTTGGTTTGTGAAGCTGGGTTGGTAAGTCCTTCTCTTCGCTCTGTCGTTCGTTTTCCTAAACATGAAAACCCAGTTCTGGGTTCGTGTGTTGATCACCATTCTTAAAATGAGTGGTTCTGATAGTGTCGGGTTGTCACTTGGTGTAGTTTGAATTGTCGAGCGTTGACGGTAGAAGAACCTGTAGTGGTGAAATTGTATTTCTGCGTCTGGGAACGTTCGGTCACGCTCAGAGGTAAGGGAAGCTTATTTAATTTAATTTGTATGTTGTTGTACTGTATGAACGTTCGTTAGTTGACTGAATGATGTTGATGCATGATGGTTGATATGATTGGATTGAATGAACGTTCGTTTATTTAATGAGTGGAAATGAAATATGGCTGAGTTATGTTATGATGTATGAAATATATGAAACTTATATGATATGGATTGTATGAAGTATGAAAGTTGATTATGAGATGAATGTATAAAGTTATGAAATTATATGTTAAGAAATGAGTTTGAAAATAAATGAGTCTAGTATGAAATTTCTCATATGAAAGTGTACGTTCCTTACTAAACGATCATTGACCGTTCGGTTCTTCTGGTAAACATAGTTGAAATTGGATTCTTTCATTTGGGAAGATTCCTAACTGAGGACGAGCGTCTTCACTTCGTAATACTGTGCATGAGCGTTCGACCAAACACAGTTGGTTATTGATGTTTGGTCATAAACATAAGTGTATATATATATATATATATATATATATATATATATATGTAATTGTATATTTTTATTGTTCGTAAACACTACTTCAATAGTATCTTACTATATTTATCAAGCCTTTTATTATAAGTTTATTAGTGCTCGGTCTTACACCTAGCGCTCGTACTGAGTAGTGCTCGGTCTTACACCAAGCGCTCGTACTGAGTAGTGCTCGGTCTTATACCAAGCGCTCGTACTCGTTTCTTGTATAATCTATCTTGATGAAAAATAGCGTTCGTCTAACTTTAATAGAATTTTCTTCTCTACCGTGCTCGGTCATTGACTGGCATTCAGATTTCTTGATGTAAATTCAAATAAGTTAAATATTCATAAGCGTTCGATTTCTTCATGTAAATTCTTCTAAGTATTATTACCGAGATGTCTTGAAGTGTCTGTATCAATTGGTTCCGGCCTAGAGTTGTAACACTTGGCAAGGTCTTTTCAACGTTCGGTTAGAGCCATCACGAGTCAGTTCATATAATTGAATCACTTGATAATGAACGGTCGGTCCATTCGTTTCTTGCTATATCTATTACACTCGGTTTCTCTCTCAAACCGACAGTAACCCTCTCGATCTTATCCTATTCTGGAACTGGAGACCTCTCTGTCTCGTTCCAAGTGTTCGTCCTCGTTCTGAGTGAGGATTGAACGTTCGGTATCGAGTATCCGTAAGAATCTTTGAACAAAAATGAAATTTAACTTATTGGCAATGAAAGATGAATTTGAGAAAAGTGATAATGAAAGATGAAATTGAGAATGATTATGAATGAAATAGGAAGAGAATGTGATATGAATGAAATGATGTGGATTTGAACGAGCGTTTCAGGGAGGAACGACTCATGGATGAAAATTGGAATTGGTAAAGTATGACTGTGGGCATGCTAATGCTGGCGGTTCATCCTGATGTTCCGTGAGTACTTGTCCTCACGTAGAGGAGGGTAGGTCATGTGTGGGAACGACATGAGGTTCTAGTCCTTAGGGGTACTTTGGACAAATAGGACTAACCTCGGGTGGCAGCTGATGAGAGTATTCCAGTTACTACATCACCCGGGTGCACGAACGCCTATAACTACGCAGATTTCATACAGTCCGGACAGTCAGTCTAGTAATAGGTTTTGTATGATATATATGTTGAAATTCTCTTGTGTGTTGGATTGTTTAACATATATGTTTATGCATGAATTAAATTACATAAGCTTACCCTTTGTTTTCCTGTGTTGTCTGGTTTTGTACGTCCGTCCTTGTCATTGCAATGATCATCCATGTGGATGTGAGCAGAAGGAGACGAGCTGTTGGAAGAGGCGCTGAAAGAAGAAAATTTGGAAGAAATTGAAGTAAAGACCGAACAGTAGGACGTTCAGTCAATAGTCTAGTTATAGTAAGGTGGTCGTTTGATCACCTTCCCTTTTGTTAAGAATGACCGTTCGGTATTTTCTTTTGTAAACCGTTCGGTCAGGTTTGCTTATCTTGTACGGCTTAAATTTGTAACTCTTTTTGTAAGGTCGTTCGGCCATGAGCGTACGCTCGACTCTAGTGTAATACTTATATGGATTATTATTAATGTGATTATTCTAGTATATAGTTTTGAACTGTATTTTTGGGATGTTAAATTAGTGGTATCAGAGCAGTTTTGTTCCTTAAGGAACACTGTAGGTTAAGAGCATACTATGCTTGTGCTGTGTGCTCAATGTTCGGTTGATGAGTGATTCATACTCCTTAAAATTAACTAATGATTGTTTTCTCTACTTCTCAGAGAACTAATGGTACCAAGACCTCCTCCTCAACCTACCGAGCGTGATGCATCTGATCACAATAGACTATTGGAAACAGTAATAGAAGCGCTTCAACAACAAAACATTGCCTTAATGCAGCAGATTACGATCGCTTTACAAAGTTTGGAAGTCGCACGTATCAATTCTGAAGCGACCCAAAGACAGCTGATGGAGATCATAGAAATCACTAGGAATATTACCGGAGCGTCCACTTCCTCTGGGAATCATCAGACCGAGTGGAGTTTGGAGAGTTTCCTCCAACATCATCCAGCTAAGTTCAATGAGAAGTGTATCCCTGATGAGGTGGAGAGGGCTAAAGTATTAGGGAAGAAAGTGACAGAAGTGGAACAGCACAAGAAGCAACAACAACAGGCAATAAGAGGACCCATACCTTCAAGGAACAATACTAATCCAAGGAGGACGCCTTACGCTCGTCCAGTGTTACCATCTACTTCTGGTGGGTCTTAGTCACAATCTTTGGTAACTGCTGGTCAGTCTGGACAACAAGGGACCGTAAAATGTTTTAAGTGTGGAGGACCACATTACCAATCGTTGTGTCCTCAATTGGTGGGAGCAAAATATTGCACTCGCTGCAGGAGGAGCGGACATGTGGAGAACGAGTGCAACATGGGAAGACGAGCGGTAATGAGGCCACCAAATACTGGAAGGAATCAACCAATGGGTGGTGGCCGAGCACAAGCAGCTGGTCGTATATATGTCTTAATGGGCACTGAAGCAACGAGCTCAGGTACACCTCTCACCGGCACTTGTTTATTTTATGGAATGCCTTATTGTGCGTTGTTTAATTGTTGTGGGAAGGAAGCCGTTTGATCTGGTGGTGTAAACACCAGCAATGGAGTTAGTTTGGATATCTAACCTGTGAGATAGATGTTTATTATTATGTTAGTGAGAGTGTTGTTTTCTAGAATTGACTAACTTAGGAGATACTTCACGTGAATGGTGTGTCGACGTTCGGTATCTATTAAGTTAGACCGTTCGGTAGCAAGAGGGTAATCGAACAGTAATAGTAAACGTTTGAATTGTTGAGTCCTCCTGAAGAGGCGCCAAGGTTATCTACTCAGAGTAAAGTTGAGTCTCTTTTGCACTAATGCCACGTGTTAGATTAACATCAGTAACTTCTTACAGAGTAGCATTAGCAGAGTGGATGGGACTCAAGAACCAGTTTATTTGAATTGAACATTTCATTATGGAGTACGCCTGGCATACAAGACGGATGAATCAGAGTGGAACATTTTAGAGCATTGCTAGGAGTGTTAAGGATAAGAAGAGTTGTGTGTAGAATTGTTCGAAGTGTGAATTACTCGATGAACAAAGTGCAAATACTAGGACGTGTGTAAGCAGTGATAAACCGAAAGTCGGGTTTAGTTGAGAGTTTCAGAAATTTAATATTATAAGTGAGGATACGAACGTTATTAAGGATCTCAGTTGGGAGTAGATAATGAACCGTTCGGTAGAACCTAAATAAACATCTAATAGTTTTTTAAAAAAACAGAACATAAATATGACTATTTACAAACTTAAAAATAACACATGTAATAAAATATTTGTAAGATGAGTCCGTGAGTGCAGCTTTTGAAATATAAAAAGAAAAACATCATTGATTAAATTTCTCAAGTTGCGTCATACGTATGTCATAGGATTGAATTCAGATTTTTTTGGTATTTCATTTATGATGTTTTATTTTTTAATTACACGAGCAAGAATTAATGATGATTATTATTATTATTATTTTAAATTTGAGTCTTTGGTATGGCCCTCCAGAACGTGCTACTAAGATTCAACCCTAATGTTAGGGTTAAAATTCAGCAATTTTCGAAGCTTAAGTTCGTGAACCTCCACATATCGCGTTAATGGTGAATATATAAGATGTTCAATTAGGTCAAAAGTTTGATTCTGATAACTACTAACGACTTTAACGTGAATAGTATAAATAAACCATACAAAATGCTTGAGTTTAATACGTATATTTTTTAATTTTATATTTCAAATATTTAAATCACAAATATGGAATTCCATATATACATAGAGAGAAACAATCCACTAAATTACTAGTATCATTTAAAATTTTTGAACAATTTCAATAAGAAAGTCATAATATATAAAAATAAATTATAAATTTCGTCTTGTTAAATCAATTTTATAAAAATAAATTGAATTTATAATTCATTTTCTAAGATGATATTAAGATTTGTCAAAATTATTTCATAAGATGATATCATGTCTTTACAAAAAGTTTATTAAAATTTAATCTTAAGAAATATAATTTAAATCTAACCATCACTCTAGTTGATATTAGATCTTCACATAACTTTTAATATAAAAAATTAAATAAAAAAACGGAAGAAAGTATATAAATAACTTGTTAGCTTTCTCGTATGTATTTAATTACTAATAATAATTTTTTAAATAAGATGAGAAGTTATTTGTATATCAATAATGATACTATAGGAAAAATAAAAATTTTGATCAAGAATTAAAAACAACGTTCTTAGAAAGAAAACATTTGTAAACCCAAATAATTATTAAAAAAATATGAAATTTAATGAATTGTAAATGAGATTACAAAGTAAAAAATATTTCAATTAAATTCTAGTATTGTCCATAACCTGTGAACTGGTCACGATTTGATACTGTTTATCTCGTGTGCATTGCAAGTGTAACAATTTTTTCCCTTTATAAATAGAGCTTCAATTTCCCGCTATGCCAACTGCAGAAAATCTCTTATTCTCTTCAAACCATCTTCTTCTTCTTCTTCTTCTTCACCAACTAACTTTGCATCTCTGTTTTCTCTTTCAAAGATGAAGAACACGAACACGAACATAAAGACCATTGCATTGATCATTGCCATAGCATTTTCTGTGTTGTCTTCAAGCTGCACTGCCACACGTGTCAGCCTCGGGAGGAAACTCAAAGCAGCTTCTGCTACTTTTAATGTATTGGACTATGGTGCCAAAGGTGATGGTCATGCAGATGATACAAAGGTGATTGATTTTTCAATTCAAACCAGTTCTTCATTGGTTTCCCAAATGAATTCATTTACCCTTTTGCTTTCCATAATTAACAAGATAAATTTACAATATATAAATAATAAAATGAATTTTAATATAACTCAATCTTATAAATTTTGAACTCTGTCAGAGTTTATAAGACGAAGTTTATATCAATTTATACAGTGTTTTATCTTTAGGTGGGATCTTCAACATAGCATATAAAATGTGTTAGAATTTCAAACTTGAGTTTAAGTTTTACATTAGACATAAACGAAAAAGTAGAACACTGAAAATTCGTTAACTTATATGTTAAGGTTTGGATAAAGAATAACGTTAATCTCTTAATTGGACTCATGTCTTATTGACGTTATATCTTTTCAGTTTTAGCGTTGTTTTCATTAGTTTTTCCATTTTTGAGTATTAACTTGTAGCAGACAAAAAATTATGCAGGCCTTTGAAGGAGCATGGGAAGCTGCTTGTAAGGTGGAGGGTTCAACAATGGTTGTTCCATCTGGTTCTGTATTTTTGGTGAAACCAATCTCTTTCTCAGGTCCTAACTGTGAGCCAAACATTGTTTTTCAGGTGAAGACATTATCCTCCTTCTTATTCTTTCCATTTTTCTCTCTGATACAAGACAAACACTAAAACATAGGTCAAAGACCCTTTTCAAGTTTTTGAGAAAATCTCTGTTTTTTTCATTTCATTCCTTTGTATAATGACATACAAAGACAAAATGGTGAAAACATTTGTATTGAGATCCAACTAGTTAAAGGAAAAGTCAGTCTTTAAAATGTTGTCACATTGTAAAATCTTACTTCATATGTCAATTTCTTCTTTTGGTTAAGAGTGTTGAAAGCATATTTCTGAATCACCTTTTTGATTTACAAGATACAACTTTTATATTTACTAATGGCAATTCGTCATAAAAAAACACATGCAGTTAGATGGAAAAATCATTGCACCTACAAGCTCTGCAGCTTGGGGCTCTGGCACCCTGCATTGGCTTGAATTTACAAAGCTTAAAAAGATCACAATAAGAGGTAAAGGTGTCATTGATGGCCAAGGCTCTGTTTGGTGGAATGACTCACCCACTTCCACAGAAGTCATGCTGGAAAGCAGTGGAAGACTTCCAAGCACAAAACCAACAGTAAGAATACTCCTTGCATCCTTAAAATTCACATTTCTTTATAATACTACCTGAATTCAAATATTAGTCTAAGTCTTACGTTGAATAAAAATATCAAAAATAGATAAATTTCTTATATAAATTGAACTTTAGTGTATTATTTCAATAAATTTTTCTTTGACAGACTCATTGATAGTATCGGATTTTTACTAAGGAATATCATATATAGTGTGAGTGTGCAGAAGTCAAAAATAACATCAATTTAAAATATATAAGTGAGTGTCATTCTAATTTTACAAACTCCGGTGGAGTTGAGTTAGACTTAAATTCTACTTCTTAACTGTGAGAAGATCACATAGTTTATCCTTGAAACTAAAATTCTGAGGTGTTCTGTTATTTAGGCCCTGAGGTTCTATGGAAGCGATGGTGTAACAGTGACAGGAATAACAATTCAGAACAGCCAACAGACACATCTGAAGTTTGATTCAAGCACAAACGTTCAAGTGTTTGATATAAACGTTTCATCACCTGGTGATAGCCCCAACACTGATGGAATTCATCTGCAGAACTCACAGAATGTGGTCATCTACAGCAGCACACTTGCTTGTGGTAAGCATGCATGCTTCTAAAATATAATCAAAATCTCAAAAAAACATCATTTTCATCATATCTTACATTAACAGGTTTCAGACACTGATGTCACAAACAATGTTCCATCTCGTGATGAAAGAAAAATTTAATCCCAAAATGGGTCCATTGTCTCAACTTGTATCAGTCACAATCCAATATAGTATAACTTCTAACTACCATTCTATGAGAGAAACAGCATAAAATAAAGAGAAATTAATATATTATTACAAACACTATCTCTTCTCGTGAATGACAAAAAAGTAAACAATATAATTTACCAATTGTTCATGCTATTAGACCAGCAAAATAAAATAAAGGAAAATATTAATAATAACAGGGAGACTAATGTCATCTGATTGTTCTAAGGTGAATTTTTTTGCATTAAAAGTAATTTTTTTATATTAATTATGGTGAATTGTTTATGTCAAGAGTAATTTATGATAATTAAAATTTGCTTCAACTTATTTATACTTAATTCTTTTGTTACAGCTCAATTTTTATTAGATGACAACGTAAAATAGCATTATACTATGGATTATTTTTCTTAAACTTAAATATGAATAAAAATACTTAATCGTCTGATTAAAAATATTGGTTAATTAAGTTATTCATATGAAAAATGACATTTTCTAACCAATATTTTAAATTTTATGTATTTATATATATTTGACTTAAAAGTATTTTGGAATGATGACATAACACAGAATTGAGTAAATAGAACATTTTACTTTATGTAAATCTATCAATTTCATAAAGCTTTTGCTTAAACTTCAATATGGTGAAATTTTTTGTAGCTAAATTCTGCATAATTTTCTCCAATCTTTGGAAAGAAACAAGTTTGAAGTGTGAAACATGGTAAAGAACTTGGTGTGAGTAAAATCTGTTTTGTTAAATTGTGCAGGTGATGACTGCATATCGATTCAAACTGGTTGCTCAGACGTATATGTTCATAACGTGAATTGTGGACCTGGCCATGGAATCAGTATTGGAAGTCTTGGCAGAGAGAACACCAAAGCCTGTGTTAGAAACATCACTGTTCGAGATGTCACAATCAAGAACACTCTCACTGGTGTTAGAATCAAAACATGGCAGGTAAACATCAAATATCCTCCACTTTTTCTTTTTCTTTTTAAGGTTTTGGTCACAGACGTCGACTAGAAATAAGACTAATTTAAAGTATCTACATAGATATAAACCTCATTATATATTATCTTTTAAATCATTTTTATGGGATTGAGTTAGATTTAAACTTCACTCTTTCACGTTATAAAACAAAGCTGATTTAGATATACACGTGGATGCAAATCTCGTCTTACAAGCTAATTCTGTAAAATTGGAAATTGTTGATGTTTTTTCATATGTAGGGAGGCTCTGGCTCGGTCCAAAACATAATGTTCTCGAACGTGCAAGTTTCTGGAGTTGAAACTCCGATCTCCATCGATCAATACTATTGTGATGGTGGAAAATGCAGGAATGAGTCATCAGCAGTGGCAGTGTCAGGCATACAGTATGTGAACATAAAAGGAACATACACAAAAGAGGCAATTTATTTTGCATGCAGTGATAGCTTACCATGCACTGGCATAACCCTTGACACCATTCAGCTACAATCATCTCAAAACCCTAACAATGTACCCTTTTGTTGGGAAGCATTTGGAGAATTGAAGACCAAAACAGTCCCTTCTGTTGAATGTCTTCAGAGTGGAAACCCTTCAAAATCAGGATTTGCTTCCAACATTGATTCTTGCTGATCATTTGTCACCACTGTACTATGATGTTAGGGTTACATAGATCAATATAATACATCATAGAAAATTGTTCTTAGTGGTTGCTTATCCAGATATATATGTTAATAGTAGTTCATATATTCTTGTATTATATGTAATTTGGGTGAGGATTTAGAAGCCTATATATATATATATATATTTAGAGTTGAAAGGTTTATGATGTAGAAAAAATGTGTTTAGCCACGTATCTATGAATTATATAATAAATTTTCACATCTACATGCATATATTGTTTTTTGATATTAAGAACTTGTATTAAGCTTTATAAGATTGATTTATTAGGGTGAAATTCATATTAATTTGTATATTTAAATATCTTCTAAAAGAACAGTATAATTCTTTCTACAATATGTAAAAAATAGAATAATATTTATATAAAGGAGAAGAAAATATTTTATAATAAATAAATAAATAAATCCCAAAATATAGTAATAAACCATATAATAGTAGTCACAAAAATAATAAAATAGAATAGTTAAAGATTAGGAGATAAAGTATAAACTTTACAGTCATCCCAAAATAATCGTAGAATTTAAAACTTTAATTATAGGAGAGTATTCTAGAATTATATACCAAAATAACAACCTAACTAAACTAATCTAAACAACAGAGTCATCGCCCTCCAAAGCCTGCTCCAGAGGCACCTTAATTATCTTCCTTTGCTCACATCCATCAGATGATCATTGCAAAAGAAAAGCATCACACATACAAAATACAAACACAAGCAGAAGGGTAAGTTAGATACACAAGAAAACATACAATTTGCATATAACATACACAAGATATTTCAAGCAAAGTAACTAAATCAAACATCCTAATATGTTATATTCTAGACTTGACTCGTCCGAACTTAGAATGATTGTCGAGGTATGGCGGGTCATGCACTCGTGGTGGCCTCTACTGCTTTGCAAAGTCATTGCCAATGGGTTTCACCCTACCACCCTCACGAGGTTAGTCTGTTCCGGGCCTTGAGGAATATTGGAAGCCCCCAAGACTAAGACCTCCTGCTACTCCTCACGACATGGTTCAATCCTCTCTACTTGAGAATGAAAGACCATTGGAGTTTCAGGATAACCCCCAAGACTGAGCTTTTGCATTCATTCTAAACAACCTGGAATCTCACCAAGAGATTCTATACTGAAACTTACATTCACCCGTTTGAATCACACACTTTTATTTGAAATTTCACTCATAATAATACTCAATTATACTATCATACACCTTCAAACACACTTCACAATACATGTCACAATTAATTTAATTCAACTCAATACAAAGCAATAAAGAGTAAATTGTTTACGACCTTTCACTCTGTGCACCCAATTCGCAAGGTGAAACCAGAAGTTTCTCGCACAACGACTTGTCTCGCTGTGCGAATTAACTTGCAGAGGTACCAGACCTCAACCCATCGCATAACGCCCCCAGGTCGCTATGCGAAAACCCAGACAGAGACCAACCATCCTAATCCACTCGCTATCACCCCTTTTCGCTATTCAAATAAAATTAGTAGTAGTCCCAGACCCCAACCAGGCGCATAGCGTCCTGATTCGCCATGTGAATCGCTAGACAGAGAGCAACCCTCACCAACCATTTGCACAACGCCTAAACTCGCTGTGCGAATGCCTAAGCAGAGAGCAAACCTCTCAAGCCATTCGCACAACGCACCAATTCGTTGTGCGAATGCCCTTAGCAGAGAGCATCTCGCCAGGGCGACTCGTTATGCGAATCTATTCGCACAGTGAGTCTGCATAATTTGCAGAACGAAAATCTGCAGAATTATGCAACTCAAACCCCAATTACCAATTCTATCTATTTTTCCCAACTTCTAACACTCCTAAATTGTATTATATACCTAATTAGACTTGACTAAGTGATTCTAAACCTTCCTAACCTCAATCTAAAGTGTTTAAGGATCAATTCCTACTCTATAACATCAAATTTATCAACCTAAGGATACAAATCACAATGTACCACTTTGCACACGTTTTTGACCATATATTCAGAACACTCAACTACAAAAACCTTACTCCACTCACCCACATTCATCAGAAATAATACAATCATACACAAATTCAATGACACAGAAGACCATTACCATTTCTCAGCAACATAAACATCAACCACAAGCACTCAAATGACACGCTGAAAACAAAAACTTTGTGTGAATCGGATATGGAAAACCGATTCAGCCTACATCGGATTTGGACATCCGATGTATGCTGAATATGTTATGGACATCCGATTCAGCCCCAATCGCTTCCCCATATCTTATTCACACAGTGAGCGAAAACTGGGTGCGTGTTTGTGTATATTGGCGACGCTGGAGCTCGAGCCTTCAACAAAGCTCCCTCAAGACAGAATGCACCACCTTTGTGAAGCTATGGCTGCAGTGCGAAAGCTCGCTCTTGTGTGCGACGATGGAGAGAGGAAGACGAAAGCAAAGGGAGAGGGAAAAATGGTTATGTGCTTGTGTGTGTGCTGGACAGAGGAAGAGGAAAGGCAAGGAGAGGAAAGCACGAGTGGGGTGTTCTGTGTGGAAAAATTGAGAGACGAAAGAAAGCCAAGAAAAATGAGATGCGATCACTGTAATTGAAATGGGAAAGTCTGTGTACACTGAAAACAATGAATAAGAATCTTTAACCAATTTAAAAAAAAATATTAAAAAGCTTCTTAATTAGGGATAGTATAGGCATTTTATAAAACTTTGGAGATGTAAGATGAATTACTTGGAGGTGCAGGGTGAAACACCCAAACTTTGGTTATAGATAGCATCCTGGTGCCTTTGTTTGAAAATAAAGTGGAATTAATCTTGATAGAATTGGTTTTATATTATTAAATATGATTAAGAATTTTAGATCTGTGTCTAACTTAGTTTTAGTAATACATTTTATAATAAAACATATTATGGTGTACAAAATTGATTTTACATGTTATCTGAATTGGTAACTCTTACATGTAATATAAATATGATTCCACTACTCTCTTTATTTATATATATATATATATATATATATATATATATATATATATATATATATAACATTGTTGATTTTAACAGTAATTTTCTCAAAATAATATAAATAGTAATATGTTAAATTGTTTTACATTCTAAATACGTAACCTTATTCTCTGAATTTAAAATGCAAGTGAAGTTTATGGCCTAGGATACCTTAACAACAATTCTATTTCAATAACAAATTTTAAGACTTTAGCAACTTTTAATATAGTTTTATTTTAAATACTTTGTTTTTGTTAAGATATTTATCATATTATAGTGTGTCAAGAGTTACCCTATTTATCATGATTATATTGTGTATAGGGTTACTTATTTATGATGATTATATTGTGTATAGGGTTACCTATCTATCATGATTATATTGTGTTTAGGATTAGTCTAATATCAATTTATTCTTATAAATAGAAGATTATGAGAGGAATCAATCAAATCCTCTCGAATTATTTTAGAGTTTAATTTTCAAGTGTTTTAATAAACTAATTTAAAATTTAAATGGTTAAACTCAATTTTAATATATGCAAGTTTCTTTTATAATTAATATGTGTTACGTCTTTTTTTAGTTATTAATCATATTTAAATTTTATAGTTAAATACTTAATATAAAATAAATTTAATTATTGAAAAATATTTGAATAAAAGTATATTTATCTTTTATATTAAGTAATAACTTAAAAAAAATTATAATTATAACATTTAGATATTTACCATATCAGTAATATCTTATGTATAATTGTAATAATTCCTCTTTTATATCTTTTATATTTTTTTATAAGTAAATTGATAAATTATGAAAAAGAATTTATAAAAAAATTTAAAGGTAATTTTGAAATGTAGTTATTATTCATAAATTATTTGAATATTATTTAGTAATAATTAGATAGTTAGTTACATTATGATCTACAGTCATTGCATTCTTTAATCGCGTCTATAAAAAAAATTATTTATAAAAATACATTAAATTTAATTTAATCTCAATAACATGTACCAAATAAAAGAAAAGTTAGCTGATTTGAATTATAAGATTTATATGAATCCATCCATAGAAATCATAAATGAGAGGGAGAAGTTGGTGCATTTGTGCTATATTTAATGAAATATGCAGATGATTGAAACATGATTGCAAGATTCAGAACAAGAATGAAAGAAATTCGCCTCTTAAAAGAAACCTAATTATACAATGTAGGGGACGAGACCCAACCATGACTGCCCCAGCGGATGACCAGAATCTTATAAGAATAAGTTATAAATATTATTTTATAAAAAAATATTAATATTTAAAATAAACTTTATTATTTATAAAACGTTGTAATTAATTTGTGAATTAGAATCAACAACAAGTAGTTAAAACTTAATAGCTAGAAACCAATTTATCGTTTAATTTATAAATTAATTATAATTTTTTACTCAAAAATTATTTTAGATATTAACCATTTTTAATTGATAGAACAGTGATAGAACAGTATTTAATATGGTCCATATTTTAATTAATTATATTTAATCTTTGAAATTGATGGTTATTTATTTAGTGACTTTTTTTAAACTAAACTGTATTTAGCTAATTATAATTGCCCTTACAACAAAAAGTAAAGAAAAAGAAAATTACGAATCAGTAAAAGAAAAAAAAAGACTTAATAAAAATTGCAAATAATAATTATCAAGTGATAAATATATGGAAAATATACAAGAAGGTGTACTATAGTAACATATTTGTTCACAATTAAAGGTATGTGAAATTAGAAATTAATAAAAATGGTAATGAATTAAAATAGATGAGAAAATGAGTGGGTGATTAATTTATAATATTATTAAGACAACTACTCTCTCAAGATTTCTATTGGAATTTTCTCTTCTATAAGGATCATTTAAAAATCTCATGAATATAAAATAATAAATAATAAATATGTGCCCTTGAATTCAGAAAATTTTTATTTAATGTGTACTTCTCCCAAAAGATCTGCATCTGCCAGCAAACTTAATATATATATATATATATATATATATATATATATATATATATATATATATATATATATATATATATAAACCATACAGAAAAAGAGCAGATCTACTGGCTGCAAATGAATATATCTAACCATATTAATTCTAATCTTATTATGATTAAATTAAATAGTTACATGTTTCATATATTCAGTAAATTTATTTTTATATTTTAGTTTATGAAATTAAAAAATTAATCCACTTTTAGTTTCATAGATAAAAAAAAGATTTTGATTTCAGAACAATATTATTATAATAATAGCTTCAAACTTGTTTAGAAATGGAAAATGGTTCAGAAAATGAACTTTAAACCTCTAAATCGCCTATTAAAGACCAGAAGTTCATTTTTCTAATAAGTTCAAATTTCAGAAGTTAAAACATAATTAAACTGTATCTCTATTTTTAAAACAAAGAGGGTATGTTATGTAACATCACAAAATATAATAAACCACAGTAGTCACATAAATAATAAAATAAAATATTTATAGATTGGAATATAAAATATAAACTATACAGTCATCCAAAATAACAGTAGAATTAAAAACTTTAGATATAAAAGAGTATTCCAAAACTATATACCAAAAATAAACAACCTAACTAAACTAAACAGCAGCATCCTTACCCTTCAAAGCCTGCTCCAGAGGCACTTCATCTCCCTCTGCTCACATTTATCGGATGATCATTGCAAAAGAAAAGCACCACACATACAAAATACAAACACAAGCAAAAGCTAGATATACAAGAAAACATACAATTTAATAACACATAACATACACAAGATAAGCAAAGTAACTAAATCAAACATCCTAACATGTTATGTTTTAGACTTTGACTTGTTCGGAGTTAGAATGATTGTCGAGCTATGGTGGGTCATGCACTCGTAGTGGTCTCTACTGCTTTACAAAGTCATTGTCAATGGGTTTCACCCTACCACACTCACGAGATTAGTCTGTTCCGGGTTTTGAGGCATACTAGAAGCCCCCAAGACTAAGACCTCCTACTACTCCTCACGACATGATTCAATCCTCTCTACTTGAGAATGAAAGACCATTGGAGTTTCAGAATAACCCCCAAGACTAAGCTCCTGCATTCATTCTAAACAACCTGAAATCTCACTAAGAGATTCTACACTGAAGCTTACATTCACCACTTTGAATCACATACTTTTACTTGTAAATTCACTCATAATAATACTCGATTATATATTATAATACACCCTCAAACACACTTCACAATACATGCAACAGTTAACTTAATTCAACTCAAGACAAAGAAATAAAGAGTAGACTAACTCAGACCTTTCGCTCAACGCACCCTATTCGCAGGGCAAAACCAGGAGTTTCTCGCACAATGACCTATCTCACTATGCAAATTAACTCGCAGAGGTACCAGACCTCAACCCCTTGCATAACGCCCTCAGGTCGCTATGCGAAAGCCCAGACAGAGACCAAACTCCCCAAACACTCGTTGTGCGCCCCTTTTCGCTAATCACAGACCAACACTAGGCACTCAGCGCCCAAATTTGCTATGTGAATCACTAGGCAGAGAGCAACCCTCTCCAACCATTCGCATAATGCACCAACTCGCTGCGCAAATGCCCAAACAGAGAGCAAAACTCTCAAGCTATTCACACATCGCACCAGTTTGCTGTGTGAATGTCTTGACAGAGAGCACCTCGCCAGGACGACTTGTTATGCGAATCTATTTGCTCGACAAGTCTGCATAATCTACAGAATGAAAATCTGCATAATTATGCAACTCAGACCCCAATTACCAATTCTATCTATTTTTCTCAACTTCTAACACTCCTAGATTGTGTTATATACTTAATTAGACTTGACTAAGTGATTCTAAACCTTCCTAACATCAATCTAAAGTGTTTATGGATCAATTCCTAGTCTAGAACATCAAATTTATCAACTTAGGGACCCAAATCACAATCTACCACTTTGAACATGTTTTTGACCATTTTGATGATTCAAACAAGTCACATTTGACTTACCCAGACTGTCCCAACAGACCAATTGAGCCCTCAACTCCAATTTCTCATTTTCACTAACTCACTTCCTCTAAATTAGTTTTAAACTAAGACCACTTGTTTTGATTCATAACCATTCACTGCTAACACATATTTAACACTTCTCATGCATCTAAAACAGTCCAAATATCATCTAATTTAGTACATTTTTACAGTTAGAACACGTACATTCAAAACAGCCACATTGCATACATGAAGTATAACATAATCATCCTAATTTCAGTCCAATCCATCTAATACTTGCATAAACTTCACACATGCCAAAAAATCTTTCAATAAATACAAAGAAAATTCAGCTTTCCTTACTTCACTCAAGCTCTACACAGCTTCCCTTACAATCATTCTTTAAATAAAATTACGGACTTGCAAAATAATCCTAACTAAGATTATAAAAAATTGATTAAGTTAACTCATTAAATAGACAAGAGAAAATTTACTTTTTTTTATTTAATCAATCAAACCGGTTGAACAATTAAAATACTTAGGTTGCTTATTTATGTTCAATTTTAACATATTAAAATAAATTTAATCTATTATTTTTGCTTTTATATATATAATAACTCAAGTATTTAACTTTATAGAAATAATAGTGAAAATATCATGTGAATTTATTATGTGAATTGCGTTAATGTTATATTTATATAATTTTTTTAATAAATATTAGCTAAAAAATTATATATGTGCATCGATATTTACTTTATAAACCAAAAAATAATGAAATTATAATTATAAAATTAAATATAAATAATTTTTATAATTTAGTTATAAATAATTTTTATTTATTTAAAAAATGATTTTATTTATTTAATTTAGAAAAATAGATAAAGAAGATGACATATCAAAGTTTTAAACATATAGTCAAGTTAAAAAACTCTTTTGTTCAAGCTGTGCATTATTGACTCATCTTAGTATAAAATGTTCTGAGAGCTTAAGATTAATTGTTTTAATCTCAACTAGAATAAGTCGTGATTCTTCCCACATCATTAGTATTAATTCTATCATTGTAAGATTTTTTTTATCAGCTTCATCATTATTATCCATTCATTTAGATTTCATTATGTGAACGACAACGTTTTGACTAAAATTCGGCACGAGCGACGCCGTATGAATACTCTTGTTATGAAATAACACTGGGAAGAAAAACTGAACTCCCTCTCTCTTTCTGTCATTCTCCAAGAACAAAAAAATTTCTATTCGCTCTTCTCTTGGAAATCAAGAAGAGGTAAACGAATTCATCTTCTCCACCTTTCGACTTCTCTCAATTTCTTTCCACGCAACAATTTTTGTGTTCCGATTATCGATCGATTCATTATTTATTAGCTTTCAATTGATTATGATAACTGCTATTTTTGTATCTGATTTTAATTTTTGCTTTGGCGATGGATCTATTACGGTGCGATTGATTGTGTGATTTGGACAGTGAATTGGAGTGAGAGAAGATGGGGTTGTCGTTCACGAAACTGTTCAGCAGGTTGTTTGCGAAGAAGGAAATGAGGATTCTGATGGTAGGTCTCGATGCTGCTGGTAAGACAACCATCTTGTACAAGCTCAAGCTTGGAGAAATCGTCACCACTATCCCCACCATAGGTAATTTCGCTATCTCACTGTTAGTTTTCCTTTTTAATAAATGCTCCATCTAACATGCTTTTTTACTTCTTTTTTACTGTACTTTGTATCATAGTTATAATTTATTATTATTGTTAGTAGTAGTACTATACTAATAGTAACAGTAGTAGTATTACTATTATTAATGGTAAATCAAGATTTGAATCCATGCTGACTAGACGTCCACATTCAGTGTTTGGTACATGGGTGTCTCTGAAGGAGAACCCGGGAAAAAACCAAAGAAAATTAATTATTAGAATTGTGTACATCACTCACCAAAAATTGTTTTTATAGATTAGCCAACTGTTAGTTATTTTTGAGTATGTGAAAACTTGAACTTTAGCAGAAGAAGCTGATGGATAGCCAGGGGTGATATTTGTGTTATTATTTTTTGTTATGGGAATTGTTGGAGAGTCTAGTATCACTAGTGATGTGACTAAATTAAAGCATCCTTCCAATTCGGTATTGTAGTATTGATCTAAACCCAAAGTTTGAGGTGGTAACAGTCTATCCTAATAACTGTTGGTGGGCTTATTGGGCCGTCATTGGACCACTTGCAAATGTCCTGTCTTGCAAACTTGACACCCTTGAGATGTCCATTTCTCAGTGTAAGGGGTCCTTGGAGATCCTAATTTATTGATTTATTTTTCACTTATTAATTTGTTTACTATCATATTTCTGGCACGTGTGCAATGATATTATTAATGTGGAAATTTAAACATGGGTTTGCTAGAGCTGTATTTCCTCTTATGATTGTACAAGTATAAATTACTAAATTAGATCCACATTTTGCTTTGTAGGATTTAATGTTGAGACTGTGGAGTACAAGAACATCAGCTTCACTGTTTGGGATGTTGGTGGTCAGGACAAGGTAAAACTGCACTTTCTGTATTTGTCTGCTTGTTTGTTCCTATTGTAATTGTAAAAAGAGCTAGTATAGTCATGCATGGATATGACTCTCAATCATAAAGTGTCTTTCATGTTATACTTCATGACTCTATTCAAGGCTTTTATTTGCACGATCTGTGTACCTGGGTTGATTGGTCTATGGAGTTGAGGACTTTATGTGAATTTGCTGCTGGATTTTATATTTCTTACGAAGGTTTGGTTGAGAGAGTGGATTAGCTTTGTTTAAGCCTTTCTCTCCTGTATATTACTATATAAATTGATTAATGTGATGAATTTACTGCTATATTATTCTTTTTTGGAATCACTGATGGACCTGTCTTATTTAGTATTCTCTAAGCAAGTTCAAACATTATTCATGTCTGTGTGGGATGTTCTGTTAGTGCCTCATGTTGTTTATTCAATTGTTTAATTTTTTCTATTATGAGGGTTTATGCAATTTTGCTATAATTTTAGTTGCTATATGCAGATTCGTCCACTATGGAGGCATTATTTCCAGAACACTCAGGGTCTCATTTTTGTGGTTGATAGCAATGATAGAGACCGAGTGGTTGAGGCAAGGGATGAGTTGCACAGAATGCTGAATGAGGTATATTTTATAGGCATGCTACTTTCAGTCACATCCCGATTCCTGATAGAGCACCTGTGATAAATTGATAGAAATTTTATTAAATCATATCGAAATATAATTGTTTGTGTTGTCCCCCGGTTACATGACTTGCACAGATACTGTTCTCTGCCCTGAATTTAGAATTATAACGCACATGGCTTCCTCATCACACGCTACTCCTATATTAAACAAATAAAATAAGTGCCACAGGGCATAAATGCCCAACTCTTCCATCTCATCTTTGTTATCTATCCTTTTATGATTTTAGTATTTTGTGTTCTTACTGATTTTCTTTCATGATGTTTAAGTCTTTTGATAATCATTTTAGGGGAAGAGGGAGTCTTATTGCTAAGTATGTTATCTAGAAATTTGTCCATTCTTTTCTATGTTGCTTTTTTTGGGGTTAGACTAAGATATATTTTTTTCCCGTTGTGAGCTGTACATAGGAATAATTCCCCTTTGACGATTTGATAGATATTCCCTCCCCCAAAAATGGTGGCTTCCCATTCACAAGGATTTGAATGTGTTCCCAGTACCAAGGGAGCTTCAGAAGTTTGGTCTAGCCTTATATGTCTTGTTTACTTTATACTTTTTATTGATTGTTTTCCAACATTTTCAGTTTTTTGATCTCTATCTAAAGCCCTAAGACTAGCCACACTACCTCTTATTAAAACTATTTTAGTCTTGACTTTTGAGTGTTTATCATCTATAAATTAACATTTCTTCTCAATTTTGCTGTGAAGTCTGACAATTTCTTGTAGTGACATCTCCTTGTTTGCTAACCATATTTTTTAATTTTCTTCAGGAGTATTTATGTTTTCCTTATTTCAAATGCCTAAAAGAGAAAACACACAAAAAAGAAAAGGAATGAAAGGTGTTTTACTTATTATTTATGCATTGATTTGGGATTTTTTTAATTATCATTTTTTACCTTAAAAGAAGCTCTGTAGATTTGATGGATGTAATTCGAGTGCTCTGTTGCAATACTGACTTATTGACCTTAAATTGCTTGTTGTTATGACTCAACGACCTTCCGTTGTCCTAAAATATACCGGCCCTGTTGCTTTTCTAGTGCAATATAACAGAAGCTAGCCCTGCAGCTTTCTGTGCAATAATATAAAATAAAAAATCTGTCCTACAATCCCTACATTCTAGATGTCCAATCCTAGAGGTGAAGGAGAGGGTGTTGAGATCTGACATCAACTATAGATGTGAAGTAGAGCTTATAAAATGTTGAGCAAGGCCATATGAGTTAGTTTTTGGGTTGAGACCCAACCCAAATTGAAAATAATGTAAGTAATAAAGTTTGGTATTAAATAACGTGGCAGTATACTGGAAATTTATTAGGGTAGTTTTTGAATCTTAATGTTG
The DNA here is from genome assembly GCF_029865625.1 of Vigna umbellata. Classification (NCBI taxonomy): domain Eukaryota; kingdom Viridiplantae; phylum Streptophyta; class Magnoliopsida; order Fabales; family Fabaceae; genus Vigna; species Vigna umbellata. Next base: position 34,570,907 of record NC_142168.1, read on the forward strand.
ATTTGTTTCAGGATGAACTTAGAGATGCTGTTTTGCTTGTTTTTGCCAACAAGCAAGATCTTCCTAATGCAATGAATGCTGCAGAAATAACCGACAAGCTTGGTCTTCATTCACTCCGTCAACGCCACTGGTATGAAGATATGGTCCTTATCTAAAAGTTTCCATTGATGATACTGACGATTTGAATTTTCTTGCATATATGAGAGGAACATTTGTTGATTTGTCTGTAACTTCAGTGCTATATTTAATTTGACCAAAGAGATTTGAATTTGTGAGTAACCCCTTCTCATTCAATGGCTTGATTTATTTCAGGTATATCCAGAGCACTTGTGCAACTTCTGGAGAGGGTCTCTATGAGGGTCTGGAGTGGCTTTCCAACAACATTGCCAGCAAGGTAAGTCTCGATGTTGTAGCTCTAATTAAAATTTTATTGTTAGGATGACACCATTTGTGTGATTTGGTTTCTTGTCTTTTATAATTGCCTTCCCTCCTGCGTTTTTTTTTTAACATTATTGATTGATGTTTAAGTATGTAAATAATTGAAAGGGAAAAAATGAATACATATTTCGGGTGGTAAGTTTCCAATTTTTTTGTGTTCAAATACAAACCTCTAGAAAAAAAAGTTACATTAAAATGTAGTTAAATTAATTTTTAAATCAGATCTTAAACACTTTTAGTTATATTTAAGATTTTCTTAGTTTTTAAGAACTATTTTATAAAACAGATTTTAAAAATAATATTTTAGATATATATAGAAGTGGGATAAGATGTGTGTCTAAGGAAGAATACGAGGAATAAAAAAGCTGAGTAGAAAACCTAACAACTAAAAGTTTAAATGTTCTTCTTTGTTTATTTTACGCACTGAAAGTAGTTTGAAACTATCTGAAAACTGGTTTTAGATTTAAATTTTTTCGAAACGTGAAATTAACTACTAAATCGAACAATATTGATCCTAGTAAAACTAAAATGTGTAAATAGCAAAATCTGTTTTGCTACAAAGCTGTCTTTGATTGCTTTTAACAATGGAAAAAGCTCTAGTTAAATCGTTAATAGCGTGTGTATGTTATGTTATATTTTATATTGGTCTACTTACCAAATTTTCCTGTTTTCTTAGGCATGAGATATTTGAAAAAAATTGGTTTTGTCTTGAGATTTCATGCAAGTCTGGCGGTTCTTGGAGAAAGATACTTATGTTTTATATAGTTAAGGTTGTAATAGCTGAACACTTATTGTAAGTATTGTATTTTGTGGTAACTTGGTTTTGTGAGAATGCTTAAATTAGCTAATACTTTTAGCTATAATAATTGGAACTTTTGTTCGTGTTCGTTTTGTTAGTTTGATCATCGATTGGAATATTTTCATTGCGTTTTGTGCTGAAGTATTGCTGCTGGTGATATTATTGAATCAGCATTAGAAAATTGCACCGGCTTTTGCTCTTGGGCCAAGAGCCACTTGATCTAGTATTATCTTTGCAAAACTTTGGGGGTGTTTCTCCAAGCATTTCACTCTGCACCTCCAATTTTCTAACATACCCCTAATTAATAGGTGGTTATTTGTTAATTTTTTGTTTATTGAAATTTTTTGTGCCCATTGACCACACCTCCATTTTCCTCCTATCAGCAAACATGCACTCTTCCACCCCACCACCTCATTTCATTTTTATTAATAAACCCTACGTTCCAGCACCCACATGAATTGCACGTCTCAAAATTATTTTATTTGAAATAAAGTTTAATTATTTGTAATATTTATATCATTAAGACATAATGTCCCATTTCATATATTCATAGAATATAATGTCCCATTTCATATATTCAGAACACTCAACTACAAAAACCTTACTCCACTCACCCACATTCATCAAAAATAATACAATCATACACAAATTCAGTCACACAGAATACCATTACCATTTTTCAGCAACATAAACATCAATCGGATATAGGGAAGCGATTGGGACTGAATTGAATGTCCATAACCGACTCAACATACATCGGATCTGAAAACTAGGTGCGTGTTTGTGTATACTGGCGGTGCTGGAGCTTGAGCCTTCAACGAAGCTCCCTCAAGACAGAATGCACCACCTATGTGAAGCTATGGCTGCAGTGCGAAAGCTCGCTCCTGTGTGCAACCATGGAGAGAGGAATACGAAAGCAAAGGGAGAGGAAAAAACGGCTATGTGTGTGTGCTTGACAGAGGAAGAGGAAAGACGAGGAGAGGAAAGCACGAGTGGGGTGCTCTGTGTGTGGAAAAATTAAGAGACGAAAAAAAGTCAAGAAAAATAAGATACGAGCACTATAATTAAAATGGGAAAGTATGTGTACACTGAAAACAATGAATAAGAATCTTTAATAAATTTAAAAAATATATATATTAAAAGCTTTTTAATCAGGGGTAATATAGGCATTTTGTAAAACTTTGGAGGTATAAGATAAATTACTCGGAGGTGCAGGTGAAACGTCCAAACTTCAAACTTTGGTTATAGATAGCGTGGTGCCTTTGTTTGAAAGTAGAGTTGAATTAATTTTGATAGAATTGGTTTTATAATATTAAATATGATTAAGAATTTTATATCTGTGTCTAAATTAGTTTTAGTAATAAATTCGATGATAAAACATATTATGGTGTATAAATTTGATTTTACATGTTAATGGGTACCCTAATTGCTCCCTTAGATTTGGATTATGAGAGGATGAATCAAGCTCTTTAAAATTATTTTACAATTTAATTATTAAGTGTTTTAATAAACTAATTTAAAATTCAGATGGTTACACTCAATTTTAATATAGGCAAGTTTCGAGATTATTTTTACTAAGAATAAATATGAATCAATTTTTAAATAGGTAATCACTAAAAAAAGTAATTTTAGTATGCAATCAGTGTGAAAAAAAATTGAATAAAAGTATATTTTTCTTTTATAATAAGTAATGAACTTATTAGGTATAAATAGTTACTATCTTATAAAAAAATTATAATTATAACATTTAGATATTTACAATATCAGTAATATTTTATGTATAATTGTAATACTTCCTCTTTTATAGTTTTTTTATGAGTAAATTGATAAATTATAAAAAAGAGCTTTGTAAAAGAAATTTAAAATTTAAAGATGATTTTGAAATATCAACCAGTTATTTGAATATTATTATTTAGTAATAATTAGGATAGTTAACTACATCTATGATGCAATCAAAAACAGTAAAATATTTTCCATGTTATTTTGATAATTTTTCAACCGGATAGTTAATGTTGGATTAATTTTTCCACTGCCTGGTGCAGTGATTTTAGCTACTTAAGACTTTTACAGAAATCCGTGCATTCTTTAATCGCGTCTTCTAGATTTCCCATATGGTAGAAGTTGCTTGTGCGAATTATTTGAAGTTCTATGAGCTCCCTCTGATAGTTCATGACTCTAATTTGTTTGTTTACTTACGAGTCTTACTTATATAAAGGATATTGTATTTCATGAAATATTTCTCATGTTATTTTGATAATTTTTTTCACCGGTTAGTTAAGGTTGGATTAAATAATAAGCATTTGACATTTTAACATGTTTCTAGATTAACTCAGTTAAATATAATAAAATGATAAGTCTTGTTTTTTCCATAAGTAATATAATTTTTTGAATTAACTTATAATAAATGTGAGTTTCAAATGTTGACAATTCGATACGATTTAATATCATTTTAATAGATTAGAATTTAAATGAATAATTGATTCCAAATGTGTGATTAATTGGAAACAATCAAAATGAAATCAAATAAGAAATTTATTGTTTGGGAAAATTATGTTTCAAAATGGAAACAATCAAAATGAAATCAAATAAGAAATTTTAATTTTTTATGAAAATAAAAAATTCATTTAAAATGCTAATTAATTCAATATGTAATGTCCATTCAATTTTATAGAAATAATTTAATATAAATTTTATTTCATCAAATAATGCAATTTTGAATGGAATATTTTTTTGAAATGCAGAATTCATTAAAAAGGGGATACAGGTCAAATAGAAATGATTATGATGGGATTGTATAGGAGTAGTCATTTATTTATGAAAATAATTAACATGCCATTCCAAATACGGATTATTTTAATACGAAATACGATTTAAATTACTGCCACTAAAATTATCATTTATTATTTCACTATTTTTTTAATTAGTACAACGTTTATACTCTTTTTAATCTTAATATATACAATATTTGTCCTTAAACAAAAATTACAAGATTTGGAAACTAAATAAATAAAAAATCTAAAATAGATTAAACAAAATATTAATTGTCTTAATAAAATAAAAATTACATCGTGTATTTTTTTGTTATGTTCCGTGTATTAATTAATTTTACCTAGATTTTTTAACTGAAGGGTTTTAATTTTTCCATAAAATATATTTTCCCTATTTTGTTTCGTGAACTATAAGTTAAATAATTATATTGCATAATAAAACACAAAAATTAGTGATGTCAGATAGATAGAAAACAGTAGCATACAGCTAAGGCAATCTCTAGTGTTGTGGATGAATATGATTTGTCTCTTTCTCTCAAAAAGCATAACTCTGACAAAGAAATTGAAGATAAAGAAATGATAGAGGCTAGCCTATTCATACATCTTTATTCTTTTGTTCATATTAGATTGGGTTGGAGAAATTTAAGAGTGCCTTTGCACATGTCATGTCTCATTTTCAATTCTTCTTCTTTTTTCTAAATTAGGCTTAATATATTTGATGGTTCTTATTTTCGTCGGTTATTATTTTTGTCAAGTGCGTTTGATTTTATTCTTGTTTTTTTTCAATGTTGTCTTAAAGAATATAAAATCTGTTCAATTTGATCTTTTTTGCAAACGTCATTTAAATCATTAACGGCAGACAATCCAGGTGTGCACAACAGTATTGAGATGACATTTGCAAAAATGACAAAATTGAACAGATTTTACATTCTTTAGGACAACATTGAACAAAAAAACAGAGACCAAATCGAACGCACTTGACGAAAATAAAAACCATAAAGGGTATTAAGCCTTTAAATTACTTTGCAAACAATGATCAAGTGACTTATACCAAGAAGGGAAAGTGAAATGAAGTTTTTGGTTAAAAAGATGGAAAACAACATACAAATTCCATATAAAAATGTTAGAAAAAGGTTATTGAAGAAATAAATTCATAGATTTGATTGATTTTGTATTTACATTACATTGATAACAAAGTCTATTTATATTGTTATAAAATTTTATTTTCATTAGATTCATTATTATAATAAAATATAATTAGATATTTTAAATATTATAGATAGTTAGTTATTTGGTTTTTATGTATTATATATATATATATATATATATATATATATATATATATATATATATATATATATTTTCTATTTAGCTTATTAACATGTTTTGTTATTATATATAATTAATTTTTCAGTAAATGATATATTTTAATTTAATGAATTATTTCATTTCTTTGTTTTTTTTAAGTATGGTATTAAAAGTGATTTTTTTCTCATTTATTATAATTTTTTAATTTTTTTATGAATGTAAAACTCTAATGTCTAATGTTTCATGGTTGAGTATTTCTAGTAATATGATTAATTATGTCTACTTTATAATTAAAAGGTTGTGTTCTTTTGGATAGATTTGGGGGAGATGATTTGGGGGAGATGATTTGAATGGATTTGAGGGTAATTGAGAGTAGATTTGGAAGTAAAGTTTGTGAGAATTAGTGTAGGATTTGATTGATGTGATAGATTTTAAAAATTAGTTTAATTGGTAAAAATTGAAGATTACCAAAATGCCCCTAGTTATAAAAGTAATATAAAATGTTATATTTAATTGTAAAAATGTTTATAAAGAAAAAAAATTATGAATAATTTATAAAATTAACGTTTAAAAATTATAAAAATTAAATAATCAATTTATTTTTAATAAATTAGAAAATATAATATACCTAATTTTATTAAAATGTACATCTTTTTAAATTATAATATTAAAATAATTATAAAAAAAACTGAAAGATATATATTGCGTAACTAGTTACGCGTTCGCGTAATATTTTTGGCTGATGTATGGAAGCAAAGATGGGTATATCAGTCTTTCCCTCGTAAATCATCGCAAATCTTCCCATATTTGCGAGATGAGCTGAACAGTGCAATCCCGCAAATCAGCAGATATCCGTCTCACCAAATCGGCGCAAATCCACCAAAACGAACAACGTTGCTTTTCGTAATCCATCGTCGCTCATTTACGTGAATAGTATTTTCCCTCCAAACGAACACAGCATAAAAGCTAGAAGGATATAAATTGTATAATCTAAAGACCAAACAACTTTTTTACTTTAAGGAATATTGTATTTCATGAAATATTTCCTTTCAAAGAAATGACTTCTAGAAGATTTTCCCTTTTCATTGATGATATGATAATTCTTTTTCATTGGTGATAATTTGTCTTTACATACTTTATTTTCGAATACTTATTTTCTACATCACTCTAGTGAGCTTCATGATGCATACTTGGTGATTCTCTAATATTTTGGAAGTTTGCCTAACAAAGTATTGTGTTAAAGTCTTCCATAGAATAAAATTATATAATAATTTATAACATAAATTTTTTAAATTTCTTTTCATATTTTTCTTAATATACTTATTTTCTCTCTCATAAAAAAAACATAATTATAAAAAATTTATAAATAATAAACCAAAGTAAAAAAATAAACTACTAATTGAAAATCTAACATATAAAAAATAATATCAATACATCTTTATATAATGAGTGACCAAAACAATTAATGCATTTAACAATACATATATAAGTACTAGAGTATCAAAGGTTTTTTTAAAAAAAAATTAAATTTTTTGGGTTCTAGTATCATGTTCGAATTGATTTAAGGTACCACTGAAAAAAATTAATTAACTAAAATTTAAAAGATATATATGTAAACAAAATTGAATATTCAATTAAAATTTAATTAACTAAAATTTCTTTATTCAAAATAAAGGAACTAAGCAAAATAGAGGATTAATATTGCACTTAGACTTAATTTAAACATAAAATATAAATAATCATTTATGACTGAAATATTGAATTGATTTGTAAGAATATAATAATTATGAAGTTTTATCCATTTCACACCTATTACATTCAAAGTGGATCAACATCACCACTACCCACCTAGAACATGCCAATGTAAGTGGTCCAATAATAAATTTAAAAAAAATTAAAATTATAATTGAAGAATTATAATTCAAATGTCAAATTTTGACCTTTTTTATTCTTAAACGAATTATACACAATTTAGGGTTTTTAGATAAATTTTAAAATAAATAAAGAATTGAAAGTTTATAGTTAAATTATAAACTTTTCCGAATGTATCAGTTGATATTCTTTATTGACTATTATTTGATATACGAATTCATGTATGATCTGTAGGCATGTAATTGATAAAATGATAATTTAAATGGTTTGACTTGTGGATTTATATAGTTTTCATGAATTTAAATAAATTTGATATGATAACTTAACTTTGTATATAATAATTGTTATATAACTATACTGCATACATGAATATATGAATATACAATTTCTATGTTCTCTTTTTGAAAATATATGTATTATATATATACATTTATATATATATATTATCTATTTTTTAATTAAAGTACATTTTTGTTGCTATTATCGTAACTAAAATGTATAAGATTATTGTTCTTATCAGGATTTTAAATATAGATATTTAAAAAAGTGACTTAATTTAAGTGGTTTGAAACTTTTGAGGTATACTCCTGAGTACTGAAACACGAGAAAGGATTTATTTATAAAATGCTTTTTAATATTTAAATCAAATAATTGAGATCTTATGAGTATAAAAGAAAATGAATATTATTGAAAATACATTAGTCTATGTTATAAAATAAGTATGTAATATTAAATAATGTTAGTAAAAGTAATGTTAATATGACACACTTTTACATTCATTTAGAACACAAAACACAAGGTAAAATAGTTATAAATATTTAAACTTTTATCTTTTTTCAAAAATGAAAAAATTAAAAATAAAAAATAATAATATCAAATGAATGAAAAAAATTTAGAAATATCAAAAATTCATTGCTTCCGTTAGTAAAACAACATTTACCTTAAATATATTATAATAATAATAATACAATATTTTATTATAAATGAAAACAATAATATTAAATTGACGAAATTATTTACGATTATTAATAAAACGCGAGTAAGTAAATATTTTATTAATAAATAGTTTTAGAACATTTATTAGGTTAAATATATATATTATATTAAGATGATTAGAAAGTTAAGATGTAAAAGGTGTTGACAATTAAAGTGACTTAACATAGTCACATAGGCACTTCACTTCAAGAAGGTAGGTGAAGGTTTAATGCTAGATTTCTTTTTGTTTTGTTCCATTCAATCAATCTCGTGAAGTTAATTATAAATACTATTATGATTAATTCAATCTTTTAAATCATCCATTCTCATATAAATTTTTATTTATATATAAATCTTTTTTTTTTGCATAATTTAAAAAAGTTTTATTTCTTCAATATATTCTTTATTCAATGAAATCCAATTTTTATTCATAAACTTAATTTTTTATTTAAAAGTATCCGTACATTGATTAGTATTTTAATCCTTGTTAACGTATAATCTAAAATGTTTTACCCAATAATTTAACTAACTATATAAATCAATTTCACTGAAAAAAATGAATATAAAAATAATTAAAATACCATTTGGTTTAATTTGGAGGATAATATATAATATAATAGAATGAATTTGTAATAAAGTAAGTTATTATTAGCCACAAAATATATGTGTGGTTGGGAGGGATCATTAAATAATATAAATAGAAAGATATTTAATAGAAGTGTGACATGTGAGTGGTAATTAAGAACCCTAAATAAAGTAGACAGTCCAAAATCCAATGGTTTTATAGCCACTAATTCCATGTTGTATTCTTCTTTTTTAAGCCTTTAACGTTTGATAAAGGAATCAACAACATTTTCAAGTAAAGCAATCACATAATGCACTCTTCTTACACTCTTTTTCTTTTATTGGGAATTCGAATCTTAATGCATTCTTCAACTAAATTATAAACATCTTTCTCAACAAAACTAAATACTTTATAATATTAATATACATATACTTTCTAGAAATTTAATTTAATATTAGCATATTATTAGTATATATTTTCTAGAAGCTGGTTTTAGTTCTAAGAGTTACGTATTTTTGTAATTGATTTGGTTATTTATATATCTGCATGTAATATACTTAATTAATATTTTCTAATAGGATAATATAAATTTTATTACATATTTGATTATTAAGATGTTATTTTTTGATTTCTTTATGATGTCATAATTATATATTGACTTTTACACTAATTTTTGAAATTATTTTACCTTTCCTTTAATGAAATTTTTTTTCTCGTTTTTATCTTTACCTTATTACACGACAAGAACTATCTCGATGTATATTAGGAAGCTTATGTTTAAATCCGAAAACAAATTAAAATTCGTTGATGACGGTCTTTTTGAACCATCATCAACCAACCCTCTTAATTTATTTAAAAATAAAACAAATTTTTTATAATAAATTGAGGACGAAAAATATATTTAATTTTTTTTAAAGTAAACGAAAAACATAATCATTAAAATTTACCATAATGTTTTTTTTTTATTTTGAGATTTATGTACATTTAATAGAAAATGTTTTGTTTTTTGTGTGACATAAAGTATGTGTTCCTAATTAAAACTATTCATCATAAGAAAGATATTAATGGAATTAATTAAAGGATGATGTGCATGTGGAGTGTGTTTGAATGATGTGAATGGGTGTGTGGTGAATACATGAAAAGCCATAAGATGGATTTGCCAAAGTAGCAATGCTTTTATGGAACTTTCATTGGTGTCTGAACTTAAAAATGATAGTTGGTGAGAAAAATTAAGGAAGAAGACCATTTGATTTGATCACATAATGAGTCTATGGCTTCACTTCCTTCGAGTTAGGAATTTGTCACTTTGAATCAAAGAGATCTTATATTTTAGTCTAAACCATCCATCATGACGCAATCTCTTTGCTATTAGCCTCTCTTACTTATAATCGTAATTACACTTAAATAATCTTTTTATTAATTAATACCTTATACAATTTTATATGCACATGGCAAGTACAATTTTACATTAAGTGTTTAATTAATTCTAAGAAAATATTATTAAATACTTTAAAACAAGATAAATCATATATTAAATAGTTCAAACTTATTTAAGCATTGAAATCGATTTTAGTTAAAGCTACAATTAACATCTTTGTATGTTTTTCATCTATCTTTCTTTACTATATATTATCAAATACTTAAAAGAATGTGTTCAAATTTTAGAGGCCCTTAAAAATATATATATTTAACATTTAGAGGGATGGAAATAATATGATTTTTTTCTGGGATGTATTTAGTGTTTTTGATTTTTTACAGGAATGTAAAACGTATTTTTGCCTAATTAATACTTTAGGTCTGTGGTTCAATTGAATAAAAAGCAAAAATTAAGAAGCTAAAGTCTTGATTTTTTAAAATAAACTAGAATTACTAAGAAAATAAAGACCAAAATGTATAGAACTAAAAGAGAACCAAAACTAATACTACTTAAAAATTTTGGATAATCTTGTAAGCAATCCTAATAACAATTTATAAATTTCATTTTAATGTTTTTGCTTAATTTCCTTCTATACTTTCATAAACAAAAAGAAAAGTATTTCCTTCATAAAGTTTCATGGAGCAATATAATGGAAATAATTTTCTATTTATAATAATAACTATTTTAATAATCAATAGTTTTTAATTTATAAATTAATATCTAAATTAGTTATTATAATAACTAATTATTTTTTATTTTAAAATTTGTTACTATTTAAAAATTTTATTTCGTAGTGTATGTGACACAACACTTCAAAATACTAAGCACTAATCTAAGAATCACTTTTCATGTTCCTTATAGGTTGTGAGAACCTGATAAATTAATACACACTAATTCATTCTCTGATCATCAATTAATGCACTGTGCCACGTCAAAACTCCACTCACCTTCACACTGCATGCGCCTGCCATGTGTCACGGTTAGAGCACTCTGAGAATGTTAGTGGAAGACAAGTGGTGTGTGGAGAATGGGAGTTAGTTTTTGTGAAGGAAGGAAGTGAATTTTCAGGAAAACTCTTCCCATTCTCTGCATGCAATCACCTTCTTCCTTACGAAACTCTAGCCTTTCTTCATCTCTGACTTCTCTCTAAACCGTTCCATCTTCTCTCTAAGATAACTCACTATCAATTCCTCCAATCCTATTTCAGACACCGTAGAAACCTCCTCAGCACTGTGAGCATCATTTTGATCCGAACAGAACTGAGAACTGATCTGGTAAGTTCTCGTCCCTGCACTTGGTCTGTTTTAGTTCATGCGAACCAAATCTTGGTTGCATGCATGGGTTATAGGTTTGAATCTGATGTCCTTTTTGGTATCTTAGATTTAGTGAAAGTCGTGGAGTGATTCATTGGGTAGAAAGTTGTTATTGATCGAGAGAAAACCTTAAGCATTTGGAAGTGCACTGCTAGACCAGGTAAGGGAAGCTTTAGTAATTTAATTTAATACTTGTTTGATTTGTATGAAAGCAATGAAATGTATTGGATGTCTGAACTGCATGAAACAATTGATGTTTAAGTATGCGCGAATGAGCATGGTTGCACTGGATGTATATTATTAATGTTGTTTGAACTGTATGCAGAGAATGAAATGTGTGAGGTTGAATATGATTGAATTTCTGTATGGTTTGGAATGAAAATGTTTTGAACTGTATTGATGATATGTTTGAACTGGAAAATGGAAAATTCTGTATTGATGAGATGATGATATGAATTCTGTAATGTATGAGAATTATGTTGGAGATAAATCCTAAGTTATGGTTCGTATGAAAACTGTGAAGTTAATATGAATGAAAAATCTGGAAATCTTATCTTCTCTGATTGATCATGTACGCTCGTTATCGAACGGTCTTATACCGTTCGGTTTCCCTGGAACATCACTTAGAATAAGGATTCTTTCATTTGGATAGGACTCTGATTAAGAACGAGCGTTATTGGTGTCAAGAGTTAGGTGTGAGCGTTCGGCTTAGCCTAGGGTGTCCAACAATTGAAAATAAAGTGAAGTGTAGTTAGGACGCTCGGTTTTGTTTACCAGCGTTCGTCATAAGCAGCGCTTAGTATTATACTGAGCGTTCGTCCAAATGAACTCTCGATCTTAGATTGAGCGTTCGTCATCGTTAGCGTTCGGTCTGATACCGAACGATCGTTCAAATGCGCGTTCGTTCTATTTGGTGCCCGGTCATTGACCTAGCGTTCGTCCTAAGGAGAGTTCGGTTTATACTGAACGCTCGTCCTTATTATTGCTTCGTGAGCGAACTTCAATAGTGTTCGTTCAATTTATTAATTAACGTTCGGTCTTTGACTGGCAGTGCTCGTTTCCGAATTTATTAATACTCTGATTATTTATTTGGATTCACTTAAACCGTGATGGTCCTTTTCATTTAACCTCAAGTCCTTATACTTAGAATTTTCCTAAGTATTATTCTGATATTTTAAACTCAATCTCAGTTACATTACTCCTTTGTCTTAACGTCCGTGAATGGGTAATGGTTCGTTTCTTTTGTTCAGAAACGTGACATCAGTGTACTGTAATACATTCGTCTGGATCGATTAAACGATAAACTTGGTTTAAATTAAGAGAGTGGAACATAGAATGGAAATCTGAATAAGAGGAATGTTTAACAATGTGCGAATGATAGTGTGAATGGATTTATTGGATTGGATTGTGAATGAGCGTTTCAAGGAGGAACGTTTCCATGATGTGAATATGAGAAGTAGTGTAGTATGACCATGGTAAAATCGCTGATGGCTGTTCATCCTGATATTCCGTGATTGCTCATCCTCATGTAGAGGAGAGTAGTTCATGCGTGGGAATGGCAGGAGGCACTAGTCCTACATAGTACTTTGGGCTGATAAGGGTTAACCTCGGGTGGCAGCTGATGCGAATTCCAGTTACTACATCACCCGGGTGCACGAACGCCTGCGGTTACATGGATCATACAGTCCGGACAGTCTTTAATTATGAGAATTTGCATGAGTTACTGTATGCGTGGATATATGTATCTAATGATGTATAAATGGTATGATTGATTTACTATGTTAAAAATTATGATGATTGTATTGAATTAAATTACCTAAGCTTACCCTTGCAATTTTCCTTGTGTTGTCTACTGTATCTGGATGTCCGTCTTGTCAATGCAATGATCATCCGTTGTGGATGTGAGCAGATGGAGAGGCACCCCTGGAATCAATGCTAGAAGAAGAAAATTTGGAGGATGCCAACTTGGTAGAAGTTGAAGTCAAAGCTGAGCAGTAGAGGCTCGTTCCGTAGTAGATATTAGATTTTTGTGCTGTATTTTGGCAGTCTGTATATAGTTTTGCAGAATAGATTATTCAGCACTGTCTTTGAATTGATCATGAATTCTGAACGCTGTAATTTGCTGTACGTGCTGTTTTCTTTTGGAGCAGCTGTTATAAATATTAAGACTGCACTGTATTTACTGTAAATGTGATTAGTTCTGATTAATGGTAATTACTATTTATTGGGATGTTACATAGGTGTTGTCCTCCTAAGGTTTATCTAAAATATAAAAAAAAGTGAACAAATGAAAAATGAAATTCTTCACATGTTCAACATTATTTTATTATATAAATCACTTTTATTTTGTTCCCTAAATTTAATTGAATATTTTTAAATAAGACAAATAAATAACTAAATTACTACTCTACAATGAAAATATAGGTTTTTATGATAAAAAAAATAAGTCAAGAGATCCAAAGACATATCTAAAATTATTTCAAAACATCAAAATTAAAAGAGTTAACATAATAGTAGGAAAAAACGAAAATAAATGTTTATTGATTCAACATTAAAAATAATAATTGATTCATCCTAAGTTCTTCAACCAACATTTTACAATTCATTGGGTATTCAACTTAAAAATAATAATTTATTAAATAGTAAAAAAAATCAAACCTATATTAGAACTTATATAAACTTAATTTAATACAAAATTTGCCACTCATAAATCATATATAAAAAGTGTCATTATTAAAAATAACATAAAATGTACTTTGATTTTATAAAAAAAAAAATCAATGAATGTTGATATAGGTTAGACTTCTTTCTGAGTTCATGTTTGTTAGATGTTCTCAATGAATGTCATTGTGGTTATTAAAGTTTATTATTTTTTGTTCATATTTGAGAATTTGAATAGTAATTTTTGTATTTGATATTTTTGAATTGATTATTGAAATATTTGATTTAAAAAATTAAAATTTAATAAATTTTATTGCCTCCATATATAAAATATTTTAAAAAAATAAAATATTTAAAATCAATACATTTTTTAATTTATTAAAAACTGTAAAAAAAAGTTATCCATGCACAACTTAAGCTTAAAATCAAGTTTTATATTAAGTCTTTTATATTTGTTTTAAGTGAATGTCCAAAGCAAGTTTTGTATTAAGAAGTGTGAAAAAAAATCCAAATTTTGAGATTTAATTTATAATATAATTGAATCAAATCACAGTCTAAGTTTATTTTTGATTGAGTTGGTCTAAGTTAAAAGTTAAATTGAATTCATCTCACTAAGATTAATCAAGTTAGTTTAAGTTAAAGTTCAACTCGAGTTGATTATAGCTGAAAGTCAAGCTAATATGGTACAATTATAGGTTTATATAGTTGATTTTGACTACAACTTTATCTCAAGTTGGCTCGGATCGGCCTCAGCCAAAGATTGACCCGGGACAATAATTGTAGGAGCTAGTTCGACTTGTATCAATTGCACTTAAAGGTCAACCAATGTCAACCACGACCAAATATTATGTTATGTGTATTTATTCTAAACAACTTATTTATTCGTGTTTCTTCTTAAATCTATCTAAAAACAATTCACTTATTTTCATCCAATTTATCCAAAAGTAATTTTCTCATTCATATTTCTTTTTCTTTTTAGTACTTTTTAAAGTCATTTCTATTTTTAATAAATTTATACTTAAAAATAATTAATTAAAAAAAATATATTACTTATTTTAAGAAAGAGACTTATAAAAATTATTATTTATACTAATTTTGTTAAAAAAAATAAAATTATTAAATTTTTTATGTAATCCGTTGGTCGACTCACAAATCCGCAGAAAAAACATTATAAAACATTATGTAGAACAAACAAAAAACCTAGCTTGCATTTCTTTTGCATTTCTTTAAAAAACTAATTGTTCATAACTTTTTTTCATATAAACGAACAGTGAGAATAATACTACACCTTTTCTTTATTCTCTAGCCCTTTTTTTTTATGAATACCAACATTTAATTGTTTTTTTATGAGAACAGTTACCATCAATATAAAGAGAAAATCAGAATAGCTTTTACAAAGTTTTGATTGTTCATGCTTTTTGTTGTATATCTCAATTGTTTTGAAAATCGCCTTATAAACCTTATTTTTATGAAAATAGGAGAGAATTAGTGTTAAAAATACTTGATGATAGTGACTGTAGTTAAGGACTAGTAAAGATATTGTTTAACATACTTATGTTTTTTATCACCATATATTGTATCAAGGGATGATAACATGTTTTCGATCGGTAATAAAAAAATTTATCCGTTATTAATTGAATATTTGTTTAAAAAATAAATGTGAATATTTAAAAAAATAATATTTTATAAATTTTTAAAATAAAATCTAAATAAAACTATTAAAAAATATATAAAATATCATAAATTAAATTAAATACAAATTAAAATTTAATTTTAATTAAATTTAATCTAATATAATATAAAATAATTTTAATTTTAATTTAATTTAACTTAATTTTATTTTATTTTTTTAATAAATATATGGGGATATAAATAATATAATACTTTTACTTAACTTATTTATAAGTAAATATTAAAATATCTATTACTCGTTATCAATAAATAATAAATAGTCATGTGTACTGGAGATTTTATCTACAGATGTTTGTAAACATATTTGCATTAATGTCATGAAAAGACTGACCTACTTCTATGAGATTAGTTAATATAATCATATTTGTACTTATCCTTTTCTATCTTTAGAGTTTTCAGTGAAACTATTGTTTATAATTATATTTGTTAAAAACATTTTAATTTCACAAACTCGCCAGTTAATTCTTAGTTTTCTGTGTTATATATTATTTTAACTTATATTTACAAGTTTTATAGTAATTATTTATATCCAAACATAATGAATAAATTCTCTTCTTTTTTTCCCACTGACAAGCATATTAGATTAATATTTCCATGGTTGTATCTTCTGTTTATGCTTGTATTATATAACGTTCATGATTATAATGTCAAGTACGAATCGATTTTTAAGACATTTTTGAGTAAAATATAATTTAAAAAATTCGTTTTTAACTTTTTTTTTATGAACATACACTCGATTTTGTTAAGTTTATAAATAGTTTATTTCTAGGTCAATGAAATTTGAATTTTACTTTCTTTTACAAATAATCAATTTTATATAAAATGATAATCTATTATATTGAAAAAATAATACTTTATAATTTTTTTAAATAATCAATTATGTTTAATAATAATTTATTATACTAATTCACAACATTTTTTAAGTTACATGATGTAAGAGTCTGTAAATGAATAAGGGTAACTGGATCTTGTGTGGGCAGCCAAGTCCATCAGCCTAAGGTCAGCTTAATCTTAGGAATAGCTCCTTAGAGTTCTTTTTCACTTTCCTGACCTCTTTCCCTTTCTCTCTAAATAGAAACCCTTTTTCCTAAATAATTACTCTGCCTTCTCTCTAAAAGATCCAAACACTGAACCGTTTAAATTTTAATTTGAAGGTGCCTAAACGATCGCGGTGGCAAGAGCTTCATTTTGAACCGAACAATTTCCTGTTCCGACCGGTAAGTTCCCTTTTCCCTTTCTCTTTCACTGTTCTAGAACCTAGGGCATGCAACTTTGTTGGGTTCACGTGCCTTGTACGTTTTTCCTTCCATTCTCTGTCTATTCGAGCTCTAAGAGTTATGTTTTATCACCAATTTGGTGATCTGTAGGTTCTGTCAAGTTCCGCTCTGTGTGGAGGGTATTGTTAGGGCATCTACTGTGAATTGTATTGAGCAACCCAAAAGAAGAAGGTAAAGGGAGCTAATTATTTTTCTTTGAATTTATTTCTTGAATCTGCTTTGTAAATAAAATGAATGCATGTTGAATTTTGGACTGTCGTGCGGTTTTGTACGGTACTTTGGATTTTAAGTATATAGGATGACTTGAATTGAATGGTGTAATTGATGAAACTGTGATTGATTGCTTTATAGTGAGTTTGATGAACTTAATTACTGTATTGTATCATGTTAGAAGTGATTTGGAGTGTGAAATCTGTTGTAACTTTAGCTAGGTAGAAAACTTGGTGATTCAGTAGTGTTTTAGGTTCTTTTAGAGGAAGTGAGGTAGTGAATTTGAGAGTTAGGGGTTCTGGGTATAATTGGGCTATTGGGGCAGTCTTAGCAAGTGGATTGTGACTTGTTTGAGTCACCAAATTGGTCAGAATAGGTACAAAGTGTTAGAATTGGGTTTGGGGTCCTCTAGTTATTGAGTTTGATGTTTTAGAGTAGAAATTGAGTTGGTTTAGTACATCTAATTTCTATCCAAATGACCAATGCAATACTTTACTTTCATCTATAAACATGTTTCATATCAATATTAGTGTTACAAATTTTAAATTGCTCATTTGGATATGTCTAAGATGCACCAAAACCAGAAAAATCACGTTGTTGTAAAAAACTGATAAGAATAATCGATTATCTCACTTGATAATCGATTATTCTAGTCAGAGAGTTGTATCATCTTCAAAGCTCTCGCAAATAATCGATTATCATTATCGTCGGAAAATCATCCAAGACAGTTTTAGGTGGTTTTCGGGGCTCCGGATATCATTTTTGGACGTTCTTTAGGTCATTTTAGGGGTTTTGGGCCTTTCTGGTGATAGTTTCAAAGTTATTTTCCTTGTCTAAGTATGAGTTTAAGGGGTTTTGTGTTGTTTAGTAGGTCTTCTTGGACTGTTATGTCTGTTAATGTACATGGAATGATTTCATGTGATTTTTGATGACTTATTAAGTTGTTTGTGGTCTTTTGAAGTGTAATTAGTATTATATCTATGGTTGTATGCAATGTAAAAGTGAAAGTATGTGATTTCAAAGTATGTTTGATGGACGTAATTCCATAGACCTCACAGGGGGGTTACATGGTGGTGCCTCATGTTGTGATCCACAGTAAATTCTCTTGTTGAGATTCAAGTATGTTTAGAATGAATGTAGGAGCTCAGTCTTGGGGGTCATCCTGAAACTCCAATGGTCTTTCTTCTCACGTAGAGA
Organism: Vigna umbellata; assembly: GCF_029865625.1. Lineage (NCBI taxonomy): Eukaryota > Viridiplantae > Streptophyta > Magnoliopsida > Fabales > Fabaceae > Vigna > Vigna umbellata. The sequence goes on from NC_142168.1 coordinate 34,589,399, forward strand.
GGATTGAACCATGTGGTGAGGAGTAGTAGAAGGTCTTAGTCTCGGAGGTTTCCAATATGGGCCAAGGCGCGGAACGGACTAACCTCGTGAGTGTGGCAGGGTGGGGAACCCAAGTTTCATAAGCCACCACGGGTGCATGACCCGCCATAGCTCGACTCTCATTCTAAAGTCCGGACAAGTCAAGTCTAGTGTTCAACATGTTAGGATACCTGTCTTAATCTGTTTTGATTTGAGAATAACTCTTGTAGATTTTATGCTTGACATGATGCATGTTTTTATATTTAATTAGCTCACCCTTGCTTGCTTGTGTTTGTGCATGTTGTATGTGTTTCCTTTTGCGATGATCATCTACTTGGGTGGGAGCAGATGACGAGGAGGATACTTTGGAAATAGCTCTTGATGGGGACGACAGTGCTGCAACTTAGATTTGCTAGCTTTTATTTCCATGAACTCATATTATTTTTGAAGAACTTTAGTGCATTTAAAGTTTTAAATTCTCTATAATTTTCAGGAAAGAACTCTAATACTCTAGTTTTTAATTCCACACTATTCTAAGGATGACTGTAATCGTAATTACTCTTGACTGTTTTCCTATATTATGCATGATGACGTTTTTATTATATGTATGTCTTTTCTATATATTTTGGGACACATGAATAACGTATTAAGCTATCATATATTTTCCAATTTGTCAAGATAGAAATACACTTTCAACATTTTTCAAAAAGAATATCGTAATTTTTTTGAGAATTTGTATGAAGAATTTTTCTCCACACTTTGCTGAAAAAGATTTGATGAGAATATCTATATAAAGATTAAACATGTTATAAGTTTCTCTTGCAATGTTTTCTTTAATAATATTTGTCATTAGGTGATATCTTTCATCTTCTTTATATATTTTTGTGTTATAGTACATAAGTATTTGGTGTTTTATTATTAATTAAGTGTTTTCATTGTCTTTAAGTTTTTTAAGGAGTATTTCAAGAAATATTATGTTATTCTTATTTCAAGGCTTTCATGTTGGATACAGTATATGGTTTGTATTGCTGCATTTACTTTTTTAATTATAAGAGGTCATTTATTTAAACCAATTTACCTCTCCCGTAATTTTAGCTATACTTTCTTTTACATTTTCATTCTATTAAATGATACTTTTTCAAATAAGAACTAGATTAATAAAATTAATTTAATTATAACATGTACAAAGTAATGTTTGATTCAATAAAATTTTCATTCTCCAAATTAACTATTTTTTTTTCTTTTTCTAATAAACTGAAGTTAAATATTAGATCGGCTTTCCTTGAAATTGTCTTATTTTAGGTAACAACTTTAAACATAGAAGGATTATATAGATTTTCCAATTCGGTTTCACCAAATCTAATTCTAAAATTATACATAGTAGAAATATACCCTTTTTCTTATTATAACTATTGGGAGTAATTTAATAGAAAAATAATTTTATTCAAGCAAAACTAGACCCATAAATATGAATAAAAAATTAAATAAAAACACACAATAAGTTTTAAGTGATATGCATTTTAAAAACTACATCCACGAATACTTAACAAAAAATTACTGCTCCACATGCAATATTTCTGGTAAAAACTGTATCTAATACAATTTTCCTATCAAAAATTATAATTTCTCATAAAAAAAATTTCTAGACAAAATTGTGAACACTCTTATGGCACACAATTATCTAATTCCTTCATTGGGTTGTGGTGATAACTCCAAATTTAACTTTTTATTTTTATAGTATTTTTCTGGTGTTCTCTTCTTCATATTACTCGATGTAAGGTTTTGGTGAATATCTATTTGATAACCAACATATCTTTCCTTCATCTAAAGTCTTGCATGTTATGAAACAAACATTTGACACTCTTATCATAAGTGATCTACACCACACATTGACAACAGTAATCTTTTCTTGTCATCAACATCACTGGCTTGCACATCAGGCTCGTTGTCGAAAATTTATGCATTGTCATTGACAACTCATTAGTAGAATCCATCACCAACACCATATCAGCCAAATCATACCAAACTATAATGTCATTACATAAAAAGAATCATCAAATCTAATCTATCTTCAAAGGCACAACATGCAATGTTGATTATAGTTAGCATGTCAAACTTCTCGTCTTCATCCTTTGATTAGAAATTATGCTTTGATATCACCATTGGGAGTTACTCAGAAGAAAAATAATTTCTCCAAGCAAAATCACTTCTACAAATAATAGTAGAAATGTATATAAAATCACACAAGAAATTTTAAGTGGTTTGGTATCTCAATGCCTACATTCATGAATACTCAAAAAAATATTATTACTATGCAGTTTTTCTAACTATAATTACAAACCATCTCATGCAATTTTTTTGCAAAAATTGAAAACCTTCTCATATATTTCTTTTGCAAAATTGAAAATCCTTTAATAACACACAACTACCAAGTCTCTCATTGAGTTTTGATAATAACTTAAAAATTAACTATTTATTTTTATAATATTTTTTTACTAATTTTCTCTTCATATTAATATGTGAGATTTTGGTGAATATCCACTTTAGAATGAACAATATCATATGCGATGACGAAAATTACATATACAATAGAAATGAATAAAAAAACAATTTCATATTTTAGTAAAGAGGAAAAAATAACTCAAATTAAAATTCTAATTAGACAATATTAATCCAAAGTTGATTATTTCTAAATTGTGAACTCTAAACAAAAAGAAAGGTAAAAAATAAGAATGGTTTAAAAACTTATAAAAAAAATCAAATTAATAATTATAAAAAGTATATCTTACAATCGTAACATAAAAGCATAATGCAAAAGTGTCCAAACATATTAAAATGAACCAACCATAATCATGAGTCATTTCAATATAAAAAACTATTATGTCATTTAAAAATAAGTTAGTAATAAACAAAAAAAAAAATACATCAAATTTGTAAATTTTACATATCAAAATAAATAGAATATAGGTTAATCTATTCCAACCCATCTCAAAAACAATCTTATCGCATTAATTACATCATATACTACAATTTTAAGAAAAAATAATCTATAAAAATGAAATAATATTTTTATAATTTTTGGCTAAGTATAAATTTCTCTCTCAATGAACTATAAAGTATAAGCAAACTATTTTTTTATTATTCAAATGATATGTTTTTCATTTTTTTTTTTCTGTAAACAATCACATAAATGTTAATAACTTAAAAGGAAACACTTATAAAATCTTAATTAACACTTTAACAATTATTCAAACTCCTATTATACATATATTTTTTTCTTCCACTTGGTCTCTCTATATTTCATATAGATTTGTAGGCCTATAATTAATTTTTCATACTTTAAAGGACTTAAAGGTTACCTTATTCCATTATCCATAAGACTTGTGATACTTGAACTAAATGTCGTAAATTTCTTTCCTCTTTCGAAAAATGTACAACACACATCACATGCTTCTGATGCATATGCTTTTATGTCTTCAGAGGATCCAAGGGTCACTATTGTCTACTAAGTTATAGTTTATCTCACAATCAAAAAGTAGTCATTTTTCTAATATATATTAATTATTGCGATATTCATGCATGCATGCTCATATGATGAACATGGTTAGGCCGCAAAACCTAGTGTTATTACAAAAGGACAATGCATTATTATAATAAATAATCTTAAATTTAATTATCCTCTATTTAAACCCTCCAACACTCATTATGATTTCCACGTCTTCTCTTCTTCTTCTTCTTTTTTTCTCTCTCTTATGTGTATATGTACAACATAATGGACAAAAAACCATGCAACTCAACATCATCTCATGATCCTGAAGTGAGAAAGGGACCATGGACCATGGAAGAAGATTTGATCTTGATCAACTATATTGCAAATCATGGTGAAGGTGTTTGGAATTCTCTAGCCAAAGCTTCTGGTAAATATATGTTAATTATTTTCTTATTCATCTTTTTTTTTGTTATAAACCCTAATTAGGGTTATATATATATCATCATGTTGATGTATGAATATTTGTGTAGGTCTTAAACGAACTGGAAAAAGTTGTCGACTTCGTTGGCTAAACTACCTTCGTCCTGATGTTAGAAGAGGGAACATTACAACAGAAGAACAGCTTTTGATCTTTGAGCTTCATTCAAAGTGGGGTAATAGGTGAATATATATATCTAAAAATATACATATACTAGCAATAAAGTGCACATTTTCAACTTTCTTATATATCTGAATCTTGGTATGAGAGGTATGTCATTTTAATCCCCAAAAGGAAAATTTCTTCTCCAACTTTCTCCCACGATTGAAAGATAGAAGAAGATGTTGACTCTATTCTAACATGTTATTGATTAAAGTTTATAAGTTTTTTATGAGCATCATTTCTAAATCAGAAGAGTTTATCTCTGAATAAAAAGTGAAAAAAAAATATAATGGTTTTCAAGCATTGAAAGTGTTATTTAGCATTTTTCTGTAATCTGAAAATATCAAATAGTTTGTAAAAGCATGTCAAGAACATAATTGGCAGTGTCATAGAAGATTATTAGAGTGAGAGAGATCTAATTTGTTCATGGTTTTGAATTAGCCAAGAAAAGGATTGGAACACATGGGGTGTTTGTAAAATATAGGTTAAAAAAAATATTACTATTAAAAATCGGTTCTCATAAGTTTTTGGAATTCTCAAAATGGATTTAACTCATATATATGAAAGAAATTAGAGGTTGTTTTTCCCTTAAAGATACATTTTTTTTGTATACAACATGACACATGCATGCATGTGCTTGGGAGGTGAGGGGGTTTTGAGATCTTGAACAAGAAGAGAATGAAGTTTTCGAAAAATTACCTTAAATAAAAGTTATTGTTTATGATTATTATTTTAATTCTTAATTTATTTTTCAAATACAAAAAACTATTAATTTTTATATTTAAAAAAGTGAAAGGTAAATATGTTTTAAAATTTCTCTTATTTCTAGCTTTAATTTTCTTTTAATCTTTTGTAACTTATCTTTGACAGTTAAATTATAAAAAATATATATATAAGAATAAGAAGATATTGATATTAAGATTGCAATAGTTAAGATATATGTAGGAATGAATAAAAACGACGAACCCCTAAATAAATTTATTATGTGCAGATCTGAAAATAAAAAAGTGAAACAAGTTGTAGAAGTTGATAAGCTATAAGGAATTAATGACACAGTACGCTAAAAAACAGTTATATGTTCTTAAACAAAAGTATACGAACGGGGATAGATGGGGTACCTCAATAAAATAAATTAGGTTTAATTATTCATCTAAATCCAATAAATTAATAAAAATATATTGAAAAGCATTAGAGTAAATATATTATTTTTACTATGTTTCTTTTCTTCTTCACATATAATCATTTTCAAGGACCCTTCTTCCTATGAGACAAAATTTTGTACGTCTAATTTTTTTCTGAAAAATAAAATATTTATTGTAAAATAAAAGAGTGAATTTAGAAAATATAGATAAAAAAAAGGCCTAAACTTGGATAGTGCACAACTCAACTCTAGTACCTTTCCCACCCTTAGTACTTCTTCCCATCTAAGAAAAAAAAAAACTCAAATATTTAAAGGAAAATTGATAATTGTTATTATCCCTTGTAGTTGGGATAACAAAGGAGGCACAAATTTAGGACACGTGGCTTTTCTTGGGCACCTAGGTAGCCCTACTTTTTTGTTTGGTAGAATTAAAAAAGAACTAGAATGGATTATAATAGAAATGGTGTATGAAAATATAGAGAAATAAGCAAAATTTTCAAAACTTTTTTTTTATTGAAAGGAAATAGAAAAAAAAAAAGATCAATGAAAAAGTGGTAATTAATTAAGTCTACCTTATTTTATTTTACTTTTCATTCAATCATACATCTACCATCATCATAATCTTATTTCTCTATCTCTTTCTATTAAAGAGGGTATTAGAGGAAAAGGCTCAAAAGAAATGAAAGTATCATAGATGAAATGATAGAATAGAATAAATAATGGAGTTTTTTATACATAAAAGTGTACATAAATATCATAGAAGAAAATTTTATGAGATGAATGTTGGAAAAAAAATCTTGAAAATTTGTATAAAACACAGAAAAAAAAACATTTTTATACTAATAGAATCTATATACAAAATATGAGAAACCTAGGAATGTTAGAATCAAAGTACACTATATATATTTACCTGGGGATTGCATTGAGAAATATGATTTTGGTGTTCTCAGATCCCATGTTGTAGCAAAGCAAATGCATCTCCAAAGGGAGATTGAGCAACTTATAGCCAAACTCTTTTATAAGTGAGACTCAAAAACCATCATCACTTTTATTCTCAACCAAGGAACGTGGTCTCAAATATAGACACGTGAAAAATGCAGAAAAAACAGACATGTGACATTTATTTAATATTGGTGTCTGTTTTTTTTATTATATTTTATTATTACCCATATAAAACGTGCCAACACTTTCATTTAGTATCGGTGTAACTTTATCATGACATTCCTTTTACCCCAAATGCACAAATTTCAGTTTGTCTTCTCACCATCACTTCAAATTTCAATTATCTAACATGGTTTCTCTTATTAAGGTGGTCCAAAATTGCAAAGCATCTTCCAGGAAGAACTGACAATGAGATTAAGAACTTTTGGAGAACCAGAATCCAGAAGCACATGAAGCAAGCTGAGAATTCACAGCAACAGGGTAATAACAGTAACATTTCAGAGACAAATGATCATCATCATCATCACCATCAACATCATCATCATCATCATCAAGCAAGCTCTAGCACAAGCCTAGCATCCAACATGGCACTGCAAATTGAGTCTTACTCCACACCCTCATATCAAGAAACTTTGGAGCCATTTCCATCACAGTTTCCTCCAATCACTGATCAATCAAGTTCATGTACCAATCACAACATCAACAGCAACACCAACTATTGGAACATAGAGGATTTGTGGTCTATTCACTTGCTCAATGGGGATTGAATAACCTACATGCATGCATACATAAATCATATATTTATATATATATGATATATGATATATGATATATGATATATATATCTATATTTATATATATACCTAAGTTGTTATTGTGTCATCAGGCTTAACTAATAACATCATTAGGCAAGTTTATGTGGTGTTACCATGCATTTGATGTGAGTCAAGGATTAAGTTACTTATGGATTGGAGTATATTTATATATGTAGGAACTTTTATGTATATGTGCATTATTGTATGATTATCGTAAATAATATGGTAGGTGTACCATATAAGATATGTTTGAGGTTTACAAAACTTTTGAATAATATGGCATGCTCGTGTTGTAGTAAATCCTAGTATGAATTATGTTATTTGTCTCGGCTTTATGTAGCTTAAGCTCAACCTAATCAGTTCTGATAAATTTTACGTAGAAATATGATTCTCCCACCTGATTTTATTTTGCCTAATAAATTAATTTTTCAATAGTAATCTTTTTTATAACTTTATAATTAATTTAAGAATTAAACATGTTTTTAATTTCTAAACTTAAAAATGAAATTGAAATTTATTTATATCTCAAATTTTGATAAATTTTAATCCCTAAAGTAAAAAAAAAAATTTAATCCAATAATATTAATTTCTTTTTCATATTAAATGGTGTATCGGACTTTTATTTGAGTTATTTATATCATTTAACATATTTTAACGCAAATATCAATTTAGAATATTGTTGAACAAGTGAAAATATATTAATATTGTTTTTGGTTTAAAAACCTTATATTTACTTATTTTCAAAGTTTGAAGACTAAAATATATCAAAATTTCGGAGAAGAAAGTTACAAATTTACATTCAAATTTAACAACTAAAACTATATTTAATTCTTAATTTAATCGGTTGAATGTTATATTAGATAGCATACCTAATGGATTAAAATCTTTTTTTTTCTTCTTCTCTCAAATAAAAACGTATTTCTTCTATCTAAACTATACAATTTTACATCAATCCAAAAATGTTAACTAGTATTGAAGGAAAAAGATAGTATGAAGTTTTATGAAAGATGTGATTTCCCTTCTAGAATACGTAAAGAGGTGTACGTGATGACGATGTATTTAACTATAGTGCCAGAAGTAGTCTTAAGCTTTTTGATGATTCACATAAATGGAAAGACAACGAAGCCATCATTGACATGAACTTGTATTTCCATTTTAGAAAAAGAAATTGTCATCATCACACTGCCTAACTGAACCTAAAAGAAATCTAACACTTCGTGAAATCCCAACCACTAACTCATTTCGATCGGTTTTATGATGATACGTTTCGATCATAGATGAGGTCTTAGATTTTGTTTCAGACCAGAGTTCATAGGTTCACACTACATGCACATGCACACATATATACATATGCATATACATATACATATATACGTGTATGTATATCATGGCCATGCGAGGCATTGGACTTCGACGTAAACCTAATTCTCGACAAAGATAGTGCATGGTTGAAAAGTCTTCACGTGCCCTTCTTAAATCATCTACCTGTTAAATAACATTCATAACATATAATTATTTAATTAATTCGCATCCTTTATAAAAGGGTGTAGAAAGAAACAAAGTTCAAACTGTGTCTCACTTTGGTTAAAAAGTATATCAAATTTTGGATATAACTTACTTGTTCAAGTGTTTTTTTAAGGTGTGGTTGAATCTAACCTTTTGTTTTTTTTATAATAATTATTATTATATGGCTTTTAAAAAGTTAATAAACATGTTGTATTTTTTACCTAACATCGATCCTTAAATGACAAGTAAATTTATTTTTTAATAACTTTATAATTGTATCTTTTATGTAGATCGACATCCTTAATAATTAAAGGTGAATTTTTACAATATGTTTAAGTTTAATTAAATAATACAAGAATATTATAATCAAGATATTTATATATTTACTTAGAAAGGCTCTTCCAATGAACTAAACCCTATCTTTCTTAAAATAAATAGTCTTTCGTAGAAATATATATTTGACTTATTTCTTTAAAAATGTCATGTTCTCACATAAATTTGAATATTTCAAGTCATAGTTATATGGAATAAGTGACCTATTTTCACCTCTATTAATAGATAAGAAAATCAAAATGGAAGATTCCTAACAATTACTACTATTATCAATAGCAATTTTGTACATAATAATCTAGTTGTCTTAGACATCTACACTATTCTCATGGATCATGATATTGGAGAAAAAAGGGTGTAGATTACTTGTCATTTGTGAGCACCAAGTTAGGCAAATGACAACATTAGAATATGGTATTTACAATTGATGTTATGACACACTTTAATTTTGATTAGCTTAACATATATATTGAAACAAAGGGAAAAAGTGGGTGACTAGAAACTACCTTATAAAGGAAAGAATTAGGGCAAGTTACCAGTGGGGTTATAACTTTGGCATGTGTGTTTTTTGTGAAAAAAAAAAAAAAAACTTTTCTCCATATCCAAAGGAAAACTCACATGTGAAGGATAAAGATCACTCAATTTAATATGTGAAGGATAAAGATCACTCACATGTGCTAGATATTGGGGTCGGCCACTTAAAAAAGTGATCACCGATTTAACATGAGATAAGTGCAATATTAAGTTTCTAATTAGGATATACTTAGTAAAAAAATTAGTGAAAAGATTAGATAAAAGCTAAAAAAAACTAGGTGGTAATGGAAAGTTATGTTTAACAAGATTCTTTTTTTCAATTCCATATCATATTGATTTTGTCTATGACTAAATTTGATTGGTTGACTTTGTGGAGTTTCTTCTCATAATTGCAAATTTTTTTTTCATATACCAATTGAAAAACCTTTTTGACCTTAAACAATTTTTTTAATAGTTTCTGGTTTTTAGACGACCTTTGATTAATGTTTTCCACAATGCTTCTTGTAACTTTTAACATTGCATATGTCTTTTTATTTTTCTATGGCCAGACTTCATGCTTTTATGTTTAAGTTCCTGAAATAACTTTTTTAGGAAGGAGTCTTTATGATTTAGTCTCAGATTTACTGATTAAAATTTTCCTTTGCAATGGATTTGCTTAATGGCTCGAGCCTCAATTTTGAGTTACACTAGTATCAATTTTGTTTGCTTGAAATTCATTTATTTTCTTTATTTTTTTTACTTTGACTCTCTATTGGTGCTAGAAATTACAAAACAAAAACTAAATTAAAGTGAATTTAACAAAAACTTAACAAAACAAAATAAGATAAATGTCAAATTCATTATTAAAATTAAATACACTTATCATAATACAAATAAAAGTTACAAATCCATAATTAAATTCATTATCACCATGTTTGTAGTGTATCAATCAGTCCATATTAAAAGAAATTTTAAATAATTTTTTGCAGTCTTTTTGTATACTTTAGAAGAAGGTTGGGGGACATGAAAAAAATTTAAAATTTAAGCTACTCCACAAAATTAATCATAAGAACACATCATGAATCCAATTTCATATTACTTCAAAAGTTCCTCAATGAAATAATTAGAAGAGAATATCTATGTTCTTTTTCAATTGACTAACAGAAAATTATATATAATATAAATACAAGGAGTACTTAAACTATATATATATATATATATATATATATATATATATTAAATCTAAGGCTATATCAATAAGTAAAGGATTGAAAGACCATTCAACATAAGAGAAATGAAATCTTATGCTTTCTTTCAAATTAATTTAAAAAGATTTAGGCTTAATAAGTTTTATAATCCAAGAACAATTTAAGTTATTTTTTTGAAATTTATAATATTCCTATATAGCCACAAAGACTGTATTATAACAAACCAGAACACTTCCCATGCAATTTGGCACTTTTTCCTTTGAGAAAATGGTATGTTGAAAATAGTATGTGATACTCTACTTATCTAATGAAATATCTAGCCAATTGTAACTAGACATTCACATAAAGAATATATATTATAAAAAGAAGTGACTAGGTGGTAGAAGGAACACAGTAATTCTTGTGTTGTAAGTTGCATGTTCCTCTTTTATATCCTAATTTTTCTAACAATTTCCTACAAAATATTAAATAATTATATTTTTGGGATTATTAAATGAAAGACATTTTAAAATATCTCATTATCATTGTCAATATTGACCATTTCTTTCTCATGGAGCTTAGAGACGAAAAATTGGGGGAAAGCTTGTGCGGAAACAAAAATTGGGAGAATGGAAGAGGAAAATCCCAAATTTTTATTTCATTAAGTCGATGCTTATAACGACAGTCTTAGTCCTTCGATAAACTCTCAAAGCCTTCGGTAATCAGCTACTAACATGACCGTCGGTACATCCTTCAGTAAATCAACTTTACCGAAGGCCTCAGAGGCTGTCGATTTTATTCCTTCGAAAATTAACATTTTTCCTGTAGTGTTATGTTCACCATTGTAGCATGTTCTAGACATTAATGACAATCAAGATTAGTGTTGTGCATTGTTTATAATATATAAATATATTGTCAAATAACTTATTGAATAGCTTAATTTTGTATGAAAAACATTATATTTTTTAGATTACTATAAAAAGGCTTTTTCAAATAACTAATCATATTCTTTTTAACTCACTTTCTTTGATTTACAAATTTCAAACCTAAGTACTTAAGTTGGTAAAGAGTACTCCAAACCATCAAACTACTCAGGTGACTCGTAGTAAGAAGTATGTGAAATAACTTTGATTTACACTTAATTTGTGTGTGTGTGTGAACGCGTGACTTAAGTGATATGTAACAAAACGTTCGTGATAGATTAAATGATTTTGTCTTACTTTTAATTATAAAAAATGTAGGTTTTCAATATTACTTTATAAAAGGTATTTTGAAATACCTCATTATGATTTTCAGAACAACTCTATGTACGAGTTCGAACCTAAGTGTTTAAATTGGTAAGAAGTGATTCTAACCATCAAACAAATGAGGTGACCCATACCAAGAAGTATGTGAAATAACTTTGATTTACACTTAATTTGTGTGTGTGTGAACGCGTGACTTAAGTGATATGTAACAAAACGTTCGTGATACATTAAATGATTTTGTCTTACTTTTAATTATAAAAAATGTAGGTTTTCAATATTACTTTATAAAAGGTATTTTGAAATACCTCATTATGATTTTCAGAACAACTCTATGTACGGGTTCGAACCTAAGTGTTTAAATTGGTAAGAAGTTATTCTAACCATCAAACAAATGAGGTGACCCATACCAAGAAGTCTATAGTATATACAATAATTTCATGTTACTCTTAATCATATAAATCAACCATTTCAAAAATCTAATTAATAATAAATTCTATACAAAATTTAAGATTATTTTTCACAATTAATAGACCTATTTAATTATATTATATTTTTATTATTTATTTTTTTGTATGGTATTTATTTATTTTTTATCAAACTAGTGTTTCACTTTTTCTTTAAGAAAATTGTTATTTTATGTTTCCAAGATTACTTTATAAAACTTATTTTGAAATACTCAGTTATTCTATGCACTCATAGAAGTAGCCATTCATCCTTATTAAATTTAACAAATCTTATATTAAAGAAAAATTTAATATATGAAAAATTTTAATAACTTTTTACAAAAAGGTTTAGAAACATAAAAATTTAGTTAAATCTTTATTAAATTTTAAAATTCGATTAAGCTTTAGTCAGATTTTGAAATTTCATTAAATTTTTATCGGATTTTGAAATCTAGTCTTTAATATATTTCGAACACATCGCAAAACAACATATCTTACGTTTATAAGTCGATACACATTACATTTTCAAACTTCAAATGCACATATCTAAGTAAAAAAGAAAAACAACGTATACTTAGTTTTACAGTCGTCGCAGGAAGAAGAACAACCTTCGTCTTTGTCCATTCACCAACAAATCTTCACCACCACGTGCTAATGCAACCTTCTAACAGTCGTTAAGAGGAAATGGTAGCAAATGAGGGTGCAGTTTTTACTTCTAACAGTCGTCAAAAGGGTTAGTCTTGGTATTTTTTGAAAATTTGAAGATGCGGGCAAAACTGTTGGAGGTGCATGGAGAAGTAACCTTAAAGCATCTATTATTTAAGCCCAAAACAATTCTTTATTAGTTAGGCTTCGGTCTTCTTTGGGCTTTTACTTCCAATACCCCTTAATTTATTTGAACACTCCCTCGAATTTTCAAAATGATTCATTTTGTATTATGAAAAATTGACTTTCGAAATACATATTTTGGAAAATTTTCAGAATAAATTTTTCGAAATCTCCATGATAAGATTATTGGAATATATTTTTCAGAAAAAAAAAATTGGAACATGCTTTTTAAAACAACATTTTCATGGCGTTCTGGAATGAAATTTCCAAAATAAAATTTTCAAAACTCATATATTACCCTTTGAAATAAATTCTCTGGAACATCCCACATAATATATGTTTTAGAAGTTTTGGATTGAACTTTACAAAAATATATGAAATATGTTTTGGAAAAACCTTTACGAAACGATTTTTTTTTCCCTGGATTTTTTCTCTTTTTCTTCTTCTGCTTCTCTTTGTCTTTGTCTGCAATAGTGATGACGATGGAAAGGGTTTATTAAGGCTTGTATATGTGGCAAAAGATATAATATATTATTAATTAGATATAGTTAAAATCAAAATAATTATAAAAAGGGCATTTGGTCTAGTGGTATGATTCTCGCTTTGGGTGCGAGAGGTCCCGAGTTCGATTCTCGGAATGCCCCATAATTTTTCTTTTATTATTTTCCATTTTCATATTCTTAAGTTTTCAATTTGCATTTTAATCCATGAAGTTTGGCTCATGTATTGTTATTTTATTGCTAAGTTTTGCATTAACTCATTTTTTAAAAAAGTTTAAAAGTTGATAGGATTTGGTGGAGCGTTCTAGGGTTGAATTTGCTGAATTTAATGTCATTTAATTGTTGTATTTTCTAGTCATGAATATAAACAAATTCATGAGTTTTGGTTCTTTTACCACATAATAAGGGGAATATGGTCAGTTACTATAAGAAAAGTTCAAGCTATTTAAAAGTCAAACTTTATGATTTAAAAAATGTTTATTATTGAAGCATGTTTAGATGACATAAAATTAGGATGTTGAATCATAAATCAAATATTTTTTATCTCAGAAACATCAACAACTAAATAAAATATTCATTAAAAAATGGGTGTTAAAATAATGTTACAGGAAAAGAAAAAACCGCAAAGAGTGAAATATAAATAATATTTCATTGGGACTGAAATGAAAAGAAAAAAAATTAAGGATTAAAAGCAAAATTCAAAAGTTTGTAAGCTTTGAGTAAAAAACTAATACACTTATTAATTCTTATTTGCAATTAGATGATGGATGAAATCAAAATATTAAATAAAAATCTACGAGGGACTAAAATAGAAAATAAAGTTTGTTCAATTATTAAATCAAGGGTTAAATATGTTTTTAGTCCCTAAACTATTGCGTTTCTGGTTTTCGTCCCTCTTCCAAAGTAAGGTACAATTTGGTCCTCATTCTTTAGAAAAACGTTCGTTTTAGTCCTCAAAATTTTGTTTTTAGTCCTCGTTTTAGTCCTCAAAACGTTCGTTTTTTCGACTAAAACGAACGTTTTTTAAAGATTGAGGACTAAATTGTACCTTACTTTGGAAGAGGGACGAAAACCAGAAACGGTCAATAGTTTAGGGACTAAAAACATATTTAACCCTTAAATCAATGATAATTTTGTATTGTAAATTCAATTTCACGTGTTTTTATCTTTTATTTATTTTTCAAAACGAAAATAAAAATTGTTTACATGAAATTCACTAAAACTTTCATTCGTTCCTTATTTATTACTTTAAATATGAAAATCGAGAAACAAAGGAGAAAAAAAATATTTAAATCAACATGGTTGACTAAAGATGAAATAAATAATAAAGAAAATATAAAGAAATAAAGAAAAAATATAAAGAAATAAAGAAAAAATATAAAGAGTGAAAGTAGGGTATTATGTTAATATCTAGATTAATCCTTTCATTACACTTTGTGTTTTTCTCTCCGCTGAGTTGCTCTCGTTTTCTCAGGCCGCTTCTTTCGTACACAGGTAAATAAATAAGAATCATATGCTAATCTTCTATCTAATAATTCATTAACATCATAATCTTTTATATATTTTTTTTTATCATTTTTTCATAATTGATTTTGATAAATCCTAAATCGATTTTCTTCATTTGTTAATTGCTTATTAATTTCAATTAAACATATCATAATTGATTGTCTTTCTTTTTTTAATAGTTATATATATCATTGGTTTTTGTGTTTATAGATTTTGATTATAATAAGATTATAAGTTAGGGATACTATGTATTGTTAACCTTCATCCCTTTAGTGAATTGAAAAACCTTGGAATAAATTTTAATATATTTTTTTCACAATTTTTTTCTTTATAATTAAACAACTCATAAATTCACTTTATTTTTTGGCTACTTCTTTCTTCCTTATGTATCCAATTCCTTGTGTTTGATAAAATTTAGTTAGACAAAAAATTAAAACTAGAGCATATAAATACAGTAGATAAGGAGTTAAGATAAAACAATTAAATAAGAACACGTGGGTTTGACATAAAAATAAAAAATATATACTTTTTCTCTTTTTATTTTCATGTATTTTACTTATTAAATAAGATTTGTTCAAGTTGTAAAAAAATATTGAATAAAATTGGTAAAAGTTGTAATGAAGTTATTGTCTATTATGTCGGTTTTAATATTCTCTTAATTGATTTTTACATACTATGCTAACATATTTCTTTGTAGTATTGTTGATAAATTTCATATTAAATAAGATTTATAATTTTTTATTTATATTTATAAATTTTAATAAAATTTTTCTTATTTTTTCATAATTAAATAACCTACAAATTTGACTTTAATTATTCGTTATTTCTTTCTTCTTGTATGTATCTATCTTTTTGTGTTTGATAAAATTTAGTTGGGCAAAAAATGAAAATTGGAGCATATAAATAGAGTACATAAGTAAAAAACATATGTTGTTTGGTTAAGATAAAATAATTAAATCAGAACAAGTGAGTTTGATATAAAAATATAATGCGTAATGATGTGGAAATTGGATAGTGATTTGGTTTTATATTATTGGTTAGATAAAAATTAGATATGTAATTTAAAAATATTTTTTTTTCTCTTTTTTTCTCGTGTATTTTTCTTGTTAAATAAGATTTGTTCAAATTGTAAACAAATATTGAATAAAATTGTTAAAATTTGTATGAAAATTAGTGTCCGTGTCAACTATTTGTTAGATGTTGATATTCTCTTAATTGACTTTCACATGCTATGGTAACACATTTCTTTGTAGTATTGTCACTAAATTCCTATTAAACAAGATTTATAATTTTAATTTATATTTATAAATTTTAATATTATTTTCCTTATTTTTTTTATAATTAAAGAACCTACAACTGTACTTTATTTGTTTGTTATTTCTCTCTTCTTTATGTATCTTTTTTTTTTGTGTTTGATAAAATCTAGTTGAACGAGAAATTAAAATTAGAGCATATAAATAGATTACATAAGTAAAAAACTTATGTTGTTTGGTTAAGATAAAACCATTAAATAAAAACAAGTGAGTTTGACATAAAAATATAATGTGTGATGACGTGGAAATTGCATAGTGATTTGGTTTTATGTTATTGGTTAAATAAAAAGATAGAAAAAAGAATTAGATCATAATTAAAGAATAATATTTTTTCTCTCTTTTTACTCTTGTATATTTTCTCTGTTAAATAAAATTTATTGAAGTTGTAAATAAATATTGAATAAAATTATTAAAAGTTATAATAAAGTTATTTTTCATTATATATCAAATATTTGTTAGGTGTTTGATATTCTATTAATTCACTTTCACATACTATACTAACATATTTTTATACTTTGTAGTAGTATTGTCACTAAATCTAACATACATTGTAAAGAATGTTTTAATATGCTATGTCATAGTTTTCCTTAAAATTCTCAACTTTACTTTTCTGCTCATTAAATGATATTACAAATTTAAAAATGAATTTTTGTCTTGTATGTTAAAGCTTATTTGAAACTGTAAAATGTATGAGTATCACGGTACTCACAAATTATAATTAATAGTTTTTATTCAAGTATTTTTTAACATATGAAGTTGTAGTTCTTTTTAGGAAGATTATCTTTTCTTAAAACTTATATTATGTGATTCAACTAATTTATATGTTTTAAAAAAGATTAAATTTATTTTCATTATTATTTGATTCAATACTTTTATTTAAATTATACATTGAAAACTATTATATTTATATAAGTTTATATTTTAATGTTTTTAAATTAAAAAATATTTATAAATATTCATAACTATTTATGTATATAAAAAATTCAAAGATATTTTTATTTTTGATATCCGACTTGGAGCGAAACAGATAAAAAAATAATTTTTATAAATGAAATTGGTAAAAAACAGACAATACCACGTACTAATGTTTTTGATCAAGTTATCTTTAAATGATATTAATTGAGAATGAAAAAAAAAACTTATATTCATTATACATATAATCTACAACTGATATATAATGAATAATGACTACAATTATTTTAATTATCAACTTATATAACGTATTCTTAGTGATTTTATTTGAATGCTTTTTTATATCAGGCAATCAAAATAAATAATTTTCCAAGGAAAACAATAATAATTGATAATTATTTAAAAAATATTTTTTATTCATATTCATGAATTAAAATTATTTTCAAAAAGGTTAATTTTATTTAAATTTACATTTTACAGCAAAATAACCATTTTTTTCACATTCCCTCCGTGTGAGGACAAACATGGCGTGAAAATAAAGCGTGTAGTGTTTTTGTTGTGTACTCTCGCGAGTTTCTCTCTGTTTCTCTCTCTCTCTCTCTGTCTGAACGCAACACAGCACACCATGAAAGGTTAAAATATCATTCTGGTTCTGTGACAAAGACAATCTCATCCCTCCCTCGTTCCACCATCTGTAATATTTCGTTGAGTCTTGTGCAGCAATAATGAAAATCAACAGTACCAAGAAATAAATAAAAAAAATGCCAATGAACTTAATCTGTCACCATCTCGAGAATCCTCGATATTTTCAAACACATTCCATAACTAGAAAATTTCCCTCTCTACTATACCTCTCTCACTCTACTTAATAATGTAGCTTTCATTGCAGTACTAGTACTTTTTTTTTTAAATTACTTGATTATTTTTATTTCTTGAAGGATAAAGTTTCAATATTTATATATGTTTTTTTCAAATTTATAATACCCCACAATTTCATTCTGCTTTCTCAGGTCAATACGGGGTATTAAGGATTCTTTCTGGTTGAGGGCACAAGTAAAAAGCATGCTACACTAACTAAACTACCCTTTTTCATTCTTCAGGTATTCTCTTCTCTTTATATTTATTGTCCCTTCTTTTGATCGTATTAAAAAAATTTACTACACTAAAGGTTTTACTGTTTTTTTTTCTTTGTCTGTTCCTTTTGTTGTTTGGTAATAATTTATTGTTGTTTTTCTTTAGTGGGTATTATGGTTCTTGCTTCTAAGTTCTAAATCCCCATTTTGAGTTATTTACATTCTTTCTTTCATTTCTTGTAACCTAAAGCCCTAGAAATGTGAGTGTGTAGAAATGTAGACGTGTAATGATTGCGGTTTTTTTTAACATGTCTTTTGGTGTGCTTTTTTTCAGAGTAGGTTGATTTTTGTTGGGAAAAATTTGATCTTTTTCAAATGGGCACGGATGATAGCGACAGCATGGTACTGGGTTCATCTCCTGTGCAAGAAAGTGGGAGCGTGGTTCGAGGTTCAGAGCAGGCGAAGGAGGCTAGGGAAGATGTTGGGGGTTTGAGAAGTGAGGAGGGATGCGGTGGGGTTGCTGTGAATGGGGATGGTTTTTCTAGCATTGAAAACCAAGGTTTGGGTGATGAAGGGGTTGTTAATGTTGTCAATAATAGTAATGTATTGGAGGCCAAGGTTTCGGTTGTGAGTGGAAATGATTGTCAAGTTTTGGCTGATTCTGAGGTGAATGGGGTGACCTCTTGGTTGGGAATGCAAGAAAGTGATATGAGCACTGTGTTTTCTAGTGATGGAACTGAGAAGCTGGACTATGATTATGCATCTGAGAAGATGGACTATATGTTTGCTTCTGAGATGGAAGAGACTGCTGTTTTGAGTTTGGATGGATCGGTTGGGGATGGTGGAGAACATGGAAGTGATGGAGGTAGGAGTGGTGAGGAAGGAAAATATGAAGATTGTGATGTCGATAATGTCACTCTTGGTTCGGAGAGTGGAGTAGTAGAAGTAGCTGTTTTGAGTGGGGATAGTGTGGTAGGGGCTGGTGCTGAACGCACAATAGATAGGAAGGAAGTTGAAGACTGTGATGTGAACATTGGGGGTATTGATACTGAGAGTAGAGGAGGGGTAGCTGCTGTCATGAGTGTGCATAGTTTGTTAGGAGTTGATGGTTGTGACAGAAGAGAAGAGGATATGAGCGAAGAGAAAGATAAAGACGATGATGGGAACATTGTGGTTGGGTTTGATGGGCAAGGCAGAAGAGAAGAGGAAGGTAAAGATGAAGATTGTGATGGGAATGATGTGATTACTACTTCTGAGAGTGGTCCAGCAGAAGCTGCTGTTTTGATTGTGGGCAAGGAAGATGCAAGAGAAGAAGATATGGGTGAAGGGGAAAGTGGAGATGGAGACTGTGATGGGAATGTTGTGACTGTGACTTCTGATAGTAGGCTAGCAGAAGCTGCTGTTTCTGGTGTGGATATTTTTGTAGGACTTGGCAGGGAAGACAAAAGAGAAAAGGATATCAGTGAAGAGGAAGGTGGAGACCAAGACCGTGATGGTAATGTTGTGACCATTACTTCTGGGAGTAGAGTATCAGAAGATGCTGTTTTGAGTGTTGATAGTTTTGCAGGAATTGGAGGACAAGACAGAAGAGAAGAGAATACACGTGAAGAGGAAGAAGGCAAAGACAAAGACTGTGATGGAGACATTGTTGCTGTTGCTTCTGAGAGTAAAGTTGCAGAAGCTTCTGCTTTAAGGGTGGATAATTTGGCAAATGTTGGTGGGAAAGATACATTAGGTGAAGACTGTGATGGGAATGTTGTGACTCTTGCTTCTCAGAATGAAGTTGGAAAAGCTGCTGACTTTAGTGGGGATAGTGTGGTAGGTCTTGGTGCATATGACAAAACAGTGGAGGAGTGTGAAGGCAAAGGAAAGAAAGCAGAATGTGGTGGGAACATTGTGACTATTACTTCTGAGAATAGAGCAGAAGATGCGGCTGTTTTGAGTGTGGATGGTTCAAAAGTGGTTGGTGTTGAGGAAGCAAAAGACGGGGGAGACAGTGAAGAGGTAGAAAAAGACAAAGATTGTTCTGAGAACATTGTGACTATAGAGGTTCCAATTGCAGAGACAAGTGAGAACATGGATGTAGACGTGGAGGACTTGAGCGATGAAGGGTATGGTTTTGCTGTTGGTGATTTTGTTTGGGGTCAAGCTGATAGTAAACTTTGGTGGCCTGGCCGAATTTATGACCCATCTGATGCATCTGACGACGCATTGAAGCTGAAACAAAAGAACAGACTTCTGGTTACCTACTTTGGGCATGGAACCTTTGCATGGTGTCATCCATCACAGTTAAAGCGTTTTGAGGATAACTTTGATGATATGGTTAAACAGAGTAGCTGCCTCGATTTTGCCAATGCTGTGCAAGAAGCTGCAAGTGAGGTCGGAAGGCTTCTGTCTATGAAGCTGAGTCGTTTAGTTGTTGACCAAAAAACAGGTTCTGAATCTGAATCTATTGTCCTCTTGGAGAAAAATTCTGGAATCAAGGAAGGAGTTGTTGTGCCAGAAACTGGCATAGATAGACTTTTATATAGTCAATTTGAGCCAGCAGAATTACTTTCTCATGTGAATCGAATTGCAAGAATTATTGATAGTGGTAGTAGTATTATGGAGCTGGAGATCTTAAAGGCTCGACTTTCTGCATATTATCTGTCAAAAGGGCATAAATTACCTGATTTTATGGATACCCAGCTGGTGCCTGGAGTTGGAGATAGTCTAATGGATGAAACAGTTGCTGTGGAGAACAGTAAAAGTACTGTGGAAGCCCCGACCCAAGGACCATTTGATGAGTTGGGTCATTCTCCAGGGCTTTCAGGGAGCATATCGAACCATGTAAGAAAGCAGAAAAGCATTGCTGAAATTATGAGGGAGGACAAAGATGTTCATACAGCAAGTAGGGAGGTGGAAGCAATTGGCTCAAATGGTGGAAAGAAGAGAAAAGGTGGTGAGGATGGTATGGCATCTAAACCTGTTCAGAAGAAAAAAGAGTTGCTGCTTGTAGACACTGATGAAGATGTGTCAAGTGCTGAACATTATGCCAAGGAAAACAGTGGTAGCATTGGCTCATGGCTGCGGTCAAAGGAGAGGAAAGAAGTTTTAGATGAAGGGAAGAGCGAAGAACGAAGCAGGAAGGGTAGTTTGTCTAGAGAAAGGAAGAAAAGTAAGTACTTGTCCCCTCCTTTCACTACTCCAATCAGGGGGCAAAGGGAGGAAAGTATGGAAGCAGAATCCTTTACAGTATCCAGAAAAGTTAAAGCATCACAGACAAGTGCAGTGGCTGCTGTTCTGCAATATCCTCCAGTTTATATGGGGAGGTTTTTTGATAGCTCAAATTACCAAACTGAAGAAGATGATGGGAAAATGGTTATTGATCCAAAGAAAATCCAGGCTCCTGTGGAGGAAGTTCTGTTCCAAGTCCGTAATGCAGCTATTAGTCCTCAAATTCGTAGGGAAGGCACTTCTCTTGACCAATTTGTTGACTTCACTTTTGTCTTTCGAAGTTCATTATATTCTGAAGGATCTTTACTTGATGTGTACGAGAAGAATGAGCCTGGAAGGAAAAGAAAGAAGCCAGAATCTGAAGAAGATGGAACGTTGAAAGAGGCTCATATACCATCAGTGAAACAAAAATCTGGGACAAAGAAGAAAAGAAAGGAAACTGCTTCAGGTAAGAAGGGGGCTGATGAAAATGCTGAAGGTGCGGTTCTTGTTGTTTCATTTTGCCCAGGAACATCTATGCCTTCAAGATCTGACCTTATCTCAGTGTATAGTAAGTTTGGAGCTCTGAATGAAGCAGAAACAGATATGCTCTACAATGACTACACAGCTAGAGTGTCCTTCCTGAGAAGTTTTGAAGCTGAAAACGCCTTCAACCATTCTAAAAGCAATAACCCTTTTGGATCTTCTGATGTCACTTTTCAGCTCGAGTATGGACAAGATGGTGAAAGATCAAAGAACACGCCTTTGCTAGCAGCTACACCACCATCAGTTTCACTGTCACAGGGTGGTGAAGCATCCAGATTGATCTTTATCCAGAAGAAGCTTCAAGGTCTGACTTTGATTCTGGAAGCATCAGGTGACAAATCTCCCGATTTGATGGCTAAACTACATAGTGAGGTGAAGGCTCTTCTGGAGGATGTCAACCAAATGGTTGAAGCTTCTCTGTTTTAGTCATTATTTAGCAATGATTAGGGTAGGTTTTGTGACTATATGCCCTTCTTTTTGGTTTTGTCGTTGTCTGAGGCCCCTTTTTGGGTTGACCTTGGCCTAGCTTTATTTGACATAAAGTTAGTTGGTATAGTTTGATGCGGGTCATGACATTTGGTATTTAATTTTATGGACATCGACATCTTTAGACTTTTCATTCTCATGGTAGTAATAATCAAACAGCTTTTTCTTATAAAAAGGTTATTCTATTCTGTTCTGATTATTTTCGTTTTAAATATATCTATGGTTCGACACTTTTTATGAAGTGTGTTGGTAATTGACAGAAGCTTGGAATGTTCTGATGCAAAATTTTCATTAGATTGTCAAGCTGTTATTTGAAACCCAACCATCTCTATCTATCTGTATCATATTTTAACAAATGGTTTATAATAAAAAGTCGAGACACGTGAGGTCCGACGTTACTTTTACTCAATCCATTGAAGAAAAGGATTATGGCTTTTGGTAAAATAATGCCTGCATCACATTTAAGAGTAATATAACAGCATCCAACTTACCGAATTACAAACACTTATGAACACAAGATAAAAGGAACAAGGGCAAAGAAGCACCAAAAGTAGGATTTTCTGCTGTTGTTCCTACTACTTAATCTTGAATGGTATTCATTTTTTTTTCTTATCACCAAATACGCATAGGTAATCTATCTTCAATGTCTGGTGTATCAAAATATCAGTCATCAACAGGGTCCTGGGGAGTTTCATCAGGTTTGCGTTTGATAGTAATCACAGGGCATTCAGCATGCTTCCAACAAAATTCACTCACAGTGCCAACAAAAACCCTGCAGAAAACGTTAAACATGATTCCTCAACAACACATCTCAAACTAAATTAAATTCTAGGAACTTTAATGCACTTCAAATCTCAGTATTTCTAACAAATAAGCGATTGGGGCATACTTTTGAAAAGGGCCGAGACCTCGGCTGCCCACAACCAGAAAGTCTGGCCTTAGTCGTTTCACTTCATGACATATTACTTCTTTGGGATCACCCTGCATTATCCATGCTTGGCAGACCACCTATAAATACATCAACATTTAGCTTGCGGAGAAGAGTATTATAAATAGATCTAATAAATAATAAATTTCAGCCCTTAAGTTGTAATATCTTCCTTAAATTATCCATAAAGTAAAATAAACAACTCAAGTAATCCTAAAAGTACTAAAAATCATGATAAATATTGGTTGTTGAACCCTAAAATACCACTAAGGGACTAAAGTGATGAATGACATTCAATTCTTAGGGATTACTTAAAGAAATTTCAATACCATAGCAATTACTGAAGAAAAAAAGTAATAATTCAAAGACAAAATTGATAGTTTATTCTTTATCATGCACACCGTCACTGAATAAAATAAATTTACGTAATACCTAATCAGATTTGATCATTTTTTAGGTCATCATATGTTCATGATTGGATGGCTGCCTAAAGATATTTTACAGTGATAATTTTGAAACCTATTTCACTTAGCATGTAATCTAGGAAAGAAGACAAGGACTAGAGCATGCGGGGGTTCAATAGAAAACCATTACCCCAATTTCGTGACACCTGTTGACAAAGTATTCCAGCAGATGAATCCCTCTAATTCTATCTCTCTGCTTCATGTTCTTAAAATCTTCAGGTGATGCGTAAATACTGTCTGTTTCATCAAAACCTAGCAAAAAAAAAAAGAGAATAAGAACAGCAGCACCATCAGATTACACGCTCCTTTCACTTCTCCCAGTACAACAAAACATAAATGCCCACTTCATTAGCTCCAAATTCAAAGAAAAATGACCAAACAAATCACAAAACACCACCAATTATCATCATAAAGTTCTCAAACTCAATCTATACTGAGTAAAATAAGGGCACAATCTTTTTCCTTTTACACATAAAAAAGTTAGAGCTAGAAATCAACCTTTGATGAATGAACATCTTTCCTTTTTAATCTATCCCGCCCAAGAAATAATCACTCAAGTCAGGTAGAATCATTATGTTTTCTTTTTCTGAATAATTAACATGCCTCCATCCAACCCTCGCATACTCAAGACTCCACATTGAAATCACTGATCAAACTAAAACAACCCTGTGCCTACATGGTGGTGTGATGTAACATCTATCTACATCACTAAACATCTACTGAATTAACTAATTTCACAACTCAATTCGGAGAGTAAATTAAATTTCATAAAACTTTTTTTCAAATAACTGGTTTGGGGTTTCCAACGTCTTTGACAATGACTAAATTTCATAACATGTTCGATTACCCTAAAAATTCGATCACACGTCAATTTTTTTGTTGGAAACTCAGTTTCGTAGAAGCAAAACTTGAGTCACTTTTTGCAAACTCAAGTTTCACCCAAACTTAAGTTCATAAATTTTAATCGAAACATACACTAAAATCTACAACTAAATGATTTTAACTAAATGCTCACATGATCGGTCCTAAGTTGAAGAATTGATTTTGAGTTAAAAACAATTTAATTAGGTTTCACATTCAAACAAGAACTTTTTGTATTGAGTTTTACTACTAACTTAAAATTAAATCAAATCACACACTTAAAAATCAATCTCACTCAAAATCAAATTAGCAAAGGTTCAATTTCACCAATATTGGACCCACTCTAACAGAAATTATAGGAATCACTTAAATCGAACCACCACTAACATAACAATCTTCACACAATCAGCAAAGAACAATTAAAAAATAGAGAGTGAGAGAGAGAACCATCTTCATCAGGAACTTGAACGTGAAGAAAGAAAAGGTTGAAAGCAGAAACGTTGCTACGAACAATCTTGTTGATGGTCCATTCGAAAGCCCCTCTGCTGCTGATCGAAGGGTGAGGGTAACCCTTGATGCTAGACTCGTTCACCGCCACCATTACCCGAGTCACCTCGTCTCCCATCTCTGAGTCAACTCGCTTCAACTCACTTCAACTCGCTTCGCTCTCTCCTTCTACTTTGACCTCGCGCTTATATTGAACGACCCCTGAGGCGCCAGCGTGATTAACCACCCCTGCGTAGGTTAGTCAATCTCAACCTGAGTTTGCTAAACTACGCGTGGACCCCTACTTCAAAAACGGTGCGTCGTTTTCATGTACGAATGATAGTGGGCCCTGGGCCCTGGGCCACGAGTCGTGCTGTCCTTTCTTTTATTCCTGGGCCGGGGCCCGAAACATCGAGAACAGAGCAAAACGACAACTTTCACAAAATCACATGCAAAGAGTTAAAAGGACAAAACTTAAAGGTAAATTTTACATGTTTTTTCCTAAAATACCTCCTTTTAATTTTTAAAACCTAAATTATTAATAGTTATTTTTTATAAATTATTTCTAACTTTGATTTAAAAAATTAAAACAGGATAAAAATAACCCACAAAAATAGTTCCAACTATTTGAAAGAAAAATAACATGTTCAACGCAAATATTTAAAATGTTTTCTTTGACAAAAGAATAAGTTTAACACGTTTACGTTAACTATCGTTGAGCATATCAACGTAACATAGTTTAATTAATGCATGTTGTATTATAATAATACAATACTTTGCGACTAATATAAAAGTCAAATTAATTATTTTAAGATTAATTAAAGTAACCTTGTTTAGGATATCATGTAGTCATAGTATATATTATATACAATAAAACTATGAGTTTATGATAGTTATTTTGAAAATTATATCCAAAATAATTTCTAGTCGTGTGAAAAATGTAAAGTATTTATACTTGCTGTTTTAATAGTTAAAATTTACATTCTTATTACTTAATTTTTTTTATAAACACATCTAACAAATACATCGCGTATTAGGACTTTGTTTCCCTATTATATTTATTAATAACGAAAACAGTTTCCTATAAAACTACCATTTATTGATTATATCTTGTTATCTGCAAAATCCCTCCTTGGAATTACCAGAATTAATATGACCATATATTTTGATGAATGATAAAAATGAAAATTTTGATAATTGATTTCTTTAATTATAAAATTTTATCAAGTTAATTATCATACTATATAAATTAAAAATTACAAAAAATTGATTATTTTATTGATAGATTTCATAAAACTGTCCTATACCTGTTGTTTTTACTTTTATTACTAAAAATTAAGTATTTTTAAGAATTAAAAAGTTAACGTTTCTATGAGAAAATGTGGGAAAGATTATTGTACTACAAACTGTGTTGAAAGGAATCCAATGAAGTATTTATATTTCAAATTGTACTACGTTGATATTATTATTATTATTATTATTATTATTATAGAAGGGGTTTTTTTAATTTGGTGTTGATTAAAGATAAAATAAATTTATAATATAAAACTAAAAATAAATTTCATTTTAAAAACTGTTAGAAACTAATACAAATCCTAAGTTTAAAGTTCACTTATTAAATTTGGCATCATTATTTTTATTATAGGAGTCTCTTCGTACTAAATCAATCTTTTAAAGTTGTATTTGATACTAAACAAATAGTGAAACATTTTATATTTTAGAAAAAAATGTGTCTTTAAAATTATTTAGAAGAATTTGATAACCTTTGGGAAAGTTAAAGAAATTGTGTTGAAAATTTTGATTCAAAGTTTAGTACGTGACATTATTACGGTCAATCACCATATATTTAAGATATTGTCTATTTTAAAAATACAAGGATCATCATAATTTTACCTTTAAAAGATATTTAAAAAATAAAAAGATAAATAATTATTTAATTTGTTTTATGTTTTAAACCTTGACTTCTCGTCATTGTAAGATTTTTAGACATTGAAAGAAATATTAACTTTTAGAGTAATGGTATCACAACATGTTTTTACATTCATTTGACACAGAGTACAAGAATAAAATGATCATAAAAATGTAAACTTTTATATTTTTTTTAAAAAAAGAGAGAATAAAATGTAAGAAAATATAATATCAAATGAATGTAAAAAATTTAGGTGTATCAAATAATCGTTACTCTAATTTTCTAATTTTTAGACAATGAATAGGAAGAGCATTTGTTGTTTGTTCCCATTATTGAAGTGTGTGGAAGATGGTGGAGAAGGATGTGGCATGGGGCCAATAGGAGAACATATAGGTTTAGGGTTGTGTTGTTAAGGACCAAACATTGCTCTGACTTGTACATCACTTGTCTTTGACAAGGTGCCTCCTTGACTCAAAATCTGGGACATCCTATTTTCCATTTTGAGTTCTAGACATGCCCTCTTCATAAAACATGCCAGTACATTACCTTATTTTCTTCCCCTTTTTACTATGTTGCCCCCAATAATTTAATGCATTACTCTATCACCTTCTCAGTAAGAGACAGCTACAGAATCATTTCTCCTTCAAATTTAACTTTCTCAAAAGGAAATATAAATCAATCTCACTTTACTCTTCTCATTTCTTCATTTCTTGTCATTAATTATATCCCTCTTTACCATTATTTCAATTTCTTAACGTTAACTTTCACAAATCATTCACAAGAAACTTGGCATAATCACATATCCTCTCCCATCTTTCACTTAAACTTGATCAAGGGAAAATGAGATTTGTCATATATTTCATTTGGGATGTTGAAAAACTCTACCTTTTCTTGAAAAGTTTGGTTATTTTGAAGAACACATTTACACATTGAATTGAATTTTTGTCTACAAAGAATCAAGATTTAGGTTGCTCTTGTAAATTTACTAGATTACAAACTTATATTTTGATAGGCAAAGAGGATTTGATGGAGACACAACAATAAATCATATGAACCTAAATTAATTACATAAATAATTTTCATCACTTTTAATAAAAAAATCTTTATAATAAATTTATGAATCTTGATAATATATTTTAAATTTTTAAAATATATTTAACATCTTAATAATTTATAGATCTTTCTCTTTATTTATAAGAAGTACCTTCACACTTAAATTTTTTAAAAATCCTTAACACAAAGTTAATTTTACAAACCTTATCAAAGCATATGCACTCAAAAGGGTATATTACCATGCAAACACTACTACCATTTATAGATAAATCATTAAATTAGAAAATAAATATCTCAAAAAAGTTTGCAATGAGTGAATAGAGAAGGTTAAACTACACCTAACACATGGAACCTGTAACAGTTGACTTGACAGGTCTAACTCCAAATTTCATTGGATCTCATCCCAAACACAATCTCAATTAGACTGCAAAACAAAATGTGTCTCAAAAAGACCTAATTGTACTACTTACAAAATGTTACATCGCCCTTTGCTCTAAAGATCCCATGCACAAAACCAAGACAACAATGTATAGACAAAGGTCACGGATCAAAGTTAAAAGCACCTGTCTTCAACGCAATCCCTAATAATTCATTCAGTGTGGGAGAAATCTACCATAACTACATTTTTCAACCTCCCAAAAATTAGGGCAAAAACAACCTTTTAGACCCTTATGAGATAACACAATAATACCCTTTTACTTCTTCAAAACAAGATCATCTCTTTCCAACTCTTCCAGTTCCTTCATCACATTAACACAGCATGCAATCCTTATTTCATAAATGATGAACTACAAAGAGATACACTTTTTGTGGAAAAAAAGAACTAAAAAGAAAACTTTGATCTATATCTATCTATATATATAGATATAGATATATATATATATAAAGATGAAAATTTTGTTGAATCCTAAAACTGATCAAATTTACCAGATGACGAACAAGAGCAATCTTTTCCATGATTGAGTGAATGGTAATGAATACTAATCATCATGTGAGGAAGAAACCCTCCCAAAATCCAAATGGCCAATCTGATAAAGCTCCCTCCAAACTTTCTCTGCATCAAAACCAGCATTGACAGTGACACTATCCATTTCCAAAACAACATCAGAACCAGAAACATTCTCCTTCACTTTTTCTTCATCATCATCATCATCGTATTCATGTCCCTTTTTCTTGTTCTTGTTCTTCTTCTTGCCCTTCTTCTTTCCCAACCTCAAACACTTTCTCCCCACAAGAAAAGGCCCTTTGACAAGAGCAAGAACACAGCAATGCAGCACAGCACAGGGACAG
The DNA here is from genome assembly GCF_029865625.1 of Vigna umbellata. Taxonomy (NCBI): domain Eukaryota; kingdom Viridiplantae; phylum Streptophyta; class Magnoliopsida; order Fabales; family Fabaceae; genus Vigna; species Vigna umbellata. The sequence goes on from NC_142168.1 coordinate 34,619,021, forward strand.
CAACACACTGCAACACAATCAGCTATATATCCGCCGCAGCTTGACCCACAATGCTTACCCGAACACCTGATCATTTCCCCACCACCTTCCTCTTCCTCCTCCTCCTTCACGAACCTTCCACGTGGCTTCTTCTCCACACCATCGTTCTTCTTCTCGCCATGATTCTTCTTCTTCTTCATTCTCAATGTGCTGTTATTCTACCCTGCAATGCAATGCAAGAAACCCCTTTTATTCTTCCAATCACTCACTCACTCAACAGTTCCATAGTGTTATTCTCAATACATTACCATCACAGTGTTTCTTCTCTCATTGTTCATAGGCTGTGTACATATATTTATATGTGTATGTGTATGTACGTATGAAATACGTACATGTGATCTTCATGCATTTAATGTATTATTTTATTGTTTGTTTAGATTTCCAAAAAAGTTTAAAATTCTTGGTAGAATTTGTTAATGAACACTGTGGTTTCATTTAATTTGGTGATTTAAAATAGAATACATTGTCACTGTGATCCACTCACATATACCATTTGTTGACTTTTATAATGACTACTTGAAATGTATTCCAACATTTTTTTTTATTTTTTATAATACAAAATTGGTACACATAAATAATATGCTCTAATTGAAGAAAAGAGATTAACTATGTTTTTAATCTTTTAACATAATTTTGATTTTCGTATATATTTCAAAAATTTAATCTTTCTACTTAAAAAAATATAGTTATAATCTTTCTCATCCAAATATATTAATGATATTTTTAGTGATAAACGACGACTCACGATAATCTTTTAAAACGTTGACAAAAAGAAAAATTTATAAATTATATATAAGGTGATTTGTCATTTGTATGTCAAAAACCAATTAATGCTTTTAGAGGAAAAATACTCCATGCATTTTTAAAATACAAATATCTAACATGATTAAAGTTTTAAATAGAAATCAAAATCAAATCACATTATATTTAGAAACTAAAAATATATTAAATCCAATAAAAAACAAAACGATATTGCTATCCGTATACACAGTTTTATTCATTCTATTGTTTATTTTTCAATGGCTTATTAGAAAACAATTAAAACGTGCTCATATTTAAAAGGGTTGGCTTGTGATTTAAAAAAGCTTTTATTAAAATTTAACTAATAGTAAAAAGAATATAAAAAAAATATGCATTGCTGCTAAACATAACTCTTAAAGATTATTAATATGGCCATGTTTAGAAAATTTTTTCATTACCATTTCAAGAAAAGAAAAATAAGAAGAATTAAAATAAAATAACTTTTTTTTTTCAAAAATTGTAATAAGTTACTTCGTACAACCCTTCTCATGCTAATTTTCCTAAAAAATACAGTTTTTTTAAGTCTATAAAAAAAATTATTTCATTATTTTCTTCATATAGAAGTGCTTATAAAAATACATTAAATTTAATCTCATCTCACTAACATGTACCACTCTTACTGAGAAATAAAAGAAAAGTTAGATTTGAATTATAAGATTTATATGAATCCATCCATAGAAATCATAAATGAGAGGGAGAGGTTGGTGCATTTGTGCTATATTTAGTGAAACATGCAGAGGGTTGAAATAGTTGAGTAGTGTTCTTGGTTTAAGGATACAGTGACTTGGTACTTGTGTTTGTGTGAAGTTGTGTTGCACAGTCCCTTTGAATAATGTTCTCATTGAGATGAAAATGGAACTGCTTTATCCATGTTTACCATTTTCAAGCTAAAAGTTTAAGCATTTTCTTTTTACTTAAACTCTTCATTAGGGTTTGGTATCAATACTAATAAAAAATAGTTTTGAAAATAAGCTCCAATTAAAGAAAATATTTTAGAGATGAAAGTAAAATTAACTTTATACATAAACTTTTTTAGAATGTAATTAATACAATAAACCTTTTATTAAAAATACAATGTTTTTTTGTTAATTACACATATTTTTAACCACTAGATTCAGTGCACATTTTCCCATTCAGAATATTATAGCACCACTCAAGTGCCTCAATGAATGTGGTCAATCCAATGGAGTAAAAATTGCTACTTCCAAAGTTAGCTCAATCTAAGGAATAAAGTCAGTACATTTTTTTTTTACACACAAAATTCAAACATTGAAAAATTCAATCTCATGATATTCCAAAAAAAAAAAGGATTTTATGAAAAATATTTATTGTAAAACATGTGCAATATATACTTTTTAAAAAACAAATTAAAAGTGCATGAGCACTTTAGCTTTTGCTGGTGAGTGAAACTTTTTGCTCTAGGTGAAAAATAGGGAATTTCACCTCTGTTGTGCACTTGTTATAGCCATTGCAGGTACAGAAGAAAGAAAAATGGAATCAATTCTTTAACAATGTGATTTCTACACAGATGAAACACAATAATGAATATATTACTTGTTGAAATAATTTTATTAAAATAATATGATGCTCTCGATAAATAATTATTTTTGCCTGTTGTAAATACAAATATTGATGCAATTTCTATAAAAATAAATTAAAAACAAAAAACTCATTTCAAACTAGAGGGTTAATCAATTTTATTTTTTTAAAATACCTAAAATTATTTAAAAATGTATGAAATGAAATAGACGAAAAGGGTAAATTAGGAAAATCACTGTGGTGATAACATGTTTTTACCTAAAATAAAAAAGTTATACTTTATGTGATTGTGATGAAACAGAACAATTAATTTATCTCTCATTCCTATTTTGGTTTGAGTTTGAAACTGCTACTCTTGTCTATATGCACTGTGCAGACTCTTGTTTTATGCCTTATTATTATTTATTATTATTATTATAAAGCATCTTGAATGATTCATATTATATGGACATAGAAAGAAGTAAAAAAATTGAATTTTTTTCATGCCCAATTGCAACTTAATGTGAATGGAAATGGCAGAGAAAAAGGTAAAATCCCATCAATTGCCTAATTCTTGAAAGGTCACTCAGTTTCTTTTTGCTTTGAGATTGAGATGGGAAGGGAAAATAAGAAACCCTAGTCAACATGTGTGACATATATGTCATACAAAAATTGCAATTTGAAATAAAGTAATTGAAAAAAATAAAAAAAAAATAAATAAATCATGTTAGAAGTGAAGAAAATGTATTTAACAAAAGAAGAAGAAAGAAAGAGATTTGTATATGGTTTAAGACTATGTTTCTCAGAAGACAAAAACACTATAACTGGCACAAAGATTCTCATTCACGTGGATTCTTGATCTAGAACAATATGATAAATATATAGGAAGAGCAAAGTGATGACCATTCTTGATCTAAACTAATTGTATATTTAGAAAAATGTAAAAAAATAAAGTAAATATTTGAAATAAGAAAAAAAAAGTTTCTTTTGCTTACTTGTTTTGTTTCAGTTCATGTATAATGTTGTGGATTTTTTGAGTAATTAGTGTAAATTTTTTACTTAAATATAAAATTTTACTTAAAAGATGGAATTCATTTAACTTATTGCTATGAATGGGTCTATATGTAAGAGGGTGTTGATAATTTTTGAAGACGTGTTAAAAATTAATTGATAATTTAATTGATCTCGTGAAATGTATTGAAAAAGGTTACTAATTGACCACATGTTATTTATTTATTTAATTAATGCATATCATCTTTAAGTTTATAACATGATCAATGTCGATGGCATCGCATTATTATTATATATCAAAATATAATGCTTAAATTCTTGAAAATAAGTGTAAACTCACGAATTTCCTAAGGATATTAGCAAGCATCTCCATGCTTCTAAGAAGTTATTTACTCAAAATAATCAATCATATGCAACGATTACTATCTAAATTGCTATCTTTTTGGATGTTTTAGAGCTAATAATTGCTATTTAAATTTGTTGATGGGTGTAAATTTTACATCTTAAATATATTCATGTTGAGTTTTGAATAACAAAAGCAATAAAAAAATGATTAATTGAAGAGATTATGTGAACCAAATAGTGGGAAAATATGTTTCAAACTTGACATAAGTGAATTGAAGAGTTCAATAGTTGTTTAGAGTATTAAATTTTAAAAGTGAATTAAATTAGGCTACTTTTGACTTGTTTGTTAGTATTAAATAGGAATGAGTTGTTTAAGTTTTTATACATGCATTTTAGAATGTAAAAAAAAAAAAAAGAGTTTAAGTTGTAGTTAAAGACAGAAAGGTTAGATTTTGCTAATTTGGAATAATATGCATTGTGGATGATTTTCTAAGAAATTAGTGGATTTCATCATGAGACCTAAGAAAAATGCTTTCTAAAATCACTTGTAGGAAATTTAATTATTTCAATCAATCACTACAATAAAGTTATTAAATAGCTACCAAGATATAAATAATAATAATCATTATATTAATTAACTTAGATACTATTTTATGAACAAAATGTATTAATATTTAAAATAAACTCTATTATTAATAAAACATTATAATTAATATGTGAATTAGAATCAACTATAATATAAGTAGTTAAAACCTTAATAGTAGAAAACAATTTATAGTTTAATTTATAAATTAAGTATAATTTTTTACTAAAAATTATTTAAATATTAATATTTTTTAATTAATAGAATAGTATTTAATATGATCAATATTTTAATTTAAATATTTTTAATCTTCGAAATTGATTGTTATTTAGTGATTTTTTTTCAAAGTAAACTCACCATAATGTACTTAGCTAAATATAATTGCCCTTACAGCAAAAAGTAAAAGAAAAAGAAAATTACACATTTGATGAATCGGTAAAAGAAAAAAAAAACTTAATAAAAATTGCAAATAATAATTATTAAGTAATAAATATATGGAAAATATACAACAAGGTGTACTATAGTCACATATTTGTTGACAATTAAGGTATATGTGAAATTGTAGATGTAACTCTATCTTGAAGTGATTTAGTGGAAGAAGAAAGAAATAAAATGAGAAATTAATAAAAAGGGTAATGAAGTAAAATGGATGAGAAAAATGAATTAATTTATAATATTATTACATCTAGTGAAAGACAAATACTCTCTCAATATTTCTATTGGAGTTTTCTCTTCTATATGGAGCAGTTAAAAAGCTCATTAAATTTATAAAATAATAAATAATAAATATGTGGCCTGAAAATTTTAATTTAATGTATAGTTCTCCCAAGAGATCTGCATCTGCCAGTAAACTTAATATATATATATATATATATATATATATATATATATATATATTAATTTTAATCTTACTATGATTAAATTAAATAGTTACATGTTTCATATATTCAGTAAATTTTATTTTTATATTTTAGTTTCTGAAATTAAAAGTTAATCCAGTTTTAGTTTCCTAGATAAAAAAATGATTCAATCTTTTGATTTCAAAACAATATTATTATAATAATAGCTTCAAACTCTTGTTTAGAAATTGAAAACGGTCTGAAAATGAACTTTAAACCTCTAAATCGAGTATTAAAGACCACAAGTTCATTTTTCTAATAAAAATCGAAATTAGTTCAAATTTTAGAAGTTAAAAGATAATTAAACTGTATCTCTATTCTTAAAACAAGAATGTATGTTATATTGTTATCTGACTAACAAGAATGAGACAGTCTTTAGTAATTTTAAAAGTTTATTAAATCAAAATTAATAAAATTTAAAGTTTGAAAAATTAAAAATATATTTAAATGTTATATAAAAATCTGCATCATTGGCCCCAATTCTACACACTATCGAGTAATAATTTGACAGTATAACAGTAGGTTGAGTGTGACATTCTAGCCACTGCTACCATAACCAATAATTTTCTCTTTCAGAGAAGCTATTATTGTTTACACAAGTGGATGACTTTTATATAATAAATATGTTTTTTCATCATAACATTATTTACTACATTTTTAAATAGTAAATCACCTTTTACATTAAAAAATTAAATATATGTAATTATATATTAATAAAAAAAATGCTACGTCAAATCTTTGTTAACAACTCTATTTAATTTAATTAATCTCAACATTTTAAATTAAATAATATAATATAACAGATCCTAAACCAGATTATAAAAAAGATTTTTCCAAACAGTTCATAAATAAAAAATCATGACAAATCTATGACTTTTAAAAGGTAAATATATAAAAATCAACAATCTTATTATACACTAATCTATACTTAGTTGACAGTGTAAAATTTTACACTCACATCACATTATTTTCTCAATATAAAATATTATATACATACATACATACATATATATATATATATATATATATATATATATGTATGTATATAACTAGTATTAATGCAGTATTAAATAAAAGACATGTTGCAACCCCCCAAACCTAAACCAAAACCAGAAAACAGAAACTCCTTCACATTCTAATCAAAGACTCATTACCAAGATTCAAGATTGATGAACAATGAGAAATTAAAAGTTTCACATGCAAAGCATACTGAAGAATGAAGATCCAAAATGCGAATACAAGGTATTGTAGGGAAAACTATGTGTATCTATATATATATATATATATATATATATATATATATATATATATATATATATATATATATATATGTATGTATGTATGTATGTATGTAATATGTGTATCCATGGAGATCTACTTTCAAATTTTCATAGCAGATTTCAACTGAAAACATCATAAACAAGGTTTGCATGCATGTTTTGAACCGAACACAGTTTGAAGGTCAAACTAAAGCAGCAGATAGGAAAAATGCAGTGGTGAAGAACAGTGAAGCTGAACTAAAAAAGTTGAAATGATTAAGAAAAAGAAGAGCTGAAGAAATTGGTTACCTCAGAGAAAGAGTTATATATGGTTGACAATGAAATTGGCGACTTCAACATTCAAGTGTAGGAACTCCAAAACTGGTTCTGAATCTTCTGCTGATAGAATGATGAATCTCTTTGAGGGTTGATCTGGTGAGTGATATATAAGAAAAACCATGGATTTGATGTAGAAAGAAGCCATGTTTATTATCTCAGAGAGGAATCTCCTTTCTCTCTCTGTGTGATGGTAGTTTATAATTTATTTTTATGGTAGTCTGAAACACTTTGTTTAATTAAATGGTAAACCTATTTTATAATCATCAAAGCTCAGATGAACAGTGTAACTTATTACTGTGTAGAAAAACTGTCTCAGAGAGTGTGATGAAGAGTTCCAATGAGAGGGAATTATATATATTTATATTTTCAGTGAGTCTGATCATATCGTATAGTTTGATTTTCTTACCATTTATCTGACCAATACTGAGGCACGTGAGAGGCAGAATGCACGTGCCCCCACATTGTCTGCTTTTGTTTTGCTTCTTTTTTTGGTTTTCCATGTATTCTCTTTTTAAGACAACGCTATTTGAGGCATTAAACTCGACATTTCTTTTAAGGAAGATTCAAATTTTGTTCACTGTGCTGTGGTAAATGAATTTCTTCTGTTGTCAGTCCCTTTAAATATTTGGTTTATGACAGATTTTTATTTGAATTTTTCAGTTTGGTTTGAATGAGGTTTTCTTTTAAGATAAGTTAAGGAGTTCCAAAACTTTACTTCTTTTTTCTTAAAGTGATTTTGTAACGACGCCAATTTATATACCATCTCTATTAATTTATATCATTTCATTTATTGAAAACAAGCACAATATACACAATAATAAGTATGAAATTTTATATTACAAGATTTTTTTTCATAATATTTTCATGGAGAGTTATTAAACATAATTATTTTCTAAACAAACATCATATAGAAATTACATATATATAATACAAGGAATAAACTTGTAAGTTTATTTTACTTTTAAGTTCTAACATGGTTGAGATCATCTACTTCCGTGCACATACATAATCACCGCAAAAAGAAAAGTACATTTAAAAAAAAAAAAGGAAATAGTAAGTCAGAAATTGATTTAAAAACTTAGGCCGTGGATTTGAGGGAGTGAATTTGAGGAGATTTGAGAGAATTTGAAGATAAATTTTTTTGTCATTTATTTGAGTGAATTTTGAGGTAAATGAGAGTGAATTTGAAAATAAAATTTGTGAAAATTAGTATTAAATTGTAATGACGTGATAAATTGTAAAAAAATTAGTTGAGAGTTGAAAATGAAATAAGCTTAAACGATGAAAGAATATATATTAGTTTTCACAAATCATAAACTAATAAAATTAATTTGTCGTCTAGAAATTTAGAATTTAAGTATGCAACTATTAAAATTCTTACATAAAACATCTAAAATTCAAAATTTTTCATAATCTCATTTATGTCCCAAATAATCATACATATAATCATCATAAACAAAATCATAGACACCAACTCTAAAGAATTGATGTATAAACTAGTATTAAGAGATTTTGTATCTATTATTTCTAAATTTCTTTTACACCCATAAGTCATAACCATAATATGTACAGATCGCAACCAACTCATTAAAAAAAAATTTGTACCCAAAAACCATAACTAATATATATATATATATATATATATATATATATATATATATATATATATATATATATATATATATATATATTGTTTCGGTTATGGGACTGAGTCACTGAATACCTTCACAATTTGTCCTTCCTTGTCGTCCAGTCTTGTTTGCTCGTCCGGCATGACAATGACAGTAATAAATGCACAATAATTTCCTCTACCTACCTTTTATAGTTTTTGGCATGGGCCTAGGTTAACAATATTTTAATCTCAACCCAATCCCGGTCCAATACCCTTAAACGCGATTTACCTTAATCTCCTTAACATTAATCATCTATGCTTAAGAGGCTAGCCGTCCCTGCTGGCGCCTTGTAACCAACCCTTTAGATATAGACCTCTCTCGACTCACCAGTCATAATGATTTCAAAAATACATTTAGTGTCATTTATACACCAAACTATGATTCTACATACAATAATTTTTCCTTAAGAAAATATAATCTCAAAGTTCATAACTAAATCACAAACTAAAGATCATAATTTTCTCATTCACCAATTCAACAATCCATATAATATACTTGAGAACATTATATATATGAATTGTTATTATTATTTCAAAGTATCTTCTTCCCTTCTTTTATATTTATTATTATTTTCCTTTTATATTTATTACTTTTTTTTTTCTTATAAACATTTTTACAATTAAATATAACATTAAAAATTATCATTTTATATCACTTTAATAATTAGGGATATTTTGGTAATCTTCAATTTCTATTAGTTAAACAATTTTGTTTTATCTGTCACATCAATCAAATCCTACACTAATTCTCACAAACTTTACCTTCAAATCTACTCTCAATTACCCACAAATCCACTCAAAAAAACAACAAAAAAATTATCCTCAAATTCACTCAAATTCATTCAAATCATCTCCCCCAAATCATCTCCCTCAAATCATCTCCCTCAAATCCATCTAAAAAAACACAGCCTAAGCGATAATTTACTCTCTTGAGTGAAAATTTGATAAAAACAATCATATATTAATTTCAACTTAGACTCGTATATATATATATATATATATATATATATATATATATATATATATATAACTTAATTTAGCTATGAAATCAACTTAGAGGTACCAATTTCACAACATAATTAACAATATTGAGCTTAAAGAAATTACAAAAAAAAGAAGAATTCTAGCTTCCCTTAACTTAAAATATCGATTTCTTATAGTTTAACTTTTGCTAAATGCTGACAGAACTGTCTTCTTTAGAGACTTTGTTTGAAAAAATCAACCAGTTTAAAATGCTCGACACTCTAACTATTCAGAGGTGCAATTGATTTCTAAAATGGATGAATAGAGGATGTAAATTTGAGCGCCCATAATTTTTTATCTCCTTCCTTCTTTTGTGTTTATTGTTTTATTATTATTTTTCTTTTATTATTACATTGTAAATGTTGTACATAAAAAACAACGTAAAAGCATTGATGGACAAATAAGATCAAAGTATATTTTAAAAATTTAGCATAAAAAGAAAAAAAAAGTTAGTGTTGAAGAATGAGGTGAAAGACGAAAAATTTGAGTAATGAGGGTTCAAAATGAAATTTACGGAAGTTACAATTATAACATTCAAAAGTGTTGATGGAAAAAAAAATTGTTTAGACCATTACTTTGCATAACACAAATTGGTTATATTTGAACATATTCACCAATGCATTTGTAACAGCTGAATAATATATTAAGATCCTGCAACTAAGATTTTGAATATATGTATGTTACTTGATCAAGTAAAAGTATAAATCTATTTTTATCTGATGGTTCTAAATTACTGAATGCACATGTATGTGTCAAACGCATGATATGTCAAATGCATAACATCTAGATTTTATATTACTTGATGTAGTATCTATTATTTGGACCAACTTATTTGAAAACTTTAACATGGAAGAAGCTAGGGGAAAAACAATTATATAAAAGAAAAAATAAATATTTTTAAACTTCTGATGAAGCTACAAGTGTTGATTTTCATTTATAATCGAAATTGGTATTTTATATAAATTGTATTTTTTTAAAACAGATTAATTATGTTTAGAAAAACCTACTAATTTGGGAATGAATTACGTTATTTTTTATAGTATTTTTTACAACCGTAGTAATAATAGTCAGCAAATACTGAAGAATATATATATATTTTTAATTGTTAAAAAAATGAGAAAAGAATAATGTTGTATTATGAAAAAAGAAAAGACTTTGGTAGATATCCAAATTTAAATTATTAATCTCTTACATAATGTTTTTTTGTTTTATGAATCGCCACTTCCCAAAAGTTAGGAGGTGCATTTAGTAATTATGGAGGTGTATAAAGCAAAAGCCTCGTGATCAAAACAGAGCAAAGCAATTTGGCATGGGCTTTATTTGAGAGCCCAAACCCAATGATCGAAGAAGACAAGAGAAGAGACCTAATTTCTTGATTTTACAATCGGGTGCTTCTGTGTTTGTCTAGGTGTGGGCGTTTCTGAGTTACAGTGAGTGTGAAGCGACAGAGAACATAATCGTAGAGAAGAAAGAAGGATTGCGGCGATGGCGGCGCATCACGCGGAACCGACGAAGTTGCGGTGGGGCGAGCTGGAGGAGGATGACGGCGAGGATCTGGACTTCCTCCTCCCGCCGCGACAGGTCATAGGGCCAGATGAGAACGGCATCAAGAAAATAATTGAGTACAAGTTCGACGACGACGGAAACAAGGTCAAGATCACCACCACCACGCGCACACGTAAGCTCGCCAACGCGCGTCTCAGCAAACGTGCCGTCGAGCGTCGGTCCTGGCCCAAGTTCGGCGACGCCGTCCACGAAGACGTTGGCAGCCGCCTCACCATGGTCTCCACCGAAGAGATCCTTCTCGAACGCCCCAAGCCTCTTGGTAACACCTCTCTGTGGAATCCACCTTTCTTTACCGTTTATATTACAATTTCTCTGTTTTCTTTAGCAATTGCACTGTGGAAATGTCTCTCATAAAAAGCTATTGGAGAAAATGCATAAACTGCAATTACATTGAGTAATCTCTTTCTGTTCGCAATTCTGGATGACCTTCAGAATTGAAACGCGTCATGATTTGTAGCATTTTTTTTTAACTTTCAATTTGATTTTCCGAAACTGACAATTACACACTGTTTTATAGAGGTTGTGTATGGGAGAAATTGAACATCATGAAAACTAAACAAGAAAGGAGAATTTCTCTATCAGTTGATTCTGATTTTTTATTTCAAAACACTTATATGTCTTGAACAAATTTATAACCCAGTAGATTTTGGATGAGAAATTGATTGCTGAATCTGTAAAGAAAATTTAGGGAAACAGTTTTAACACAAGAAAAATTACGGGGTTTTTAAAAACCTTTGGTTGTGCATGAGAGTGAAAAGGTGAACTTGAGATCAGTTTGTTAAGCATAGATATCTAGATTTCTTCTAAGTAATTATAGGATTGTTATAGAGGAGGATAATAGGATTGATCTATCCTATCATCAGTATTTAATTACTGTGTTTCTGTGATTGTTATAAGGCTCGAAAACAGAGGAGCCGAAGACTGGTGGAGACCCCTTGGCTCAATTCCAGAAAGGTGCTGTTCTCATGGTGTGTAGGACATGTGGGAAGAAGGGCGATCACTGGACCTCAAGGTGTCCATACAAGGATCTTGCCCCACCATCTGAGGGATTCGTGGATAAGCCTGCAACATTAGATGCTGCAGCAGCAACAGGTGGTGCAACCAAGGGAGCCTACGTGCCTCCTGGTATGAGGGCAGGTGCTGAGAGGAGTGGTGGATCAGATATGCGGCGCAGGAACGATGAAAACTCTGTGAGGGTTACCAACCTCTCTGAAGACACAAGAGAGCCTGATTTGATGGAGCTGTTCCGTCCTTTTGGTCCCGTAAGCAGAGTTTATGTTGCCATTGATCAGAAGACCAGCATGAGCCGAGGTTTTGGCTTTGTTAACTTTGTCAACAGGGAAGATGCTCAACGGGCTATCACCAAACTCAATGGGTATGGATACGACAATCTCATACTCAGAGTTGAATGGGCAACTCCAAGGGCGAGCTAGATGCTTTTGTGCTTTTTTTCATTTTTGTGTTTTGAAGAAGGTCCATCTATTTTTGTAAGTTAATGTACTTGATTCCTTTTGATTTACCATTTAAAAGTATAGATTTGAGATTTTAATTTGGTTATTTATAAGTGTAGAAGGGTATACATTTATAGAGTATCCTAAATATATTAATCTATCTTACTTAGGGTGAGTCGATCCACTGCATTTTTTACTGTTCGATAAAATCAGGTTTTGAGATTATTACTCATTAAGTATGAATACTTTAAAGTATATTAGTTAGAAATAATCGAGATATTGAAAATGTAAAAACTTTAGAAAATTATTATGAATTATTAATAAAAAGATATTCTTCAAATAAGTCTTTGTAATTTTTTCTCATAAATTTGATCTCCCTTGATAGTTTTATTGTATTCTTTGGAACCTACTCTTCAAATAAAAGTTAATGAATGTTTATATTGCTGCGTTAACATGTTTAATTGTAATAGATATAAATTAAGGGTTTCCATTGAAAAAGTATATTTAAGCTATTTAATTGGTGGTTTTAACATATCCAATACATTTTATCAAATTCAAAATCAATGTAAAATATTCATTAATCCATATTACGTATTGTATTCGTTGACTTATCAATTAATTATATATAATATGAAATTTTCAAAAAAATTAAACTTTAGAAAATGCATTTTTCGCAACCTCTTCTTACCTTAAAGGTTATTTTAATCTAAGTAAGATTTTTTTTTTCATTTAATAGTTCTTTGAACTAATTCTTAAATCCATCTTCAATATTAAAAATTATTATATCAATATTTTAAAATTAATTTCGTTTTTGAAACACATACAATATTAACTTTGTTTTTAAGTCATTTTTTTTATGAAATATGTCCTAATTTCTAATACACATTTATATAACAATCACAAGTTAAATCACCACCAGAAATAGAATCAAAGTTTAGAATTTGAAATTGAAATATACAATTTATTAATATGTTGAGGCTAGTCTAAAGGAACATTTGAGAACATTAATAAAATAATTCAAGATTTAGAATGTTTTCTTTTTAAGACATGATTCAATATGTTAGTTGGAATGAAGACAAAAGTTGTTAGTAGTTATGTTGAGTAATCATATCTTTTTGTGTTTCTTTTCCAATCTTATTTCTTATGTCATTTTCTATTTTATCTTTTTTTTTTAATGAATTAAGCTCACTCAAAAGTCAAAAGCAAATATCTTTCTGAACTATAATTTCTGGTGTAAACAATTTCTCAAAAGAATTTATAAAATTGTAATTTGTTTAATCTAAATCAACCATTTATTTTTTTATTTTTAATTTCATTTTTTTAAACTAAAGCATTAACAAATCACAGTTTAAGGCACTACATTCACCATTTATTGCAGTGAAGCAAATGGCATATACATTGACTTTGTGAGGTGTATAGTATTGCAATAAACTTTAATATGTTGTATACCAAATTCTGTTCTTCATAATCCATCATTTTTCTTTTCTGGTGCAACATAGAACCTACCACCAACTGTCACATTGTTGAGAAAACATAAACCCTACCTTACCTTTGAAACTGCTAACAATTCAATTGTTGTAATCTTTCACTTCTAACATGCTAAATTTTTTAGTTTACACTTCAAATCTACCTCACCATACTGATTTTAGTTTCCTGTATGAAGAATATTTCAGTTAATTCAGATTTAGTTATTCCTCAAAGCATTATTAACTGATTATTTAAATATTATTATTATTATTATTATTATTATTATTATTATTATTATTATTATTAAAAATGCAGTAGTAGCCAAGTTCAGAAGTCAGAAAATTTGCATGATTTGGTATACAGATGAATAGAATTATATATTACAATTAAACCATAAATGAATACAAACATTACTAATTACTGAATATACTATATAACATGCCTCATCTATTTTTCTCATCTAATTATATGGCTAAGGCAAACCATAAATAAATAAATAAACCAACCAACTTTCCCAGCAAACATAGTAACATTATTTCATCTGATATTCACTGTAACACCTGAGTGGCCTTGACATGAGTCTGCATAACTTCTCATTAGATAGTTCAAATCTTTGTACAGAACTGTTTGATGTTTCTCCACATATTTTCTCCTTAGGCATTCCAATCTCCTTGGCCAAATTCTCTGCCCCACTTTGTGAATCTATTACTTTATCAAAGCAAATGTATCTACCAGAAGCATTGTTGTTCATTGCCTTCAACACACTTGCATGAGCTTCTGCCAATTTGGTCAAATCCACGGTTGCTAGCAGACCAAGAGAATACATTTCTTGACCACCTACATCAGCAATTTTAAGGTTTTAGATTCTATTATGCTTTTTCAAAATAATAGACAATAACCAGTTGAAGATTGTTCTCAGATATATAACTTACATCCTAAGAACTCAAGGTAGTATATATACTAAAATAGCAGTTACATGAAAAATGAGATATGAGTTAGCAAAATACTGATTAAACTCAGAAACTTGATAGCCAATGGAACAAGAGATTGGACCGTTTTGGTCAATAGTAGTACCTTTGAGGTAAGCAATTGTTGCTGTTGGATTCCTGTGACAAAATTGAGGACCTGTAATTAGAGCTGGGCAAATGGTAGTGAGTTTCAAACCCCTCTCATTGGCTATTCTCCAAGCAGCCTTCTCTGCTCTCATCTTCCCCAGTGCATACCAGAGCTGCCATACAAATTCAAAACACAAAGCATGGTCATGAATGATCATTTTTTACCTACATAAACATGTTAGATGGTAAAAAAATCTAAGAAAATAACACCAATGAGGTGAAACCACTGTGCAAAGTTACCTTCTTTTCTATGCAGAATGATTCACTGCTCCAAGAGCCATGATTAATAACTGGGGTGTGGTCTGATTGTGCAGTGTCTTGCCACACACAAGCTGCTAGTGAGGAAGTGAACACACATCTGTTTATTGAAGGTGTTCTTGCACATGCTTCCATCACATTCTCAGCAACCCTTACTTCAATCTCAGCCATTGATTTCTAGAAATCAGACAAACAATTGCTCAGATATTATACAGTAATTTTTCTTCTAGATATTGTTAATAATAGTTCCTTGATGGTGTTTACATGAATGTAGCTCATTGTGATTTCAGAAACTTCTCTAAATCTTGCTTAGTGTGATTTCAAATCAGTGTTTAAGCCAAACCAGGGATAAAAAAGTATAAACATCTCTTTTATCTGTCTAACTAACAAAGTTTTGTGAAATGAAAATTTCAAAACACAGAGTAATTTGTTCAATCATGCACATGCTCATGAGCTCTTCTGTAACACTTATCCTGCAATAAGTTGTTTATGCATTTATTGGTGTTGTTGATGTCACCTAACCAAAAGGGTTTTTTCCAAATAGCAGTTATTTCCCAAAGAGACAGGTTTTTGGACATTCCAGTTAGGTAGATGAGGTGTCACATTTAGAAGGGTAAATAAAAAATTATAGATAATTTAATCAATCAAATTGCAGATTTTTCTAAAATGGAAAGACACTAAAATCACACAGTAAAAAAACCAGTTTACAGAATACAAATTTAATTAACCTAAAGTAATAAATCTAAAACCCTAACGAATTGTAATCTAGAAGCATTACTGCAGAAAAAAGTGTTCTTACCGTGTATCCAGAAAGACCTGCAGGATCTGTGAATGCAGAGGTGTGAAAAACTCCACGACAGCCCTGAAATGCTTTCTCCAACCCATCAATGTCAGTTAGCTTTGCCATTATTGCTTCCAACTTTCCTTCTGCAGTTTTCTCAATTTCCTTCACTTTCTCCATCTCCTCTGCACAGATCAACCAACCATTCTTAACTATTACCATCTTCTACAACATTCACTCAACAATAGAATAAAGATGAATTCTTTCTTCCTTTCTGTATCATTATTGTTGCTGCATTTATTGTTATGTTCATTGCTATTGGTGTTGCTGTTCCTCCATAGTAATTCTTAATTGTTTTACTTGCTGTGTTTTTTATTTATAAAAAACCAAATAACATATAAAAATAAAAGTCTAGAAATTTATTTAAAAATACTTAAATTAATAAAATATTTAAATCTTAATTAACTCTACAAAAATATTAATAATCACATGAAAACACATTGAAAACAATAGAAAAAGAATTTTCATGCATTTTAACTTTAATGAAAAAATAATTTTCACCTTTCACCCTTACACAACATCTACCATAAAAGAAATATGATTAAATGGCTCAATATATATGATGTTAAACATTTTAGTTTTTATATATACCATTTTAAATATTCTTAAATCTCCATCATCGAAATTCATGAAATTTAAATATAAAAAAATAATGAAATTAAAAATACAAGAAGTAGAAGTCAATAATTGCTCAAATTAAAAAAAAAAGTCATCTGAATCTTTTAATGTATATTATTGCAGTCAAAAAATATATCATATCACATCATATGCAGAGACATCTAATAATTATTGTGGACCGTCGAGATTAATTTGGATATGACGCGTACCAATTATATCCATTTGTATAGTTTGTTATGGGTTTATATTATCATATTAATTAATACAGATTATATATAGCACAGAAAATTATTTATTAGAAGAATAATTTTTTAATTAATCTCCAATTATATTAATATAATTTTCCCCTTAAATTAATGGAGGAAAAAGAACGTGTATTTTTTTTTATTCGATAACTTCTTGCATCAGCACTCTTTGGTTTGTCAGCATACACGATACACTTTACTACACCACAATAAACAAAATACTAATATGAAGACATTGAATTTATATATTTATATATATATATATATATATATATATATATATATATATATTTATATATATAATTTAAATAAGTCAATAAAAATGTTAGAAAAAAATTGACATAAAATTGGTAAATATTCTTTATTAAAAATATAAAAAAAATATAAGGAAAGTTTGAAGGAAAATAAATAGAAAGCCACTAAAGAAAGTATAAGATGAATAATAATATTATATATTGAATGTGATCTTTGGTATATGTGACTTATTCCTCATTCAAAATTTGCACACTAGAGTAATCAATTTGCTCATCTTATGAAACATATAAAAAAATTGAAAATTTTTCAATATATATAATAACATTATCTAGCAACTACTCTCGATACTTTGTTTATAATTAAATGTTGAATTTGTTCTTTCAAATATTAATATACTAATTAATATGATTTTATTACCCAAATATTTAATAAAAAAACTTTGAAAATTCAATTTTTTAAACAACTTTTAACATTCAAATTTTAATATAAAAAAAGATAAAACTATTTCACCAATTTGAATATTTGTTCCTTTGTGGACATGAAATTGCCAACTATGCACACTTTTTCATCACACAATACAATCATCTTCCACGCAACAAGTTTGAAAAACTCAAATTCATATTAAGTTTAATAAAACAACAAATAACCTAAATTTTGCAAACAAATAATTAATCAAAATGCATCTCACGAGTTGAGTTAACCCTGACGGAACTCTCTCATGGCAGAAGAATCAACTGTTTTTTTTAATAAATCATTTTTTAAATGTAAAGGTTTTTCATTTTCACACAGAAAAATTCATAAACTATCTAGTTAGATTAATTAATGAACTATTAGAGAATAATTAACGAATAAATAAAACGTTTATGCTACCTAAAGTTTGGAAAATGCGAATTAGGTGTTGAAATTTTTTATAAAGATCGTGTTTTCTGAATCTCTTCCCCTGTTTCCATCACAACTACCCAGTTAAAAATTTCAGCTTCAAAACATAAATTCAATGAGAAAATCATAAAACCATAAAACCATAATCAAATGGATCGTACCCAATAAACAAAACCCAGTTCAAGAAAGAACACCTAATAATCTTATCATAAGCTTTTTTCTTAGCTTATTCATGAACGAAAAAGAAGCAATTTTTCTGAGTTTTTAATTCGATTTTTGAAGTTTTTAAGGTTGAATCAAAGTGATTATGGAAAAGGAAACGAAAGTTGATGAAAAGTTTACCTGGGTTTTCAACTGTGATCCGAAGAGAGTAACCTAATTGCAAGAGATGGTTGACCAAGGCAAGTCCAACATAAGAAACACCACTTGTAACACACAACAATGTCCCTTTTTCATCACCATCTTCATAGTAAGAAGAAACAAGGTGGTGGTTTCTTCCCCCTTCATCGTCTTTTCTGGCGGCCACCACCAATTTCCGGCAAAAGGCCTCCATCTCCGTCTTCTCACTCTCCCATGTGCACATGACACCCATTATATTTAGACCAAAGTATAATAATATAAGATATAATATAAGGTGGTAAAGATTAATATGAAATCTAGGGAAAGGATTATTGAAAAAAGTGAAAGGAATTTGATGAAGTTGAAGATGATTTTAGGGTTTTGGTGGTTGATGGAAATGAAAATGGTGGTAATTTATAGAGGTTTAGTCCAAAGGGTCAAGTGAGAGGCTTGGTTGTGCTACTTTATCGTCAAAGTCCAGCAAGGTGGGTATATACCTATGAAATAATAATAATAATAATTAATAATTAATGATTAATAGTAAAAGTTGTAAAAGTTGCTAGATTCAAAGGAAGAACAAACTAAGAAACTAAAAGGAACAAACTAGGAAGTTTACACATTAGACCTTGTTTTGTGTTTGACTTTATTACTTTGCTTCTTTATGTTAGTGCACAAAAAAGACTTTCTTTTTAAATATTTTTCAACTAAAAGTGTATTAGGGCATTTACCACTTAAGTTTTATAAAAAAGAAGTTCCTATTAGAAAATATTGATGTGACATAAGTAAAAATGTTTTCCAATCTTGAAAATGTCTCGGACTTATTAATATTTTGTTTTATAATTGTTTCAGTAGGGATGTAGGGACCAAGATACGAACCTAACAACCTTACTTTCTTCCTTCTCTGTGTTGCTTTCACTATGTCGTCTTTCTCTCTTCTCCAAAGCTCTGAGTACGGTGGGCTGGGTACCTGCAAAGGCACTCCGACGCTCAAGTCAATAATGGTCTTAGTTAGAGCAACTGAATCTTTCTTAATTTTCTCTTAGGGGAAAAACGTACCTTTTTTCTGGTATGCTGTGTGTATTTAAAGGAATAAAATAAACCGTTTACCTGAAATCTCGGGTGGTTACTGGAGTTGGCTATCTATAAGTTATAACTGCTAGATATTGAGTCAAGTACTTCCATGATTCACGGCGCTTGTTAGCCAATATGCGTAACTGTTTATTTGTAACCGCTAGATCACGATGTCGCATATTGTATGTCGATCATCATGCGTGTCGATCTGGGCGGACGACGTGTCGATTGTCGAGCCTCAACTGGACGACAACGCCACATGGTCGTATGTTATTATAGTCGGTTGTCTAGTGGTCGACCACACTAAGTGGTCGGATGTCATTACGGGCATGAGAATGTCCTGCATTGGTTTAATTGTCGTCGGGTTATTGGTCGACAGTTGGAGGATTAGGTATCCTATAGTACAAGCCCCCCAAGTCCGAGTAAATGGGTGATGACAGAGTTATGAAGGACTTTTAAGTAATGTGTGAAGTGTATGACAGCTGTACGGGGCGTTACGAATTTTGGGTTTTCCCGCTCCTGTAGGGAAGTGAGGGGACGCGTCGTAACAGCCGTTAGATTAGAAAGGATCGGACGGCGCCTGACGATTACTTCATCCATAAGGCGTTGATAAGTAGCTCCGGCGTTCTTCAACCCGAATGGCATTACTTCATAACAGTAATTTGCGCGTTCGGTAATAAAGGCTGTCTTGCTTTGATCGGGCTCGTACATCGGAATCTGGTTATAGCCTGAGTAAGCGTCGAGGAAGCTTAGTATTACATGACCTGAAGCTCCATCTACCAGACGATCGATGCTGGGTAAAGGGTACGAGTCTTTAGGACATGCCTTGTTAAGATCAGTGAAATCGACACACATTCTCCATTGGCCGTTGGACTTTTTGACCATAACTACGTTTGACAGCCACGTAGTGTACGTCAATTCTCTGATGAATTGGGCATTCAGCAGTTTCCCAACCTCAGCTTGGATAGCCTGGCGTTTCTCTTCCCCGACTCGTCGCTTCTTCTGGGCGACAGGTCGTGCCTCCCGGAAGATGGATAACTTGTGGGCCATGACCCCGGGATGGATGCCTGGCATATCAGCAGCTGTCCATGCGAACAAGTCTGCGTTGTTCCGTAGAATGCGTCCCAAATCGTGCTCTTCGCTGGAGGTGAGGTCTCCGCCAATGCTAGTGGTTTTGGATGTGTCTGTCGTTAAGGACAGGAGTTTGACTTCGCCTTGCGGATGTAGACGCTCGTCTACGTTGGTGCGGGGGTCTAGATCGGCTGCCGCTGCCTCGGGTCCTTTTGTCCTTCTGGTTGGGACGAAGGGAGTGATTTTTAACCCGGCGACATAGCACTGTCGAGCTGTGCGCTGATCGGCCCTCACAGTACAAATGCCACCATGGTCTGTTGGGAACTTCATGGCGAGGTGAGGAGTAGATACGATTGCCCCAAACGCGTTCAGACAAGGTCGTCCTAGCAGGGCGTTGTACGATGCATTTGCCTCGACCAGCAGGAATCGAACTCGAAGTTCTGGTGCCTCTCGACTCGTTCCGAGCCGAGTCCGCAGGTCAAGGTATCCTCTGGTATCGACCCGTTCTCCTGAGAATCCGACAATCTGCTCATTAAACGGGGCGATGAGGTCCTCTGATAGGTCCATTTTCTGAAAAGTGGACCAATATAAAATGTTGACCGAGCTTCCTTGGTCGATGAGGACCTTGCTGACATCATACCGAGCTATATTAGCTGTGATGACCATAGGATCATCATGATCAGGATCGGGGGCATGGAAGTCAGCGTTAGTGAACGTGATGTCAGGGATCGACCGAGCCTGTCGCTCGACCATATGGACCGACTTCAACTGTCTCAAATGTCGCTTCCTCGCCGAAGCCGACACGCCTCCCCCCGCAAAACCACCAGATATGGTGTCGATTCGGCCTCGGACTGAGCGCTCTCTCTCTGTGCGTCGAGGTGGACTGCGCGATCGCCTACGGTGTCGATCATCTTTAGGGGGAGATCGCTGGGGACTGCGCCTAGGAGGATCTCTTCGGCGAGGAGTTGTTGCTCTAGCGGAAACTCTCTCCTTGACGTAAGTCTGGAGATAACCTGCACGAATGAGTCGTTCTAACTCGTCTCTTACTGCGTTACATTCGTCCGTGTCGTGCCCACGGTTCATGTGGAACCGGCAAGTTTTGCTGTTATCCGTGTTCTTTGGGGTGGCGCTCCGCCGCACGGTGAGAAGCTCGGCGTGTAAGGCCTCTTCTAGCACTCTCGCCCTTGGTGCGTTGAGAGTCGTGTAGCGATCGTATTTAGACGTCCACCCCGACTCCTTCCTAGGTGGTCGATCTGGTCTGTAGTCATTGGGGGGTCGTTTCGTTGGTTTTCCTGTTTCACGGTTAGGGGCATCTTGCTGGTGTTTCTTCCTGGAGTTACGGTGATCTTCGATGCGGATGAATTTCGCCATCGTGGATTGGAGTTCCTCCATGGATGCTGGAGGGTCAGCATATAATTGTTCTGAGACTTGTCCTGGCCTTAGGCAGGACGACAGGTTGCTGATGATAAAGGTGGGAGTAATATCTGGCACGCGCCGTGCCGTCTCGATGTACCGCTGCATGAAAGCTTTCAGGGTCTCATCTTTCTCTTGCCTGGTATGGACAAGCTCAGTAGCAGTCATCGCTGGTTTTTTATTGGCTGCGTACTGTTTTCGGAATAAAGATTCGACGGTTGCAAAGCAATCTATGGAATTACGGGGGAGTTTATGGAACCATTCTAGAGCTTCCCCTTTAAGGGATAAGGAGAAAGCTCTGCATATCACCGGATCGCTGTCAGTATAGAATGCCATGGCATCTATGAAATTACGTAAATGGTCATCTGGATCTTCAGAGCCATTGTAGCGTTCCAGAGTTGGAGGGGGCTTGTCTGGCATGGTTGCTTGCATTATGGCCTCTGTGAATGGAAACAGGTTAGTGAGGCGCATAGGAGTAGGCCCCCTCCTTCCTCCACCGGCTCGTTCAGAGGCTCTCCCATGATGACTGGCCTCGTTATCCTCCTGTCTGTTGGAGGCAGATAACTCTGTTGCGGGGATCTGTGCTCGCAGCGCGGCTATCTCCTCTGCGTGTTTACGTTGAGTCTCCTGCATGGTTTGTGCTTGTGCCTCAATTTGCGCCTGCAATTGCCTGATCAAATCGTGCGTATTTGAATTTTCCATTGCTCCGGTGGTCGTTGTTGGGATAGTAATCTCGGGCCCCACGGTGGGCGCCAAAATGTTTCAGTAGGGATGTAGGGACCAAGATACGAACCTAACAACCTTACTTTCTTCCTTCTCTGTGTTGCTTTCACTATGTCGTCTTTCTCTCTTCTCCAAAGCTCTGAGTACGGTGGGCTGGGTACCTGCAAAGGCACTCCGACGCTCAAGTCAATAATGGTCTTAGTTAGAGCAACTGAATCTTTCTTAATTTTCTCTTAGGGGAAAAACGTACCTTTTTTCTGGTATGCTGTGTGTATTTAAAGGAATAAAATAAACCGTTTACCTGAAATCTCGGGTGGTTACTGGAGTTGGCTATCTATAAGTTATAACTGCTAGATATTGAGTCAAGTACTTCCATGATTCACGGCGCTTGTTAGCCAATATGCGTAACTGTTTATTTGTAACCGCTAGATCACGATGTCGCATATTGTATGTCGATCATCATGCGTGTCGATCTGGGCGGACGACGTGTCGATTGTCGAGCCTCAACTGGACGACAACGCCACATGGTCGTATGTTATTATAGTCGGTTGTCTAGTGGTCGACCACACTAAGTGGTCGGATGTCATTACGGGCATGAGAATGTCCTGCATTGGTTTAATTGTCGTCGGGTTATTGGTCGACAGTTGGAGGATTAGGTATCCTATAGTACAATAATATTTTTGATTTATAAAATCTTTAGTAGTAAAATTTGAAAAAAACATTGTTTAGAGTTGGTTGTATCGAATAGAAATAAGATCAATTTAGAATATATAAATGAATAAAAATCTTATTTTACAAGTTGAATTTAGAGTATATAAATGAATAAAAATCTTATTTTACAAGTTGATTTTTATAAGATTGAGTTAGCTTATCTGTTTTAACTCGACATGTGTTTATTATTTAACTATTTTTTTTTTCTTTAAAAATTGTTATAATTTTTATTATGCAAATTATTTATATGTTTTGTCATAATTTGTTTTAATGTTTTGCAGCTATCCGTAAAATAGTACATGATGAAATGATTTCGAAAAATCATAAAGAAAATAAGATAAAAAATAAATTTTATTTTACAAGTAGATTTTTGTAAGGTTGAGTTAGCTTGTATACCTCGACATATATGTTTATTATTTAAATTCTTTTTCTTTAAAAACTGTTATAATTTGTATTCTTATCATGTAAATTATTTATACATTTTGTCGTATTTTCTTTTTAAGTTTTTGCAGCTGTCCGTAAAATAGTATATGACCGAATGATGTTACGCAAAAAAAATCATAAAAATAAATAAAATGAGATAAAAAATAAATCCATAATAATTCCTATTTTTTTTTCTAATAAATTTAATCGGTACATTTAAAATAGTTGAGCAAAGAGTTGGTTGTTAAAATCAGCTTTTATCTAAAATTAGCAATGGAAAGTCTTTTACTTTATTTATGCAAACAGAAAACAAATACAAAATTGTCTTTTATGCTTGTAAACCATTTTATTATTTGTTGGGATTAATTTACGTAACAAAGTATCCTAATATTTTGAGAAAACGCCAAGTTTAGTGTGGGTCACCGTTCCTTTAATTCTTTAAGTACACAATTAGTTATACCTTCTATTAATTAATATAGCTTTAATAGTTTTACCTAAAATATGATGTATCTATTATACACTACTTTACATGTTTATATTTATTTTATTGAAATTGAATCTGTATAAATATATTATTTAAATATTCTTAATTATATGTTAAGTATGGTTCGAGAATTCATAAAAGGTAACATAATATCTTATTAAGATAGATTTCATATATGATTCTAATATTAAGAAATAGAAAATTTTAATTTAATTTTAGAAAATTATTTATAATATGAGGTTTATATTTATATTTATTAATATATTATAAATATTTACAACAATCTCCTATCATTTCATTTTAATAGCATAATATAATTAAAAATAAAACATTTAATTATTAATATTTAGAAAACTTATTATCTAATGTATATCTCATATATTCATCCAACATATAAGACTATATTAATATAAGACATATTCATGTTAAGTTTATCCAACATATAAGACTATATTAATATAAGACATATTCATGTTAAGTTTCTAACTATGGTTCTGTTCCAAAAATATACCTAATAAAATCTATGATTGTTCCACAACTCAGATGATTGGTTGATAATCTCTCAAAGAAAATCCTAAATTTGTATATTCATTTGCTCACACTAAAAGATGATCATTGCAAAAAAAAAAATACAAACATATAACAAACAAATAAGAGAGGATAAACTAATATACAAAAGAAATTTTATATATTCATAAAACATGTTTATATGATAAAATGCACTCCAAAATCTCATACAGACATAAAATATAAAATCAAAGACTATTCTAAATTCAATTATTTAGATATAAACATTGATGTCGAATCTCAGAAGGTTTTACACTTCTAGTGGACTCTACTACACCATAGAAGATAGGTTTCACCTTACCACTCACAAGGTTGATCTTATATTGTCATGAGAACTATATTGTTCTTTAGAATAGGATCTCCTAACACTCTCAACCCCTCAATCATTTTTCTCTATATGAGTTGAATGGTTAGTAAAGTGTTAAGATAATTTCCAACTCTAGACTCCCACATCAATGCATATACTTCCCAAAAACTAGAACTTCTCCATGAAATTCCTTTCTCCAAAAAAACCACACTTTACTTCATTTGTATAACTATTATCTCATACAAAATCCATTCATCTACACAAAACATAACAATATATTTCATACATTCATAGCATCAATACACAAGCATTCATACATCAACAAACCACTATAAGCATCATACATGTTTATAATCATCAATAATTTCATCATAAGTAAATCATACCTGTCAAACAAGTTCTTATGAAATTTCAACAATGGAAAAAAGATTTTATGATACCATTGAGTGTCACAAAACTCACCCACCACCACGAATCCAGAGGTGACTCTAGAAGGCTCCCACCTAGTGCCAACCACAATGGCGATCGACGCCACTTCTCACCCAACCAGCCTACGACTCATCCAACAAGACCACCACTAGAGCTCCCAGGATTTAAATATGGAAATGTCGCCCAATGGCAGAAAGTGGCGCCTAATGACAAACCAAATAGAGAATCCCTACACAAGTAGTGCCCATCGATTTTGATCAACGCCCAACAACACCAAGTCAGTGAGTTCTCTAACTTTAATTTGTCAAAGAGAGAACCAACTCATAGAAGCCACTATCTTTGCGACGTCCGCTATCAGTGGCGTCCAAAGGCATATCAAAAATCAAATTTCCCCATTTGAGCTTTAACAAGGTAATTTGACACTTAAGTTCATTCTCATTTCATAAACATTCTATTTTCATAAAATTTTGTGTCCTTAAATCAAGTAGAGTCATATTACTTAAAGGATCTCACATGGGTACTTTTAGCCAACAAAATCACTAATACATGACAAATTCAACAAGTCAAATAATACAGACCACAATCAATAATAATTCATAACTCAAGCTTAAATCACATTCAAATTATAACTAATAATTAAAATATACAACACCATATAAAGAATGCAAATTTAGTTTCCATTACTTATTAGGACAACTGAAACAACTCTAGACAATCAAACACCTCTAGTTTCACAGAATACTCTATCTATACATTATAAAGACGATCAGGATATGTCGTTATGATAATTGATTAATAGAGAGCCATATAGAAGATTAAAAAGTTGCATACAAGTAGAAGAAGATTTACATGCAATAGAAAACATAAATAGACTAAGAAAAGAGTTGAAACTCAATTAGATGAACAAGAATAAAGAGAGAGAACAAAAAAGTTAGAAAACTTTAGAAAAATAATTTCTAAAGAGATTGTGTGTTTTAAAATAATAAAATTAGTTTATAACCAAACTAATTATATTAAATCATTTTAATATTAAAATAATCAAGTCTCACTGTTTTTAAACCACGGTAAATTCTAAAATTCTAAAATGTCATTTTCTAGATTTTTATATCTCATAATTAACATTGAATGTATCACAGCTTGATTGAATTATGTATCCCAATTATATTGAATGATTAAATTAACTTTTTTTGACAGAATTTTATTAAAAAATATTATACTTTGAATTTCGAATGATCACCCAATTTTATTTTATTTTTTGGAGAGAGATACAAGGTTAATTAATTTTTGTATCACTCTTTAGGTAAAGATTATAACACATCATCTTCCACTTTTTCAATAATTATTATATACCAAACACTATGAAAAAAAAGTAGAAAGCCTAAAGAGAGGGGTTCTACGTATGCGCCATGAAAGTAGAAAACTGGTTTAACAAACCCTATGAAAAAGTCAGAATCATCAAAATCAAAGTTCTTTTTTAGTCAATACACATTTAGTTCTTTTAGGGTTTATATGTTTTCCTTTGGGGGAAAAAAAGAAAAAATAAAGAAAGTGAAAGAAAAAAGCAGTATAATATTTTAGGTTATTTAAGTGTAACAAAAATGAAAGGGATCATCTGACAAATTTGATTGTTAGAAAATGAAAGGAAATATAGAAAAATGTATAAAATGACTCTATCTAATCCCTTGATTTTCAATCTATTCGATAAATTATTAACTTATTTTATAGAAAACGTTATCAAATTATGTGAAGAGAAATCATATTACTATAACCGTAACACTTTATATTACTAATTGTTGATTTATTTCAAAATTAAAGAAAACATAGATCACTTTAATTATATTCTATACCTCTCTTTGCTTTACAATTAAATTACAATCACACAGTAATTTACATAACATAAAATAATACATATATATCATACTACAATTTTATATTATAAATAAAATATAACACGATTAAATAAATTCATCTTGTTTAAACGACCTTGTTCCTTTAATATAAAACTAATGATTAAAAGTAAAGTAAAGTGTAAATAAATGAGCGTTTACTTGTGTAATTTTTTTGTTCTCATCTTTTAACTTTAAAATTTTACGTATGTTTGTTTGTTTCAAATATTTATACAGATTTTTTTTTGGTGTTAACTTTTAAAACATGAAACAGATTGAAAGCAATATATGGCAACTTTGCAATTAAAAAACAAAAAATTAAAACACAAATAAACAGATTCTACTAAACTCTCCACTGATCGAAGAAAAAAAACAGCAAGAGAAAATGCAGATAATGCAAGAAAATAGGTTCTAATTACAAATGAAACATGTCCAAAATCAGCATCAACATCAAATTTATAAATTAAAAATAATATTTTGACACATAAAATTTTATCATTCATTTGATATTATCATTTTTTACATTTTACTTTCTTTTTTCTCAAAAAAAAAATACAAAAATTAATTTTTTTATGATTATTTTACTTTCATATTGTAATATTGTATGTTTACTTCACTCAAAAATTACTCTTATGAATTGGGTCATATATGATTAGCTATAGGTAATGCATATATAGTAACAAAATATTAATGTAATTTCAACTTTTAATTTTTGTTAAATATGATTATTTAAATTACTGAGTAACTCATTTTAGTCGATTAATAATATATTATTATTATTATTATTATTATTATTAAATGTACAGGTGAAGCATCCATTTTTGTTTTTGAAAAGAAAAGAAGAAGAAGAAATGTTTAAAAGTTGGTTAAAATTGTTATATGTGTCTTTTTCTTTCATTATCTTGGACTTAATAATTCTCGTAGGCTTAGCTTTGATTGAAGGATGAGAATGGAAAGTGATGAAATCACGTGCAGTGTTTATAGCTACCACCATGGACCACTGTAAATAAAAAATAAAAAAATTGAATGTGTTTAAATTTTCAATGATTTAATAGTATTTTTTTTTATTTGTAGTAGTGATTCAATATTTTATTAATTTATTTAGTGTGAAATTTATATTTTTTTAAAACATCTAACATGGTACTGTCTGTAATATCTATGTTAGTTTAGATAGTGATGAGCTAACTAATACAACCACTCACTCTGTATTTCTCATGTAAAGAACAAAATACGAGGAACGGTGTTATTGTTAATACGAAGAACCATTTGACTTTTTTTAAAAAAAATACAGGAAAATAAAAAAATATTGAATCAGGCTATAAATATAAATATAAAATTTGTTATTAAACTAATTTAAATACATATAGTCTTTTTTGCTTTAAATTTGAAAATAAATTATTATTTTTAATTTGAAGATTAAACTTTACGAAATTGAAGTTAAAATGTTATATTTATCATATGATAAAATGATTTTTCATCGTAATTGCATGAATTAATTAAGATACCAAAATAATATACAAGATTCGTGACACTAATTTTTGGAGTGAAATTATCCCAAAATATTTTATTTTTTAAAATTTTATATAGTCTTTTTTTGCTTTAAATTTGAAAAAAAAAAAACTTATTTTTCTAATTCGAAGATTAACTTTTACATCTTCTTTAAGTGGAAGTCAAAATGTTATATTTGTGATAATTCATGATAAAATGGTTTTTCATCGTAATTGCATGAATTAATTAAGATACCAAAATAATATACAAAAAATGTTATATTTTTTTAATTTTATATGTAATTTTATAAAAACAAAAAAATTGTTAAAAAGATAATGAAAGAGTTTCATTAGTGAATCATATTAATACAGAAGGATAAAGTATCTAAAATTTAGTATGATAATATAATAAAATCATTTAGTGTGTAATTAATTGTAATAACAAAATTATTCTAATGTTATTCTATACTTCATTTCATCAAATATACATGAGCATGCATACATCTTTATAGATTATGAATCTATCTAACAAAAGAATATTTTTCCAAAAAATATCTATTAATGTCTTCGTGAAGACAGTTGAATAATATTTTTATAAATTAATATTTATATTATTTAAGTATATTTAAATTTTATGGATTAAGAATAAATTTAAGGTGTAAAAAATCTAGAACTTGTAATGTTTTAGATGTGTAATTATTTTTTTTTTCAACATCTTAGTCTGTATGGTTTAATATATATGAATATGGCGTTGCAACACTACCTGACGCAACAGCGTACCAAACACGACTTTGAGCATTTATTTATTTACTTATTGGCACAGTTGAATGCTTTATCGGTCAATCTTCTAAATAGTCGCAATCGTGTTCTCTTTTTATAACATCTTTGGATCAGAATTTACAGGTAGGATAGAAATCATATAACAAAATATCTTATTAAAAATATAATGTTTTAATAATATTTAAGAAGTTTCATGGTGAGATCAAATACAATATTTCTTCAAATCCAATTTTATATTTAAGATAGAATTGGACTTTAAGTCTAATTCAAGCTTACAAAATCGGTTTGTAAGGTGAGATTTACACTCATTTATATATTTATAATTGGTAGTCAGATAGCGGTCCGGTAGCGGGTGGAACAATATGTCCAACCAACAACAGATATTATTAATGTTTCTGTTATGTGATTAATGCTCCTGAGAAAATAAAACTAGATGTTGGGTTCCTTTTGAAAGGTTGCAAGTAGTAGAGTCCTTTGTACACATTAGCACATCCAATCATCCTCAATGTAGAGCTGTCCTGAATTTGACACATCTAAGAGGAAAAAGTTAGAGTACAATTTATATCTCTAGTTAAACTTTGGACAGATATAAGATTGAAAGTAAATTCAAGTATATATAAAATATTAAAAATTATGAATTTAGTGGAAAATTATATAGTTCCTGCATAGTGAGCTGTAACAATAGAATTGTTTGGCAGTCTAACAAATATTGACTTTATTTTAGTGAAAGTTATGAATTGATTATTGTCATGGGTCACATGATCAGTAGCCCCTGTGTCAATAATCCATGAGAACATACTTTGTTTGTCCTCTGCAGTGTCTTTATGTATCTGCTGACACTATGAGAAGGGTTGTCCACCTTTTCAAGCATTTGCAATAATTTTTGCATCTGTTCTAGAGTGAAAGAACTCTGAACATAACCCTGTTGGCTGATTTGTGAGGCAGTAGAAGTAAAGCAAGCATTGGCAGAACCACATTCACTTTGTCCCCCATTATTCTGACTATTATTGTCATTTTTCTTGTACCATGGTGGATATCCATGTTTAGAATAGCATTCATCTACTGTATGGTTCATTTTATTGCAATGAGAACACTATTTCCCATAATTTGGGTTTCTTTCTCTCCCTCTTCCCTGACAACGAGGGGCAGTTCCACGTCCATGACATTTCCAACTCTGGTCACTCCTCCACTGACTCTGTTTTTCAGTGGTGTTGGCAAGAACCTTAATATCATTGTGGTTGGTGAGGCTAGAGTCATGTTTTTCCTGTCTTTCTTGTTGTATAATGAGAGAAAACACACGATTGATGCTGGGTAGAGGCTCCATCAACAATATTTGTGTCCTCACATTATTGTAACCATCATTTAAGCCCTTTAAGAAGTAGATCACGTGTTCCATTTCTCTGTATTTATGAGAAATCTTAGACAACTCACAACTGCAGGGAATCTTGCAACTACAACTTGGGATGGGTCTGAGAAACTCCAGTTCTTCCCATAAGATTTTCAAGTCAGTAAAATACTAACTTACACTTCTTTCTCCTTGTTTAATAGAGTGAATTTCTTGGAGCAAGTCTGAAAGCTTAAAGTAATCTCCCTTGGAGAACCTTTCTTTCAATTCTTCCCAAAGTTCTTGGGCATCTTCCACATATATAACACTTTCTGCTATTTGGGCAGAAAGAGTCTTGATGATCCAAGACATCACCATCATGTTGCTTCTTTCCCATGAGTCAAAAA
This sequence comes from Vigna umbellata, assembly GCF_029865625.1. Classification (NCBI taxonomy): domain Eukaryota; kingdom Viridiplantae; phylum Streptophyta; class Magnoliopsida; order Fabales; family Fabaceae; genus Vigna; species Vigna umbellata. Next base: position 34,650,627 of record NC_142168.1, read on the forward strand.
GGGGATAATCTCTTTGGGGTTTCTTGATCCCTCCATCTATGAATTTTAGCTTGTTCTTGGAGAGGAGTGCTCTTCTCATATTTCTGCTCCAAGAAGTGTAATTGGATTCATTAAGAATCTGAGAAATCAAAGAGGTGCTTGGATTCTCTCCTGGATGAAGATAAAAGGGGCTGGAAGGATTGTTGGATTGATCCACATTTTCCATAATAGTAAGAAAAGCTTAGAGATTAGCACCAAGAAGAGCAAAAAAGATTTAAGTGCAGCAGAAACAGGGCCAGAACAGGTACAAGACTTGTTATGGTACCATATTAAAATAGAAGCCCGAATCTGAAATGGACAGAGGCCCAAATGGCTTAGGCCCAAAAGTAAGAAAGTAAAGCTTCGCTAGAAGCTTCCTCAAGTCAGAAAGTTGGTGAGGTCTTGCTTCGTGTGTGTGTGGCTCGCGGAAGAGAGAAAAGAAAGAGGGCGAACTCTGGTCAGCACTCCAGCGAAGCTTGCACCAGCGATGACGAAGCAGAAGTGGGACAGAGGATAGCGGAGAAGAACAGAGGTAAGAAAAGCTTGAATATTTCTTTATTAGTAGAATGAAAAATTGTAGACTTAGTCAGCTTGCACACTTGTCCCTCTGTATTAGTTTCCAATCCAGGTAGGGGTTCCATATAAACATCCTCTTTTAAATCTCCCTGTAAGAAAGCTTTGTCTACATCAAGTTGATGTAAAAACCAGTTTCTCGAGGCAGCAAGGGCAAGTAAAAGTCTGACAGAAGTCTCTATATGGGCTAAAACAGGCTAGCAGACAATGGTTTGAAAAGCTATCTAACTTTCTTATTTCTGCTAACTATGTTCAGTCCAAATCTGATTATTCTCTTTTTGTCAAAAAAGACTCCACAAATTTCACAGCTTTACTTGTTTATGTAGATGACATTGTTCTAACAGGAAACTCTATGAATGAGATCACTCACATAAAGGCTCTTTTACATCGCCAATTCCATATTAAAGATTTGGGAGAACTTAAGTATTTTCTAGGTTTTGAGGTTGCTAGATCTAAGAAGGGGATACACCTTTGTCAGAGAAAGTATGCCCTCGACATCCTTAAAGAAACAAGAATGTTGGGAAGCAAACCATGTTCTACCCCTTTTTTGAGCAACACAAACTCCTTATATAAAACAGAAAATTATCTAGACAATCCCAATGCCTATCGCAAATTAATAGGGAAGCTTTTTTATCTAACTAATACTAGGCTTGACTTATGTTTTACTGTCAACTTATTAAGTCAATTTATGCAGGAGCCTACTAGTTATCATGATCAAGCCTTGCAGCATATTCTAAGATATGTCAAGTCCAGCCCTTCAGAAGGACTCTTCTTTGTAGCTGATTTTGACATACAGATTAAAGGGTTCAGTGATTCGGATTGGGCCACTTGTCCTAACATAAGAAGGTCAACTACAAGTTATTGTGTTTTTCTAGGATCCTCGTTGGTTTCATGGAAGTCAAAGAAACAAACCACCGTGTCAAGATCTTCTACTGAGGAGAGTATCGTGCCCTTGCTGCCACTGTTTGTGAGATGCAATGGCTTCACTACCTCCTTCAAGATCTTCAAATTCAGCCCACTGCTACTACTATCCTCTACTGCGACAACAACTCTGCCAGACACATTGCCCACAATCAGAGTTTCCATGAGCGGACCAAACACATTGAGCTGGACTGCCACGTGGTTCGTGAGAAGATTCAATCCAAATTTTTACGTCTTCTTCCCATTCGATTAGGAAAGCAACTTGCTGATGTGTTTACCACATTTCCTCACCGAACTCATTTCAAATCTATTATCCCCAAGCTTGGATTAGTGAATATCCACCATCCAGCTTAAGGGGAGAGTATTAATGTTTCTGTTATGTAATTAGTCCTCCTGAGAACATTATTTTGTCTTCTAGGGTTTTTAGAATAGGGATTTTCTGTTTCAGTTAGAAACTCTAATTGTTTTATGTTTTGTTTGTACTTATCGGAACCCTATATAAACAGGGTTCCAGTGTGTTGTTTCAGATAAAAAAAAAAGAATACTCAATAATACAATTTTCATTCTACCAATAAAGAAATATTCAAGCTTTTCTTACCTCTGTTATTCTCCGCTATCCTCTGTCCCACTTCTGCTTTGTCATCGTTGATGCAAGCTTCACTGGAGTGCTGACCAGAGTTCGCCCTCTTTCTTTTCTCTCTTCTGCGAGCCACACACACGAAGCAAGACCTCACCAACTTTCTGACTTGAGGAAGCTTCTAGCGAAGCTTTACTTTCTCACTTTTGGGCCTAAGCCAGTTGGGCCTCTGTCCATTTCAGATTCGGGCTTCTATTTTAATAGATATAGCTAGGATAGACTCTAATCATACCTCTGATACCATGTTAAGAGGTGAATTTTAAATATAATTCAACCCCCACAAAACCAACTTGTAAGGTGATGTTTGCACCTTATCTCTAGTCGATGAGAGATTTCCAACAAGCTAATAATAATAATATAAAGAAAATCACATTATTGATTATATTGAAATGTACTAGAGTTTAAAAAATTGCATTTTAGAATGGATCAGTGATTAGAATAATAAAACTCAATTATTTTGATATTAAAAATTCAAAAGTAAAAACAATTTTTATAAATTAATTTTATTATTTTAAAACATTTTTTTAGAAACTCTCTTAAAACTCTTTTTTCCTTCTCTCTAAAATATTTCACCAACCGACATCTTATTGAAGATCAGAGGCTATAGGATTTCTTCTGACGATGAATCCGATAAGATCATTTGATTAGTTTTTTCAATAGAGTAAGTTAATTATCTGCCTCTTTCGTGGTCAGTTGTTCTTTCTCTTGCATATGTGAATATCTATTTATCAGTAGTTATAGTGTTGTGCCCTAATCATTTTTGCGTTTTTTACAGGAGCAATGTGGGTTATCTATGCGTCTAAGGGTGCTTATGGATTCTTGAACAGTTTTTGGTCATTTGTCAGGTAAGAGAAGCTAATTATCTTGCTTTAAGTTTCTGATGCTTTGAAAGTTTGAACTGTATGTTTAGTTTGTCTAAGATTGGTTTATGTTCTTATATTGGTGGTTAAACCTATTGAATTTAAATTGGTTGCATGTGGATTGTAATTGTTTGAATTGATGTTGAATTGAGAGAATGAGAATCTGGCCATTTAAGCAAATTGGTATGCAATTCAATAGTGAAATCTTTTTTTTTGAACCAAACACAAAGTTAGGAATACCAATTTAATAATCTAAATAGGTCTTTGTTTCTCCAAATCATATAATGGAGTATACTAGTTTCCGATGTGGCGTTGAGTGGTGTTGGTGTGGTGTTGAGCTATCATTTTGCGAAAGCTTTGGCGCTGAACGGTGACAAGGTACAGTTGACTGTAGGTTTAGAAGCATTTTAATTATAATTCGCTAAGCGATAGACTAGAGTTGTTGAACGAGTCAATTTGTGAGAATAATGGCATTGACCGTCATTCTTACCACTAAGCGCTAGTTTCATGCTTTTGGTTTATTTTCTTTGGTTATTTGATATGGATTTGTATCATTTTGATATTGCTTATAAGTAAAATGGTTATGATTATATATATATATATATATATATATATATATATATATATATATATATATATATATAATGGCATATGTCTTGCTATGACCTAGCACATTCATGAAAAGTTGGAGGTATCTATGGAAGATGGACTTAGACTCTTTCTTTTGGGTCATCTTAAGTCATCATGAAGTTTTAGTAGAGTAAGAATAATTTTGGATCTTGTATTTTGGACCAAGTAGTTTTTATTTCGTTAAATTTAAACTTATTAAAATGATATTAGAATCTAATACAGTTAAGTTCATTGAAATTATTATAGGTATTAGACTTTTCTTACCGTAAATACAAATATCATGTTTGAAATATTCAATGAGGTGAACTTTGTAATAAAATGCACATCAAATAAAAATAAAACCAAATTATAGTGTATGTATACTTAAGTGAACTGCGACCATCAAAAATTAATTTTGTGATATTGATTGAACATCAATTTATATACTAAATAATCATGTAATTATATTTTTAATTACTAAAAATTAAAAAAAAGTTACTTTTGGTTTTTTAATTAAAAGAATTAGTCCTTCAAACCGTACAAAATTTTATTCTTAAAAGACTATTTAACTAATTACACAATAAAAATAGTTATAAAAAGGATATTTTTTAGTTCTTCGAATTACTTACTAGATCAAAACATAGTTAATTGAACATATTACAAAATTAAGCATCAAAATCAATGTTGAATGAGAATATTATTAATTAAACAAAAAATTTACAATATTATTAAAAAATAGTTGATCATTGACATTGTAGATAATGACAAAAAAATTGCTATTATTTCATCCAAAGTGACTAAAAAGGTGAAAATTACTGAAAAGACAAAAGAAAAAATTAATGACTTGGCAAGTGGGATTGAATGCAATGAATTGGAAAGAGAAAAGAGAAAAGAGAAAACTTTTGTTGATGATGATGATAAGGCAAAGAAAATTCTATGGTAAACTAAAAGACAATAATATCATAAAATAAAAAATCTAAGTGTAAAAGATGCAATGAATATTACTTGATAATGCAAAGGTGACATTGAAAGTTGAAACTTTTGTCCTAATTTCTTGCTAAAAGTTATTCATGTTGCTATCTTTTGTTTTCTTTTTAGGGTTGTTTTACTATTAAGTTGTACAAATGTTACTATCTTTGTTTTCCTTTTATGGTTGTTATTATTTAACTTAATTACAATTTTGATATTCCTTTAATATATTTGAGTTTGGTCTTCTATTTTTGTATGATTTTATTTCCTCAATTTTGAAAAATACATAATTTACTTTAATTATTAAATTTGTATACTTTTTAGTATTTTAATTAATTGATTATTTTTTTAAATATTCTTTAGAACGACATCTCATACCTAGAGTTCAACTCAAGAAAAATGAATAATAGAATAACTTTTTTTATGTGCTAATATGAATATGTGAAATCATTTTTTAAAGTGATAATTTAATTTAAATTAATTATGTCTAAACTTTAAATTATTTAATTATATACTAAAGGTGATGGTTATGTTTAAGTTGAGAAGTGAGAATAGTTATTATGATTTTTTTCTCTCTCACAAACTCTTAATTTCAAAAATTAACTTTATTAGTATAAATTTATTTAGAGTTTGTATTGTTCCTCATCAATATTAAAAGAAGTATAAATAAAAAACAAAAGGAATAAATAAATAAAAAATAAAATTAATTTTCATTTTAGAAGTTATTCTTTTATACAAAACTTATTATTATTATTATGAGACAATGGAAATATACTCTTAACTAGCAATAAAATAATTATTCATAGAATTAAGAAGGGAAATACTCTACTATTTCACCAACTACTAATGAATAATTCTAATTCTTTTTATAACATCTTCTACTACTCTTATATTCTTTTTCAATTTAAATGATTGTGTATTAGTTACTCTTAATTATAGTTAGGGATTATATTTAGTAACATAATTGAAAAAAAAATATTGTTTTAAAATAAACACAAAAACCTATAAAGACTTTTCCTTAAAGAGATAAAGTTATATCTATATTTTTTTCTTTTTTTCTTAAAAATAACTTAAAGAGAATTTCTATAAATTAGAATACATTCGGAAAAGCTTCTCATAAGAAAAAAAAAATTCTTCATATACAAAAATTAACTTATCTATAAGCTAATTTATAAAGGGTCCTTTATATAACCTTTTTAAATTCTTAATTTAATATGTGCATAAATAAATTTTAACTTACACATAAACTCGTTTTATTCATATTTAAACATACTTTTACGCACAAATTAATCTAAATTTATTTTATTTTATTTTATTATTTATTTTATAATAAGTCTTCTAGAAGAATTATGTGAAACACACTCCACTTGTCTTAACTAATCAACTTTCAAACTCATCTATTCCACACATTTGACCTTTGCACTCAGTTTGACAAAGAAATCGTGCTGCTTTTGTTTTAAGTGGAAGTAATAATAAATATAGATAATGTGAAATATAACTGTATATTTTATGCACCCAAAATGAAAAGGGACTTATTAGTTAGTTTTATTATTATTATTATTATTATTATTATTATTATTATTATTATTATTATTATTATTAACATGTGATCATAAATTCATATTAAAGTATTTCAATGGGTATTCTATTGCTATATTCTATTAATTTTTGAATAATAAAACTCCAGAATCTCACTAAATATAGTAAATCACTCATAATATAATAAATCATACTATGTATAATTAGTTTTAATTAACAAATAATAAACCACTAAAAATATGTCCAAAAATGTTATTTACATCTCTCTTCTACAAATATCATTACTGAAGTTTTCACTTCTAAACTAATACATTCAACAAGAAATATTTTAGCAATTGTAATTTGTTTTTCACATAATCAACCTTTTAGTTTCCATGGTTTACTCTGCATAATGAAAATTCATGATAATTTTTCCTAATAAAAATTGTATAATATACATTAATATGAATTTTAACATTTTATATACAGACACTCTAAAATTTAATAATCATATACATTCATTACAACAAAGAAAATGTGTAATAAAAGCATAGAAACAAAATTAATAAAGACGAAGGCTCATATTTAGTTCACCCAAACCATGTTGAATAGGAAAAGGTTCCGCAGTCCAGAATTCTCCATAGTTGTTTTGGGAAAAAAATCTTGTCTCCTTGATCATCATCTCGTTCTCGAAATCCAACTCCTCAAATATATTCTCAAAACCATCATCGTAACCGTTCTCAAAATTGTGGATCCCAATTAAGATTATCAAAATCGAGAGTTTACGTAAACTTGTGATAATCAAATAAACTCGACTCTTTAGATAAAAAAAGTTTACACAGAAAATGAGTTTACTTTCGAATTAACTTAGAAACTATATGAAACTCGTACGAATTAACTCGAGAGTTTAATAAACATAATCTCAATATTATCATCATAATCATCATTAGTGTTAGAATTATTTTGATCAGCTTCATCCAAGCTCCCAATATATTTGCTAAACCTATTCTTCCTTCTCTCTTCTCATTCTCTTGACCAAGTCCATCCATTTATCCTGTATAGATAAAATCTCTTCCTTCCCCAATAATTCACCCTTCTCACTAAACCCCTCGACCAAGAAAACTGAGTGTCGTTGCCCTCTCAACTTGTTAGGGAAGCCAAAGTCCTTTCTGAAATGAGTCAAGTGGTCTATTAAAGTCTTCTTTTCAATTATCAGTGCAAGAATCTCCCTTACTACTGCACAAGATCTCTTTTCTGCCTCTAATGATTCCTTCGGAAAAGCCTCAGTAGGATTCTTATAGGGACAAGTTTTTGGTATATCTTCAAATCTCAACAAGAAAACCTGGTGACGTCTCTTTAAATTAAGTCCCTCTCAAAGCCTCAACTGCTTGAACTTCAAAGGACGATCTATTAAATGTTTTTTAACAGATTTCAAAATCTATGGTATCGGACTCACGTACACAAATTAAAAAAACATACATCTCATAACAACTAAGCCAAACTTACTTCACTAATATCATACTCATTTTATTTCTATTTAACTTATTACTTTTCGTCTATTTCATATTTTTCACACTTTAATTCAACAATTCATTATTTTATTTTATTTTCCCCACACATAGTTATTTTTCCAAGACCTTTACCCTATTATACTAATTTCTAACTAATTAAATTACAAGACATTTTTATCAATTTAATATTAAAACAATCAAGTTTTCTATTCAACTCAAACTCTCAATGACATCTATAACTAGGGTCTTACAGTATGGACAATGCTTTGTGGATTTGTCGATCAGCCAAGCTCTTTAAGTTTATTGGTCACTCAGTCGAGCTCTTAAGTGCATTGATCATTTTATCAAGCTCTTTAAGTTGATGAGCCATTTAGTAAAGCTCTTTAAGTTGATTGGCCACTTGACCGAGCTCTAAAGTAGATTGGTCATTTTGCAGAGTTCTTTAAGTTGATGGTCTATTCGATCATGCTCTTTAATTAGATTGTCCATTCAACCAAACTCTTTAAGTAGATTAGCTATTTAACCAAGCTCTTTAAATTGATTGGCTATTTAACCGAACTCTTTAAGTAGATTAGTCATTCAACCAAGCTCATTAAGTTAATTGATCATTCAATCGAGTTTTGAAGTGAATGGACCAATTGCCAAACTCTGAAGTAAATTGGCCCTTCAACTAAGCACTTTAAGTATATTGGTCATTCGACCGAGTGTTGAAATAGATTGACCATTTGAAACTCTTATAATTGATTGGCCACTCAACCGAACTCTAAATTAAATTGTTCATTCGATCAAACTCTTTAAATGGATTGATCATTCACTGGAACTTTGAACTAGAATGACCATTTTGTAAAACTCTTTAAGTAGATCGACTTCAGCCGGATTCTAATATAGATTTTTCATTTGGACAAGCTATTTAAGTTTATTGACCACTTAAACCAAATCTAAAGTGAATTGGTCATTTTGCCAAACTCTTTAAGTCTATTGACCACACCCAACTCTGAACTAACTAAAACCAGCAAAAAAAATGTTTATTCAAGTTTTTGATAAGAGATATATACCTTGAAAATATGAATAGAATAGATTTGATAAATATTGAACAAACCAAACAATAGAATGAATAAAACAATATATACACATATATTAAGTTACCTTGATTATAAGTACTTTAATAATTTAAACGAAAATCAAAGCTGAGTATTGAAATAAGAACCATGCAAATATATATATGTATACATAGACATCCATATCTCTCTACCCTATAAGAAAAATAATCAAATATTACTCCTACTCAGGCAATGCAAAAAAATCAACGAAGATAAATTCTCGGTTCATTTGTCATCACTAATTGGATTATAAGAATAATAAATTATATGTATCCTAAAAACATCAACTAAATAAAACATTAATAAATGAAAAGACACTCCCAATAAAATAAATGTAACAAAAAAGTTTTAAAAATTATATAAAACAATAAAATTTAAAAAAAATAAAAATTGTATATTATACCTCTTGGAATGAAAATAATCATCTGTTGTTATTATCCATTCCATTTTTCTCTTACCGAGAAAAATACTATCACAATTAAGCCACGCTGCAAATGACACATTCAGTGAAGAAAAAATATCTAGGTCACAATTTCAAAATTCACAAAAATAAGTAACAAATATATCTTTATACACATAAGTTTCAGCTGCAGTTTATATGAAAAAAATACAATCCACCCGGAGAATTTATTGTCAGCAATATAAATAAAAATTTGAATTTACATCAACCATTGGAATTTTACACTTGAACACTAGCCATTTCAGCCAGCATTCTGTGTATGTGTTTGGTTGTCAGGTGATATGAACTTATTGAAAACACAAGACAGATTGCTACATCACTGAGCTATGTAGTTATATGCATTCATGTGAACTCTGATGAGTAAATTTTAGGTAGAATAAGAGAAAATGAGAAGTTTAAATTACATGATATCATTATCCCAATCTCAATAAATTACATTTTACAGGCGACTCAAGGAATAGCATCTCAAAATTAGTGTCTGCCGCAAACAAAAGTTCACACCACACATGGTAATACAATTGAGACGTTCCTCCATCCCTCAAGTACGTCGTAAATCATCTTTGAATGTTATCAATGAACGTCAGGGGTTGTCTAAATATCAGTTAAACCATCATCATAACGTCCATAGACTTCTTCACTTCTCCATTTTGTTAATCATACTGCTCAATTGTTTCTCTAACTGCAAAGCAGACAGAAGGTGAGACATCTTAGACCATGACTTGACTGCTGAATTCAAAATACCAAATTTTCAGAAAGCAAATGTGTGATAAGCTAATCCATGGTTGATAGAAGATTACTAGTATATGAGAGGAGAAGGAAACGTTAGTTCTTTAACTGTTTTAACAGTTAGACAAAGGCGGGAAACAGTTCTTGATTGGAAACCTAACAATGGTTGATCCTTGAGAGACTAAGGAACATCTTGGTAGGAAACATGCAGCTTTGGTAATAAATTAGTGCTTTCAAAATTTATGAACTATACGGCTGCAGGGACAAGTCTTGGCACAAAAAAGGTAGCAGTCTTGGTAGGTACAATTTAATAAATTTACCTTTCTTGGAACCCACTGTATAGAAGGAGTTTAATGAACTAGTCCCTGTCTAAAACATGTTCCTATCACCTCCTCATGAACATGGGAACAGAGGGGGTCTCATAGCAGATGAAACACACTCAACAAAATTTTACTAGAATAAAGTCTAACATCATATTAGAAGGTAGACTTCAAGCTAAACTTAATGTCACAACACTAGCTTAGTAAGGTGGGATTTGCACCCACCTATTTATAATATATATTTGGTCATATCTCCAGAGAATGTCAGGGGTCTCTAATTGGACTTTGAATTTTGATATTATTTGCCTAAGTCCCCCATCATGTAGTATGGGACGCTTGGTTAAGCATTTAAGTATTGGATTGTCCCCTTTAATAGTTATTGAGGATGAGTTCCCCAAGTTATTGGGTACGTTGTCTCAAAAGAGGCTCCTCTCTTAGGTACAGTCTTATGATAAGGGCATGGGAATTAGGAAAGTCTAATTCCCACATGAGTAATATGCTATCTTTGGTGTAGTATTTATGTGTTTATTAGGTTTTGATAGCTAGGTTACTGAAGTGCTTGGGTACTTATCATAATTACAATTTTAGGTCCAATAATGGAATTCTAATATGAATAAAACTAATATTTTTCACTTTCTAACATTTACCTTATGAATTACAATTTTTCACCAATCCTAATCTCATGTCAATGCACAGTATAATTTCAATATGCCCCTAAACAGAGGCAACCAATTGTTCAAATTGAAGAATGGTTTTTACGTGGATAGATTGTAAATTTAGAATTTACCTTGCAAAGGCAATGGATAAGGAATTTGAATAGAAGTATATTGAAGAAAAAACAAAAATATGTGGTGTTACAGATTGAAACTAAAACATGGCATAAACAAATTGTTTGAGATGAAACAGTAAGAGTAGGATGGACCAAGATTAAAATATACCTGAACATTTTTCATCTTTTGTCTTTGTAATTCCTCAACAAGGCTTCCAATGCTGACATAAAAGTTGAAACTAAGATGTACATTGAATTTAAATTTTATAAATTAAAGAATAAAAAATTCAGTTGTATCATGTACCTCTGTTGGAGTTGAACCACCTGAAAATGCAGCTCCTTCTCCCTGGTTGTTGCAGGTACCTGCAAGTTGTACAAATATGAAACCATTTAACACAACAGTACGAATATAGCATAGCAAAATAAAAATGTTTCTTAACCACCCCTTCTCATCCATCGTTTTCTAAAACACTACTTTTTATTGTCTTTGTGATTAATCCTTGACCTGATTCTCAAATTCATATCGGAATTGTGTCAACCTCGGTTCCAAACTTCAACGTGTCAAATTCCTTTAATATTTATTATGGGTCTAATCATGGTCAAGAAGGTCTGCTACAGCAAGAAGAAAGAGGACGAGGATAAGTTTAGAAATAGGATGTCAATGCAAAATGGATTTGAAGAAAAGAAAACAGCAATCAAACACCTTTTGTTGGATATGCTAAGTTTGTGTAAAACTGGAGTCAACGTAAGAAAGATGGCCATTTATGCGTTTGTATTTCTAGTAACAATGTTCTATTAAACTTTATAAGAGTGGCTTGTGACTAGAATGATTATAAAGTAGAAATATTGAATCATTGTTGTGTTATAAGTATTATGTTATACAAGGTTGTTAAACTCAAGATTCTACCTAGGATAGGGAGGAAATCAAAACTCATTACTCAGGGATAGCAAGAAGGATTGTAAGATTCTTACCTAAAATGCAACAACAGGATATTTACTTTATGAATATGCTTATATATTGTAGAGATCTTTATAGTTTTATATTAGTATAATAGAAAGAAAAAACTTCCCATTGTGTTTAGGCCCAACAGCCACTGTAACCCAAATGACAACAAAAACCCTAGTTTCATTCTCATTTTCCAGCTACAGACCAAGACGGCTGCTGTGGAAAAATGCTCAGACAGTTGCAAACAAAGGATAACCCCAGAGGAAGCAGAGTCAGAAGCGAGGAGGGTCACACATGGGGAGAAAGAATTTTGGAAAGAATACATTCAGTTTTTCACCCACTGTCTCTCCCTGACAATATTGTTCATGAAAGATCAAGATCCTACTACAATACAGCTCATGAATGACCCACGTCATGATTCACCACAGACGAAGCTGTTTGGCACAAAAGATTGTGCAATTTCTTGATCTGACTTATAATTTTAACAATGGTAGTGTTATGCAAATACATCATTAATAGTTTTTTAAAGTAAACTCTCATAAGATTCAACCAGTCAAGTCAATAATATAAACTGATAATTTGCATAGACTCTCCAATTTGACAACGTTAAGCACACTAATAATTTGGATAGTTTTGTGTTGGATGTTGCCACGAAGTGCAGAGAAATTTTCCTTCTGGGGTATTTTAGTCTCCCGAGTTTCTAAACTTTCTCCACATTCCCTTTGGATGATGCTTCTCATCATTAAAGAAAAAGTATGACGAGAAAAATTTGTACCAGAGTAATTTACCTGCAAACTATCAACTGCCCCTGCCTCTACGGATTCTGCATTCTTACCTGTAACAAGTTAAAAATGTTAAAGTAAACAAACTGAATTGCCAGAAATTTTAAGGGTCAACACAAAGAAGCATTACCAGAAGATTGCTCTGCATACTTTATTAATTTTATAATCTCTTCCTAGCAAAACCCATTGGAAAATAAGGTTATGATATATACTTGTCAAGAGTAAAAAAGATAGATAACTAAGAAATTCAACAAAAAAGTACCCTTTGCAAACCATTCTGTTGCAAGATGCACTGAAGCGATGGAAGAATAGCGCCAGCCATGAAATTTTGATTTGGTGGGCTGGTAGGACTAACAACTGGGCCAGAAGCATTGTTTGAAGGACCCTAAATGAGTAAAAGAAAAGGCAATGATTACAAAGCCATTGCGTAAAACATCACCAAGTTCCATCTTGGTAATTAATGAAACAATCATTCAAGCAGACAAATTCAACCACAATTTTTATAATCTTATGTTAGCAAAGGTGCAATCTTTGATAAACAGTATAGTCTGCATATAATGACTCTAGCAGATCAATCCAGAAATTAACAAGATCTATAACTCATATATGATGGCACTATTTGAAGATTCACCATACACAAGAAAAATGACAATACACACTCCTTTCCACAAACTCTTCAATATAAGGTGGATTTCATGTTGGTCCCACTAGTTAATATAAATAAGACGTTACCACCCACATGATTTAGTGGGTTCCACATTACTTTCACCCAATAATGAAGTGCCAAGAAAACTGCCTTACTAATCTCTACAAAGAAATCTTCATCATGGATAAAAGTAATAGGTAAAAATATCTGCCATTTGATACAGACCATTGGACTGAGATCAGCCGATGTGACCTTAAACCGCCCCCTGCGCTGGACAAACGCTCCATCTGATGTGTCATCAACTGTGCACAAAAAAAAACGAAGAAAAATATATACAAGTAATTTCTTAATGCATTCATTTTTAGATAAAGTAAAAATCTAGCTGGCACAGGAGAAAGAAAACTATAAAGATTATTAAAATATCAAGCAGACTAACAAGATACACCTACCCAATGGAAGGTTGTTGGTATCTCTCTTCTGTCGATATTGCAATGGCCCACTGTGATTCCTCTCCGAAGCATACTTTGTTTGTAGGTAATCCCTTTAAAGAAAAACAGAACATATGATAGCACATTGCAAACAAAACATGCAGCAGTAGTAAAGTAACAATAATGTCTAATATCACAATTCTCTCGATCTCAGATCAATAAAACCAAGCTTTCAACACATACCAAATTTTCAGAAATTATTAGTAATCATGTTTCATTTCCTAATGAAACCAGTGCAACCGCACAGTATGTTCAACAAAATCCAAAATATAAAAGTGATAAAGATAAGCACAAAACAAAGTGTCACAGAGATTGTTAGGACTTAGAGATTCCCGAATCCCTAACAGAGATTGTGCAACATGTATAGTAGGCACAAATTTTGGACAATTCAGTTTGCTCAAATCCTTTTAAAAAAAATTCTTCATTTCCAAGAAAGTGATTGAAAATGAGAAGTTCTATTAACAGGTCCAGAAGAAAATGGGGAAGAAAAATAATGAAGCTGCAAACAATTGATGTAAAAATGAAAAATTACCTGTCCCCGTCAGTGACAACCTTTTTGGGAAAAAGAAAATTATCAGGTAGCAAAGAACCACTTGGAAACTTTTTTTGCTGATTGTTGGTGTTTTGTTGTAAGGAAGAACTTGGCCCAGAACTTTCATTTCCATAATCATGATCCAGATCTCTTGGACTGTTGTTATTAACGTCATCCTCACACATATCAAAACATCCTCTGCATAATTTACATATAAATAAGATCAAATGTTCTATAATGGAAAATGCACTGTTATTTGCTAAACTATAACATAATTGTAGAAAATGCTAGGAAGAATTTAAATTGGTCACCAAAAGAATACTGATTCGAATAATTCAATTATACATCCCCTTTGCCACATCCAAAATTTCTCTTTAATTCTTAATTAGACAAAAAAACGTAATATAAACAAGTATATCATTCTATATTTCTATTAATAAATGGAGAACTGAATCTAAAAGAATATTATTGCTTAAACTTCTACATACAGAATATAGTAAGATTTAATGAATTGATTTGAGATGAAGTGATAGCACAGGGCTCAGTTTGTACATTATAAGTAATTTACCATAAATAATTACTAAAAATAAAACGAACAACCCAATTTCTAACATACAACCAGCAGTGTTTCAGCCTGCAATACAAGTTACCACATAAGTGGAAACATATATGATATCATAACCCAAATCTCAAACACATTGCTGCTAACACTTGAAAATTCAAAAAGAGAAAGAAGATGAAAGGGAAAGAATGGAGAAGATAAACATACTTAAGTGCTTGAAGAGGTTTACTAGGAAATGAAGCAAGCGAACCCTCCAAATCCTGAAGATTATTAAATCCATCCTGAAATAGGGATATGGTGTAAATCCTGTCCAGTATACTTAAACAAAAGTTTTATAGTTCATAAAGCACAAGGTAAAATAAACATTAGATCACTTTTGGACAATAACAGCACCTCCTTGTTCTGACTGGGTGCATCATCTGAATGATTAGCTGTTACAGATGATAACGTCTCTGCAGAATCCCTGAAGTCATCCGATCTGACTTTTTCCTTCTTATCCTTTTGTGGCTCATCTACATTAGGTATGTCATCATCTTGAATCTGTTGACAAAAGAAAAATTTACAAAATGATAACAATGTCCAACAATGCTTAAGTTTCCAACCTAATTAAAATAAATAAATAAGACAAAGTAGGAAGGAAGGTAACAATACTTACAAGAGCAGCTTGACTTTTTAAATCTTCCAGGTTAAAATTCCAGGCACTAATTCCTCGAATATATTCTTTCTGTACGTACAATACAACACAACGCAAACACAATGATACACTAAAGTGACATAATGAGAAACTGTACTCATAAAACATCACCTTGCATAGACAGTGCCACAAGCAATCATTTACACACAGAACTAAAAATAAACCTACCTGAGATAACTGATCCTTATCCTCATAAAGAGCCTTGTTCTGCACCAATAAATCTGCCTCTTTAGCCTGGTAAACAAGCAAGAGAAATGATAATAAAAACCCAATTAATCTATACATAAAACAGAGGAATTTGCAAACGAACAGCAAACCTTTAGCGATCTAAAACGATCTCCTAAAGGAGCAAGCCCATCTAGAATGGTGCGAGCAAGATATTTGCTAGCACGTGCATGTCTAAAGAAGTGGTGCTTTAATAGCTTTTCTGAACTGGGACGCTTTTTTGGGTCTTTTACTAAGCAGGTGGCAACCAACTCCTTGAAAGCCTGAAAAGAGACGAGGAAAAGTTTAGATATAAAAGAAGAATACAAGTAATAGATACAAACTACAAAGTGCTTTAGTAAACAACACAAACCTTTGAAAATCTCTTGTCTCTTTCATAATCAAGACCTGGAGGGGCATTTTGTAAAGTCATAAGCAAAACCTGCATCCAGAAAAATAAGTGAAAAAATTCAACCATGAGCTCACAGAAACAGAGGCATGCAACTGAAGGCAATTGCAAATATTTGAAGACATGAAAATTACTTTCATAGGTGGATACTTGGAAAATGGGGCATGACCATGAGCAAGTTCAAGTGCTGTTATACCAAATGACCATATATCTGCTCTGTTTACAGAAAAAGAAAAAAAAAAATAGAGAACCCAGCAGAGTGTAAGTTATCAGGGACCAAAACAATGACAATAACAAAAGTATTAATTAAGCATACAAGGGAAGAAAAGAATAGAAAACACTTACTTAAAATCATATCCATGTAATTGCTGCATGACTTCGGGAGCCATCCTGTGAAAATAAAGACAATTCATAGCTTCAATAATCATTCACATGATAGTAGCCAGACAAAGAACTAAAATAAAGGAGGGTTAATACCAGCAAGGTGTTCCAACAAAAGTGTTCCTTGAACGTTGCCTGTCTCCAGTATCAAACATACATGCTGACACTCCAAAATCAGCTAGTTTGACAGCACCATTAGAATCAAGCAGAATATTCCCCGCCTGCACAGTTACAAAAACTTAAAAGAGGAGAAAAAGAACAGAAAGCCAACAAACATGAAAAAAGGGGAAAGATAAAAATAAGACAGTTGTTGAGTTCAGCAACAGTTTTACAAGCACCAAAACATAAGCAAACGATAATCTCAGATTCAATTCGTTAATGCCGTTTAGTTTAAAATTAAGAAATCTAGCTGTAAGATTCTCAATTTTCAATATCACAAGGGTGCATAGGTTTTAAAAAATGAGAGGGCAGATAGCTAATGCATCACACCTTAACATCTCTATGTATGTGACCATGGGCATGAAGATAAACAAGAGCTTTGAGAACTTCATGCAATAAAGTAGCAATAACTGGCTCTTCAAAACCTTCTGGATAGGCAGATTTCATTATATGGAGGCAAGAACCCCCTGCCATGTATGGCATTACAACCCATAGATTGTGTCCAGTAGTAAAAGAGCAATGTGCCTGTAAAACATTTGGATGATCAATCAAGCTCATCGTCTGTACCTCTCTTCGAATTCCATCCTGCACAATTTGCAGAAGTATCAATAAGAATGTATCCAATGACAGATATAGAATATAGTCACATAGATGAATAGACAAATAATTATCAAACAATGAATTAGAGATTGAATTGATAAAATTATCCTTGTATTAAAGCAAATAATGCAACCCACATAATTCAACAGACTTAAAGAGTGATCAAGGGAGGAGACAAATACATAAATTAGCACCAAACAGTGTAATGAATAGTGATGGTTGAGATCATTCTTTCATAATTTCATAAGCCCCCGAATCCAAGTATGAAGTAACAGCACAATTTAACTGAAAGGAATGTGACGTGAAATATGAAAATAAATATCTACATACCAAATCATTATTGCACTTCTCTAGATCCAGAACCTTGATTGCAACTATCTCGTTGAGAGGAACACAAAGAGCCCTGTATACAGAGGCACTAACGCCTTCACCAACTTCTTCATATAACTTGTAATCTTCTGCATTAAGAGGGAATCTTTTTTCCAAAACATGCTCCATTTTTCTTCTTATAACATAACGTCAATATGTTTATTATTAAATGCGCCACCCAAAATAATTTGATCACATACCGAAGTGGTGAAATCAATGTTATAATACTTCCAGGTTGGTAGCATTTGCCCTTGTCTCAAAACAAACTAGAAAGTGCATCCAACAACTTTACAAGGATGCTCTTTTATCCACAACCAAAATGCACCTTTCAACACTGATAATGTTGTAACTGATAAACGCTCTCATTCAATTTTAATTAGTACTGCCAATCTTGAATTTTGAGATATCCGCCTACTTTTTATTCAGCAAGGTGTAACAAATTAAACAGGCACTATAACATATTACACAACTAAAACAGCACGAGATAAGAACCAGAGGAATCCATTTAGCACCGCATGCAGATAGGCAGGTGAATAGGGAATCACATCAATCTCCAATATCTGCAGCAATGGTCACAACAAAAAATTCACTACACAAGAAAATAAACAATTATCCACACAAATTAAAAAATCTTACAGAACAGAATTAGAAGTGAGATCCATACGTGCAATAATATCACAAAGATGATATCCATCGTATATCCATGCATACATATGCAATGCAAGTATCATGAACTAGCAATCTAAAGCTTAAGCTACTAGGTGAAGACACATTAATGGGTTTATAATATATCTCTCTACCATGCATCCTCAGTCAAGAGCTACTAGATAATGCACATGCCTACTTAACTTGTTCTTAAATTTAACTTTTCATTAGAAGAATGAGTCTGACAAGAATAAAACTTAGACCACTAAGAGAAAAACAATTAAGAAAATCGGGAAATTAATTTCAACTGTTAAAATAAAAGTAATGTTTCTTCCTCGCTTATTTAGGGCTTCAATTTTGCATAAAAGGATATTTTGATCCAAAAAGAATTTTTAAAAGATAGTATATTTTTAATGAAGAAAACAAAAAAGAATGAGCTTTAAAAGCTCTAACTTAGGAAACTCTTGACTTCAACTCCTCTATTTCAAATCAAAAAATTCAAGAACACATTATCCATGAAACTTTAACTTAATAATTAATTTTTAAGCTTAAACAATTATAAAATTACCAAACAGACTACAATTTTATTTCACATGGTTTTACTACCATTAAAACTCTTCATTCCTAGATGATGGGTAATGGCTCAAATCAAATGTCTACTTTTGGGAGAAGATTACTGGTTTAGATATGCATGGCAGTATCAATATTCTTTATTTTTCGCCTATTTGCTTTGTTCTTTGCTCTTACATTATGGAAGATTCCTTATGCTTCAAATGAAAAAAAAAATGATCCTTAAACTTCAAAGCTCCCAGTCCTAGCTTAGGCAACTTCCATGATTGAGGCAGTAAAATAGACTCAGATTCATTTAACCACCTCAACACACATACATACACAACGGAAAACCAAAATAATCCAGTTCCTTATCCATCACTCATTACCAACAAATAAATGTAACTTGTCCAATTCATCCCTTGTAAAGTCAGTAGCAATCACTAGAAACAAACCTTTGTCAGTTCAATCACATGTCAGATACGTTGGATGCTTAAATACACACCAATTGCCAACATAAAAAAATAGCACCAATATGCCATTGGAAATTCCAACCTAAAACACAAGATTTATCAAAGTTTGTTCCTAGTGGCAATGGAATATGTTTCAATCCAAAATATATGATAAGGGTTTCTTGTACATTTTTTAGTGCTGCAATGAAGTTCCTAGCAGCATATAAAATTCAACACAACCCCTGCCTCCCTCTCAAAATCCACTGCTCATAGGGAAGCAGATGGTTCAAGGTACGGAAATCCTTCTTCCCAATTCAAACAGTATTTCATTAAGCTTAGCACTCAAGACTTGAAATGCTAAGTCATCTGAATCCTTTATGCTTCCAAAGATCTAATAAGACATTATTCCTCTCTGCAAGACCTGATAACTAAAATAATCACTGAGCCAGAGAAAAATCCACATTCTTTCAATGTGTTAGTAAATTTCTCTTTTTTTATTATAAAGGAAAAGTAAATCCTTAAATCTTGAAAGCTCATTGACCTCCAAGCCAAGGAAATTTCCCAAGATTGTGCCAGAAAAATAGATTCTAAGATGCAGGTAATCTCCTCAACATACAAGAAGAAGCAAAGTTAAAATCATCCAGCTCTACATTCATCCTCTCTGACAACAAATAAATGTAATTTGATTAATGCATGATGCATCCTCTGTAATATCAGAGTCATTAGAATTTAAACCTTCAGCAGTTCAACCATACTAGTCTTGTTGCTGCTAAAGTACATCTCCAACTGCCAACACAAAATAATGCCTACGCCATGGCCAATTCCAGCATACAACACAAGATTTATCATAAAGGGCTTTTCATAATGGAATTTTCTTATCGAAAACATTAGATACAAATTTATTGCACATCCTTTAGTACTGCAATGGATTAGCAAGCAGCATAGAAAATTCTACAACAAATCCCCCTTTCTTCTCAAAGTCCTCTCACGGGGTAACAAATAATATCAATGCATAAGGTACACAGCACACACTTCAGCAATGCTTTGCTGTTAGCACTCAAGCTTTGAAAAGCTAAGTGTTTTAGATACAATTAACCATGATAGATCTAATAATACTTGTAACTATACCCTCTTCCTCTCCACAAGCAATTATTATTGCAATAAACTGAGCTACAAAAATTCCATATTTCTATGTTTGACATAATTTACCTGATCAAGGACTGCTATTATCAATGCACAAACTTTATTCCCGTGCAGAATTTATTCCTCTATTCTCAAATATCTATCCACCTAAAAATCAGTAAATGCAAGAAGATTATTTATGCTTCCAATGGACTTCTTTGTATGTTCTCAAACCACCATAATCATGGGACTCCAAGTTAGTCATCCAAAGCTTGATATGGTTCATTTGAGTAATTAAGTGATCACTTTCCTAGAAACTCATTAATAAACACGTCACCAAATTTGAAAGCAGAAAGAAAATTAGCATGGAATTTAAGGACAACAACATGGGGAGATTGAGGTGTGTGTATTCATATAAAAAAAATTCTGAGATAGAAATATCATTTATCCTCAATAATTAGGCAGAGATTCCATGCGTGTTATATATTAAGAAAACCTAAGCAAATCAAAGCAACAAATATAGTAGGTATGGCTTAGATAAAAAAATGGGTGAATACACCGCAATCCAAGCTTCTCCAGTTAGGTAATATTTGATCTAGCTAAATTTGGGCTTCTCTTTTCCTCAAAAGGAGAATTTGGAGCAAAAAGAATTTTGAAAACATAAATGTTTAAAGAGCAACTTATTTAAGTGAAGAAACAGTTAAAAGAATGAGCATTTAAGAAACTAGTTTTACATGCAGTTTTAAATTTAAATTAACGCTCTGAACTTCTACTTCAACTTTAAAGTTGCTTTTATGCTCCACAAAGGTTAAAAGACTAATCATACAAATATATTCTGGTAAACTATGCTTTCCTTGAGGGTGGGTAATAGATTCCAGTTTTGGGATGACTGTTAGGTAGAAGATTAGCACTTGATATATGCTTATACACATCTCTATTGTCTTTCTCCCTAACAATTCTTTTCAAACATGAGTTAGAAGTTAGAAAAATGATATGCAAGAAACCATGATAACTCCCTAGAAGAGTCCACGGATCAATTCTTTCATATGGGCTAGAACTTAGAAGATAATATATGGAATCAAGGAGACCTAGATCAATTTTATGTAGTTTTCAATAATCCTTTCCAGAAACTCAAAGCTCCACCTAACATCACATCTTTTACTTGGTTTGCTACAGGAATAGAATTATTTCAATTAACATGTTGCAAGTTTTTAGGCCACATACAGCTCTTTCCTCTCATATGCAAGTTATGGTGCCTACTTAGGATCCATTCCACATTTGTACTTCCACTGCTCAGCCAGTATTTCTGTATGGAATTCCTTGATTTGCCTTCTATTATTTCAGACATAGGCCAAGTCCCTGGACCAATACTTGATAATACTTATCACGATTGTGGTAAACCAAAGGAGAATCTAGACCTAAATCTGTTTGGTAATACGAAAACTAAATTTGGTGCATTTGGTTGGTGAACAATTCTCTAAATTTTAAGGCAGTTAACATGGGAGAATAGATGATTTGGAACAGGACTAGGCATTAAATATTTCCTGCTTGGAGTAAATCACACAGCCTTTCAACAGGCTTCTCCAATAGATATGCCGAGGGTTGGAAAGCTTTCCACCAGTAATGATTTATTTTTCTTTGTTACTTACTACCTTTTTACTTTGCTCTTACATTATCCTCCTATCCCTCTTTGTTTCGCTTTTATCTTAGTTATTTCACCTTTTCATTATAGGGGAGAAAAACAATTTCCTTAAAACTTGAGAGCTCGAAGTCCTAGCCTATGCAATTTCCGATGATCGAGCCAGTAAAATGGATTCAAAGATTCATTTAATCTCCACAGCATACAAGAAGAAAATCCAAAATAATTTGTCTGCCCATCACTCATTTTCAACATATAAATATAATTTGTTCAACCCATCCTTCATCAAGTCAGAATAAGACTATCAGACTTTCAGCAGTTCAACAACACATCAGCTTTTCAAGTTGGTTAATTACATCTTTAATTGCCAAGATAAAACACCGTCAATAGGTCATTGGCAGTTCCATTCTACAACACAAGATTTATCATAAAACCTTTTCCTAACAGAATCTGTTCAATCCAAAAATATAGATGCAAATTTCTTGTCCATGCTTTAGGACTGGAATGGACTTCCTAGCAGCATATAAATTTCTACTAATCCCCTCCCCTTACAATTTTCTTTTTGGGGGGAAACCAATGGTTCAGGGCACAATGTGTAGACATCCTTCTCCACAATAGATAAAGAACTTCAAAAAGTCTAGTTCTCCTTTATTAAGGAGAGACAAAAAACAATTTCCTTAAAAAGTAAAGATTTGAGAGCTCCTAGACCTCTGAGCCAAGAAAGCTTCCCATTATTGATCCAGAAAAATAGATTTTAAGATTCATGTAATACCCAGCATACAAAATGAAGGAAAACTAAAATAAACCAGTCATATCCATCCATTCCTCCATGACAACAAATAAATGTAAGTTGTTTAATCCATCCTTTGTAGTAAAGTCAGAGTCAATAGAAATAAACCTTCACCACCTCAACCACACATCAATTTTGCTAGTTGCTTAATTACAATCCCAATTGCAAACACACAGCATTTCCCGTATCATGGACAATTCCAACCTACAACATAAGATTTACTGTAAGGCCTTTTCCTAATAGAATCTGCTGAAATTAAAACACTAGATAAGGAATTCATTTCTTGTATATCATCTGGTGCTGCAGTGGGTTTCCGACCAGCATATAAACTCAACAACAAATCCCCCCACCCTCCCACTCAAAATCCTCCTCCCACAGGGAACAAAGGCCATAAGGTAAGGCTACAGACTTCCTACCGATTCAAACAACATTTCAGTATGCTTGGCCGATAGCACTACAGCTTTGAAGAGCATAATTTTTTAGATCCCATAAAAAATTAGACAGATCCATGAACACATTAAAGTATACCCTCTTCCTCACTCCAAGCCACAACTACTATGATAAACTTTGAGCCATGGAAA
Organism: Vigna umbellata; assembly: GCF_029865625.1. Taxonomy (NCBI): domain Eukaryota; kingdom Viridiplantae; phylum Streptophyta; class Magnoliopsida; order Fabales; family Fabaceae; genus Vigna; species Vigna umbellata. The sequence goes on from NC_142168.1 coordinate 34,674,168, forward strand.
AATTCACCTTCTTTCTTTGTTTGTCATTATTTACTACAACAAGACCTACCATTAGTATCACGAACTTCAATTCCATGCAAAATCTATTTCATCATTCCCAAATCTCAAACTTGCATTAACTCAGATACACAACCCAGTGAAGTCAACCGACGCAAAATCCAACATTTTAGACCGTGTCTAGTATAGCTCCAAATCCAATCCCCAGACATAAAAAAAAAAAAAAAAAAACACACACACACACACACATCTTTCGAAGATTTTCAACATTTATTATTGTGAAATTCAACAGACGCAGACAACCCATAGACATTTTGATCAACACAAATCACCGGTAAAAACAAGAACAAACACTATGGTCACCACGAAAAGGGAACAGAAGAGAATTACCCGTTAGTCAATGATAAAAAAAAAACATTCAAGATAGGTAAACGACAGGTTAAGCAGAGAGAAAATCCGTGAATTGAAATGAGAGTTGGGAATTGACGAACCTAGGGTTTCCGAAGAAGAAAGAGCGTTTACTTGAATCTGACCAAGTCAGAAAGATAACAACAACAAATGAGAAATCGAATACACCTATTCAGCAAAATTCAGTTGCTCCTCTGATCAACCAACCGAAGGAATCACCATGGATTGATTGCTTTGTTTTCACTTTTCTCCAATTTCACATCAGAACTCTCTCTCACTGTGTGTGTTCTTCTCAACTTTGCTTCGGTTTTTGTGCCACAACACACACTTCAACCTCGATTCGATCTCAGTACTGACTGGTCTCTCTTATTTTAGGGACACAATTTAAACAAATTCATGAAAATGAAAAACCATAGGAATAATTGTTAGTCACAGTGCTTCTCCTCTTTTATACTGCTACTCTTCCTCATTCACACTTCATTATATTAATTACACTGAATAAATTAACTGATGCTAATTACTACCATTATATACAATTAATTCTTCATTCATTTTTTTTCAGCATCAATGTGTTTTCTGCATTAATAGTAAATTAAAAGAGTAATTAATTAAACAAATAAAAGGTATATGAAGAAGCTACTTATTTTATTTTATTTTCTAAATTATAGTTTTCATAAAACATAAACAGCTATGCTTCTTATGAAATTTAAAATATTAATTATATTTTTGAGTATTTTTTTAAAATGAAACAGATTAAATGTTTCTTAGGAATTTCCTATAATGTATGTTTTATTAGTTTTCGTTCATTTTAATTTGAAATTCTTCAGTCTGAAAATGATTATTATAATTTGAATTTTATAAAAAGTAACAGAAAGATAATTTGATTTTAATGTATATGAAAAAAAATTGAGAAAAAAAATCTAATAAATGCTGAAGTAAGGCCCAGTAGGAGATTTTCAATTGAAGTAGGTGAATTTATCAGGTTCTTTTGAATTTATCGGCAAATGTTGGTGTCCTTTGAAACGCTATTAATAAAAAAAAAATAACATCCACTGGGCATAAAGTTGTTTTTACTTTAATTAATGAAATTAAATATGAGTTTTAAGTACAAAGTTTAAAGTAATCGTAGTATTAAATTTGAGATTTAAATTCAGAGATTAAAACAGTGGTTGTATTAAATTTTAGTCTTAAATATAAAGTTTAAATAGGTGGAATTTTTTGTCTTGTAGTGTAGTTTAAGATTTTTTTTATACAAGTTATAAATAGTTTTATTAAAATAATTATTAAGTTTTAATGTATATATTATTTGTATGTATTAATTAATGAATTTATTTATAAATGGCGTCATAAAATAATATATGATAAGTATGATTTATTGAATTAAAATAATAAATAAGTGCAAATACAACTGTCAACATGCATGCATATGTGTTCATTTTTTTCTTATAATAATACAAAATAAAAAATATATATTATTATAATTATTGAAATAAAAAAATTATTGATATTTATAAAAATAATTAGTTTTATAATTTTATCACTAGCAGTTTTTTTATAATAAAATAATTAGTTAAGTTTAAAAAACTTACAAAATAAAATTTGTAAGAGAATACAAGCTACAGAAATTATTATAAAGAAGATTTTTTTACATTTTTAAATGGATAGTAATTTAAAAATAATAAAACTTGATTATTTTAATACTAAAATATTTTAATATAAATAATTTTGTCACGAATTTCATTATTTTAAAATATATTATATTTTTAAAAATTATTTTTTTAGAGTTATTTAATATTTTCTAAGATTTCTTTTTTTGTTCGTCCGATTAAATAATCGAAATTGTATGATTTAGTGAGCTCTTCAATTTGTACCGATTAGTTTCTCTGTTTACCTAAGTTAGTTTTTCAACCATTTTTTTCCTCGTTTTCTTTGTTTTATCTGTTGCATGTGGGTTTTTCTTGCTTGCATGCCTTTTTGTGTTGTGTTTCTTGAATCTCTACAAATGAATGTCTTTGTTGGCATGGTTAGATTGTTTTGATGTTGTCTCTAGGTGTAGAAAATGAATAATTTGTGAGTTAGGAGGAGTTGTCTTAGCTCTTTGAGGTTTGTTGAGCAATTTTGTCAAAGGGAAGTTAGTTGTTTTTTATGTGCATGAGTTTTATAAATTTGATTATCTATGTATATTGTTCTAATGTAATTGGAATAAAATTTGATTGCTTTTTATGAATTTAGTATGTTTTGAATGATTGTCATGTTTGAGTGTTTTAGTTGATTTTATGTTGATCGAGGGAATTAGAATCTGACCAATTGAGTCAATTGGTAAGTGCCCTAATATTGAGAATTTCTTTGACCAAAACGGAATAACAAATTGATCAATTGAACAGGTCTCATTTCTCCCAAATTGCATAATTTCATCTGTTGTTTTCTATAACAATGCTAAGTGGTGGTAGGCTGGTGTTGAACGACAATTCATTTTGACAGATTTGGGAGCATTTTAGCTTTAAGCCTTTGAGTGCCAGTTTTGAACTGCTAAGTGTTAAGTGATAGCAAGATACCGCTGAACGCCATTTTGCACTGCAGGTCTAAAACAATTTTGTTTTAGAATGTTGGGCGGTAGAAATGTGTCGTTGAGTGTGACTTGTTGCGAGAAGAATGATGTTTGAGTGTTGTGACTGGCGTTAAATGCAACCTTTTTGTGAAATATATGACATTGAGCGCCATCTTTGAACATCATTTTGTATGTTAGATTTTATGTATGTTTATGATTATTATTGTGTTTGATTAAAGTGATAATATGGTTATGGACATGTATAGTGATGATATTGAAGGAATTTCTATTAAAGGAATTCCAATGAGAAAATTCTTGTGGAGATAACTTTAGTGTATATCTTAACATATGAGATTCCATGAAAAGGTATCTTGACGCTCTAATAACCATTTACTTTAAGTAGAATGTGTTATGTCGTGAAGAGTAGCAGGGGATTATAGTCTATTGACAGTGTTTAGTCCTAGGCGCAAATGGGATTAATCTTGTGTGTGGTCGGGTGATAACCCCTTGAGACTAGATTTTACAGAACTTAGAAACCACCACATGTGCATACCTCTAGTGAGTTTCGATATTAAGGACATTTATTCGAATAATTGAGGTCAATATCAACTATTTATATGTATTTATATGATTTATTATATTTAATCAATGTTTAACTTATATTTGATATGACTTAATTGTCTTATGATAACTCTTTTGATATTAATTTATCCTATAGTATCTTTTGTGTTTTCTTGTGTTTGTTTGTCTTTTTTGTGATTATCACTTCACTGTATGTGCAAATGAGGGATAAGTGTTGATGTATCCGCAATGAGATGTAATGATGATGCGAGTTCTATTTGTAATAGTTATCTTGTATAAGAGATTTTAAAACTCTAAATCATTCTTAATTGTTTTGTATGCGTTTTACTTTTACCATTATTTACTTTTGGAGATACTTATATTAATTCTATATATTTTTTGAAACAAATTGATCTTATAATATTTAATTTCTATCAGTTATAAACTACTAAAAATGAAATATACAATATATATATATATATATATATATATATATATATATATATATATATATATATTACTGATTTCAAAAAATTAGATATTAAAATCTATAAAAAAAATTACGACGATACAAAGATATAGTTTAGTTTATATTAATAGTAGTAACTCTAAAAGGGAAAGGAACAAATGAGCTCGTAAAGAACATACCAAAAAGAAAAAACGTTACATTCAAATAAAATATGATAAACATGTATATCCTCTCCTTTTTTTTTAAATATAATTTAATATCTTTTATAAAAAATAAAAAATGAATATTTTTTTACAATTTTAATAAAATATTTATAAAATTGTATATTTTACTCCTTCTATTTCTACATCACGAAATATATATATATATATATATATATATATATATATAAACTAATTAAAAAATTAGCCGAAAGATAAAGATAGAAATATCAATATAATAATTCATATTTTCTTTAAAATTAAAAAATAATAGTTAAATTAAATTGAAAAAAGTACCACACTTAAAGAATAATATAGTTTCACACAAAATGATTAATAATGTTATTTTTTTGTTCTTATCCTATCATTATTTACCTAAGCAATTTGTGGCATAAAATATGGTATTGAGTGTGAAGTTGATGTATTTATGGCATCATTATTATTGGATCTCTATTATTCAAGTAAGCATGTTGAAACATAGGAGAACCATTAGGTCATGGCCAAACAAAACATGTCTACTCATTCATATGTCTCTGTCTCACCTGCACTGTGTTTTTAGGCTTTTTGTTTAGTCAAGAGTACAACTCCCAAAAACTAATAGAAAAAACTTAAGTACAATCACATCACATGTTCAACACACCCTGCTAGTCTTCTTTCAACAATTTCTCCAACAAAAACAAGAAAATTGTTCATTTTTATATGTAAAAACCATGATGACATGTTTCTCTATTTTCTTTTTTACTTTTTAAGATAATAATTATAGTTTATTTACGAAATTTTTATTTATAGAACGAATAATCTTTATATAAAAAAACACTCATTTTATTTTATAATTTTTTTTCTTTTTAATCATGATTTTTCATTTGTAAGATTTAAATTAGAAGCAATCCTAATTCTTTGCACCTTTTCAATATATCCAAAATAGTAATAATTAAGCTTTAAATCTAACTTAATCTCAGTGTAATAACGTTTACACTCATTTATATATTATAAATTGACTTTATCTCTAATAATTTATATCTTATAAATTGACTTTATCTCTAATCAATGTGTAACTTTCAACATTTATTAAAAAGTTAGTATAACAAAGTATTTCATTAGTTTTTTAGATAACTATAATACTGAGATTAATTTTAGTCTATTAAGATTAATTAGTATGTTTGAATTTTTATTAACCCTACCCTTCTTAAGAGTATTTTCTAGATTCAAAATATATGAAAAAATCTATAAATTTTTTTATCAAAAAAATTATTTTTTGGTGGAAATATTTCACTATCTAAGTGTCTTTCCAATTTCAAATATATTCTTCCTTAAAATCAACCTTTATTATAGAAAGCTCAGTAACAATGATATAACACTAAGGTTATGGCTTTCTAGATTCTGACTTTTCCTAGATGATATCCTTTGTCATTTTCGAAGTTGCTTCCTATATAGAGGTAGGATTTATAATGTCATTATCTAAGAAATTATTTTAACTTTTGAGAGGAGGAAGAGTATTGGTGGTGTTAAAATATACTTGGAATAAATGTTTATAACAATGTTTGTGATAAATATATTTTGAGAAAGTTTAAGTTATTTCAACCATTATTAAATATATTTTGTGCACAAAAAATTGGATTGATTAATCGCAAATATTTCACTTTTACAATTTATTTTATATATTTATTGTAATACAAGTGGATTAACTTGATCCATTTGATTAATTTATTTTATAATAGTAAAGTGAAAATATTTACTTAATTCTTTAAATATTATTATATAAATAATAGTTAAAAATTAAAATATCAACATATTAACAAACAAAATCAAGTAAGGATCAAATTATGTACTTATATATATATATATATATATATATATATATATATGTGTGTGTGTGTGTGTGTGAATAAGCAATTAAAATAACTTTATCCTTTAGTATAATAATAAAATTATATTTTGATGATAACATTAAAAACACTGGCTTAAATGTGAGGTTTTAATTAATTAAACTTTCACTCTTCCTATTCTCCATTGGTTATGTGACAGTGACATTTATGAATAACATTAAATGATATTTATGAGAATAATTAAGTATTTGTATTTTATTCTGAGTGAGGGCACATGGTTTTGATGCTACATTTTTATGAAACCAAGTTTAATATTTCAAATTACAAAAAATAATTCATATTGGAACCAATATCTTTGCATTCAAATAAATAATTGGCTCCAAGTTCTTTCATGAAAGGGTTTAAATCTATAAACATGACAATTGAAAATGAAAACTCTATTTAAATTTGAAATTTTAAAAACGATAATCAAATTTAAGAAAAACCCAAAAAATCAAATATTATTCGACAAAACCGAAATTAAAATCGAGTTAGAAATTCAACACCTAATTTTGTGAAAAAAAAATTATATATGAGCAAGGTTTCAATAATATTAATTTAAAAAAAAATAAATATCAATGTAAAATTTTTTATTTCAAACAATGAAAATCATCATGGATCAATCCTTTCAAATAAAATAATATTAAAAAAATGTTCGTATACGAAGCTGAGAAAAATATTCTAGAAGCAAATATATTCTGTTTCTAGTTATTTTCTAGTTTTCGGAAACAAATCTTTTTTTTTCTTTATCGAATACATTTTTAGAAAATATCAGAATTTTAAAAGCTTGTTTTTATTATTATCGGTGTGAGAAGAAATCATGAAGTTGAGAAAGAAAAAAGTCTATAAAAAAATTATTTTGTGTTTTTGTATTCTGATCCAAAAGTTTTCTTTCTTCAAAAAGGCCAACGGGCCCAGTAACCAAGTCAAACAGCAGCTTTTCAAACGATACTTATTGTCGCACCATCTATTTAAGTTTTTTTTATTTATTTATTTTAACTACGATAGTTTTTTCTTTCTTAATTTTTAAAACTAAAAAAAAATATCCCTGTTTAAGGGTGTGTTCTTTTGGGGTATTTGGGGGAGATGATTTGAATGGATTTGAGTGGATTTGAGGTTAATTTTTTAGTTGTTTTTTTTTAGTAGATTTGTGGATAATTGAGAGTGAATTTGGGAGTAAAGTTTATCAGAATTAGTGTAGGATTTAATTGATGTGATATATTTTAAAAATTAGCTTAATTGGTAGAAAATGAAGATGACCAGATTGCCCTTAGTTATAAAAGTATTACAAAATGTTATTTTGTAATGTTATATTTAAGTGTAAAAATGTTTATGAAGAGGAAAAAATTATGAATAATTGTTTAAATTAATGTTTAAAATGTTTCATCACGTGGCTGTCCACGACGGCGACAATGAGGGGGAAGAATTCGACGACGATTTAAGACGAGCTTCGGGCGCAAGGTCTTCGGAGGGGCTTCTTCCGAAGGGAATTGCGAAGTACTCGTTGAACAGAACAAGTGGGGAATTCGAGGTGTGGATGCACTACGATAATATACAGCGAACTCCTTTCACTGCCATATCTGGATCACTTCTCCGCCTTCTCCATGCAGTGCTTCATGGACCTCTGGATGTGCATCAACCTTCTGACCACAGCACTCAACACCAACCATGTTATATATCAAATCATCCACCGGAAGAAGCATGGAAGAACGATCAAGCTTGGTGGAGCACAATAACGTAGCCCGTAACCGAATCCACCTCTTCACCACGCTTAACCAAAAAACACGTAACCGATTACAGCATCCAGTAACCGAATACACCACCCACCATTCATATATATTTGTAGCGTAACCGATTACGCAGTTCCCGTAATCGAATAGACTGATTCAACATTTTTTCTAATAACTGTAACCGGACACAACGTCTGCAACCACATCTGGAATCGATTAACCCATCTCAGAATTGTATGTTATTTTTCCCTTTTCTCTCTGCTGTTATTATCAAATGTGTTAAGGGCAAAAGTGAAATTTTATTCACAATCAGCGCAAATCGTCGCATATATGCGAGTGACCATATACAGACGTATCTCGCAAATCTACTGTAATCCATCCTCGCAAATCAGCAGAAACGAACACAGTCGCGTTTTATTTCTTCGCTCTCAAACCCGTTTGAACAGTATAATCTGTTCAAACGAATAGAGGCTAAATAAAATGGATGAGAGTCAATGTTTCTTTCAGAATCAGGTGTGGTTTATAAAGCATTTTGAATTAAATTTCTGAAAAAATGTTTGATATATTTCAAAATTTAAACTTAAAAAAGTAATTATGGAAGAGTGTTTTAGATGAGTTTTGATATTTAATTCTATAATGTTTTTAATCATTTTTAAAAATTTAATTTATAAAAGATATTAGAAACGTATTCTTCAAAAATGTCATCCCGTTTTATTATGCATAAGAATAATTTATGAGTAAAATTATAAAATGATTAAAGTATGGTGTAACGTACAAAGGAAAATATGGTATAAATATTTTTTTCTTTTACATTAAAAAACATTTTATATTTATATTTGTTTTAGAAAGTGTTGCTAAAAAAGTGAAGGCAAATTTTAACAAGAAAGTGAAGGCAAATGGGCCTGTCCAAAGAAGCCCGTGTTTAACATGAAACTTATTCATTCATTTCTTCTATATAATCTAAATTTTTAAATTTCAGATTTTATGTTCAGACTATGTTATAAATTATTTAATTCAAAACACAGTTTATAATTAATTATGAAGTATTACAAAAGTTGCTTATCAAACTGTACTCGCAGGACCGACCGCCGTACGAAAGGACATCCACGTCATCGGACCGGCCGCCCACCCACCCACATTACCATATGGGACCCAGAAAACTACCCTTTTACTTACTGATTGGGAAGGGTTACGTGTTGAAGGGCGGACGGGTCCGCCCATACTCAAGACTCACCCGAAGCCGGCCGCCCAGGCCGTGGACCCGTCGGGACCGGCCGGTCTTGAGGACAAGGCCCGTGAGGACGGTCGGTCGCGTTACTAATCATCTTAGTTTAAGGTAAGTAGGGTTTAAAAGCTATTGGGCTGAATTGGGCCATGATTAACTTTTCACTAATCCCAAGCCCATAGCGAAAACTATAAATACAGATCCAAGGTGAGTGGTAGAGAGGTTGCATTTACTGCACATTTATTATTGTCTGAGAAAAACGACATAGCTCTCAAATGACTTTGGCATCGGAGAATCTTTTGCAGGTCTCCCACCGATAGACCAAAGAGATTACCATGGAGTAAGTACGGAGGACCAGACGTACGAAACGCGAGAAGAGAGTGACGTGGAGACGTGGAACCAGCACAGCCCCTCACATCCGAAACACAAACAATTTTTATATTATGGAGATAGAAAATAATAGTAATAATAATAATGAAGAAATAAAATGTTAAGTGAGAAATAACCATATTTATTGGCATTTGGTAATATTTTTTATGATACAATTTATTTCTACTTATTATTAGTCTAACAATTTTTATATTTATTATTAAATAATAAATTTTGAAAGCACTCATCTACTTGCATAGAGCTAAATGAAGGGGTCATTGAAAAGATTTGAAGATTAAAGAAAATTGAAATTGATTTAGCAAAACAAAGACTATACAAATATATTTGCACAGACTTTAATAAGATAACTTATAACAGTATATTACTATTTCTTGTAAAAATTTAGATTAAGAAAAAGTCAATAAAAGAATAATATTCATTTCACTTAATGATTTGTAATCTATTGTGAAATAAGGATATGATCAAGTTACGATAATATAGACATTTTTTCAATTCTTAGTCACATGAAACAATTAATATAGTTTGACATGATTTATTGATAAAAATATATATTAAAAGATGTCAATCCATTTAATAAATCTCAATAAAAAAATATTATTTCTAGTTTCACAATCTAAATTTCATATTCTTATATAACAATATCTAAATTTATTAGTTATTAAATATTCTTTTCTTTTCTTTTTATCTTTCTACGTGTCTTTTAATAATAAAACGATCGTCTTTTAAAATATGTTTTAAAAAGTAGAAATAAAATTTAAATTGCGTTTAATCGTGATTTTTTATATGTGATAAAAAAATAATTGGTTAAAAATTTAATTATAAAAATTTCACACATAAATAAAAATAAAAATGTTAAATAATATAAAAAATAAATCATAAATTCATTTACTTAATATTTTATATTAAATATGATATCAAATATATTTTATAAAAGAGATTATTGTGAATTGAAATATAAATCTAAACTTCATAGTGTTACTTAATAATGTTGAATTCCCTTAAAAAGACTCATCAAAACAACATTTATTAAAAGCAAGATTTTAGCAATCCAACCCAAAAGCACAATTCCAAACTGTTTGTTTTCTTAAAAAAGCAAAACTATCTACATATAATAAAAAAGCACTTATTTTTCCTACAAAGAAAGCCGTGAGATCCACGTTTTAGATGAAAAGGCACAGCCAATAATCTCGTTGTTGGTCGAAAATCTTGTCAGAATAGCTTCCACATCATCCAAACAAAACTTGCATGGTTGGAACTATTGGAAAGGCACTTCTCAAGACTTTTGCATCAAAATGAGTTAAGAATCCACATTTACAAAGTGGAGTGCATTATACGTTTGAAAATTTGAACTAATGTGTCCAAAATTAGTTGCATTTTTGTCACAATCAATAGAGTGTTCAATAGTACCTCTCAACAAGGGAATTTTCCCTTTTTTTTCTTAAGAGTAGTAATTACTATGCTGTTGCTTTCACTTATCAACATCTTTATCCATAATTTATTGTATAGTTTTTTGAGTTCAATTCAATAATGTGGATAGTTACACTATGACTTGCACTATTTTCATTTTTCTTTTGCTAAGTCAACTTTATTTTTTATAAAAAATTCTTTGTTTGACAAGAAATAATTGGATACATGTAATTAAGGATGATAACGAGTTGGATCAGATACAACTAATGCTTAACCATTATTCGATTTGCAATAACAAAATTTATCCGCTTCTTGTGAAAATACTTGTTTAAAAAATATTTGTAAATATTTTAAAATCCACAAGTATATATGGATATTCATGAATATTTAAAAAAATGTATTTTATAAATTTTTAAAATAAAATTTAAATAAAATTACAAAAATTATATAAAATGTAATATAAATTAAATTAAAATTTAATTTTAATTAAACTTAATCTGATAAAATATACATTAATTTTAATTAAACTTAACTTAATAAAATATATATTAATTTTAATTTTAATTTTAATTTTTTTACAAGTAATGGATACCCTAGATATGGATAATATAGTACCGCACCTAACATGTTTATAATCAGGTATTAAAATACTTACTATCCGTTACTGTGAGTAATCAATATTCACCGATACCAAATATTTATCCTGGATTTTATATACAGATACGAATACTTTTGTCATCCTTACATCTGGCACACTCTACCATTTCTTTTAACTTCATAAGTAAAAGGAAGGGTAATAATTATTTTGCCTTTCTAGAAATATATTACTCACATTTTAAAATAATTTCACACTTTTTATTTAAAAAAAAATGCCATCAATAATTCTTGATTATTTGATCTTGCATCTTTTCATACTATGAGCATATAGATAATAAAATCATTCAAATTTGAAAATAATTTAACCTTCTAACAATATAGGTGCCATCTTGTTTGATTTTTGCTATGATAATATATATATATATATATATATATATATATATATATATATATATATATATATATATATATATATATATATATATATATATATATATATATATATATATATATATATGAAAAGGTACTTATATATTAAAAGTAAAATAAGAAAACAATTTATTTATACAGAATATGAAGACATCATATATATTATATACTTTTTGATTTATTCATTGATTTAACGTCTAATATTTTTTTAAGAAAAAAAATACTAGCTAGTGTGCTATATTTATAGGTCATAGTAACAATTTTGTTAAATAAGGTTGTGACAATAAATAAATAAAAATCATACCGTTGAAATCAATCTCCCAAAAAAAATTGAATAGCAAATTTAAATTTCAACAATAATATGTATGGAAATGAAGAGTAATAAAGTTGATAAGGGATGCTCTCGTAGAACCCCACATATGCAGTTTTTATTGAAAGCATTATATTCTCTCTTCAATTTTAATCTGATTTTCATTCTACATTTTCTTAATTTTCTCTTTATTTGTCATAAGATAATTTTTATCACAAATATTCTTTATTTTCAACTTTAGATATTTTAAAATGGTGAAAACAAGATATGAAGAAAAATAACAAAAAACTAAATAGAGAATTAAGAAAAGCCAAAAGTTTCTGTTTCAGAAAAGAAAATGATTGTTGAACTTGCAGTTTAGGACAAAAATTTCAAACTTTTTCTTAACCTAATGTTCATGTGTATGTGACTTATCTCATAAATAAATTAATGCCATGCAAACTTTTTCAACCAAAGTCCTTGCTATGCAACTAATTTCATATTTATGTTCTTTAATTAAAAGTTTGAAATTCGAAATTTAGACTTTAGGACACAATCACGATGGAAAAGCATCTTCATTCTAAAACAAGTTAATATACTATGTATAAAATGTTGGTTAAGAAAATCATGTAACTCAATCTAAAACGACTATTTTTAACATCTTAATTATTAATTATTGTAATTATTATTATTATTAAATAAATATATGTATGTTAAGAATATGTTTAACTTGTAAATGATAACTAAATAAATTGATTAAAAATGTTTATTTTAAACAAAATTATTGAAAAATAGTAATTGATAGTGTGTGTGTGTATATGTTTCGGGTATAGGGTTGAAGTCCCTTGCTCAAAGCACTTCAGGTTGTCTTGAAGGCTGAACGAACGTTGCTTAAAGAACTCTAGGTTGTCTTGAAGACTGAACGGACGTTGCTCAAAGAACTCTAGGTTGTCTTGAAGGCTGGACGGACGTTGTTCAAAGAACTCTAGGTTGTCTTGAAGACCATACGAACTTGCTAGTTGTCCTCCATCCTCTAAGTAATGCTGCTCACTCTCCCTTCTCCTTGTTCAAGTCGGATGGACGGGTACCTGTCAAAGGCACTCTGACGCTCAAGTTAGTAATGTAACCGAGCGGTTGGCACACTAGTAATGCATATATTGTGCATCCTGGTCTAAAGTCATACCTAAGACCTTTATTTATACTAGTTGTAATGGACTTTTACCTTTCACTGGCCTAATAATGGCCCAATCACACCTTAATCTGCCTTAGGGTTTTGATGAGTTATTATCGTTTGTAATCTAACCATGTGGTTGGTCTGGTGGTTGGTCGACCTGAGTGGTCGGCCTAGACGTCTAATCGGTTGGTTCCCAAGAGATCGTATTGTACAATATATATATATATATATATATATATATATATATATATATATATATATATATATATATATATATATATATATTTGGTGTCCATTTTGACGTCTATTTTCTTGTATATCTTTGGTGTCCATTAAAGGGGACCCGACGTGTATATGTATTTAGACGTTAGGACCCCTCCATGGTTGACGTCTAAATGGTTTTTTTATATACGAAACTGTCATTGGTCATTTTTAAGGTTTGATTTTCGATGGTCGGATATTATATGTATGATGTTACTACAATAATGATAACTATACATATAGACAATGTAGGTAATATATACTTAAGCAGTCACGTTTTTTAAATTATTGGCGAAGAATAGACTACAATTTAGTTAAAACCATATTTTACACAATAGACTACAATTTTATTATGTTAACCATATTCTATATTGTTCTCAATAGTTTAACCTATTCTATTTTTACTCTGTACAAAATCCGCTTCTTGCCATCACTATTGAATGTAAACTTTTCCTCCTTCATCACAAAATATTTTCCTCTCTTCTTCTTCTTACTTTAGCTTGGTACCATCTCATTGTCTTTTGTTCAGGTTCATGTCTACTTCATCCTTATTTAATTTTTCCTATCCCTTAACCCTAAATCTTAAATTCTAACCCTATATTATTTATTCTTTTCCATCTCATTGATCATACACATTATTACTATCCACTTTTTATGGTTGTGTTGCTATCCACTTTGGTGTTATTCACGTTCGTAGGTTTACATTTACACACAATTTTAATAAAAAATAATAACTTATTTATTTACTACAAATTTTCAAATAAATAGTTGTTAAAGTTCAAAATTACTTTTCATCCCTTGTTCCATGTGTTTGGTTAGAGTATTAACAACAGGTGATAAATTTCACATATAATTTTAATAAATAAATAATAAAAAATTTATTTACTAAAATTTTCAAATAAATAGTTGTAAAATTCAAAATTGCTTTTCATCATCCCTTGTTCCATGTGTTTGGTTCAAGTGATAAATGTCAAATTTGACAATTTTGATGAGAAACATTATTACTGAATAGAAAGATCCAGTAGAGGGAAAACCTATGATAGAAGTAAAACTTTTGTGAATTAGAAAATTTACAGACTTTTTTAAGTATTAAGAAAACAATCTAAAAAGTGTATTTAAGAGTAAAGAATTTGGTCCAATCAAATGTAATATTATGCAATAATTAGTATAATTTGATTTTGAAAAAGAAGGATGTGTGCATGTTTCTCCACCACAAAAATATTCCAACCACCTCACTTTAGACACATTCCTATACATTTGAACCACCCAATAATCTATTTGAGCCCACGATCATTGACTTCTTAGCCATATCTAAATGCTTTTCCATATACCCAACTTTAATTATTGTTGCCAAATTTCTCTAATTTTTCTACACTATAAGTTCAGTCAATTCTATTGACATTCAAGATTTTTATTATACTACTTTTTATTTATTTAATTCTATGTAAATTTAATTTTTTTAAGCATACTCCATTGGTAATTTCTTATTACATTACACATGAACCTAAGTTTTAAAAAATATTATACTTATATCTATCTCTTTTGAAGTTCTATATGGGTATATTGTAAGCTTCCAATAGTATAAAGATTAAGAAAATCAACAAATCTATAACTTTGGTTAACTTTATTACAAATTTTTAATGATTTGAGGCTATTGGAAGATAATGTTGTGATCTGAAAGGAAATTATTGAATCTGTTTATATAACAATTTCAAGTTACAAATGGACTCTCAACCACATTTATAGGTCCTAACAAAATTCAACATTTGACAAACACTCTCTTTAATACTAACACGGCCTACTAATAGAAAAAAAAAAGATTATCTTGCACCTTAATTCTTGTGTATTAAATACTTTAGTTAAGTTGAAATCATTATTAACATATTGAGATACTATCTTCGATTAAAAAAAATCACATTTTTAGTAATATGAATATTTAGTTTTAGTAGTTGCTAAAAAGTGAACTTTAACTAGTTTGGTAAGTTATTGTCCGCTTTGGACTAAGTTCTCACGAATTTGTTTTTGGTAGCCCTCCAAAAAACCTCTTATTAATGAAGCTATCTTATGTGTATATAAACTTATGTCTATCTTTTATTTTATTCGATATGAGACTTTGTTTGTATCTAACACGTACAAACCAATGAAATAATAGAATTTCCTCACCATATTATTGAAACATATGCAATTGTACTTAGCAAATCATTTTGAAATTTCATTATTATTTCATCAACATAGAAATCAATTTATAAACAATAAATTATATAAAAATAATAATTTTCGCTTGTATTATAATTGATGAAAAAAAATTATAAATATATATATATATAAGAGAGAATATCTATAATTATATTATTACGTTGTCATAATTCTACAATACAATCTACAAATCAACTAATATATTGTACTCTTTTATCCAAAAATATAGGAATACGATTGATTTCTGAATAACTTGTACTCTTGGTATACATTCTTTATTAAATTAAATATATAACAATAAGTTCTCATGAATAACCACGATGGAATTAATTGTTTAAAAAATAACAAGGCATTCAATTTTATAAAATGATTCGTATAAGCAACCTTTGGTTTCAGAGGTTTGAAAATATTTAATTTATTACCCTACATATAATTACAAAAAGGAATTTTAGCATAGAAATTTTTTTCTCTTTGTGTCACATGCATGTGCATGCAATTATAAAAAAAAAAGAATATACACTTTCCCTTAAAGAGAGGAATAACTTGTGCTAACTATACAACCAAAGAATACAAAACATTTTAGAGACCAAATTGTTCGAAAACCAAAGACAACACGCCATAGAAAATTCTTCTTATCATATTACATACCCTGATTTGAAGCAAGACATCATGCACATCACAATGTATGTTCCAAGGTTTCAAACTTATCAATAATTTCAATCATGTCCATTTAATATACTTTTCATGCTTTTGAAAATTAACAATATAACAATTCTTCAATATTATCTCTATTTTTCTCTTTCTATATATTACTCATTAAATTATGGATAAATACCACGTCCCTATCTATCCATAATGTAATAAAAAAATGTCATTTTCCTCTCTATTATTTCTTTCACTTTTGCAATATAAACAAGAAACCATATAAATATGCACATTAATTCCTTTATACAGAAAGAAAATAAATGGCCAACACCATTGGAGTGTACACCAAGCTCTGTATTTCTTTTCTTTTTTGTCTTTTCCTGATTATATATTATTCTTTTCATTTTTCTTTACCACTTTTCATCCATTATTTCAAAAATTATTAAATTTTTACCATTAAATAAAAAATGTTGATGCACAAATAATGAGAAAATAAATTAATAATAAGGAGGGTCGTGACAGGTTATTTGCACGTTGTAGGGTTTGAGACGTTTTACTACAACCCTAATTTATGCTGACGTGGCCCTACATGTTAAGTGGGCCATATGTACACGTGGCTCTCTTAGCACCATGTTGTATACTGCCTAGTACCTTCATCATATTTATTGTTTATTAAATTTCATGGTTTCGATGGATACATTTATAGTTTGAGAAAGAAATTCAGAAAAGAGAAAAGAAAAAGAAAAAATTTAAGAAAAATGGAATGGAAATATCTTCTTAGATGAATGGAAATAAGAGATAAAATTTTATTAAATAAATAACTTCATACTCATAAATAGTATTATAAGAAAATTATTAATAAATAAAATTTTAAAAAAAATTAATTAATATAAATTAGACATAATTATAATATCTAAAATAATTATTTTAATAAAAAATTATAATTATTTTTTATAAATTAGAGTTTAAATTAATCTCTAATTCCTTATTATTTATTTTCTATTATTAGATTTTAAATTAATCACTAATGAATTAAAATTTAAAATTTAAATTTAATTAGAAACTAATTTAAAATTTAAATTTAATGAGAAGCTAATTTAAAATTTAAATTTAATGAGAAGCTAATTTAAAATCAATCAGTGAAAATAATACGAAACAAAACAACCATAGAAATCAAAGAGTGACAAATTCAAGGACGGCAAAATGTCTTGTCTACCCATCTAATTAGCAAATGGGTCAATAGCCTCATGACCTTAAAGCTGAATGTTACAAACCCTACTTTTCAATAAAAATAATAATTTAACACCTGGGAAAAGTAAACCATCAAGTAATAACATCATAATAAATATTAACTTATTAATTATCAAGTTCAAGTGAAAATGGTTTTATTATAGATATATAAAAAATATCTTTAGTTTACAGACACACACACACATATATATATATATATATATATATATATATATATATATATATATAAGTCCTTAATTTAGATGTAAATTAGAATTTATTTTTATCTAAAACTTATATATTGTTTCGGTTGTAGGAGCTGAGTCGTCAAATATTTTCACGCTTGTTTCTTCCAGTCTCTCGGTCGTCCGGTCTCGCTTCTTACACTTCGGTTCACTCCTATGCATGCAGGTGGGGGAGACCTGCCAAAGACTCTCCGATGCCAAAGTCAGTTTGAGAACAATGGTGTTTTCAATAGAACAGTAATAAATGTGCAGTTTATGCAACCCACCTACCACTCACCTTTGACCTGTATTTATAGTTTTTGTTATGGGCTTGGGATTAGTGAAAAGTTAATCACGACCCAACTTCGGCCCAATAGCTTTTAGCAGCTACTTACCTTAATCTTAATCATAATCTGGTCAACTGGCAGTCTGACCGGCCGGCCTCCTGATATTAAGTCTTACAGCCGGCCGGCTCATATGAGTTGTTGTCCATCCGGATGACGATCGGCAAGGTCGCGTAGTTGGGTAGTCATTGGCCATACGGGCGTCCGGTCTATACGCTGCCCGGTCCCTCCGGATGACGAGTGACATGGTCGCGTAATTGGGTACATTGGCCATACGGACGTCCGGTCTATACGCTGCCCGGTCCCTCCGGATGACGAGTGACAGGGTCGCGTAATCGGGTAGTCATTGGCCATACGGACGTCCGGTCTATATGCTGCCCGGTCTCTACTGGTACAGATATATTCTAGTCACAAATTTTAAAAATAAATGAATATTGGAAGATAGATTTAGAAGAATAAATGAAAAGATTTGAGAGGATAAAGAGAATTATAGTATTGTTTATTTTGGACTTAAGAAAAATTTGTGAAAAATTTAATGAATGTAACAAATAAAAAAGTAATTATGATAGATAAAATTAAAAAATTACACTTTTGTTCTCGCGGTTAAAAGTAACATAAATAAAAAATTCTTAGAGTAGAATTAATTTAAAAGATGTTAATGATTAGTTTTTAAATAAAGAAAAAACCGGTGTAATCTTGATATTTAAAAAATCCTATAATATATTAATTAATTTAAAAAATTATTCAAATCAAATAAAAACCAATTTAATCATTATTATAATGTTGGGTCTATCGAGGAGAAGGTTCCGTGTACG
This sequence comes from Vigna umbellata, assembly GCF_029865625.1. Lineage (NCBI taxonomy): Eukaryota > Viridiplantae > Streptophyta > Magnoliopsida > Fabales > Fabaceae > Vigna > Vigna umbellata. The sequence goes on from NC_142168.1 coordinate 34,693,172, forward strand.
TTACACAAACACCAATAATGTATGAACTAACTATATAAGGGATAATGAGTCTTTCACCTTTATATACTGCTATACTTTCTCATTTCTATCCAATGTGGGACTTGGACTCACACTTAGATTCCCAACATTATAGTGAATGCTAAAAACAAAAATATGAGTCTATGAACTATATGAATGACGTAGAGTTAGTTAATAATTACACACAAACTCTCTTTCCTCATATATCATTTTTTTTATAAGTCGATTTTGAATTTTCAATATCACGCAAATCAACTCACTCGTTTCCAAATCATTTGAAGTAAACAACATAGAATATCACAAATTTGTCTATTGGAATAGTCATTCCCTGAGAGTCCTTTTAACCAAACATGATTAATTTTTTTGCATGTTAAATCGTGTTTTAAGCTAACATTTTGGATATAACGTGTTAAATGGTGTAAATAAGTCAAATGCACAACATTTGACATGTAAAATTTATTTTTAACTTAGTTGGGTTAGGAAGATTATATGAAATGTCGCGGTACAGGTTCAATATTTTTAATAAAGTTGGACTGCTGAATTGGCCTAACTGATTCGCGGGACTGACCTCTTGGACTTGATAGGCTAGGTTGGTTTGGATTCTCAAGTTGAAAGCACTATCCCGACCTACCTTTTTTTAGCCCGGCTGACTCACCGAGTTTGACCCTTTTTGCATTCTTTATTTTAATATGTTTGAAGACTAAATTATATCAAAATTGGGCCAATAACTAACATAAAATATCAATTGATTTTTGATAGATGTTAAATGAATTCATTTACTGTATCAAAGTGAACTATAAATTTTGTAGTTTGACACTATCAGAAGTTAGTAAATTAAAAGAATTAACTTATATAAATATTTTGTTTTTTAATTTGTTTTATATATTTATTATAACATTAAAGTGGAATGATTCAACCCACTTATTTATGAAAGTGTTTACCTATTTTAGTAAACTTTATCTAGATTAGAAAGTGACATTACAAATATCAATAAGTAAAAATAAAAATGTTAACTTATATAATTAGCTGAATAAATAATTTAAACATTCAAAACATTTAAATACTACTAACAATATCCTAGTATTAAAATAAAAAAGCCAAAAGTGTCAACCTATGTAACTAAAAAACAGAGAATAATTATAATAAAAAAAATAAAAATAAAATTAACGTTAATGAATTGTATATGAATATCCAACTCGATTTAATCTCATTTAACTTATAAATGAAATGAAATGAGTAAATTTAATCCACATTTAAAAAAAATATGTTTTCAACAAAACTTAAGTCCATTTAAATCAACTAGCAATGTCAATGCTCCAATATATTAGTCAAACTCTTATATATTTTTTTACACACCATATATATGCTATTATAGTGAGTATAGTTTCATCAATTACAATAAAAGTCAATACAAAAAATTAAAAAAATACACGAATAAGCAATTGATCTTATATATAAATGAAGAATAAATTAAAAATATATAGTATTTATACACAATAAAAGGATAACAAATGGAGATTGAGAGAAAGGTGGCGAAGATTACCCGATAGCATGTGTCATGCCATGTTTGGGAATTTTCCGACTCAATTCAAATGTGCCAACTGCTAAGTTGCCCTAAATTTTAGGAGAGGACCACATGTCACCATTACACACATATATATAATAATGCTTATTTCTTTATAACACAATACTTATAAATTAATTATCATTTTTATATCATGGTTTAATCACAATGGTTATGTTTAATTTTTTTTTCATATATTTTTCTATATGATCATGAATGCAATGCTTACTAATATACTTTATGAAGGGTTGTGTTGTTGTGATATAGGTCTAGGGTAGGGCCCACCCACCACAAAACTTCCTTATCTCTTTAAACTATTATATAGTATCAAAACCTTATATTATAAAGTCTACCAAATTTCATACAATTAAAAAAGAAACCTTGTCTGAATAAAGAAATATGAAAAAAATATTAAAATATTAATCGTGAAAAATGCAGAAAATCTTTTTCAAAAGTATAATAAAAATGGAAAAGCTCTGCCACAAAATCCACGGAAAAGTTAAAGCAAAAATAATTGCTAGCTAGGTGTTATTAACGTCATGCTTTTTAAAATACTTTTATTTCAAAAGTCTGTCCTAATTAAAAAAAATCGCTTAAGTTTGTATAGTTTTAGATGAATCTAGTTTTGCCTTTTCTTTTTCTTAAAACCTTTTAGTCCTTTAAATTTGAAAAAAAAAACATTTTTAACTTTTAAACAGTAAATCTAAAGAATTGAACTAGAAAACATAATTATATAAAATATATAATTTCAGAGTAAGCTTTTTGTTTAATGATAGAGTGAAAAAAAAGGAAAAAAGTATAAAGTAAAATTATTCAAATAAAGCAAAAACAGTAAAAATGAATTTTATTTTACAAATGATTTGATTAAATTGATAAAATAAAAAATATATTATGTTAATGGTAAGATTTAAAATTACAAAAAGCGCTTTAGAAAACTATATGAGAATGACATTCAAGGAAATTGAATATAATTTTTCCCTTTTATCAACTTATTTCCTTTCTTATTTAAGGAGTGAAGTTGAGCAAGAAATTCACAGTTCCTTTTTGATGTAAATCTGCATAAATCAGAATAAACAGATAGAAGTACTTCCCTTCAAATTCATTGTATTACATCTACAATAAATTCTAAAAGTTTTCCTTTTGATTTACATATATATATATATATATATATAATATGTTGGATATTGGAGGAGGAAGCAGCAAATGACAAGGGTTTAATATGATTTCCCAACATATTAAATGGAAGAAGATGCAGAGGCACATGCCCTATACTTGTGAGGTTGTGCAGGGTCACATGCTCTTAACTTGTCATGGTAACTTTTGGAAGTTTCTATTCATATCCAAACGTTATCACCTTGCATGTCCATTTCCAGTTTTTTTTCTTCATGGCTGGGATGATGGTGACTCCTTTTCTTGTTTCTTACTGTTGGAATCAACATGCCATTGTTCTGATTTTTAAAATTAAGAGACTAAATTATATTTTTAAAATACCAAATAAATTAAATTACAGAAGTTTTTGACCAAATTTGGAAAAGATATGATAGATAAAATTGTTGAAATAATAATAATAAAATGAGAAAAAGTAGAACGAAGGCAATAAAATATATTAACGAGAGGAAGTGAGTGAGAGTTGTGACAGAGGACAAGGAAGGAGTATCTATCTGTATCAGGGTTTGTTGTTGTCAATGTAACAACACGTGTTACAAAGCAACAAACAAAAACGTCAAAGGTGTTTGTGGATTGCACCAACTTTTCGATCTAAGTGCTACTCTTCTTCATGCAAACAAAGGGTACATTATACTATGATACTGTTTCTATTATTGTCATTAATTTTTTATTCAGTATTCACCCCTCTTTTTTTTCTGTTTTTTTGGTCTACTTTTATTTTGATTTTTGTTATGTTTTCTTTGGTGAATGAATTGAAAGGTGAAGAAGTGAAGCAAGACAGTAATTTTAGCAGAGTACTAAACTAATAGTAATGACCAGCTCGGTAGTCGGTTCTATCAATGTTTCTCTGTCTCTCTCATTTGTTTGCTTTTAGAAGCGGCAAAGTTAACTGCTACTCATACCAAGCTCTTACTTTTTGATCCTTTCTCTCTCTCTCTCTCTCTGTTTCTCTCTCCACAAACAGTTTGGTTGGACTTGCAAGGAAGAGACATCTGCAGCTTCCATTCAGGGGAAGGAATTCCCAAAGCTTTATCTTAAGGGGTTTTCAAATTTCAGAGCACACTTTTTCTAGCTCATTTTGGCTGTGATTGTGGTGTAGTTGATGTTTTGTGTTCTTGTTTGAAGGGATCAAAGCTTGTTTGGTTTTTTCTCTGTTTTCGTTTTCTTATCTTTGACTTGCCATGTTGGGTAGTTCTTTTCATATTAATTGAGTGTAGCCATTTTTAGGTGAAGGGGTTGGCCTAATTTTCATTATTATTATTTTTTTTTAAGTATCTGGCCCTGCACTTTGGTGCTTTCATTCTGCTTATAGAAGGTGAGGATCAAAATCTGTGCTTGAGGGGGTTATGAATGATGGGTGCTTCTTTGATCCCATGGAGAAGTAGAGGAATAACTGGGTTTTTTGTGTGAAGATAAGACATTTAGACACCCCATTTGGAAAATGCCTGGAGGGAGCAGCAAAAGAAGGATACATTTTAGCAAATTGTACAGTTTTTCTTGTTTGAAATCTCGTTTCAGAGATGGTCATTCCCAAATTGGGCAGAAGGGGTACTCCAGGGTTGTGTACTGCAATGATCCAGATAACCCTGAAGCAGTTCACTTGAGTTATGGAGGCAATTATGTTTCAACAACCAAGTATACAGCTTTTAATTTTATCCCCAAGTCTTTGTTTGAGCAGTTCAGGAGGGTTGCAAATATCTACTTTCTCATTGTTGCGTGTCTTTCATTTAGTCCATTGGCACCTTTTACTGCTCTGAGTATTGTTGCTCCGTTGCTGGTTGTGATTGGAGCTACTATGGCCAAGGAAGCTGTGGAAGATTGGAGGAGGAGAAAACAGGTATTGTTTTGTATAATAAAAGTTATGAATCAATAGAAAAATGAGAGTAATTTTCCCCTTACTAGTTACTACTGATGATCAAGGAGTAGTTTCACAACATTCATTATCTTACAATTCTCTAAAATTAGAAAATTATTATGTTATGGTTTAATTGGTATAAAAGTATATTTGAATGCTCTTTTCTTTCTGGAAAGTGGAATATAGGGGTATTGCAAAACTGTCCTTTCTCTTTGAACATATATAGTATAATATAATTCTTGTACATATCAATTTGTGTTTGAAAATTTTCATCTTTCTTGATCCATAAAAAGGACAATTCTACGAGATGATTCTGTTGCATATTATTATTATGTCATGTAATTAAGTGCTGCTATATGCCTATGTAAATTGTTTGGCCTTCTTAGGATATTCTTTTCTCTGTTAGTCATTTGCTTAGGATGTACTTGACTTTTGTGTTTTGTCGAGTCACCCTTTTGGTTGATTTCTTTTAAATCTTTGTGTTTTCTGGAAAGGTTTTCCCCCCATTGATGTACCCTACATATCATTCACAGACTAGAAGTTTTCCTGGCTAAAATTCATGTATTTCTTCAGGATGTAGAGGCAAACAACAGAAAGGTTCAGGTATATGGTAGAAACTATACGTTTACGGAGACTAGATGGAAGAAACTCCGTGTTGGGGATATCATTAAAGTGTACAAGGATGAATACTTTCCTGCTGATCTTCTTTTGCTTTCATCAAGCTATGGTGACGGGGTTTGTTATGTGGAGACTATGAATCTTGACGGAGAAACTAATCTAAAATTAAAGCATGCTTTGGAGGTGACAGTTCATCTTCATGATGAAAAATCCCTACAAAAGTTTAGGGCTATGGTTAAATGTGAGGATCCTAATGAAAATCTGTACTCATTTATTGGAACTTTACAACATGATGGTAAAGAATATCCTCTTTCCTTGCAGCAGATCCTGTTAAGAGATTCTAAGTTGAAAAACACTGATTTTATCTATGGCATTGTTATCTTTACTGGCCATGATACGAAAGTTATGCAGAATTCCACTGATCCTCCGTCCAAGAGAAGCAAAATTGAGAGGAAAATGGATAAGATAATCTACATCCTCTTCAGTACCTTGGTTTTGATATCCTTTATTGGTTCAGTCTTTTTTGGTATTGAGACCAAAAAGGATATTAGTGGTGGAAGGTATAGAAGATGGTATCTTCGTCCAAACAATGCAACAGTGTTCTATGATCCCAGAAGGGCAACACTTGCTGCTGTTCTTCATTTTTTGACTGCCATTATGTTGTATGGATATCTAATTCCGATATCACTTTACGTGTCCATAGAAATTGTGAAAGTTCTACAGAGCATTTTCATCAACCAAGACCAAGAAATGTATCATGAAGAATCAGATAGGCCTGCTCATGCACGTACATCAAATTTGAATGAAGAACTTGGCCAGGTTGACACAATATTGAGTGACAAAACTGGTACTTTGACATGTAACTCAATGGAGTTTGTCAAATGTTCAATAGGGGGCATTGCATATGGTCGTGGTATGACAGAAGTAGAGAAGGCACTTGCTAGGAGAAGTAAAGGTGGAGAATCTGATGTTGATAGTGGATCATCTGATTTCTTGGGCCAGAATAATGAGTCAGTTGATTTTCTGCATCCAGTTAAGGGCTTTAATTTCAGCGATGAGCGCCTAGTGAATGGGCAATGGGTTAATGAACCATATCCAGACTTCATACAAAAATTCTTCCGAGTTTTAGCTATTTGTCACACAGCTATTCCAGACGAAGATAAAGAATCCAGAGAAATTTCCTATGAAGCCGAGTCGCCAGATGAAGCAGCTTTTGTCATAGCAGCAAGGGAGCTCGGTTTTGAGTTTTTTGCAAGGACACAAACAAGCATATCATTGCACGAATTGAACTATGAAAGTGGAAAAAAGGTTGACAGGTTGGCTAGCTCCTTTTACCATGTTTTGTTTTAGTTATACATATCAGCCCCATCTTCTGATATGTTTCCAACAAAGTTGGTGGCCAAAGTTGTCATCTCAGATTAGATTATATAATTTTTATTTAATAGAGTAGTTCAGCTTTCTGTTGTCACAAAGTTTTATCAGAATTCTCACTAAAACAAAATTATAATAGGATTTTCAAAGTTTTGGTTTGCCATTCCGTTTACATCTTCATATATCTTTTCAACTGATTTCATTGTATATAAGACCCATAACAGAAAATAAGTTCAATTATGGATTTTTTGTAATTTCTTGGATGATGTAAATTATAGTTATAGGGAAATTTTCTTTTCTGCAAAATCACATGTAAAGGTAAAGATTCTCGTCTGTGCTCTTAAATCTGTTTTTAGGATGAAAGATTGAGGGGAAGAATTAAAGCCTTTCATGTTTGGAAGAATATTGGCTGAAAAAGGATGATAGTAAAGGTCGTAAGATTCAATATCTTGAAAAAGAGAAGCAAAACCACTGTGATAGGTTTGGACCTGTTTGATACATTTGGTCCACACAGAGAGAGTGATTTAAGAAGCTTTGAGCAAGTCTTTACATATCATATTATAGTTTTGTTGCATTTTCATATTTTTAAAAATCTGTGTTTAATTTACTGTTCGTTGGTTTAATTTTTGACTAGTAGAGTGTACCAGCTTCTGCATGTCTTGGAGTTCAGCAGTTCCCGCAAAAGAATGTCAGTGATAGTGAGGAATGAGGAAAATCAATTATTGCTTCTATGCAAGGGTGCAGACAGGTTTCAATTATTGTCCCATGTTTTTTGAATAATGGAGTTGTTAGTAGTAAGTTGCGTGTACTGATGTCAAGTTGTGTACTTCCCTGCATATATTCAGTGTAATGTTTGAAAGGCTCTCACAATATGGAAGACAATTTGAGGTTGAAACGAGGGATCATATCAAAAGGTATGCCGAGGCTGGTTTAAGAACCCTTGTAGTCACATACCGTGAACTTGATGAAGAAGAATATAAGTTATGGGATAAGGAGTTTTCAAAGGTCAAAACTTCTGTAACAGAAGACCGAGATGCACTTGTGGATGCAGCTGCTGATAGGATGGAAAGAGATTTGATACTTCTTGGTGCTACTGCAGTTGAGGATAGACTGCAAAAGGGGGTAAGTACAAACTTTTTAATCTTACTAATTCTAGTCATGCAAGTCTTTGCATTTATTATTTTTAGAATTTGAATAAAGGGTCGAATTCAATCTCACAAAATCAAATTGTAAAATGAGAGTTGTCTAAGTTTTATTTAAGCCATATTTCTAGTTGATGTGAAATTAAAGTGGACTAGGGGTGACTCGAATGAAGGCAACTTTCTAAAATTTATATACCCAGTGAGAATAAAATGGAAGTTTCTGACAAAAAACGAATTTCAGCTTCAGACATAAACCACTGAAGTAGGAAAAAAGAGTTATTAAACACCTTTGTTCTTGATTATTTAATAGAGCTTATTTGACATGGAAATACAGGTTCCAGAGTGTATTGAAAAGCTTGCACGGGCAAAAATCAAGTTATGGGTATTGACTGGAGACAAGATGGAAACTGCTGTCAACATAGGGTACATTACCAAGCTTGTTCTAGATTCTTTTTATGAGAAGGTTGTATAAAATTGAATTTATTTTCCACCCTTTTCTTTGTACAGGTATGCTTGCAGTTTACTAAGAAAAGACATGAAACAGATAGTGATCACTCTTGATTCGTCAGATATCCTATACTTGGAAAAACAAGGGGACAAGCAGGCTTTAGCAAAGGTACACGGCCTTAGAATTTATTTGGAATTTAATTTTCTGTCACTATTGTAGATCTTTGATACGAAAATTTCTTAGGCTTCTCTTGAAAGCATTAAGAAGCAAATTGGAGAAGGAATCTCACAAATTAACTCTGCAAAAGAGAGTTCTAATGCAAATAAAGGAAGTTCTTCTGGGTTTGGCTTGATAATCGATGGGAAGTCCTTGGATTATTCTCTTAACAAGAATTTGGAAAGGTCCTTCTTTGAGCTTGCCATTAATTGTGCTTCTGTCATATGTTGCCGATCTTCACCCAAACAAAAAGCTCGTGTGAGTACTATGGGTGTGCAATTTGAATTTCTGTCATATAAATAATATACATTCCTTGAGTAGTTGCATATAATCATAGGTTGGGTTGTTAAAATATTATAATCATGTCAGCAAAAAAATATGCAGGTTACAAAGTTGGTAAAATTGGGAACAGGGAAGACAACATTATCTATCGGTGACGGGGCAAATGATGTTGGCATGCTTCAGGAGGCTGATATTGGAGTTGGTATCAGTGGTGCTGAAGGGATGCAGGTCTGAAGATATTGTTATTAGCCTATTCCAGTTACTTCTATATTCAAATTTATGGAAAACGATCTTATATGAGATAATAACTTCTTGATGATGTGCTTAAATAAGAGTTTTTTACCTTAATCTTAGCAGTCTATATGTTCTTAACGCTTTTGTGCTGCTTAACATTTTGTCTTACTATGTCATTGCATTTGGATTATTTCAAATTATGGAGAAATTCACTTGAGCATAATCAACCAAGCTGTCAGACCAACAGGCATGCAACATAAGTTATCAGTAATGTTATTATGTACAGAATAGAGTTGATAGAAATGACTATTTTTACGAAACTGTGTCCAGGTGCCAAACCCAATGAAAATGTTTAATAACAATCAGACTGCCATGTAGATAGTGCCTAAACTCAGAAAATTCAGCATTGTGATGAAGTTGGTTTTAATTTTCTATGTTGGATTTGGTGATTGGTGGAGTGATCTTATTACTCAGCCTTTGGATTGAACACTTTTTATGAACACTGAACCAAGTTGGGTGTGATTGACATTTAATATCTATTCATTACCGTGGGGAGGAATGCTGGGAAATATTCTTAACAGGGTAACATTACTATCTAGTCTTATAGGTTGTCTTGCCAATTACTGTCCATACAAGTAAGCATCATTAAATAACAAGTAATAGGTATATAAAAACATTTGATTTAGTAACAACTACTCCACACAGCAGTCCTAAACTCTTCATTAATATTTCTGAATAGACATGCCATTTTTTTTGTATGATAAGCTAATGATGAATTGAGTTTGAATGACACGGTCCCAATTTCTGATATCTGTGAATAAATTTTGTCTGCAGGCTGTAATGGCAAGTGATTTTGCAATAGCTCAATTCCGGTTTCTAGAGCGTCTTTTGTTGGTACATGGTCATTGGTGTTATCGGCGTATATCAATGATGGTAAAACCATGCATCCATCTATTTCTCAGTCTTAAAGATTTAGTGTTCACCTACTCAATGCTTTGACAGTTCAACTTTAGTTTCCTCAATGTTCTGAGGTTACAGAAAAGAGAGAATAACAACATTCAAGAAGTAACGTAAAAGATAGAAAAAAAACTTTATTTGATTATTTGAAAACTAGTTTTACAAGAAGTTCTAGTTGCTTCTTACATAGAAGTCTGTTAACATAAGAAAGAGACAGCTGTATAAAACTTATTAATTATTTTGCCCTTTTTCCTCAAAATTTTTACTCTCCGTGAGTAGATTGGTTTAGTCCAGATGAAAAAGATCTTATAATTTTCTGTCTGCTATGTAAGAGTACATGTGTTTGGGATCATACTTGTCTAGATAAAAAAGAGGCAACTTTGTCCCCAAAAAAAATTGCTGCTGATAACTTGTTGAATTTTTTTATGCAGATATGCTATTTTTTCTATAAAAACATTGCATTTGGATTTACCCTTTTTTGGTTTGAGGCGTATGCTTCTTTCTCTGGTCAAGCTGCTTACAATGATTGGTACATGTCATTTTACAATGTCTTCTTCACTTCACTTCCAGTGATCGCTCTAGGTGTTTTTGATCAGGATGTTTCTGCCAAACTTTGCCTAAAGGTATTATATATATTGCTTTTTTTAAATTTGCTTTTAAAGGATATTTAAGAATCAGCAGATAGACATATATGGTTCTTCTTCTTAGAAGACATATTTAAGCATTATTGTGGCACTATAATGGTTGTATAGCAACATTGATTTTAGGATGAAATCTAGCTAACACATTACTCTGTAAAATTCTAATGCTATTGTATGGCTGACATGTCTACTGATTTCTCCTGTTGCTCTTGATTTTAAATAAAGATTGGTTGAAAGCCAAGCTTCTGTGCTAATCAATAATCATATGGTCTGTTTTACAGTATCCCTTTCTATATCTAGAGGGAGTAGAAGACACCCTGTTCAGCTGGCCCCGAATTCTTGGGTGGATGTTGAATGGAGTCCTTAGTTCTTTAGTGATATTCTTCTTAACCACTAATTCTGTGTTGAATCAAGCCTTCAGAAGAGATGGTAAGGTGGTTGATTTTGAAATACTTGGGGTCACAATGTATACATGTGTGGTGTGGACTGTGAATTGCCAAATGGCATTATCCATAAATTACTTTACTTGGATACAACATTTTTTTATATGGGGCAGCATCGCTTTCTGGTATGTATTTGTGTTGGTCTATGGTTACTTATCTCCAGCAATATCCACAACATCTTACAAGGTTTTTGTGGAAGCATGTGCTCCCAGTGGTCTCTATTGGCTAGTAACCCTTTTGGTTGTTGTTTGTGTGCTGCTACCCTATTTCTCCTATAGGTCTTTCCAAAGTCGGTTTCTTCCAATGTACCATGATATTATACAGAGAAAACAAGTAGAAGGGATTGAAATTGGCTTATCTGATGATGACTTACCTAAACAGGTCCAAGGAAAACTAATACACCTCAGAGAGAGATTGAAGCAAAGGGAGTTGTGAAATGTAAATGCTTCTAAAACTACATTCTTAGACCCTTGAAATTGTATTTGATTTCTTGCAAAGGGGCATTGAAGTAGTGAGAATTGCCAATAGCTTTTAATTTTTAATTTTTTTTCTTTTCTTCCTTGGGTTTCCATTTGTTTATAAAGTTAGAAGAGGTAGCAGTCACCTGATGTAGATTAGCTATGTAAAGCTTGAGTATTTGTTGTACCGAAAACGGTCATTGTATTTGTTAATGGAAGAAGCAATAGATGTTTTACAATATATTTTATACGTAAATTTTATTATCTGATGGAAGTTCCAAAAACAACTAGAAACATGACATACCTCTGTATTTCAGTGAGGTTCAAACTAGTGCATAATAAATACATGTTGGAAGAAAGAAAGTTTAGTATTTAATGGAAATGAAGCCATGTCAAAATGTGGTTAGATGAGATATAGTTATAATAGAATGTTCATCTGTAAGAAATTATTATAAGCTATCCACACAAAAGCATAGGTGTTGAAAATGAAGATAGAAGAAAATTTAAGAAGTATGACTAAAGCTCGACATATAAATGAACAATTAACAAATTTCATAGTGACATACAATAGGATTCTACAAACTTCACAAGACCATTTAATTTTCTCAACTTGGATATTTGCAGAGATTGATCTAAGTTCCATGTTAGATGACTGACACTTCTAAAATGAGAATAAGAATTTCTACAATATTCCTATGTTCAAGAAAGAACCATGTTGCAACTACATGAAAACAGTTTATTCAAGAGGACTTAAAGTTCGTGATACTTAAAAGGTTATTGTTTTATGTTTTCATTGTAAAATAACTGCAGGGTCTGAGGCTATAAATTTTTTCAACTTATCATAGATAAATCAAAATATCATGAAAACCATTAATACCACTTATCTAAATTAACAATCATAGAGGAAGTAAGATGACACGGCTTTTTTTTTTTCCTTTTTATTTGTCACGGCTGAATTGTTATTGTCAGACATCCATTCATGGATTACAGCTGTGAACATTTTATGATCAGAAAGGGTCAACAATTATTGCTTCACTGGGTCCCACAATCCGCTTTCCATTTCATACTTTCATTCATCACAGCCGTTGAATGAATATCTAACTGCTCACATCTTATATTGCTTAGTCACACTTATCCGATGTCACTAATTACTGATTTCATCCGTATAGTATCTCTTCACTGAATTACAGTTCGTAAACTTCGATTTCAAATTACACACTTCCATTCAGCATCCACTCCAATCCAATTCCAACCATGGCAGCAGAACTTGTTGGTGGTGCTCTTCTTTCCGCTTTTCTTCAGGTTGCATTCGACAGGCTGGCTTCTCCTCAATTCCTAGACTTCTTTCGTGGAAGAAAACTTGATGATAAGCTGCTCGGCAACTTGAGCATCATGCTGCACTCCATCAATGCTCTCGCTCATGATGCAGAACAGAAGCAGTTCACAGATCCAAACGTTAAAGCATGGCTTTTTTCTGTCAAAGAGGCTGTCTTTGATGCAGAGGATCTCTTGGGTGAAATAGATTATGAACTCACCAGATGCCAAGTGGAAGCTCAATCCGAACCTCAAACCTTTACTTACAAGGTATCAAATTTCTTCAACTCTACTTTCAATTCGTTTAACAAGAAAATTGAATCAGAGATGAAAGAAGTCCTAGAAAAACTAGAATATCTTGCAAAGCAAAAGGGTGCTCTTGGATTGAAAGAGGGTACTTATTCTGCTGATAGCTCAGGTGGTAAAGTCTCACAGAAATTGCCATCATCTTCTTTGGTAGTTGAAGGTGGTTTTTATGGCAGAGATGCGGACAAAGAAAAGATTTGTAACTGGCTCACATCTGAAACTGACACTCATAACCATCCATCAATACTTTCCATTGTGGGAATGGGTGGGTTGGGTAAGACCTCACTCGCCCAACATGTATACAATGACCCAAAGATTGAGGAGGCTCAATTTGATATCAAAGCTTGGGTTTGTATTTCTGATCATTTTGATGTTTTGACAGTGACAAAAACAATTCTTGAGGCAATCACTAAATCAAAAGATGATAGCGGAGACCTAGAAATGGTTCATGGAAGATTGAAAGAAAAAATATCAGGAAGGAAATTTCTTCTTGTTTTGGATGATGTTTGGAACGAAAGACAAGAAGAATGGGAAGCTGTGCGAACTCCTCTTAGCTATGGGGCTCCAGAGAGTAGAATTCTTGTCACAACACGTATTGAGAAAGTTGCTTCTAACATGAGATCTGAAGTGTATCACCTAAAGGAATTAGAAGAGGATGAATGCTGGAAGGTTTTTGAAAAACAAGCACTAAAAGATGATGATCTTGAATTGAATGATGAGAAAAAGAAGATTGGTAGAAGCATAGTTAAGAAGTGCAAAGGATTACCACTTGCTTTGAAAACAATTGGAAGTCTTCTCCGAACAAAGTCATCAAGCTCATATTGGAAAAGCGTATCGGAAAGCGACATATGGCAGTTACCAAAAGAAGTTGAAATTATCCCTGCTCTACTATTGAGTTATCAGCACCTTCCTTCTCATCTGAAGAGATGCTTTGCTTATTGTGCATTATTTCCAAAAGATTATGAATTTGATAAGAAAGAATTAATTTTGCTATGGATGGCTGAAGGTTTTCTCCATTACTCTCCGCAGAACAACAATTTAGAAGAAATTGGTGAACAATATTTTGATGATTTGCTAACGAGGTCTTTCTTTCTTCGGTCAAACATCAAAATGCATTTCTCCATGCATGACCTTCTGAACGATTTGGCAAAATATGTTTATGCAGAATTCTGTTTCAGGTTGAAATTTGATAAAGGAGATTGTGTACCCAAAACAACCCGTCATTTTTCATTTGCTCTCAGAGACTTATACTATTGTGATGTAAAATATTTTGATGGTTTAGGTAGTTTAAGGGACGCTAAAAGACTGCGTTCATTTCTTCCAATTGTATATGACGGTAAATATGGTAACGTTCTTTCTTCTCGATTCAAGATTTTGATACGTGAATTCTCTAAGTTGAAGTTTTTACGCGTCTTATCTTTGAATGGATATTATCACTTCAAAGAGATCCCTGATTCTGTTGGTGATCTTAAACATCTCCATTCATTGGACCTTTCTCGTACTAGAATTCGAAAACTACCTTACTCAGTAGGTTTGCTCTATAACTTGCTGATATTGAAGTTGAATTATTGTTCATATTTGAAGGAATTGCCTTCAAGTTTGCATAGACTCACCAAATTGCGTTGCCTGGAATTTGAAGATACAAAAGTGAAAAAGATGCCAATGCATTTTGGAGAGTTGAAGAATCTTCATGTACTGAATAAGTTTTGTGTCGGTAGAAATAATGAGTTAAGTATTAAGCATCTAGGTGGAATCAATCTTCATGAAAGGCTATCAATTAATGAGCTGCAAAATATTGAGAATCCTTTGGATGCATTAGAAGCAAATTTGAAAGATAAACACCTTGTGGGGCTAAAGTTACTATGGAATTCGAATCACATCCCCAATGATCGAAGGAAAGTGAAGAAAGTGCTTGAGAATCTACAACCTTCTAATCAGTTGGAGCATCTTTTAATCAGGAGCTATTGTGGTACAAAATTTCCAAGTTGGGTATTCGATAATTCGTTATCAAATTTAGTATCCTTAGAGTTAAAAAACTGTAAATATTGCCTATGTTTGCCTTCCCTTGGACTATTGTCATCTCTGAAGACCCTCCAGATTACACGACTTGATGGAATAGTGAGGATTGGTGCTGAAGTTTTTGGGAGCAACTCTTCTTCATTCAAGTCCTTGGAAATATTGAAATTCTACAAAATGAAGAAATGGGAAGAATGGGAATGTAAAACTACTTCTTTTCCACGTCTTCGACATCTTGTTATTGTTCGATGTCCTAAGTTGAAAGGTCTGTCAGAGCAACTTCTTCATTTAAAGGAACTCTTTATTGAGTCATGTGGTAACCTCGTCATTAGTGAACACAGTGAAGACACATCAGCGCTTGAACTCTTGAGAACTCGTTCATGCCGACTTGTGAATATTCCCATGACCCATTATGATTTCATTGAAGAAATGACAATTAATAGTGGTTGCGACTCTCTTACAATCTTTCAGCTAAATTCCTTTCCAATGCTCCGTAATCTTTCTCTCCATAGATGCAAAAACCTACAAAGAGTTTCCCAAGAGCACGCTCATAATCATCTCAAGGTAATGTCAGTGGGTGAATGTCCTCAATTTGAATCATTTCCCGGTGAAGGATTATCTGCAGCATTTCCATCTCTTACTCATCTTCATATAGTTAATTGTCCAAAAGTGGAGAAGTTCCCAGATGGAGGTTTGCCATCAAACGTAAAACACATGTCTCTTTCAAGTTTAAAACTTATCGTCTCCCTGCGAGAGACCTTGGATGTCAACACATGTCTTCAAAGCTTATCTATTTACTCTCTTGATGTGAAGTCTTTTCCCGATGAAGTTTTGCTGCCACCTTCTCTTACTTCTTTAAGAATCGATCGTTGCCGAAATCTCAAAAAGCTAAACTACAAGGATTTCTATAACCTCTCCTCTCTCACACTTAGTGGTTGCCCTAAACTCCAATGCTTACCTGAGGAGGGTCTGCCCAAATCCATCTCTTCTCTTTATATTTGGCGTTGTCCATTGCTGGAGCAGCGTTGTCAGAAGCCAGAAGGCAAAGATTGGAGAAAGATTGCTCACATTCAAAATCTGAGTGTTGGGTAATAAGATGAAGCAGAAGTTCAGAATTAGATGCTGACTTGCTAACAGGTGTTAATTCTTCTCACTCTGTAATTGCATGGCTTCGACAAACTCTTCTTTGTTTTGATGTTTTTTCTGTTAGAGTGGCATCAGATCTCTTAATTTGGAATTTTATTTATTTGTTTGAACGATGAAGAAAAATAAAAGATTAATTTTTTAAATGGTACGAATTATTATTTGTGGAATGATAAGATGAAAGAGCGGTTGTTGTACGAAATTTGCTTGTGGTTGGTCTTTTATTTATAAATTCATATATAGAAAATATTTATTTTGAGTGAAGAATTTTTTTTTTACTAAATTTGTAAACTTAAAGTTGTTTATCTTTTACTTTATTTTTTTATTCATTTATCTTTTAATTCCTTTGCACATATGTCATCTCCAACGAGTTGTTGCAACTGATTATACAATCATTAGTTGTTTCTTCAAAATATAAATTGGCTTTTAAAAAGTTCTGTCCGAACAAGACACAGAAGATTAAAGATTTTTATTATATGATTAACTGATGATGTATAACGATATAATTAACTCATATTGGACTTGGTCACTCTACATAACTTTTGGAATTATGTCTATACATTACATGAATCATATAAGAAGCTTTTAGTATTTATGTACTTCCATCTTTTCTCCATCACCAAGTTCTTTTATTACAATTTTTCTCTCACTGTATTAATTTATGGTACGGTGTAAAGATAACACCAATGTTTATTTAAAAATAGAATTTTATTTCATTCTTTAATAAATAATTTAGTGATCTTTGTTAATGTTGTAAAACGTTAATATTAGTAACATTTTTACAATATTTCCTTTATTACAAAAATACTACCAAAGGTTTTAAAATAACATTTCAATTGTTATAAAATAAACAATACTAAAAACTTTTAATAATATTTTTAGACTGTTCTTTCTCTTGAATAAAGTTAATAAAACATTTTAATAATATTTTTGTAATGTTGTTTTTATTAAAAAAATTACTAAATTATAAGATCCATAAAAGAAAAAGTTCAATTATGTATTTTCTGTAATTTCTTGCATGATAAAAATTGTAGTTACAGAGAAGTTTTCCTTTCTGCAAAATTACAAACTATATAAGAGAATCATGTTTACCACAGGGGTCATCTAACTCAATTAGTTGAGTAGTGTGTGTGGGTTGTTGAAAACCTCCTCCTACCTATATTAAATTCCTATGAATAAAAGAATCATCCTTAACTCTTAATAAGAGAAAATTCTACATTAAAAACTGAAACTAGTATGATGCAAGGCTGCAAACTAAAAACTGAATGCCCAATCATCAAAGATTTAGAAAAACTACTATTCATTGAAGGAAAATCAAATATGAACAAATATGAAGGAAAACCCAGTTTATATCGGATGGAAGCTGACACAAAACTGTCTAAACACATAGATAAAGATCGAGTTAATGCAAGCATGTATCACAGTTTAATTGAAAATTTGAGATACTTGACAAACATGAGGCTAGACTTGATGCTAAGCATGGGGATTACAAGTCGGTTTATGGAGGAGTCCAAGTACTCTCACTAAAAGAATATTAAGATACGTGAAAGGAACAATAGCAGTTTATATCAAGTTGGATGATTACCGGCTCAATGATACTCGGACAGGTGTGGAAACATAGATGACCGAAAAAGCACGAGAGACTATGTTTTCTTTATCAGGAACACTACCTTCACTTGGCTTTTGAATAAAAAACTTATTATTGTGACATTGTCGACATATGAAGCCGAGTACCTTGCAGCATCTTGAGTATATGACATGCAATTTGGCTTAGAAATCTACTAAGCAAACTGGAAATAAGACAAGAAGAGCATATGGTGATCCGAATAGACAACATGTAGGCCATTGAACTAGTAAAGAACCTGGTCAATCATAAAAGAAACAAACATATTCATGTCCGTTTTTATTTTATCCAAAAGAAAATAAAATAAAGGAAGGAAGTGTGGAACTCAAATCCGTAGGAAGTAAAAGAACAAATAGTATGCAAGATGCTGATAAGAATGAATGATGGAAAAATTTAAGTTTTTACAAGAGTTTTGTTGAAATAAATTTAAATTTGAATGGTTTATTTGTAATTTCGTTTGAGTTTTATTTTATTTATTTTCTATTGCCGTTGGTTTATGTTTTTCGTTCTGTTTTTGTTAAGATCGGTGTATTAGTATTATTTTGTGTTCAGGTGTGTTATAATTTGCGGCTATTTAAAGGTTTGTTTCATTCGATGGAATTAGAGAGTTAGTTACAGAAAATCATTTGCATACAGAGAGGTATGTGTAGTATATTTTACATGGTTGTGTATTGAAAAGGTGGATGTGGAGTCCTTTCCAAGTGAAGGTTTGCTGCCATGCTCTCACCTCTTTACAAATCCTTAATTTCCCAAATCTTAATTGCTATAAATCACTTCAATAGTAATATACAGCATATGTACTCTTTATATGTGTAATTTGAAAATGAAATCCTTTAATCTTTATCTTATACACATAACTACATATATATTGATTTATCCAAATTAATAACGTTCTATTCTCAATAATTCTATAATTAAGAATAATTTAAATTTAAATTATATAAGACAAATTTATCATTATTATAGCCTCTATTATAATAATAAGTCTTTAATTTTAATCAAAAAATAAAACTGTAAATCAAATCTGAATTTTATTATTTACAAGACTAAAATTTTACCAAAGTAATAACTGAACTAAAAGTATATCTAGAAACATGTTATTAACCTTATGAAACAAAAGGAAAACCAACGAAGTACATGAATCCCTAAATGGTATTATATTTAGAAAAATCAAGCCTGATGCAGAGAAATTTTATGTATGGCACAAATGTGAGCATGGATAAGGAGAAAAAATCAAAAGGCAACCGTTGGTTTTAAAATATTGTATGCCAAGTCAGATGTCCCTGCCAATTTCTTATTATCAGACATCCATTTCATGGAGCTCTGAACATTTTTCTTATCCGAAAGATTCAACAATTATTGCTTCACTGGGACCTACAAACCTCTCTATTTAGAATTTCGTACTTTCATTCATCACAACCGTTGAATGAATAACCAAGTGATCACATTTGATATTGCTCAATCAAACTTATCCAATGCTAGCTAACTACTCATTTCGTCAGTACAGAATCCCTGTCCATTATCCCTGTTAAACTTCCATCTCCAACTCCTATCATGGCAGCAGAGCTTGTTGGTGGTGCTCTTCCTTCCGCTTTTCTTCAGGTTGCATTCGACAGGCTGGCTTCTCCTCAATTCGTTGACTTCTTTCGTGGAAGAAAACTTGATGATAAGCTGCTCCGAAATTTGAACATCATGCTCCACTCACTCAATGCTCTGGCCGATGATGCAGAACAGAAGCAGTTCAGAGATCCACACGTGAAATCATGGCTTTTTTCTGTCAAAGAGGCTGTCTTCGATGCAGAAGATCTCTTGGACGAAATTGATTATGAAATCACCAGATGCCAAGTGGAAGCTGAATCAGAACCTCAAACCGTCATTTACAAGGTATCAAACTTCTTCAATGCTACTTTCAGATCATTTAACAGGAAAATTGACTCGGGGTTGAAAGAAGTCCTAGAAAAGTTAGAATACCTTACAGGGCAAAAGGGTGCTCTTGGTTTGAAAGAGGGTACTTATTCTGGTGATAGATCAGGTAGTACAGTCTCACAAAAATTGCCATCAACTTCTTTGGTGGCTGAAAGTGTTATTTATGGCAGAGATACTGACAAAGAAATGATCATTAACTGGCTCACATCGGAAACTGACATCTGTAACCAACCATCAATACTTTCTATTGTGGGTATGGGTGGGTTGGGTAAGACCACACTCGTCCAACATGTATACAATCACCCCAAGGTGGACGATGCTAAATTTGTTAGTAAAGCATGGGTCTGTGTTTCAGATCATTTTGATATTTTGACAGTCACAAAAACAATTCTTCAGGCAATTACAAAATCTAAAGATGATAGCGGAGACCTAGAAATGGTTCATGGAAGATTGAAAGAAAAAGTATCCGGAAAGAAATTTCTTCTGGTTTTGGATGATGTTTGGAGCGAAAGGCGAGAAGAATGGGAAGCTGTGCGAACTCCTCTTAGCTATGGGGCTCCAGGAAGTAGAATTCTTGTCACAACACGTCTTGAGAAAGTTGCTTCTAACATGAGATCTAAAGTGCATCGCCTAAAGCAGTTAGAAAAAGATGAATGCTGAAAAGTTTTTGAAGAGCAAGCTCTAAAAGGTGATGATATTGAATTGAATGATCAGAAAAAAGAGATTGGTAAAAGGATAGTTGAGAAGTGCAAAGGATTACCTCTTGCTTTGAAAACAATTGGAAGTCTTCTCTGTACAAAGTCATCCCTTTCAGATTGGAAAGGCGTATTGAAAAGCGACATATGGGACTTGCCGAAAGAAGTCGAAATTATTCCTGCTCTACTATTGAGTTATCAGCACCTTCCTTCTCACCTCAAAAGGTGCTTTGCTTATTGTGCAGTATTTCCCAAAAATTATGGGTTTGACAAAAACGAATTAATTTTGTTGTGGATGGCCGAAGGTTTTCTCCATTACTCTCCGCAAAACAACAATTTAGAAGAAATTGGTGAACAATATTTTGATGATTTGCTAACGAGGTCTTTCTTTCTTCAGTCAAACATCAAAATGCATTTCTCCATGCATGACCTTCTAAATGATTTGGCAAAATATGTTTATACAGAATTCTGTTTCAGGTTGAAATTTGATAAAGGAGATTGTGTACCCAAAACAACCCGTCATTTTTCATTTGCTCTCAAAGAGTTATATTTGTGTGATGTAAAATATTTTGATGGTTTAGGTAGTTTAAGGGATGCTAAAAGACTACGTTCATTTCTTCCGATTGGAATTAATAATGGTGACGGTCGTCGATTCGAGATTTTGATACATGAATTCTTCAAGTTGAAGTTTTTACGCGTCTTATCTTTGAATGGATATCATCACTTCAAAGAGGTCCCTGATTCTATTGGTGATCTTAAACATCTCCATTCATTGGACCTTTCTCATACTAGGGTACAAAAACTACCTGACTCAGTAGGTTTGCTCTATAACTTGCTGATATTGAAGTTGAATTATTGTTTTTATTTGAAGGAATTGCCTTCAAGTTTGCGTAAACTCACCAAATTGCGTTGCCTGGAATTTGAAGATACAAAATTGACAAAGATGCCAATGCATTTTGAACAGGTGAAGAATCTTCATGTACTGAATATGTTTTGTGTCGGTAGAAATAGTGAGTTCAGTATTAAGCAGCTAAGTGGAATCAATCTTCATGGAAGGCTATCAATTAATGAGCTGCAAAATATTGTGAATCCTTTGGATGCATTAGAAGCAAATTTGAAAAATAAACAGCTTGTGAAGCTAAAGTTAATATGGAATTCAAATTACATCCCCGATGATCCAAGGAAAGAGGAGAAAGTGCTTGAGAATCTACAACCTTCTAATCAGTTGGAGCATCTTTCATTCAGGAGCTATTGTGGTACACAATTTCCAAGTTGGGTATTCGATAATTCGTTATCAAATTTGGTATCCTTAGACTTAGAGGATTGTAAATATTGCCTATGTTTGCCTCCCCTTGGACTATTGTCATCTCTGAAGACCCTTAGGATTGACGGATTTGATGGAATAGTGAGCATTGGTACTGAATTTTATGGGAGCAACTCTTCTTCATTCAAATCCTTGGAAAGATTGGAATTCTACAACATGAAGGAATGGGAAGAATGGGAATGTAAAACTACTTCTTTTCCACGTCTTCGAGGTCTTTTTATCTATGAATGTCCCAAGTTGAAAGGTCTGTCAAAGCAACTTCTTCATTTAAAGGAACTAGATATTGAGTCATGTGATAACCTCATCATTAGCGAAGACATCGAAGACACATCAGCGCTTGAACTCTTGAGAACTAGTTCATGCCCACGTGTGAATATTCCCATGACCCATTATGATTTCATTGAAGAAATGATAATTAATGATGGTTGCGACTCTCTTACAATCTTTGAGCTAAATTCCTTTCCAATTCTCCGTTTTCTTCATCTGGAAGGATGCCAAAACCTACAAAGAATTTCACAAGAGCACGCTCATAATCATCTCGAGGTAATGTCAATCCGTGAATGTCCTCAATTTGAATCATTTCCCGGTGAAGGATTATCTGCAGCATTTCCATCCCTAACTGAACTGACGATAATTAATTGTCCAAAAGTGGAGAAGTTCCCAGATGGAGGTTTGCCATCAAAGGTAAAAGTCATGTCTCTTTCAAGTATAAAACTTATCGCCTCCCTGCGAGGGAACTTGGATGTCAACACATGTCTTGAAAGCTTGACTATTGAAAATTTGGAGGTTGAGTCTTTTCCCGGTGAAGTTTTGCTGCCACCATCTCTTACTTCTTTAAGTATCAATCATTGCCGAAATCTGAAAAGGCTAGACTACAATTTTCTCTATAACCTCTCCTCTCTCACACTTTTTGATTGCGGTAACCTCCAATGCTTACCTGAGGAGGGTCTGCCCGAATCCATCTCTTCTCTTCGTATTCGGCGTTGTCCATTGCTCGAGCAGCGTTGTCAGAAGCCAGAAGGCAAAGATTGGAGAAGGATTGCTCACATTCAAAATCTGGTAGTTGGGTAATAAGATGAAGCAGAAGTTCAAAATTAGATGTGCACCTTCTCACATTCTAATTGCAGGGCTTCGGCATCAGATATCTTAGTTTGGAATTTTATTTATTTGTTTGAATGATGAAAAAAATTAAAAGATGAATTTTTTAAATAGTACAAATTATTATTTGTCTACTGACAAGATGAAAGACCGATTGTTGTGAAGAAATTGCATGGTTAGTGTTTTATTTATAAATTCTAGAAAATATTTATTTCGAGTCAATTTATTTTTTCTTTTTACTAAATTCGTAAACTTAAACTTGTTTATCTTTTATTTTTAAATTTTTATTCATTCTAGTTCTTTATCTTTTAACTCCTTTGCACATATGTCATCTCAACGAGTTGTTGCAATTGATTATACACATTAATTAAGGATCATTAGTTGTTTCTTCAAAATATAAAATGGCTTTAAAAAAGTTCTGTACGAACAAGACACAGAAGAATAAATTTTTTTATATGATTAACTCATTACGTATAACGATTTAGCGCAAATTATTCCGGTGATAATGTAATGGTTATAAATGAAGAGTAAAAGTAAAGAATATTTTTGTAGTTTTGAAGATTTACATTGACATAAATTTTGAAATAATTTTATTAAAATATTACTTTTATTAAACGTTTTAAATATCTATTTTTTAAAATAGACAATATGTATTAAAAGGTGAGGTCCACGAAATAAATGAAAACAATTCATTCTATTACTAAAATAAAATATTATGCAGGCCATGTTTGGATCACACAATTTAGGGTGCACGGTTAGGGTTGATGGATTTAAATTTTAAAAATATTATATTTTAAAAATAATAATTTAACTTTACTTAAAAACCGTTTTTTTAAATTTTAAAAAGCATAATTTTATAACACTTATGGAAAGTTGAAGGAAGGGTATTGCATAACTCTCCCTTCTCTTTGAACATATCTAGAATAATATAATTATAGTACATATATATCATTTGTGTTTGAAATTTTTTCTCTCGATTCATAAAAGGACAACTATACGAAATGATTCTTTTCCGTGCTATTGTTATGTCATGTAATTAAGTGATAGGCGATACTCATTCTTGATTACCAACTCATTCTCAAGAGGTGATAAGTTTTTTTGTTAATTAATTATTAATCTCATAAGAATTTAATTATATTCAACAATCATTCAATTAATATCATAAATTGTTAAATGTCCGATATTAAATTATAACAAATAACTTGTTAATTGTCACTGTAATCTCAAATCGTAAGAAATTATATATTTTATCGAAAAAAAAAATATTGCCAATTTAAAGATAATATTAATTATTAAGAATTTTCGTTTTAGTCAATGACATATATGTACCATTTATGTATGTAATTTTGAGTTTTTTTAATCTTTATCTTATATACATTACTACACATGTATTGATCTATCCAAATTAATATAATCCTATAATTAAGAACAATTTAAATCACTCAATAGTAATATATAACATATATGTACTATTTATATGTACGTAATTTGAAAATGAAAATGAAATCATTTAATCTTTATCTTATACACATAACTACATATATATATTGATTTACTTAAATTAATAATGTTCTATTCTCAATAATCCTATAATTAAGAACAACTTAAATTAAAATTATATAAGAAAAATTTGTCATTGTTATAATCTCTATTATAATAATAAGTTTTTAATTTTAATAAAAAACTAAAACCGAAAATGAAATCTGAATTTTATTATTTACAAGACTAAAATTTTAGCACAGTAATAACTGAACTAAACAGTAATAACTGAACTAAAATCAAGCCTGATGCAGAGAAATTTTATGTATGGCGCAAATGTGAGCATGGATAAGGAGAAAAATCAAAAGGCAACCGTTGGTTTTAAAATATTGTATGAAAAGAAAGATGTCCCTGCAGATTTCTTATCATCAGACATCCATTTCATGGAGCTCTGAACATTTTTCTTATCCGAAAGATTCAACAATATTGCTTCACTGGGACCTACAAACCTCTCTATTTAGAATTTCGTACTTTCATTCATCACAACCGTTGAATGAATAACCAAGTGATCACATTTGATATTGCTCAATCAAACTTATCCAATGCTAGCTAACTACTCATTTCGTCAGTACAGAATCCCTGTCCTGTATCCCTGTTAAACTTCCATCTCCAACTCCTATCATGGCAGCAGAACTTGTTGGTGGTGCTCTTCTTTCCGCTTTTCTTCAGGTTGCATTCGACAGGCTGGCTTCTCCTCAATTCGTTGACTTCTTTCGTGGAAGAAAACTTGATGATAAGCTGCTCCGAAATTTGAACATCATGCTCCACTCACTCAATGCTCTGGCCGATGATGCAGAACAGAAGCAGTTCAGAGATCCACACGTGAAATCATGGCTTTTTTCTGTCAAAGAGGCTGTCTTCGATTCAGAAGATCTCTTGGATGAAATTGATTATGAAATCACCAGATGCCAAGTGGAAGCTGAATCAGAACCTCAAACCATCATTTACAAGGTATCAAACTTCTTCAATGCTACTTTCAGATCATTTAACAGGAAAATTGACTCAGGGTTGAAAGAAGTCCTAGAAAAGTTAGAATACCTTACAAGGCAAAAGGGTGCTCTTGGTTTGAAAGAGGGTACTTATTCTGGTGATAGATCAGGTAGTGCAGTCTCACAAAAATTGCCATCAACTTCTTTGGTGGCTGAAAGTGTTATTTATGGCAGAGATGCTGACAAAGAAATGATCATTAACTGGCTCACATCGGAAACTGACATCTGTAACCAACCATCAATACTTTCTATTGTGGGTATGGGTGGGTTGGGTAAGACCACACTCGTCCAACATGTATACAATGACCCCAAGGTGGACGATGCTAAATTTGATAGTAAAGCATGGGTCTGTGTTTCAGATCATTTTAATGCTTTAACAGTGGCAAAAACAATTCTTGAGGCAATCACTGATGAAAAAGATGAAAGTGGAAACCTGGAAATGGTTCACAAAAAGCTAAAGGAAAAATTGAAAGGAAAGAAATTTCTTCTTGTTTTGGATGATATTTGGAACCAAAGACGAGACGAATGGGAAGCTGTACAAACTCCTCTTAGCTATGGGGCTCCAGGAAGTAAAATTCTTGTCACAACCCGTGATGAGAAAGTTGCTTCTAACATGCAGTCTAAAGTACATCGCCTAAAGCAATTGCGAGAGGATGAATGCTGGAAAGTTTTTGAAAAACACGCATCGAAAGATTATAATCTTGAATTGAACGATGAACTAAAGGAGATTGGTAGCAGGATAGTTGATAAGTGCAAGGGGTTACCTTTAGCTTTGAAAACAATTGGATGCCTTTTACGCACAAAGTCATCAATTTCAGATTGGAAAAGCGTATTGGTAAGCGACATATGGGACTTACCTAATGAAGACAATGAAATTATCCCAGCACTATTTTTGAGCTATCACCACCTTCCTTCTCATCTTAAAAGGTGCTTTGCTTATTGTGCCTTGTTCCCCAAAGATTATGAGTTTGTGAAGGAGGAGTTAATTTTGTTGTGGATGGCCGAAAGTTTTCTACAGTGCCCTCAAACTAGACATCCAGAAGAAGTTGGTGAACAATACTTTAATGATCTATTGTCAAGGTCTTTCTTTCAACAGTCAACCACGGAAAAGCGTTTCGTAATGCATGACCTTCTGAATGACTTGGCAAAATATGTTTGTGGGGATATCTGTTTCAGGTTGAAATTTGATAAAGGAAAATACATACCGAAAACAACCCGTCATTTTTCCTTTGAATTTGATCACGTCAAATGTTTTGATGGTTTTGGGAGTTTAACTGATGCTAAAAGACTACGTTCTTTTCTTCCAATTACAGAAATTGAGAGAACTTACCTTGGTTATTATCCTTGGCAATTCAAGATTTCCGTACATGATTTGTTCTCCATGTTTAAGTTTTTACGCATCTTATCTTTCTATAATTGTTTGGGCCTTACAAAACTCCCAGATTCTATAGGTGATCTTAAGCATCTCCGTTCGTTAGACTTTTCACACACTGCGATACAAAAACTACCTGACTCAACATGTTTACTCTATAACTTGCTAATACTGAAGTTGAACCATTGTTTAAGGCTGGAAAAGTTGCCCTCAAATTTGCATAAACTGACCAAATTGCGTTGCCTGGAATTCAAAAATACAAAGGTGACAAAGATGCCTATGCATTTTGGAGAATTGAAGAATCTTCAAGTACTGAATATGTTTTTCGTGGACAGAAATAATGAGTTTAGTACTAAGCAGCTAGGAAGACTCAGGCTTCATGGAAGGCTATCAATTAATGAGGTGCAGAATATTACGAATCCTTTGGATGCATTAGAAGCAAATTTGAAAAATCAACACCTTGTGGAGTTAGAGTTAAAATGGAACTCAAAGCACATCCTTAATGATCCAAAGAAAGAAAAGAAAATACTTGAGAATCTACAGCCTCCCAAACAATTGGAGGGTTTGGGTATAAGCAACTATGGTAGTACACACTTCCCAAGTTGGTTATTCAATAATTCATTAACAAATTTGGTATTCTTACGGTTGGAGGATTGTAAATATTGCATATTTTTGCCTCCCCTTGGACTATTGTCATCTTTGAAGACCCTCGAAATCGTAGGACTTGATGGAATAGTGAGCATTGGTGATGAATTTTATGGGAGCAATGCTTCTTCATTCATATCCTTAGAAAGATTGGAATTGTACGACATGAAGGAATTGAGAGAATGGAAATGTAAAACTACTTCTTTTCCACGTCTTCAACATCTGTCTATGGATCACTGTCCCGAGCTGAAAGGTCTGTCAGAGCACCTTCTTCATTTAAAGAAACTAGTTATTGGTTACTGTGATAAGCTCATCATTAGCAGAAACAACATGGACACATCATCGCTTGAACTCTTGAAGATTTGTTCGTGCCCTCTTACGAATATTCCCATGACCCATTATGATTTCCTTGAAGAAATGGATATAGATGGCGGTTGTGACTTTCTTACAACCTTTTCGCTAGATTTCTTTCCAAATCTCCGTTCACTTCAACTAACCAGATGCCGAAACCTGCAAAGATTTTCACACGAGCATACTCATAATCATCTCAAGTACTTCATAATTGAAAAGTGCCCTCTAGTTGAATCATTTTTCAGTGAAGGGTTATCTGCACCGTTGTTACAAAGAATTGAAATTCGGGGAGCAGAGAATCTAAAGTTGTTGCCAAAACAAATGAAAATCCAGCTTCCATCTCTTATTGAATTGTTGATAATTGATTGTCCAAAAGTGGAGACGTTCCCAGAAGGAGGTTTGCCATCAAATGTAAAACATGTGTCTCTTTCAAGTTTAAAACTTATCGCCTCCTTGAGAGAGTCATTGGATGCAAACACATGTCTTGAAAGCTTGTCTATTGGAAAGTTGGATGTTGAGTCGTTTCCTGATGAAGTTTTGCTACCCCACTCTCTCACTTCTCTACAAATATTTGATTGCCCAAATCTTAAAAAGATGGAGTACAAGGGTCTCCGTGACCTCTCTTCTCTCACACTTCTTCACTGCCCTGGCCTTCAATGCTTACCAGACGAGGGTCTGTCCAAAGCCATCTCTTCTCTTACAATTTGGGACTGTCCATTGCTCAAACAACGTTGTCAGAATCCAGAAGGCGTAGACTGGGGAAAGATTTGTCACATTGAAAAATTGATTATTAGGTAATGAGACACAAGTTCAAAGTTAGATGTTCACAATTTCCATTGGTCTGTCTCTTGTACATGTGCTAATTCTTCACAATATCTCTCTACCCTTACAATTACAAATTTCTTATTGCAAATATTTCACTCAGTAATCGACATTTACTAAACATTGTTGGATAAACTTTAATGGATGGACCCCATCATTTGATTTAAGGACCATGTTTCCCGGAAATTAATGGCCCACTGCACCAGCTTTTGTTTTGTGTTGGTCTTCCTATATTATAAAAGGCACATTCATGTGAAGAGCTAAGTACCACGGAAAAGAAGGAAAAAATAGAGGAAGGCGTGGTCAAGATTGCCATACTCACAAGACACCCATTGCAATAAAGAAAAATCAGTGTGGGTGTGTGGGAAAAATAAAGAGAGAAAAATGAGAGAAAGCCACCGCGGTGAAGAAGAGAAATAGAGAGAGGGGCCGTTGTTTTCTGGAGTTGAGAGTGTTGTTGTGTAGCCCATGAAAATAGAGGGTTTGTATTGTTTAATGGGTTTTAAGAGTGTCTTTGTTGTAAGTTAGAGAGTGAAGATTGTTGTGTTTGTGTGTTGGTTGTGGACTTTTACAGAAATAATTATAAAAAAGATATCTATCAGATACTACATAAACACCAAGTTTTAAAGGGGATGATCAGATGAGTTTTAATGGGTCTCATTTGTCAATATGAAAGAATATAATTGTTTTTCCAAATCGAACATTTTTCTCCAACTTGTTTTTTGCTATTGTTATCTGTTATTGCTTTTGAACAAAAGTAGTAATATTTTGTTGATTTCTCCAACTTCAACATGAACTTGAGGTTTGAAATCACACATCATGTACTTGTTCTCCACTTTACCTTTGAACCTTTTGAAATACAATCTTGGCTATTGTAAGTATTTCACTCTCTAGTTAACATTTGCCCAATAACAGCAAAAGCTTTTCAACCAGGTGTGCCTACTGTCCACAATGATTTATTTTTCTAATATTCTAATTAAATGTGAAATTTATATTTTCAATATTTAGCATTGAAATTGAATTTCAAGCAAATGTCTTTATTTAGGACATTATGAAAATCGCGAAGGCATTGAAATGCAAACGTTATGCCAAATAGCATCGACTGGGGAAAGATTGCTCTGTAGTTTGGAGTAATGGCTGGATCGTCATCCTTTAGAAAGGGTCCTTGGAAGAAATAGATTTGGTTTGCAGGATTGTGGAAAACCTTTTCACAAATGGGTTCTTTTAATTGTATATCTGTGTACCAAGAGGGGACAATGAATGTGTTAAGAAACATCAATTTTATGAATAGCTTCTTTAATGAATTTCAAACACTAGATATTAAGAAACAAGTGAGAAATCAGAGTTTGTTGACAGTTTCGGCTGAACAATAACTTAATAGTGTGTTTGACAAACACTCAAGTTTTGGAAAAAAAAAAAGCACACAGAATTTTTTTAGAGAGGCTGTTTTGTGTCTTGCTGTGTTCTCCATGTAAAAAAATGAAGAATCAATTCACCATCTATTTTTTTAGTGTACTACTGTTGTTTATCTTTGGTCTTGGCTGCAGGGGATTTTTTCTTATACGCTTTGTTTGAACTCAACTCAGCTTGTTGATTTTATCAAGTCTCCCTAAGTAGTGCTCTAATAAAACTTGTGTGATTAGCAGCGGTGATTTACACTGCTTGGATGATTTGGAGATTGAAGAACTATGACATATTTCAGAATAATGTTTCACAACTAAGAACTGTTCAAAATATAACTATATAGCATTGTTCAACATATAAAGGATTTTTGGTTTTGAAATTTTTTGACATCAATACTAGCCCCGAGAAAGGTACAACTACTATACAAGTTATTTGGCAATTTCTGGATATAGATTGGATTAAAGTGAACACAGATAGTTCTTGTAGTGTAAGTCATCCTTATCCCTTCGATGAAAGGATCTTTTGACTCAGATATCCTTGTTTGCAAATAAGTTTGATTGTGCTCAAGCCAAAATATTGAATTGTCTGAGATTCAATAAATCCATACATGGAAGCCCGGTCTTGGTCCACAATGACTGTCTCCATGTATATGTAACAAGATAATTTAAGTATAAATTAAAAAGTAACAATTCCAAGATTTAACTATGAAAGACAATGAAAAATGTTACATGTACCATTGTAGTAGAATTGAAATACTCAACATCCTATCACCCCAATTATCTCTAGTGCATAATTTAGAGTAATATACAATGAGACATGATACTGCAGGCCAAGTACTCACTCCCACTCTAACTCTACCTGTCCTCTATTCAATATGTTTAATTTCATCATGAGATTTCCTAGAAGATCATCTTCTACTTCTGTCATCTCATCAATCTTTATAAATAACGCGCATGACCCGTTTCTCAAGACTGAAATAAAGATGTTCAAGATATCATGCAAACCATCAATACCGCTTAAATGGCAGCTATCGACCACTACCATATTCTTCCAAAATCGCATATCAATCATAATCTAATTTAATATCAAAATCGGGAATTAGGTCCTACTCTGGAGTCAGTCAATTAGATAATACAAAAAATGGTTACCTGACTATTTTTAAATAAAAGTGAAACAAACATTAAAGCTATCAAAATAATAATATTAAATTGAAAAAGAAATATAAATAAAGAGATAAAAATTACTATTAAACCAAATTGAAAATAACGATAGACAAAGACACAAATAAAGATTAATAAACAAATCTTGGCTAAATAAAATTACACATGTGCTAAACTAGCTTAAATATTGCTTCACTGGGTCCCATAACCCTCTTTCCATCAGGATTTCATACTTTCATTCATCACAAACGTTGAATGAATATCGAATTGCTCACATTTTATAATGATGAATAAAACTTAACAAATGTTTGAACCGTCCATTCCTAATCTAACGAGAATTTGCGATCAAAGAAAATGATGTTCCACTATCCTTAAAGTCAAGTCTTCGTCGCAAAATAACCATTTCATCGGTGTAGAATCCTTTCCTGCACTAAATTACAGTCGTAAACATCGATTCCACATTACACACTTCCATTCAGCATCCACTCCAATTCAACTCCTATCATGGCAGCAGAACTTGTTGGTGGTGCTCTTCTTTCCGCTTTTCTTCAGGTTGCATTCGACAGGCTGGCGTCTCCTCAATTCGTTGACTTTTTTCGTGAAAGAAAACTTGATGAGAAGCTGCTCGGCAACTTGAACATCATGCTGCACTCCATCAACGCTCTTGCTCATGATGCAGAACAGAAGCAGTTCACAGATCCAAACGTTAAAGCGTGGCTTTTTTCTGTCAAAGAGGCTGTGTTTGATGCCGAGGATCTCTTGGTTGAAATAGATTATGAACTCACCAGATGCCAAGTGGAAGCTGAATCCGAACCTCGTACCTTTACTTACAAGGTATCAAATTTCTTCAACTCTACTTTCAATTCGTTTAACAAGAAAATTGAATCAGAAATGAAAGAAGTCTTAGAAAAACTAGAATATCTTGCAAAGCAAAAGGGTGCTCTTGGTTTGAAAGATGGTACTTATTCTGGTGATAGATCAGGTGGAAAAGTGTCACAGAAATTGCCATCATCTTCTTTGATGGTTGAAAGTGTTATTTATGGAAGAGATGCCGACAAAGAAATGATCTTTAATTGGCTCACATCTGAGACCGACAATCATAACCATCTATCCATACTTTCCATAGTGGGCATGGGTGGGTTGGGTAAGACCACACTCGCCCAACATGTATACAATGACCCAAAAATGGAGACTGAATTTGATATAAGAGCTTGGGTTTGTGTTTCCGATCATTTTGATATTTTGACAGTCACAAAAACAATTCTTGAAGCAATCACAAAATTTAGAGATGATAGCAGAGACCTAGAAATGGTTCATGGAAGATTGAAAGAAAAAGTATCAGGAAAGAAATTTCTTCTTGTTTTGGATGATGTTTGGAGCGAAAGGCGAGAAGAATGGGAAGCTGTGCGAACTCCTCTTAGCTATGGGGCTCAAGGAAGTAGAATTCTTGTCACAACACGTGTTGAGAAAGTTGCTACTAACATGAGATCTAAAGTGCATCGCATCAAGCAATTACAAGAAGATGAAGGCTGGAAAGTTTTTGAAGAACAAGCTCTAAAAGACGATGATCTTGAATTGAATGATGAGAAAAAGGAGATTGGTAGAAGGATAGTTGAGAAGTGCAAAGGATTACCTCTTGCTTTGAAAACAATTGGAAGTCTTCTCCGCACAAAGTCATCCATTTCAGATTGGAAAAGCGTATTGGAAAGCGACATATGGGACTTACCGAAAGACGTTGAAATTATGCCTGCTCTGTTATTGAGTTATCAGCACCTTCCTTCTCACCTCAAGAGGTGCTTTGCTTATTGTGCGTTATTTCCAAAAGATTATGAATTTGACAAGACGGAATTAATTTTGTTGTGGATGGCTGAAGGTTTTCTCCATCATTCTCAATCGAACAAGAATGTACAAGAAGTTGGTGAACAGTATTTCGATGATTTATTAATGAGGTCTTTCTTTCTTCAATCAAGCTCCGAAATGCGGTTCGTCATGCATGACCTTCTGAATGATTTGGGAAAATATGTTTGTGCAGACTTCTGTTTCAGGTTGAAATTTGATAAAGGAAACTGTATACCCAAAACAACCCGTCATTTTTCATTTGCATTCCCTGATGTAAGATATTTTGATGGTTTTGGGAGTTTAACTGATGCTAAAAGACTGCGTTCATTTGTTCAGATTACAAATTACTGTACATATCTCGGTCTTCGTGGTCCATTCGAGATTTTGATATGTGAAGTGTTCTCCAAGTTGAAGTTTTTACGCGTCATATCTTTGAAAGGGTATTATAGACTGAAAGAGGTCCCGGATTCTGTTGGTGATCTTAAACATCTCCATTCATTGGACCTTTCTCGTACTAAGATACCAAAACTACCTAACACAGTAGGTTTGCTCTATAACTTGCTGATATTGAGGTTGAATGGTTGTTCATATTTGAAGGAATTGCCTTCAAGTTTGCGTAAACTCACCAAATTGCGTTGCCTGGAGTTTGAAGATACAAAAGTGACAAAGATGCCAATGCATTTTGAACAGGTGAAGAATCTTCATGTACTGAATATGTATTGTGTCAGTAGAAATAGTGAGTTCAGTATTAAGCAGCTAGGTGGAATCAATCTTCATGAAAGGCTATCAATTAATGAACTGCAAAATATTGAGAATCCTTTGGATGCATTAGAAGCGAATTTGAAAAATAAACAACTTGTGGGACTAAAGTTAATATGGAATCCGAATCACATCCCCGATAATCCAATGAAAGAGAAGAAAGTGCTTGAGAATCTACAACCTTCTAATCAGTTGGAGCATCTTTCAATCAGGAGCTATTGTGGTATAGAATTCCCAAGTTGGGTATTCGATAATTCGTTATCAAATTTGGTATCCTTAGAGTTAATAGATTGTAAATATTGCCTATATTTGCCTTCCCTTGGATTATTGTCATCTCTGAAGACCCTCGATATTAACGGATTTGATGGAATAGTGAGCATTGGTGCTGAATTTTATGGGACCAACTCTTCTTCATTCAAGTCCTTGGAAAGATTGGGATTCTACAACATGAAGGAATGGGAAGAATGGGAATGTAAAACTACTTCTTTTCCACGGCTTGAACGTCTTGTTATTGACGAATGTCCCAAGCTGAAAGGTCTGTCAGAGCAACTTCTTCATTTAAAGGAACTACATATTGAGTCATGTGATAACCTCATCATTAGCGAACACAACGTAGACACATCAGCGCTTGAACTCTCGACAACTAGTTTATGCCCACGTGTGAATATTCCGATGACCCATTATGAGTTCATTGAAGAAATGACAATTGTTGGTGGTTGTGACTCTCGTAAAATCTTTCAGCTAAGTTTCTTTCCAATGCTCCGTTTACTACATCTGGGTGGATGCCAAAACCTACAAAGAATTTCACAAGAGCACGCTCATAATCATCTCGAGGTAATTTCAATCCGTGAATGTCCTCAATTTGAATCATTTCCCGGTGAAGGATTATCTGCAGCATTTCCATCTCTTACTCATCTTCATATAGTTAATTGTCCAAAAGTGGAGAAGTTCCCAGATGGAGGTTTGCCATCAAAGGTAAAACGCATGTCTCTTTCAAGTTTAAAACTAATAGCCTCCCTGCGAGAGAACTTGGATGTCAACACATGTCTTGAAAGCTTATATATTATATCTCTTGATGTGGAGTATTTTCCCGATGAAGTTTTGCTGCCACCTTCTCTTACTTCTTTAACAATCCATCGTTGCCGAAATCTGAAAAGGCTAGACTACAAGCTTCTCCATAACCTCTCTTCTCTCAGACTTTATAGTTGTCCTAACCTCCAATGCTTACCTGAGGAGGGTCTGCCCAAATCCATCTCTTCTCTTGATATTGAGTACTGTCCATTACTCAAGCAGCGTTGTCCATTAGTTTTTGTTGAATGATAAGATGAAATTGCATTGCATGGTTGGTCTTTTATTTATAAATTCATATATAGAAAATATTTATTCCGAGTCAAGTAATTTTTTTTTCTCTTTTTAGTACATTCTTAAACTTAAACTTGTTTATGCTTTACTTTTAAATTTTGATTCATTCTAGTTCTTTTATCTTTTAACTCCTTTGCACATATGTCATCTCCAATGAGTTGTTGCAACTTATTATACACATTAAGACACAGAAGATTAAAGATTTTTATATGATTAACTCATTATGTGTACCTATATAATTAACTCATATTGGAGTTGTTCACTCTAAATAACTTTTGGAATTATCTCTATACGTTACAGGAATCATATAAGAAGCTTTTAGTATATTTGTTCTTCGATCTTTCTCAATCACCAAGTCCTTTTATTACAATTTTTTTCTGACAGTTTATTAAATTATGGTATGGTGTAAAATAAACACCAATATTTATTTAAAAATTAAATTTTATTTCATTCTTTAATAAATAATTTAGTGACCTTTGTTTAATGTTGTAAAACGTTAATATTAGTAACACTTTTACAATTCCTTTATTTAAAAAATTCTACCAAAGGTTTTACGGTAACATTTCAATTATGTTACTTTTTATAAAATAAACATTACAAAAGACTTTTAATAATATTTTTAGACTTTTCTTTCTCTTGTTTAAAGTTAAAAAAAATTAATAATATTTTTGTAATGTTGTTTTAATTAAAAAAAGTTACTAAATTATGTTAATAATTTACTAAATAATATTAATCATGTTACTGGATGTCATTATCTGAAAGTAGTACTAAAGTTTTGAAATGAAATTCTATCATATGAAAATCAAGGCAGCTTTCATCTGTTAAAGAAATCAGATACCACACACCGTTACACTCTCAGAATTAAATATTATGACAAAACGTCCCTATATCAAAGGGGAAGACACGTTTCTAATTATTATTTGTATTTTATATAAAATGCTGAATTGTATGTACTATTTATTTATTTTTTTAATATGTTGTACTTTTTCTTGTAGTAGGTTAACTTATTTTTATTTTTTTGAAATTTTTCACACCATATTTATTGTATCAATATAGTTAATTATTAAAACTGTAAAACAAATAAAGTTAAACTCTCAATTAACCCAATTAGGTAATATTTCATTTAAAATGAACTATTAAACTCACAATATGTGAGAACCTAAAAATTGGGATTAAAAGAGTAGATTAGTGTATTAGACTAATAAAACCAGATTTCATAGTATAAATAGAATTTTTTGAACAACCTGATTCATTAGCTTAAGTACTCTATCTCTCTTTGGAACTCAGTTTTTCAGGTTCCTTTGCCTTCTCTCTACCATTTCTTCTCTTTAAGCCATTTGATTTTCGATCAGGTGGTGCTCAAGCGTCCACAGCATAGAGGATTCCGTTTTGACCGATCGATTTCTTCATTCCGACCGGTAAGCTGTTTTTCGCTTTTCCTCCGCTGTTTTAGACCTAGCACATGCAATCTTTGCTGGTTGCATGTGTCTTGTGCTTTCCTTTTTTTCATTTTCCACTTCATCCTAGCTCTAAGATCTATTCCTATCACCAATGTGGTGGTCTATAGGGTTTTGTTGAGGCGAGTCTTTGAGCTGAGCTGTGAAATCCTGAGATAAGGGGAGTTAGGATACGTTTTAAATTGGTTGCATGTGATGTATGTATACTGAGTTTTGCACTGTTACGTTGTTGGTATTGTGTTTTGATTTGGAAAGATTTAGTTGCATGTGTTGGACTGTATGACTGTGGATCTGGAGTGTAATGTTTGTAAACATTTTTGGATGTATCTAATTGTTGTAATTACTATGTTGAAGTGCTTGGAGTGAGAGACCTATTGTAACATTGAATAGGTAGAAAACTTGGTGTTCTATTAGGGTTTTAGGTCACTTTAAGAGGAAGTGAGGTAGTGATTTTGGACATTGGAGGTCTTGAGTTCAATTAGGCTATTTGGGTAGCTTAGATAGGTCAATTTTGACTTGTTAGGAACCTCAAACTGGTCTAAAACGAATTACAAGTGGTAGAATTGGATTTGGGCGTTCTAGAATAAAAATTGAGTCTAAATTACTTTAGAATTGTAGTAGAAACGTTTATAATCAATTAAACAAGTTTAATTAGGTCTAAATCACGAATTAGAGGTCTTAGAAGTTGGTAAAATGGCCTAGAAATGATAATGGGGTGTGTGTGCACAACTCTGCAGAAATTGCATTCTACAGATTATGCAGTCTCGCTATGTGAGTGGTCTCGCATAGCGAATCCCTGTAGAGAGTGCTCATTGTTTGGGTCATTCGTTGTGCGAGTTGGTGCATTGTGCGAATGACCAAAGGGTGTTGCTCTCTGTCTGGTGATTCGTATAGCGAATATAGTCGTTGTGCGACTGGTGATGGCCTGGAACCACTGCTATTTTAATTAGAAAGGCGAGAGGGGTGCAAAGCTAAGAGGTTTGGGGGTGTGCTCTCTGTTTAAGCTCCCGCATAGTGACGTGGGTGCGCTATGCGAGAGACCTGAGGAATGTAGTCTCAGCAAGTTAATTCGCATAGCGAATTGGGGTGTGCTGTGCAAGGCTCTCGTGTCTCACCTTGCGAGTAGGATGCGTTCTATGAATCCTCTGAGTCCAGATTTCTCTTTGCTCTTGCTTTGGTTGAATTAAGTGTGTGGAATGATTGAAATGCATACTATGATGGTGGTAATGTTATTACATTGGAAGTATGTGAACGTATGAGACATGTTTGGTGGTTGAATGTAACAAAGTATGGTTATTGAACGTAATTCCATGCTCCTCAAGGAGAGGATTCATGGTGGTTCCCTTGGTGTGTTTTAGAATGATTTGCATGGTAGCTCAGTCTTGGGGGTTTTCCTGACGCTCCAATGGTCTTTCATTCTCAAGTAGAGAGGATTGATCCATGTGGTGAAGAGTAGTAGGAGGTCCTAGTCTTTGGTGCTTCCAGTATGACCCAAGGTTAGTGATAACGAACTAACCTCGTGAGTGTGTTAGGGTGAAACCCATTGGCAATGACTTTGCAAAGCAGTAGAAGCCACCACGAGTGCATAACCCGTCATAGCTCGACAATCATTCTAAGTTCGGACAAGTCAAGTGTAAAGTGTAACAAGTTGTGTTGTGTGGTCCATTAACTTTGAATTAAACTTGTATGTTGTGTGTGATTGTTATAACATGATTTTTGTATATCTAGTTCACCCTTCTACTTGTGTTTGTCTGTTGTTGTTTGTGTTGTGTTTTCTGTTGCAATGATCATTCGCTTGGATGTGAGCAGAGGTGGATGAGATGCCTCTGGAGCAAGCCTTGGAGGGAGATGAAGCTGCCACTTAATCTAGTTAGGATTCCTAGTTGTTCATGTCTATTTTGAAATACTCTAGTGTGTTTAAAGTTTTAAATTATGGCTTCTTTTAGGATGTTCTTCTACCTATTCTCTTATATTAAAAATGTGAACTGCTATATTATATATTTATATATATAATCTGGGACGTTACACAATATTCATTACATCATTGTTAGATAAAAATTAAAACTAAACTCAAATTCAAATATATATATATATATTAATAATACAATGAAATTAACAACAAATTAGATTAATGTACTCCAGCGGTCCTTCATGATCTGGTACGTCCCCTCTAGACTGAACTCCAGGCCGAGATCCTCTATATTGAAAGAGTGTACTCATTCTAGTGTTGGATCTTGTAGTAATATCTCACAGAAATTGCCATCAACTTCTTTGGTGGTTGAAAGTGTTATTTATGGCAGAGATGCTGACAAAGAAATTATCTTTAATTGGCTCACATCCGAAAGTGAGAATCATAACCAACCATCCATACTTTCAATTGTAGGCATGGGTGGATTGGGTAAGACCACACTAGCCCAGCATGTTTACACAATGACCCAAAGATGGACACTATTAAATTTGATATCAAAGTTTGGGTCTGTGTTTCAGATCATTTTGATGTTTTGACGGTCACAAAAACCATTCTTGAGGCCATCGATAATAAAAAAGATGATAACCTAGAAATGGTTCACAAAAAACTAAAAGAAAAATTGTCAGGAAGGAAATTTCTTCTTGTTTTGGATGATGTTTGGAATGAAAAACGAGAAGAATGGGAAGCTGTGCGAACTCCTCTTAGCTATGGGGCTCCAGGAAGTAGAATTATCGTCACAACACGTGCTGAGAGAGTTGCTTCTAACATGAGGTCTGAAGTGCATAGTCTGAAGCAATTAGAAGAGGATGAATGCTGGAAAGTTTTCATAAAACATGCACTAAAAGATGATGATCTTAAATTGAACGATGAGCAAAAGGAGATTGGAAGAAGGATAGTTGAGAAATGCAAAGGATTTCCTCTGGCTTTGAAAACAATTGGAAGTCTTTTGCACACAAAGTCATCCATTTCAGATTGGAAAATCTGAAAAAACTAATGACACAATGTGCTAAAACAACAGTCTATACCTGAATTCATAGTTTTTTTTATCCTAGTTCTTTTATTGGATTGCATCTTTTTCTGCAGGGTCATCAGATTGATGCCTATGGAATTGGTACATACCTGGTTACGTGTTATGCTCAAGCTGCTTTAGGTGTTGTTTTGAAGCTGGTTGAAATTAATAATAAACCTCGTATCAAACTTTCTGAAGCTGTCTCAAAGGTTTGAACACTAAACAGAATATAGAAGCGAATATATATAGATTGTATGGGAAAGAAGGTTATGCTTTGGTAGACATAATGACAGGAGAAGATGAACCCCCTGCAAAGGGTTCAGAACCATCACATTTCTTAAATCACAATTAATCTTCCCATCATATCTAATTAAGATTTTAATTCATGAGAAAAAATAAATAAAACATAGCAGTCACATGTAGACAAAATAAGACTTATTATTTTATAAGGCGTGATGCTTTATTATTTTATAATTTTCCTTTTAAAATGCTTTTAACACCTTTACTTCAAATTCTGGTCAGGTTAGTGTGAGTGCAAAGTTATATGACTTCATTCATTTCTTGTGGGTCAATGAGGCACCTGTTGGAGAGCTGCGATAACAAGGTAAATAAATGGAGATGCACCTGATTATTTAATATCATGTGAAAATATCACGTAACAAAATTTCAGTCATGTTGGCTATAATCATAAATTTTGATATTTCAGTTATGTTGGTGCTTTAAAATCCATTAATAATTTATTATTATACAAAAATATATTAAAAACATTATTTCGATCCAAACGTTGTGGCGTTGTCTCTTTTGGAAAAATACATGACTTAATCATAAAACTAATCAACAGTCTTAAAAAGAATCAATTATTAAATTTTTTATAATAAAAAAATTACCCTAAATTGTAAAATTACATTAGGCACACTGTAATCCATTGAAAATAATAAAGATAAACGTAAACATATTTACAGAACATGTGAAATTGTTCTATGAACATCTACAGCTACACAATCAAGTACATGGTTTGCTCAATCACGCTTGATAATCTATTTATAATTCTTCATCACTCTGCTAAAAAACCCCTTGCTTCGGGGGGACACCAAACCTCCAGATTAAACTGATACGACCAGATCCTCCAGTCTCACCCAACCAAAGGCACAATGGTCCCTGATCTTCTGCGCTGTTGAAGCTGCCGGATCAATCATCGGCCTAATTTTTATCACCTCTTTCTCTATAGTTATTCTAGATTTGGCCTCCATCTGGAAGAGTCACGTCCAAAAACAGATGATTAATAATGATGAACCAAGTTGTATAGTTAGTTAATCATTATCCATATATTTAACTCAAACATCACAGTTAACAAATTATCCTCATCAATCTTGTCGTCGCATCCTTTAGTGAGTACCTTTTCTATACAAGAAACAGTGTCAAACACGTGGCAAAAATACGAGAGCTGCTTGTACAAGTCTGCTTCAGTGTACTGAAAAATCATATAAACATTTAGTATATTATAATATGCGTATGAAAGCACTTGTTAAAATTCAAAAGTTCGTGGAGTGAAACCTTTCTAAGCAGACGACCATTGCAGCGAGGATAATTTGGACAAACAGTTCCTCTCTCGGAATCACCAACCAACCGAATGCTGATACTTCGCGTTGTATGCTTACACGTTTCATCATCACACTGGATATGCAAAAACAGCCAGGGAAAATGACACTTAAACTTTCACAGGTTACTAATTTTCATAATATATTTAGAGAGGTGACTTACCGTTAGTAAACCTTTATAGTACATCAAAACAAACATCTCTGCTTGCCTTTTGACCTATGAAGTATAATGATGTGTAAGTATATTCTCGGGAATAATATTCTGTACTAAATCAAATCAAAAAACATGTTAGGTGTTACTTTAAATGTTCTATTTTGAAGTTCAGTCCAGAGTCTGAAACTGGTGTCCAAACTCTCCTAGATGAAGCGCACTTAAACAACAACACTTTTAGAGATGCCTTGAATCTTGAATTAGTCAAACCTGATTCGCTATCATCGCTGGAGAAATTTTGATATCTTCGGAGCATTTAGGACAACACAGCTTACGCCAGAAATTGAAGTCAGATTCCTCGGTGGATACGCTGGTTGTCATTCCACTTTCCAACAAGCAGCAAATATATTTAGAGACGGGTGGGCAGTCAAATGTACCAGAGCAGCTGGGGCATGACAAGACCAATGGCTCACATCCTCGATACCTGAAATTATTTTATCACATCCAATCCGTGAATTAATAATTATGGATAGGGAAATCATCAGTAAAATCCATTGATCATAACACAGCTTTAGCAATAATCTACCAAAACCTAAATTAATAAAGCTAAAATACTGTTAATATTTTTTATAGCTTGTTCAAATCTCTGCAGAGTGAAACAGTGATCAGGATAAAAAAAAACTATACTCACAGATATCTACATGTAAAATTCATATGATATCCTCGATGGATACATGCCGGTTATGAACACGAATATTTTATTACTCACTTATTGACAAGACGTATAGGAGTATAAAGATATACAAACCAGCAAATACCCACTACTGGTTAATTATTTTTAGTAAATTTTATTTGAATTAAAAAAAACAAATAAAAACAAAGTTACTAGTAAAAAATATTAACCATTCAAGAATAACCCTTTGTCATTCCTACCCAGTATTTATATTAACATTGGTAGCGCATATCTGCATTTAAGAGATTTTGACAATTAATGGGATCTGAATTTAAAAACCAAGACATACCTCTCCTCGTCGTTAGCAGCAGACAAGAGTAAACTGCTAGAAT
Organism: Vigna umbellata; assembly: GCF_029865625.1. Taxonomy (NCBI): domain Eukaryota; kingdom Viridiplantae; phylum Streptophyta; class Magnoliopsida; order Fabales; family Fabaceae; genus Vigna; species Vigna umbellata. The sequence continues at coordinate 34,735,523 of NC_142168.1, forward strand.
CATCATTAAAAGCTTCACATGATTTATGATGAAACTGTAAAACAATATAGTTTTCCAATTTAGATAACTTGTACAAAAAATAAAAGTAAATACCTGGATCTGAATTCTGAGACAAACTAGGAAGTATATTTTACCTTTGAGGAGTCAAGCCCTGAGCAATCAGCCAGTCTTTCTGGGCTTGTTCCCTGAATTGATGCACAAAGGCGTGATACTACGGGATGGATCTACAAGAGCAAAACATAAAATACTCAATTAGAGTACAGTACTCGGTAACCATTGTTATCTATAAAATTAACCACTGTATTCTAAGACCTGTTGTGATAAATAGTAATCAATGTCAATCAGCAGCCATGTCCCTTGTTCCCCTTTAAGTTCTTCGGGATGTCTAGCACGTTGAGCAATGCCACCAGCACTGCCTGAACTGCCACCCTAATCAAAGCAAAACGTAATATTAAAAATACAAAAGTGAGAAAGAACATAACCAACGTGTCGATTACTTCATGAAAAAACATTTCCCAGGGTTACACTATTTGTCCTTTGATAGGAAGTGAATTACTAAATGACAAACCTGTTCATAACAATTTATATACGGGATTGTATCACCAACAGAACAGCCAGAAGAGTAACCTTGTTGCTTCAGTCTTTGTGCCACCTATACGTTGTGATCAAGAAAAGCATCCTCAGAAGTCAGAATCAAGTAGGTCGTAATAAAAGAACATAGATCAGACTATTTGAAGTAACAAATGAAAACAGCTTGGACTAACAAGAACATGTGGCTGGTTCTTGGCATCAGGATAAGCTTCAGGGGGTTTAGTCAATGTCTTCGTAGTGACATATTTCTCTAATGGTACTTGTCCGTTCCTCATTTCTTCTTGTACCTGTATTAAGATTAACATCGACCGGTTTGCAGGAAAAACAAACTTCAAACTCCAATATAAAAATCATTAATTAAAATGAAAGGAAAAATTTACATGAACAAAATCCCCAATGAACTTCAATTTCTTCAGAAACGGTTGATAACTAGATCAACCAAAAAAAACTATTCCACATCATCCATTAATCCCATCATATGTGGATTATACACCCAAGCACTCAAGTTTTTGGACCATCCTATAAATAGCATTCCACTCTTCCAGCAGAAAGTAATGAGCCCAAAGCTCCAGGAAGAAGTTTTCTAATCACATGGTAAGTTATTATAAACAAATGTCTGATACTTCAAGAAATCACAATTTACCTTCATGAGCGAGTTGTGGATTGACTCCACTACATCTTCACATGATCTGTGAGCATGGGAACCATAATATAACTAGTTGGTAAAAAAAATTGAGTGATTATGCATCTAGGCAGGCAAAGTGGCAAATTGGCAAAAAGGTAAGTAACATACCCTCCAGACAAAATTTGAGTCAAGCAATAATCTCCTAATTCTTTAGCTAATAAGCTCCAGTCACGACGAACAATGTCAAGACCTTTACGTTCAATCACCTGCACCATGCAATAACCTCACTGTATGATCTTATGACTGGTAATGTAAAAGAATAAGTTATCACAAGCATACCTCATATGGGGTGCCATCTTTAAACAGCAACTTTACAGCTACTTCTTTTTCTTGAGAAGCAGCATTCTTTTATATAAACCATCAAGATCAATTTCCAAACATTTATATTTCTTATTGACCTGATGACAAATTAAAGCAGAAAACACATATCACGAGAAGATAGCTGAAAAAAGAAGAGGGAAAACTGCCATTTATTCTTGAAATATGGAAATATGCCAGAATTATCTGTAGTTGTAAACAGTGCAAACTAAACGTGCTAAGACAATGTTGCAGTCGTGTCCAAATTAAATCACCTAACAAAGAATCTTGAAATATATTTAACAAGGGGATAACAATGCTGAAAAATTATGGGTTAGCTCTAAAACACCATGTAGCACGGCATAAGAACAGAGGAAAGGATATGCAAATCTAAACCACCAAGCATTAAGAGATTTTCACAGCTAATAGTCAAATCTTACCTCTTGAATAACTTTTACAGCAATTTTATTAGCTTCCTCAATATCATCCAGCCCACTGTAAATCATTATTGAATCGGTGTCGCCATAGATCACCTATAAAGCAAAAAAACAATGCACAAATTAAGAGCCTAATATTCACCACCAGTTACATAAAATAAATATAACTAATATACCAAACTCTAATACTTCAAGATGAAGAGTACTAGAGATAACCTCTAAATTCAAGGCATTCTGAACTAAATCAACAGTACTCTGCGGTATCTCCCTTCCCTGTATGGCCAATAGACATGCAACTGAAAATGTGAGCATTTGAAAATATGTTTCGGAGTACAGTAATTACTCGTTACACTGAATAAGCAAGTGTATTCTTACTTGTAAAGTAATAAGCTCAGCCAACGGCTTAGCATAAAATCTTGAATTGGAAAATCCCAGGCACCCATACATACTGCATAACAAACCATTAAATTTAGCACAGAAGGAACAAAAGCATTTAATATTGAAAGATGCAAGAAAAGGAAAAAGAAATACACCTGTTAGCAGTAAGCTTAAGTGCTTGCTGCTGAATATCCAGTTGCTGAACCCTTGTAGGATCAGCTTTTTCATTCTTCTTTTTTTCATTCTTAATCAACGACTTTACGTTCTTCCTCCTATCTACCAGATTTTTCAGCACCTAGCAACAAAAACATCCTCAATTATACACGCATCTAAACTCTGTAGTCTACAAGAAAGAATATGAAAATAACTTGTACATTAATGAAGTTATAAATTTTTAGATATATTGATAAACCACACGAAAAACAGACGGTGCCACTTTTACTTGAACAAAACAACTAAATATCCTAGGACCTTGATTGTGCCAATGTGCAAAAACTAAGGAGCATTTGTATATGGAATTCTAAGACAAGATTATTTAGTTTGAGGCAATTTAAAATGAATCATTATGAAATGCTGTTTTCAAATAAATACGCTTTGTAGGTGAAACAAACAGCCCTGGCCTGTACTTACTGTGCTACTGCTTTAGGTTAGTTGCAGTGATTTTCTTTTACACTTTTGTACCTCATTCGGTAATAGCAAAGGATATATCATATCATTCTTTATCATTGATCAGATCTTATTTGGATGCAGAAAATTATTCACTGTGATGCATGAAATTAGAGAAAAAGAACATTGTTTTCTCTAATCCAGTCGATTTGTTGCCACGTTCTACATCACTTTCCACTGAAACAACCATGCCAACTTGATTGGGCATCCGCTACTAATTTTATAGTTTTTTGAACACCAAAAATACTGTTGAATCCTCATTTTCAAACTGGTTTTTCACGTAAGTAACAATAGCACCCAAGGCACAAATACACCAGATGGAAACAACTCTAGAAAATCCAGTTACAATGCAGTATTGTAAAGAAATCTTAACACCCTATCCATACGCAACAAAATATAAGCCACAGCCTCCTCCAGTATTGTATTGAATATATAAACCACTTCAGTATAAATGCATTACTGACAACAAATTTAATTTATCAAGGTAAACAATCTAGAAATCTTAAAACACCCTATCCATACGCAACAAAATAGAAGCCACAGCCTGCCCCGGTACTTTTAAGAATATATAAACCACTTCAGTATAAATGCATAACTGACAACAAATTTAATTTATCTTTAATTGGAACAACTCACATACAGAAAAAAAGCCAACCAACTTGTCAAAAGTTGTAATTCACCAAAATTAGGGAATAAAATTTGGCCGGGCTCCATATCTTAAATCATGCCCAACTAGGAAACAAGAAAATAGTATAAAACTTCATGTTCAAATTGATTAAAAGATAAAACATTTGTATGTGTGTGCATCTTTTACCTCTGGCAAGACTCCAGTTGTTTTACTATAGATGGTAGACGTGGAAAAGATCCATCCAAAGATCTTTCAACAGTTGTGAAGCAAATATTGTATTCCTGTAATTCAATTCAGTAAGTTGCAAACAGTAAAACCTGTAACAATTTGCCGCTTGTAACAAATTAGACAAAATAAACCAAGCACATTTTGAAAGACAGCGGCACTAACCTGAATAATAGAAGGATAAAGACTGTTGAAATCCAGAAGCAGTATATATTTGTCATATAGACCCTTCTTTGGCTCCAAAACCAGTCCCCCAGCATAAGAAGGACCCTTTTTGCTTTTCTTATTATCAGCTTCAGAAGCATCATTGTCATAGTTTACATCGTCAACATCTACATCGTAGTTGCTATCTTCAGCATCGTGGGTTAGTCTACGTTTCGTCAATTTCGTTTCTTTAGAATAGTTTGAGAACTTGTCTGGCACCATATATGTCACTGCATGGAAAGTATGCAGAAAAAGATATTCAAGCCTCTGTGCTCGAGCACCCTGAAATAATAAACTAAAAAAGTTTAGCTGTTGGCTGCTGCCTAGCCAGTTAAGCCCAATATCAAATCAAGATAAAAAGTAAATACATCGGGATCTCACCTGAAGAGTTTTCCCCCACAGATTACCACTCATATTAGTCAGCTGACGGGTGAGTGGAAGAATATTTAAATAAAACATTAGTTCCATAGACAACCATGCATCTGTTTCACCGTATTCAATCTGAACAAGTCAAGAACACCATAACAGTCAACATAGAAGCAAATAAACTATATATGTTTTCAATCATTCGAATATTCCAAATGAAAAAGGTAAAATCTTTGACCCACCCAAATATTTAGCAAGATCATGTGAGTTGATAAGATCCCATAGCTTATCAACTAAGACTATAAAAATCCTCAAATTCAGCACAGTTGTTCATTATAGTATTAAAATATTCCGTACTACAAAATATTCAGGTTTCAACGATTCAGCCCAAAACCAGTAAGTTTAACTCCAATCCACTGGTTATATAAAAAAATATCAAGTTCGGAATAAAATTTGCTAATATCATTAACCATACAAGCATCGTAGTTCAATATTTGTGAGTGCAAACTATTGCCGAATGTATCTAAATTTACCATTAGCCCAAACAAGATCAGCCCCAAAAGAGTGATGCAATGAATTGAAACAAAAATCTCATTCGATAATGAAGTGTTTATCCTTTAAAAAAGATAATTCACAGTGAACATTGCATAGCAAGCACTTAAAATAGTTCTCTGCAACAAAAAAAAAAAAAAGATACAGAGCTGTTTGAGTATATAGGAACCTACAAGCTCCATTAGCGATTCTGCCGACTGGAACATTTTTGGAACTTCATGTGGAGCAACTTCCTTCCGAAACTTGTTCAGGTGTGATTTTGCAAGGTGACTTAAAGAGTAACTAACCTGGAAGAACCAATACTTATGGTTACTAAGAAATAAAAACCACAATTACTGCTCAGTGGGAGTTCTCAACAATTATTTTACCTCCTTTAATAGGTCACGGAACACAAGTATGTATCACAAAGAAGCCTGCCAGCAATGCATGACATGATACCAGGATCTGCTCCAGAACCAAAAACCTTATTTCTTCTTCCAAGTCTAGGCATAGTCGATCGGTTGAGGCGGCCTAGTTTAGACCACATGCTGTTTTTCACTTTGCAGGCCTGCATATTTTTTATTGGATGTTTTTAGGTGTAGCACCAAGTGTAAAATGCAAGTCAGAAGGAAAGCAGCAGCAGAATTTTGCTTTAAAAAGCCTAATGGGCTTTAAATTATAGTACGGGCCATTTAGGGAAAATGAAAGTCACTTTCTTGCACAGATGATGCAAACCCCAAAAAACTGTATTTAGAAATTCAGTAGAAAACTTTAAGCTTGAAAACACAAACAGTAATCTGAAAACAACTGACTGAAAATATAGCTTTCTTGATAATAGTGTTTTGGGCAACATGAACTGGGGCATCAGCTAGTGACTTTCACTGAAAAAATATCAGAACTTTGTCTATTCAACAGTTAGACAAAGACAAAAACCTCTAAAAAAAATACCTTGAGAATGACGGGTTAAAAAAACTGCAGAATTGATACACTTTCTTCGGGACAAATTCAGACTTCCAATATAACCTCTTCATAACCAATTTTAAAGTAGTTTTGATCTTCGTGAAAATTTTGTACAATTTTACCCCCTTAAGACTTAATTTCTACCTCATTGAATGAATTGTTCAAACCACCTAAATCAATCATTTCTCATCCTCATATCGTCCATTGTTTTCAGTATATATCATCCATTTGACAAAGAGAAACAATAAGAAAGGAATGTGCCAAATTCGATTAACTTTGTAAAAGCTATAATTCCCACCTGGGATCTGTGGAGACGAACATCCAGGTCAAATCCAGATATATTATGTCCAACCAGAACATCGCAATCCAAATTGTGCAATTCTAACATCAAGCGGTTCAATAAAGCTCTTTCACTGAAAACAAAGTGTTATTAGATAGGTCAAGCCTAGAAGTAATCATAATTTCCAAGAAAAGTTTCACAGTTATTAGATATCATATTCAAACTCAAAAATAACATAGCAAATACGTACAAACCATCTTGTAATGTCTCTACCTGCTTTCAGTACACAGAATATTTGAACCAGCTTTTAAGTTTCTGTCCGTAACCTCCTTGTCGAATCCCATTGGAAATATACTCCCATCAAGTTCACGAACAACAATAAAATGGGTCAGCCTTCCGGGTCTCCTCCACTCTGAAACCATCATATAGGGGCATCAATCTAAAATGTTAAACAGTAAAGGTTAGTGCTGAACATACTTCCACCGCAACTCCATCCAACATGGTGAACCATCTACTAGCAAATATCTTAAACTTTGATAGTAATGTTTAAAGAGTCAATGAGGAGATACTAATAGGAACAGATAATTGGTGACAGTTATTTAAACACTCAATGCATAACAAAACCACAGTAATGGTAAGCAAACACTAAAAAAAGAATCATAAACAACCTTAACCATGTTACAACAGACAACGGATGCTGATACAATCTCATTTATGTTCTGCTTTTCATTTATGGTGGTTTTCAAGTTTATTGCTGCAACAACCACTGGAGGAATATTAGAAGTGATTTGAAGGAGCTGATGTCTTTATGTTCTTAGGAGAGTCAACATTTTTTTTTGGGAAAATTCATAAACTTAAACTTGTTTATCTTTTACTTTTAAATTTGTATTCATTAGTTCTTTTAATATTTGTACTCCAATCTCTTCTTAATCAGCAAGTCCATTTATTACAATTTTCTCTCTCACTATGTTATGGTGTGAAAACAATACCAAATATTTATTTAAAATGTAATTTATTTTATTTTTAAATAAATAATTTAGTGACCTTTGTTTTATGTTATAAAACGTTATAATAACATTTTTCAATATTTCCTATTACAAAAATATTACTAAAGGTTATAAGTAACATTGCAATTGTTACTTTTTATAAAATAAACATATTAATAAGAACTTTTAATAAAATACATATATAAAAATCAACACCTTCCGGAGCTTGAGTTAAATTGGAATTCTAATCATAACTTGTGATATATATATATATATATATATATACACACACACACACACTAAACATGTGATGCAATTTTTAATATCTCAATTCAATCAGAAGAAAACAATTGAAAGAAAGGATAAAGAAAAACACAAAAGATTTATACTATTGAATGAATAAAGAAGAACACAAAAGATTTATAATGAATGTACATCTAATTTCAAAAATCCAGACAACCTAAGTTGTGTATATCACTAGACTTTCAATTCAGGTTCAAAAAACACTTATGTATCTAACCAAGAATATATACGCCTACCTTTTGAAACACCTTCAAGAGTTACAAGAAAAATATTCAAAAGTAATGAATACAATCAATTTCCTATACAACATATAAATCCAAAAATAGAAACAAATGAAAAAGAACATCACTGACAGAATTTACACAGAAGTGCTAGATTATGCACCCAAAACAGATCCATCATCAATAAGAAATTAAGTCCTTTAATTAATTGAGCAATCTCCAATATCCTATAGAGTAGTATGCAGAAGCATACCTGGATTGACCATTAAGAATAACGTAGATCAAAGGTATTTGATCTTCCAAGTATAGAATATCTTAAGTTCCTTTTTGATTTTATTTTCTGACAGGGCTGAAGAGAAAGAAACATAAATATCTGTATATTCTTATGAATGGAACTATATCCTCTTTATATAACCTCTGTCGGTTATTTTTTTCTTAAGTTTCAATATTTTCAATTTGACTCCTCATCAAATCTTTACACAATTAATATTTTATAACATATATGTCTTTGGTCATAGATTGGAAGCAATGTACATGAGATGTGAAGGAAAGAAATTGAAGAACATCGTCCATCCCACTGTTGAAACTTAGATATCAGTCCCTTCCTCAGACAGAGTGCGCTGCGTGTGGTTTGAGACTGTTGATCAAATTTGCATATATTAAACCTTATTAAGCATCCATGCTCATGGAATTCTGATTATTTGGAAAAGAAATAATTAATTATTTTTCACTATTTTATTACCTCTCTTTGACAACATGAAGATTCTCCTGCAACAGAAAAACTCTAGCTCTACACTAAGAGTATTAACACTCTGAACAGAAATAAACTTAATAAAGTGTAAAGTTTATTGTTGACCAAGTCTTGCCTTATAGAACAGGAGATAAAAAGGTATTATTAGGAGCCAACACCTCTCTACAAATCTTCTATACTCAAACAGTGGATTTTAAGTCTTTTCCTGATCAAAGTTTTCTTCCACTCCCTCTCACTTTGCTAAATGCATGTGTTTGTGTATGTACAGGACAAAATTTCTAGTACTCATGATTATCTGCTGCATTTTTCTAGTACCTTTTCTTTGTTTTTAAAATTCAATAAGGAAAGAAATCCAGAACTTTAATTTCTGCATAGGCAGAGGGAAACTTCACTGTTTCATATCCATGGGAAACTTATAAGCTTTATAAAAAAGTAACTGTATTTCCTTATGACTAATCACTGAAGTCATGGTTTAAAACTATACCAAAAGAGTAAGAACGACAAATAAAAAAGTAAACATCACCAAATAACAAGTGATAGGTATATAAAAGCATTGGATTTAGTAACAACTACTCCACACCAGCAGTCCTAAACATATCAATAACATTTCTGAATGTACATATGCCAACTTTTGTATGATAAGCTAATGCGAATTGAGTTTGAATGACTGGCTCCCAATTTCTGATATTTGTGAATGAATGTTGTCTGCAGCCTGTAATGGCAAGTGATTTTGCAATAGCTCAATTCCGGTTTCTAGAGCGTCTTTTGTTGGTACATATGGCCATTGGTGTTATCGGCGTTTATCACTGATGGTAAAACCATGCATCCATCTATTTCTCACTCTTAAAGATTTAGTGTTCACCTTTAGTTTCCTCAATGTTCTGAAGTAACCGAAAACAGAGATGTAACATAGAAGATAGAAAAAAAAAAACTTTATTTGATTATTTGAAAACTGAGTTTTCCAAGAACTTCTAGTTACTTCTTGCATAGAAGTCTGTTAACATAAGAAAGTGAAAACTGTATAAAACTTATTAATTATTTTCTCTTTTTTTTTTCAAAATTTTTAAGCTCCCCATGAATAAATTGGTTTAGCCCAGATGAAAAACATCTTATAATTTTCCTTTTGCAATGTAAAAGTATTACATGTGTTTGAGAATGCATTAAACCATATCATTCTTTAGATAAAAAATAGGCAACTTTGTGCTGCTGATAACTTGTTGAATATTTTTATGCAGATATGCTATTTTTTCTATAAAAACATATCATTCTTCACTTAGCTTTCTTAATGAACATCACACCATATTTGCACAAATATAACGAGAGCCTACATCAGTCAGTGAGGTTCAAATTGCTGATAATAAATACATGTTGGAAGAAAGAAAGTTTACTGTCGGATGGAAATGAAGCCATGTCAAAATTTGGTTAGATGAGATATAGTTATAATAGAATGTTCATCTGTAAGAAATTATTATAAGCCATCCACACAAAAGCATAGGTGTTGAAAATGAAGATAGAAGAAAATTTTAGAAGTATGACTAAAAAGCTCGACATATTAATGAACAATTAACAAATTTCATAGTGACAAACTTCACAAGACCATCTAATTTTCTCTACTTGGATATCTACAAAGATTGATCTAAGCTTCATGCTAGATAATTGACACTCCTAAAACGAGAATAAGAATTTCTATAATATTCCTATGTTCAAGAAAAAACACTGTTACAACTACAAGAAAACAGTTTACTCAACAGGATTAAAGTTCATGATATTTAAAAGGCTTAATACCTCTTTTGGTCCCTAGAAAGAGGGGGATTGTTCAAAGTGGTCCTACCTTTTCTAAAAAGTTCAAAGTGGTCCCAACTTGTGAAAAATCGGGTCAAGTTAATCCTTTTTAGTTACGACGTCAAAATTTTAACGGTAGAGTTGCCTCGTTGGCCAAAACTTAATGAATTGTCCATTTTTTGTGATTGCGTGGCACTGAAGTTAAATGACGTGTTCAGCGAGAGGGAGAGGGAGCGTGCGAGAGGACGGGGACTGGGAGGCTAACGAGTTCTTCGGCAAAGTGAAGAACCCGTTGGGTAGCTGTTGCGGAAAGGTGATGGAGCTCGTCCTGAGTGGTGATACGTTGTGTGTAACCTCCAACGATAGCAGTGGAATGGATAGCAACCCAAATCTTGCAATTTGGGAGGGAAGGGGCTTCTTGCAGCGAAAACCACGGCAGCCAACAAGGACAAAGACAAAGACAAGAAACGACCTATTTCTCGCTCATCTCGTGCAGTCCAGGTTTTTTTCCCCCTTTTCCTTTTTCTCTATGTTATTTAAAGTCTTCTACTTTCTTTATTTTCAATTTTGAAACCTTCGTCACTCTATTTCTTCCCTCTTTGTTTGCTTTTGTTTTGCCTTAAAGCACTAAGGTTAGGGTTGATAGATGTGAAATTTTCTGATTCACCCACATGCAGTTTAACTATTATTAAGTATGAACATGCTTATGGAACATTTTATACAAAAGGTTTAAGCACCATATATATATATATATATATATATATATATATATATATATATATATATATATATATATATTTATTTAAAATATATATACTTTTGTGTTTGTCAGACCATGGATTTGTTGCTTTAGATGCTAGGTATTTGTCCTTTGTATGAGTGTATATGGTTTCATTTTTGAGTGAATAATCTATCCATTCTTGTTCACTCATACATACACATACATAATCTGCAACTTGTTTTTGATTTTTAAGTTTCTGGGTTAGATTTATTTGAAGTGTTCTTAAAGTTTAATTTTTTGTACATTAAGTTATGTAAAGTTTGTTACCTTTTACTGTAACAGATCTGAAAGTCATACTTATTATGACATTTGATTAGTTGAAAATGTAATTTTTTTCATACTAAGTGGGTACCCATATGTGTTTTTATATATTTTTGTAACTCTTTTATGTGTTTGGAAACTGTGGGTCGTATCCATAGACAGCTGAAACAAAGGATCCAGGCCAATGGACGTGTTGGGGCCACTGCTGCAGTATACTTGGCCTCAATTCTTGGGTATCTGACTGTTGAGGTTCTTGAACTGGCATTTGATTTCGACGGCGGTGGCATCAATGACCGCCATGGCTGTGCGAGATTGAAGATGGAGGTTGGGTTTCCTGATTACACCTATAATGCTCTTGAGGAGATTCTCCATGACAGAGTTATCATAAAGCTTGGATCCATGGTCGGGAGCCCCAATGACCTTGATGACCAACCACCAGGGGGCTTCTCTCAGCATAGAAGGCCTTGTAATGGGCGTTGGGGGAAGCCAACTCTTCGTCAAGCACTACGCCCACATTCAGTCGATTTGGTTTTTGTAGGTTCTCGGTGGATGAGGCTCGATTTGACCAACCCTTAGTGGTGGTCTGAGGTGTTGAGGGCGGCGATTTGTGCCTCTAACGTTTCTAGAGATGAAGCTGATGTGACAAACAATTTGTATTTTTAAAATTCAAAATTGACACGTATTATTTCACGTATGAGAAAAATAGGACAACTCATTAAGTTTTGGCCAACTCTACCGTTAAAATTTTAACGCCGTAACTAAAAATGATTAACTTAACCCAATTTTTCACAAGTTGGGACCACTTTGAACTTTTTAAAAAAAGTAGGACCACCTTGAAAAATTCCCTTTTTCTAGATAAAAAAGAGGTATCAAGCCTACTTAAAAAAAAGAGGTAATCGTTTTATGTTTTCTTTGTAAAATAACTGCAGCGTCTCAGGCTATAAAATTTTTCAACTTGTCATAGATATGTAAGGAGATATATAGCTATTCACTAATACGTATCATGAACATTGTTACGTGAGATCCTTATCATTTGGTGAAAGATAGCACATAAAGGTTTTTTTTTTTTCCTTTTTATTTGTCAGAGCTGAATTGTTATTGTCAGACATTCATTCATGGATTACAGCTGTGAACATTTTTATGATCAGAAAGACTCAACAATTATTGCTTCACTGGGTCCCACAACCCTTTTTCCGTATCAGGATTTCATACTTTCATTCATCTCAACCGTTGAATGAATATCGAACTGTCCACATCTTATATTGCTGAGTCACACTTATCCAATGTCAGCTAATTACTAATTTCATCGGTATAGCAACTCTTCACTGAATTACAGTCGTAAACTTCCATTTCAAATTACACACTTCCATTCACCATTTTCCAACTCCTACAATGGCAGCAGAACTTGTTGGTGGTGCTCTTCTTTCCGCTTTTCTTCAGGTTGCATTCGAACGGCTTGCTTCTCCTCATTTCCTAGACTTCTTTCGTGGAAGAAACCTTGATGAGAAGCTACTCAGCAACTTGAACATCATGCTGCACTCCATCAATGCTCTCGCTCATGATGCAGAACGGAAGCAGTTCACAGATCCACACGTTAAAGCATGGCTTTTTTCTGTCAAAGAGGCTGTCTTTGATGCAGAGGATCTCTTCGGTGAAATAGATTATGAACTCACCAGATGCCAAGTGGAAGCTGAATCCGAACCTCAAACCTTTACTTACAAGGTATCAAATTTCTTCAACTCTACTTTCAAAACCTTTAATAAGAAAATTGAATCAGAGTTGAAAGAACTCCTAGAAAAACTAGAATATCTAGCAAAGCAAAAGGGTGCTCTTGGTTTGAGAGAGGGTACTTATTCTGGTGATAGAGCAGGTGGTAAAGTATCACAGAAATTGCCATCATCTTCTTTGGTGGTTGAAAGTGTTATTTATGGTAGAGATGCGGACAAAGAAATTATCTGTAACTGGCTCACTTCTGAAACCGACAATCATAACCATCCATCAATACTTTCCATTGTAGGAATGGGTGGGTTGGGTAAGACCACACTTGCTCAACATGTATACAATGGCACAGAGATTGAGGAGGCTAAATTTGATATTAAAGCTTGGGTTTGTGTTTCCGATCATTTTGATATTTTGACAGTGACAAAAACAATTCTTGAGGCAATCACTAAATCAAAAGATGATAGCGGAGACCTAGAAATGGTTCATGGAAGATTGAAAGAAAAAGTATCGGGAAAGAAATTTCTTCTTGTTTTGGATGATGTTTGGAGCGAAAGGCGAGAAGAATGGGAAGCTGTGCGGACTCCTCTTTGCTATGGGGCTCCAGGAAGTAGAATTCTTGTCACAACACGTGTTGAGAAAGTTGCTTCTAACATGAGATCTAAAGTTCATCACCTAAAGCAACTAGAAGAAGATGAATGCTGGAAAGTTTTTGAAGAACAAGCTCTAAAAGATGATGATCTTGAATTGAATGATGAGAAAAAGGAGTTTGGTAGAAGGATAGTTGAGAAGTGCAAAGGATTACCTCTTGCTTTGAAAACAATTGGAAGTCTTCTCCGCACAAAGTCATCCATTTCAGATTGGAAAAGCGTATTAGAAAGCGACATATGGGAGTTACCAAAAGAAGTTGAAATTATCCCTGCTCTACTATTGAGTTATCAGAACCTTCCTTCTCATCTCAAGAGGTGTTTTGCTTATTGTGCGTTATTTCCGAAAAATTATGAGTTTGAAAAAGAGAAATTAATTTTGCTGTGGATGGCTGAAGGTTTTCTCCATTACTCTTCACAGAACAACAATTTAGAAGAAATTGGTGAACAATATTTTGATGATCTGCTAACGAGGTCTTTCTTTCTTCGGTCAAACATCAAAATGCATTTCTCCATGCATGACCTTCTGAATGATTTGGCAAAATATGTTTGTGCAGATTTCTGTTTCAGATTGAAATTTGATAAAGGAAACTGTATACCTAAAACAACCCGTCATTTTTTATTTGCATTCGATGATTTAAGATATTTTGATGGTTCTGGGAGTTTAACTGATGCTAAAAGACTGCGTTCATTTGTTCCGATTACAAATAACTTTGTGCATGGTGCTTTTCATTGTCAAATCAAGATTTTGATACGTGAATTGTTCTCCAAGTGGAAGTTTTTACGCGTCTTATCTTTGAATGGAAATTATGACCTCCAAGAGGTCCCTGATTCTGTTGGTGATCTTAAACATCTCCATTCATTGGACCTTTCTCGTACTATGATACCAAAACTACCTGACTCGGTATGTTTGCTCTATAACTTGCTGATATTGAAGTTGAATGATTGTTCATTTTTGAAGGAATTGCCTTCAAATTTGCATAAGCTCACCAAATTGCGTTGCCTGGAATTTGAAGATACAGGAGTGACAAAGATGCCAATGCATTTTGGAGAGTTGAAGAATCTTCATGTACTGAATATGTTTTGTGTCGATAGAAATAGCGACTTCAGTACTAAGCAGCTAGGAGGAATCAATCTTCATGGAAGGCTATCAATTAATGAGCTGCAAAATATTGTGAATCCTTTGGATGCATTAGAAGCAAATTTGAAAAATAAACAACTTGTGAAGCTAAAGTTAATATGGAATTGGAATCACATCCCCGAAGATCCAAGGAAAGAGAAGAAAGTGCTTGAGAATCTACAACCTTCTAATCAGTTGGAGCATCTTTCAATCAGGAGCTATTGTGGTACACAATTTCCAAGTTGGGTATTCGATAATTCGTTATCAAATTTGGTATCCTTAGAGTTAGAGGATTGTAAATATTGCCTATGTTTGCCTCCCCTTGGACTATTGTCATCTCTGAAGACCCTCAAGATTAGAGGATTTGATGGAACAGTGAGCATCGGTGCTGAATTTTATGGAAGCAACTCTTCTTCATTCAAGTCCTTGGAAATATTGAAATTCTACAACATGAAGGAATGGGAAGAATGGGAATGTAAAACTACTTCTTTTCCACGTCTTCAACATCTTGTTATTGTTCGATGTCCCAAGCTGAAAGGTCTGTCAGAGCAACTTCTTCATTTAAAGGAACTTTTTATTGAGTCATGTCCTAACCTCATCGTTAGCGAACACAGCGAAGACACATCAGCGCTTGATCTCTTGAGGACTCGTTCATGCCCACTTGTCAATATTCCCATGACTCGTTATGATTTCATTGAACAAATAACAATTGATAATAGTTGCAACTCTCTTACAATCTTTCAGCTAAATTTCTTTCCAATCCTCCGTTTACTTCGTCTGGAAGGATGCCAAAACCTACAAAGAATTTCACAAGAGCACCCTCATAATCATCTCAAGAAAATGTCAGTATGTGCATGTCCTCAATTTGAATCATTTCCAAGTGAAGGATTATCTGCAGCATTTCCATTTCTTACTGAACTGGAGATAATTTGGTGTCGAAAAGTGGAGAAGTTCCCAGATGGAGGTTTGCCATCAAACGTAAAACACATGTCTCTTTCAAGTATTAAACTTATCGCCTCCCTGCGAGAGACCTTGGATGTCAACACATGTCTTCAAAGCTTATCTATTAAATCTCTTGATGTGGAGTCTTTTCCCGACGATGTTTTGCTGCCACCTTCTCTTACTTCTTTAACAATCAGTAATTGCCGAAATCTCAAAAGGCTAGACTACAAGGTTCTCTATAACCTCTCCTCTCTCACACTTTTTGATTGCCGTAACCTCCAATGCTTACCTGAGGAGGGTCTGCCCGAATCCATCTCTTCTCTTCAAATTTTGAACTGTCCATTGCTGGAGCAGCGTTGTCAGAAGCCAGAAGGCAAAGATTGGAGAAAGATTGCTCACATTCAAAATCTGAGAGTTTGATAATAAGATGAAGCAGAAGTTCAAAATTTGATGTGCTAATTCTTCTCACATTCTAATTCTCACATTCTAATTGCATGGCTTCGACAAACTCTTCTTTGTTTTGATGTTTTTTCTATTAGAGTGGCATGAGGTCTCTTCTTTGGAATTATATTTATTTGTTTGAACCATGAAGAAAAATAAAAGATGAATTTTTTATATAGTACAAATTATTATTTGTGGAATGACAAGATGAAAGACCGGTTGTTATGAAGAAATTTCATGGTTGGTCTTTTATTTATAAATTCATATATAGAAAATATTTATTTTGAGTCAAGATTTTTTTTTTCTTTTTTCTAAATTCGTAAACTTACACTTGTTTATCTTTTACTTTTAATGTTTTATTCATTCTAATTTTATCATTTAACTCCTTTGCACATATGTCATCTCCAATGAGTTGTTGCAACTGATTAGACACATTAAGGATCATTAGTTGTTTCTTTAAAATATAAATCGGCTTTAAAAGAAAGTTCTGTACGAACAAGACACGGAAGATTAAAGATTTTTATATGATTAACTCATCATGTATAACGATATAATTAACTCATTGGATTTGATCACTCTACAGAACTTTTTGAATTATGTCTATATATTACAGGAATCATATAAGCTTTTAGCATATATGTACTTCGATCTTTTCTCAATCACCAAGTCCTTTTATTACAATTTTGTATCTCACTGTGTTAATATATGGTATATAGTGTAAAAATAACACCAATATTTATTTAAAAATAAAATTTTATTTCATTCTTTAATAAATAATTTAGTGACCGTTGTTTAATGTTGTAAAACGTTAATATTAGTAGCATTTTTACAATATTTCCTTTATTAATAAAAAAAATTTAATAATATGAACAAGTAGCTCTATATAAAATTTGATATGCTAAATGCATTTATTATGTGTC
Source organism: Vigna umbellata (assembly GCF_029865625.1). Classification (NCBI taxonomy): domain Eukaryota; kingdom Viridiplantae; phylum Streptophyta; class Magnoliopsida; order Fabales; family Fabaceae; genus Vigna; species Vigna umbellata. Next base: position 34,752,645 of record NC_142168.1, read on the forward strand.
CACTCATTCTTTCGTTGGATTTTTTATATCTATATAGGCAAATCTCATTCATAAATTATAATAATAGGTTATTTTTTTTAAAATTACGTTAAGTCGTGTTGGTGCTACACGACTTTAAATTGAGAAATCTTGTATTCCAGTCGACCTTTGAATTGATAGAGCCGAACAGTGAAAGTTGTTAATCTCTCAATGACTTTAGTATGTTTTAATCAATTACGATAAAAAGGTAATTGATTATCTTATGCTGAAATCGTTAAGAGACATGACTATTTTCAATTGCAAATTAAAAGTCACCTTAAGACAAGATAACTTCCATTGTAATTGATTATAGGGTACTTGTGATCGACTATCGGTGGACTTTATTCGTATAATCTGAAGGTGTAATCGATTACAAGTTTCCTATATGAATTACCAGGTAACTTTCTTCGTAGAACACTGAATTATAATCTATTATGTTTTTATTTAATTCATTAGTAGAGGGATTTGGCTCTTATCATATAGGAAACATATTGTAATTAACAAAAATCTTGATTGATTCAATGATTCATGCTGTGTATATATTATGGTAATTCAGTTACATAAGTTTATAATTAAGTATTAAGAATTTGTAGATATTCATTATTGATTAAATTATTTATTTTGATTAATAAATAACATTTAATTTGTAAGCTATATTCCCACGAAACTATCTGAGTTCCTCAATTATCTTATTAGGCTTTTTGACTTTCGACCAAGATATCCATGTGTCTTCTTAACCTAGGAACTAAGTGTACGTGTCTTGCTGACCTTATTAGATTGGAGACGTGACACATTGTTTGTCACCAAACAATCTTATCGACCTTGGAATATAGTATACATGTATTAAATAGGTTTGGACATGGCTCACCATTTGTCATGTTAGAAGAACACGTTAGAAGAAGAAAAAAAAACTAACACCGTTGGTCAAAGAACTAAATTTGTGACATTTCGAAAAGAAAGAGAGAAAAATTGATCAAAGTTTAGGATAAAAAGAAAATAAGCCACAAAAATATATTTAACCCTAGAGAAAATGTTACTAAAGAGACAAAGAGAGACTAATAATCAAATCTTGGCTAATTAAAAAGTTAATTACTCACTGCATATACTAAATTGTCTTAATTATCCCATGATAACCAATTAAGTGAATAAAGAAATAATGAGAATTAGTATATTGCATGAATAAAATATAATTGATGCAATATATATATATATATATATATATATATATATATATATATATATATATATATATATATATATATATATAGTTTTATATTTTAAAGTCAGAGAATATCCAAACAATTAAAGTTTACTAGGCCCATATATAAAATTTTGGTTTCAAAATATTGTAAACCAAGAAAGAAGAGTAATTTATTTCACCTTATTGTCAGACATGCATTCATGGATTACAGAAATGAACATTTTTCTTATCAGAAAGACAAGAATTATTGCTTCGCTGGGCCCTCAACCTCTTTCCAGACAGATAAGGTTGAATTCATCTCAGATAAGGTTTTGGTTATGTGGAGTTAAATTAACTTAAATCCACTTTTTAATGAGAATCATGAATTAAAGTTTATCATGTTTAGAATACGTAGAGTGTTAATGTCCCACTTCAAAGTGTGTAGTTCTGCTGGATCGTATCAATGTCAAGTCCTTTGAGCTTCACGACAGACTCAACATGACCCTTTAGAGTGTGAACCTCCCTTAGCCTGGAAACTTCTGCACGTTTCCTGGCCTGTTCTGCAAGTTCAGACAGCTCCCTATAGTCGTTTCTCTCATTCAAAATGTCATCAACAGTTTGAGGTGGATTCAATCCATGCAATGTGCGTTGAGCTGCAGCCCACTGTGCTTCTCTTTCTCCCTTTCCATAATCGTTCTTTGAGTTGAAAGCAACCCTATTCTCAGTGATATTGTTCCAAGCCTTTCCAGTTAATGCATATCGGATGATGAACTTCAGAATATCCATGGGAATATAGAAAACGATGCTGTAGAGCCAAATCACACCAGCCCAACCCCATCCAATGCCTTTAATCTTTGCAAATTCCCAGTTTGCATACACAGCTATGATTGTGGCTATGAGCTGTGCTATAAAAAAAGCAACGACAAGAAGCAGACCAGGGCGTTCAACGTAAGACCAGCTCCTGGAGCGTGTCACAAAAATGAGTGCTTGACTTACAATGCTCACTTGAAGATAAACAGCTGCCGTGAGCTCGCCGTGGCTTTCCCTGATGGATCTCACTCCGAATTTGTCCGAGAAAAAGTTAGATGCATAAGCAGCCCAGAAGAAGACAACGGTCATGATAGCTAGGTAGGCACCGAGAACAACGCCGGTAAAGAAAATCTCTCTCAACTTCCAGGAATCTGGCACTGGAGATGGCTTCACCCTGTCTTTGGAAATGGTCATGATGGTACCATCATTCAGAATGGCAATGATCAAAACCATGAAGGGTGAGAAGTCAAACTTCCAGATCAGAGCAAGCAGCATAAACCCTAACACCACTCGGATGGTAATAGAAACAGCATATATGGTGTAATTCTTCATCCTTTGGAAGATGGCTCTGCTTGTCAACACAGCACTCACGATCACACTCAAGCCAGGCTCGGTGAGAACTATGTCGGATGCACTTCGAGCTGCGTCAGTTGCATCGGCAACAGCGATCCCAATATCAGCTCTTTTGAGTGCAGGTGCATCGTTCACACCATCTCCTGTCATCCCACAAATGTGTTTCCTTTCCTGGAGTCTCTTTACTATCTCGTACTTGTGCTCAGGGAAGACACCGGCAAAGCCATCAGCTTTCTCAATAAGTTCATCAATGGGAAGTGCAGCAATGGACTCATCCTTATGCTGACCGAGGAGGGATGAAGAAGGATACATGTTGCTTCCCATGCCAAGTCTGCGACCAGTTTCCTTGCCGATGGCTAGCTGATCACCTGTAATCATCTTAACGTTAACTCCTAGATGGAGAGCGCGCCTTATAGTCTCAGCACTGTCATGCCTTGGTGGGTCAAAGAGTGGCAACAGACCCACGAACTGCCATGGTCCTCCAGCACTCTCCTTTGTCTTTTCTGGCACCTCTTGTTTCGCCACAGCAAGCGAACGAAGACCGCGGTCAGCAAATTTACCAATGATGGATAAAGCCTTCTTCTTCACTTCTTCCCGGAGGTTGCAGAGCTCGATAATCTGTTCTGGTGCACCTTTGCTTACTCGGTACCACTTACCTTCACTGTCTATGTATGTTATGGCTGTGCGTTTGTCCACCGGGTTAAATGGCAGAAAATGCACCTCTGTAATGCCATCTCTAGCCTCTTTTGGATCGCCCAACATTCCAACTATGCAAGTATCAATAGCATCCTGGTTTTCAACTCTGGAGGCCCTAGCCCCAAGCAAAATTACTGTATCCTTGTCAGCATCTCTTGAGAAAATCTCAATCAAAGACTTGTCCACTGTAAGCTTGTTAAGTGTTAGAGTGCCAGTCTTGTCACTGCACAGAACATCCATCCCAGCCATCTCCTCAATGGCTGTCATCCTCTTGGTGATAGCACCTTGCTCAGAGAGCCTGTGGGAACCGATTGCCATTGTTACTGACAACACTGTAGGCATGGCAATGGGAATCCCTCCAATCAGAAGGACCAAGAGGTTGTTGATTCCGCTCCTGTACTTGCGGTGCTGAATTGGATACATCACCACAATTTCAATGATCATCCCCAAAGCAATTGAGCAAATGCAGAAGTTTCCAATGGCCGTCAATACCTTTTGGAAATGCCCAACTTGGTTAGTGCTGTCGACCAGGTGAGCAGCCTTACCGAAGAAGGTATGAACCCCAGTAGCGATTACAACTGCTTCAATCTCTCCTTGCTTCACTGTGGAGCCAGAGAAGACTTCATCGCCGGGGTTCCTAGTAACAGGTAATGACTCGCCCGTGAGTGCAGACTGATCAATCTTGAGGGAATCTCCTTCCAAGAGACGAGCATCAGCTGGAATGATGTCTCCCAGTTTGATGCTGATTATATCTCCCGGTACCAGTATGCTAGCGTCCACTTCAGACCACCTTCCATCTCTCAAAACCTTTGCTTTCGGAGCAAGGCCTGCCATGAGTGCTGCTGCAGCATTGCCGGCGTTGTTTTCTTCAATGAAACTGATGGTTGAGTTGATAAAGAGCAACACCACGATTCCAACAAAGTCTTGCCAGTCTGGGGGCTCACCCCCTCCATTTGCCAATGCAATGGCCATGATGGCTGCGGCTTCCATCACCCATGACAAAGGGTTCCACATAAAACCCAAGAATTTAAGGAGCTTGCTTTCTTCCTTTTCCTCCAACTTGTTTGGTCCAAAAACCTGCAATCTCTTGTCGCCTTCCTCATTCGTCAGACCTTCCTTCGTACAACTCAGTTCGCGGAACACTTCATCCACAGGAATCCGCTCCAGATCCACTGCCTCGTTCTTGATATCTTCGAGACCTCCCATGTTGTCGTTGTTGTTGTTATGTTAACGAGAGAAACAAGATGGTTGCTTGAGAAAGAAAGTGTCACAGATGGGTATATATGCACAAAGAAATGCTAATTATTTTGGTTCTTCGCATGTGAGTGAGAGTTTCTCTCTCTACAGTTATTCTAAAATCACTCCTTCCCACTCGTTCACTAACAAACTAGCTCTCTTTTCTTTATACTTCTCAATCAAACTCATCCAACCTGAACCGTTCATTCTTAATATTACCATCATTTTGGAACAAAGCTGAGAAAATTTGCGATCAAAGAAAATTAAAGTCAAATCTTCTTCGTAAAATAGCCAACCCCTCATTTCATATAGCACTGAATTACACATTTCCAAATTACACACTTCGATTCTCTCCATTTCCAATTGCTACCATGGCAGCAGAACTTGTTGGTGGTGCTCTTCTTTCGGCTTTTCTCCAGGCTGCGTTCGACAAACTGCCTTCACCTCAATATGTAGACTTCTTTCCTCGAAGAAAATTTGATGAGAAGCTGCTCGGCAATTTGAACATCATGCTGCATTCTATCAATTCTCTCGCTAATGATGCAGAACAGAAGCAGTTCAGAGATCCACACGTGAAACCAGGCTTTCATGTTTCCATATCATGCTAGAGCTTCTCAAACCAGCAATTACAATATACATACACATATACATAAATGCCATAGACATGTTCTTTATCAATGATCACGTACATCAGTCACTTAGCGTAGTCGATTGAAGGTAAATATTACACAATCCAAAGGCTCGTGGGTATTATGGGTTTGAAATTTTGAATGTTTACGCCATATAAATAGTAGAAATTGCTTGCTTATAGTACAAAATATACTTTTAAAAGAAGCTGAGACACATCACGGAAGAATTTCATTAACTCTTATTCATATATACACTCTAAACAAAGCATAGTAATCTAATATAAAAGAAAAAATTATATTATAAAGTGTATAACATCAAACTTATTTTATATATTGAAAATACATATTCACACCAGTTCTCATGTTCTTGATTCTTAACATGAAAATACAGATTCCTGAATGTATTGAAAAGCCTTTCTAGGATAAAATGAAGTTATGGTATTGAGTGGACACAATATGAATGGAAACAGCTCTGAACATTGGGTGCACTAAGAAAGGCTTGTTCTGGATTCTGTTTCTAAGGAGCTGTGATAAATATAAGCTAATGTTATGTTCCCTTTTCCTTAAACAGGTATGTTTCTTTCTGGTTTACTTTTACAGAAGACATGAAACAATGATCCTTGTGATATCCTGTCATTGGAAAAACAATGGGAGAAGGAGTGTCTAGCAAAGGTAAACGACCTTGGAAGTTTTCTCAATGATTCTCTCTCTCTCTCTCTCTCTCTCTCTCTCTCTCTCTCTCTCTCTCTCTCTGTTTTATATGTTTTACACAATGATTGCTTAGGTTAGTATCAAATTTAGAGAACAAGCTCAAATGTGATAATTGTTTTCATGAAGAGTACTGAAGCTGGAGAAATTGAATTATATATAATCAACCAAGCTGTGAAACCCCTACTTATGCATCATAGGCTATTGGTAGAGTTATCTTTTGACAGATTTTGATTTTAAATTAATGATATTGGAAGACCAGAAGCTCTGCTAATCACACTATCTTTTGACAGTATCCTTTTCTATATCTTGAGGGAGCAGAAGACACCCTCTTTAGAGATCTTCCTCTTGACCACTATTTCTTTCTTGAATCAAGCCTTCAGAAGAGATGGTGAGGTGGCTGTTTTTTGAAATACTTAGGGTCACGGTGTATTATTGCAAGCTACTAAAAATGGTTATAGATTACATTGATTACTCATTAGAATCATTGTATTATTGCAAGCTACTAATTTTCTTCAATTAAATACATTTTATAACTTAAATACTTAACAAATTATTCTTATGCATGCTTGGATAAAGACAAGCATATCTATCATCTGTCTTTCGAAACCTCTCTGTGGTGTCCATACCAAAATATAGAAAAACAAATTAGTGTACTAAACTACTTATTGATGATGACATCATGTGCTCCATGAAGACAGGTCGGGCTTGGAAGTATAGGAACTCGACTCGAAGCAGAGGAGCTCGATTGGAAACATGGTAGCTCGGCTAGAAGTAGGAAAACTCAGTTGGAAATAAGGAAGCTCGGCGGGAAACATGAGAGCTCGACTGGAAATAGGACAGCTCGGTTGGAAACATAGCTCAGTTGGAAGCAGGAGAGCTCAATTTGAAGCATGAGAACTCGACTGATATCATAACCAACCTAGCTTGGTCCAAAAATACAAGTTCCAAAATGTTAAAGAAAAACCTATACAATTCCACATTACTTTTATATATTTAAAAAAAAAACATGAAAACTAAAGTTGGTCTTGTCCATGGACCCATGTTGTAAACCCTTAGGATGGTTATCATCATTCCTTCCCTCTTGAAAGGAATTGTCCTCAGACCAAAAAGGGTGTATTAAGATCCATAACTTCAAATGTTTATTACTTCTTGGATCAAATATCTTTCTGCAATAAACATCAAACATAATCCCAATTAATTTTTGGTCCATAAACAAGGTATATACAAAGACAACATTAAAAGAGGGTCTCATTGTATTTTGGACTACATCTTTAAGAGAAACTAGAAAGCCCATTTCATAAAATCTTTGGTATATCCACTTTGAGTTAGTTGTAAACTAGGAGGTAACAATAACTCAAGATGTTACTTGGAAATATTTGTGGAGGAGTTTTAAACAATGGACGATGGAGGTGGAGTTGCAATATTTTCAAGAGAAAAGTTTGGAATAAAGAAAAAAACAATTAATAAATGGAAAAGAATTTAAAGAATGCATAAACAAGTATATAATATTTGCTACTCCTAGCAAAGAAAAGATGCAACTCTTCAATTTTCTTCTCCCAAGCTAAGTATGATAATGCACTTATCTTCTCACAAAAAAAAAGAAGGAATGGAAACATGGAAGCTAAATTGGAAGCATGGGAGCTCAACCGGAAGCAAGGGAACTTGGTTGGAAGTAGGGGAGCTCAGTTGGAAACAGGGAAGCTTAACAGGAAAAACATGGAAGCTTAGCTAGAAGCAAGAGAGCTTGGCTAGAAGCAAAATGGCTCCATTGGAAGCATAAAAATTCGGCTGGTAACATAACCCGCCCGACATGTAGCTTGGTCCAAAAATACAAGGTCCAAAATATGAAAGAAAAACCTATACAATTCTACATTATTTATATATTTAAAAAACAGACAAACTCTAGTTAGTTAGGCTTGTTCATGAATCCATGTTGTAAAGCTCTTAGGGTAGTTGTCAAAAGAACTATTTATTGAATGCATGTAATTTGAATCATAGGTTTTTGAGAGGCCTTCACTATCCTTCATCTTAGAATGCAGATTTCAGTATAAAAATCCGATTTTCATGATAATGATTGCCTTGTGTTGATATTGTCTCTGGTAGATATAGGACTTTATTTTTCCTATACTTAACAACTAGGATTCGTTTTCATTCCTTTACTCCTAACTTCATCCCTATTTCTGCAATACTCACCAACTACAACTAACTAACTATGGCTAGTTATTAATTCTTACACATGAAATGGTCTCATTCCTTTCCTCCATTTCTCCTGTACACTGTCATAAAAAGATGTTCTGTCCCTGTCATTAACAAATTTTTCCCAACTATTTTCTTTTCTCATCTTTGCCATTGATGCCTTTATATAAAGTATGGATCCAGTTGCTGATATGTGTTCGATTTCTTTTCTCTAATCTGAGGCATATGAAAGAAATGATCCATTCATCTTTTTCATATAACAGCCATGAACCATGTGGATGAAACAGGTTAAAATATATCAGTAGCAGATTAGCTATTTAAACCAAAAAGGATCCATGTATTTGTTTTTCCACTAGTGCATGATCGAAATACTGCTACCTCTATGTCCTATGTAGCTGTTCTTGTATGAGAGAAAAGAATCTAAAGAAATAATAGCATAAAGAATGCAATAAGAAATAGGAATGTGTATACTTGTGTAAATAGTTGTAATATTTGTTGAGATTCAATATGATCTAGAAATATAAAGTAGTGTTACAATCCTACACAAAACAGAATACCAAGAGTGGGTTAGTAGGACAGAAGAGAAAGGCTGCATGGTAAAGGTTTGTCATTATTAATTCCTATGTATGTGCTGTCTCATGCAGCCATCATCCATTAAAGGTAAGAAAAGCATTATGGTGGCCAATGTAAACAATCATTTAATATATAATTTATACCTATCCACACAACCCACTAATTTCATATGCTGAGCAAAGTTTGGAGGCTGCTCGTTTGAAACTTATTACTATCTTCTAGATAGTATTGTTAAGAAAATGACATTGTTTAAGGCAATTCATAAACTTTAAAATCAATACACTAAACTAATTAAATGAAAAGAATAACATAAAAATATTACTTATTATACTTATATTGAGCTTCTACTCTGATATTATTTGGAAATTGTAGATTTATTTGTTTATCTAAAAGTTTAGAGTCAAAAAGTACTGATTAGAAATATATTTTTAATAATTATTTAACGGATCCTAGTATAAAGTAGAAGTTCAAATAGATTTTCACGTGAGGTCATACTTCTAGAAAGGTGCTGACTTGGGGAATGAGCTTTAAGATTAAGTTTATCTAATTAGCACTATTGCTCTGAAACTAAAAGGAAAAGATTAAGTTTAGACTATAGATATGTATCTTGTTATTGAATATATTACTTTTTCTTAGGGTAAATTAGTGTATGATTAAGTGCTTTCTAGAAGAAAATCTTTAGACCCCATCAAAGATTTTTCCTTTTGAAAAAACAATGTAACTTTATAGTTGCCAAATTAATAACAAGAATGCATCAATGTGAATTACTATTTTACTAATCATTCATTCATGATAGGGATGTGAAGAATCTTTTCAATGGGAAAACAAAAGGAATGCCAAAAATGGGGTTTAACCTAAAACTTGTTGTGTAAAGTTATTTAGGTTTTTTATTTCCTACAAGGACTTTTAGAGACAAAAAAAATAGTTTTTTAAGTAGAAATAATTTATACGTATTAATTTGTAAGTTTTCGCAAATAACTTTTTCAAAATTTTGTTTTTATTGTATAGAAAATTTCGTTGACTTATGTCCAAAATCCAACGTTAGTGTAAATTAAAAATTATAATAATAATAATAATAATAATAATAAATTCTTTATACGTTTGTCAAACTCTTATCTCACTTCGAATGATGAAAATAGTTTCCTCGGTATGCTTAAAAGCTTGTCAAATTATTTAAAGCGTGCTTTGAAATTTTCATCCTAGGCAATAAAAAAAGTATATATTCAATAGAATCTCAATCTAGTTTATACTTAATTTCAGTGACTTTTCCTTAATCAAGTAGAAAGTTATATATAATGTAGTAGTTAGTTCTATTCCAAGTCTTAACCATTGTAATGTGAAAGCTAATTTAATAGTCTGTAATTTTATTTTTGTTTCTTAAAACTTGTAGGTTAGATGGGTACTTATCTACAATATTATGGCAGTATGTCAAATCATAAAGTTAATTAAGAAATCATCTCTCATGAATACTTGTAATGTCCTTATCATGTATCTACCTTTAATTTTATTTTTATTTTTGTGCTTGGAAATGTAATATTTAATCTATTTAATTGTTCTGACTTTCAAGAACACCAGGTCCTGTGCTTAATAATTAATTGTAATAGTATTTCAAACATATGTGTACAAGGAAATCAAGCTTTACCAAAACCTGAAAATGTCCCCTATTTTTATTTTCACATTCTATAATATTTTGAGTATTTCTAACGTTATTTTAGTTGGAATAGAACTCAATCAGACGAAAAATATGAGATTCAATTCTATAAATAAAAAACTTAAAAAAATAAGATTGTGATAAGTTGTATGAAGAAATCCCTTGTAATGAGAATAAACGGAGAAAAAAATTTAAAAAAGAAGGTAGTTTTCTTATTATAAGGAAATTAAATTGTTAGAAAATTATTTATTTATTTTTATTACATATAAATATGTGCATAAATTGAGCTATTTATAAATTAATTATTTGAATTTGACTTATTTAAATTCTCAGTTATTTTTTTATGGGTTAAATATGTTTTTAGTCCCTAAATTACTGGCCGTTTCTGGTTTTGGTCCCTGTTTCAAGGTAAGGTACAATTTCGTCCTCATTCTTTTCGAAACGTTCGTTTTAGTCCTTGAAAACTAAACACTGTTTAAAAATTTGGTCCTCATTTAGCAACAAATGAGGACTAAAACCAAAATTCCGAGGACTAAAACGAACGTTTCGAAAAGAATGAGGACCAAATTGTACCTTACTTTGAAAGAGGGACGAAAACCAGAAACGACAAATAGTTTAGGGACTAAAAACATATTTAACCCTTTTTTTATTTAATCAAGGTTAAATTTAGTTTTAAAATATATAAATTGAATATTTTTCATTGCATGGTTTTACACTAATTCAAATATGTTTGAGATACTAAATTAATAAATTGAAAAATAAAATATATTCAAAACTATAAATAGCCCAAATAAGACAATTTTATATATCCTTTTGAATTGGATCTTTTTTTAAATGAATTCCATTATTTTCATAAATTATTTTTTATTCCAATTAAGGAATCTTTTTACTCAATTATGTAAATAAAAAATTAAGTTTGAATTTGATAGTTTAACTGTGTATATATATATATATATATATATATATATATATATATATATATATATATAGACATTCAAAATAAATGAAAATATGTCCTTCATGTTTATTGGGCAAGTGATAGCTAGTTGATGCATTAATATTCAATTATTCGGTTTCTTCCTAATGAGGTTTTTGATTTGTGAGCCTAATCCATATTATATAATGATCAAAATGCCAACATGTTGTGCTTAATAATAAACTAACATATTATTCTTTCCCATTCATCAAGGTGATGGGAATATACTTTTTTTTTTAATTTAAAACTTATTCTTAAAGATATACATAGATTGTTGTACTATAGATATATATAATTTCTTCTAGAGAAAGTCCATGCCTATGGGCACATTCATTAATTCTAGAATAAATCAATGAAGACTTAAAATCAAACACTTTCAAACTCCATTAAGCTTTTTGGAAAAATGGTGGAAAGTGGTAATTTCCGCCATTGTTAGTCATCATTGCATGCACCCAACTGTGTAGACTAACTTTCCCACTTACCCAATATTCTTGGGTCACGCAGATTTTTTGTAGGGTCAAGTGTGTGCAATATTAATTGAAAATTAATTAATCTCTGAGTAAAATATTAATTAATAGTCAATTACAAAAATGGAAAAAAGATATGGCATTTTACACGAAAAAACATCATCAAACTAACCTAATTGTGTTCGTGAATCATGGAATGTGAAACACATGAACGGCTAATTAACTCGTTCATCGGTTTTCATATTAGAAATCATTTAATTTTAAGCAAATCAATTAATTTAATTAATACATGTTTTTATTAATAAGTTTCTTAACTGAAAAATAGATATTTTTTTTTCTTTCTTTCTTCAACTTTTCATATTCCCCCTCTTATACTCAATATATAAATGTTAAGAACTTACGTGGAATACTTGATTGCATTAACAACTCATTGATTTTGACAATATTCTAAAATCACATGTATAACACATAAAAAAAATATTTTATTGATAAGAAACTTATGTAATATCCACTCAATTAATAAGAGTTTTGCTTTTATTATTATTTTATATAAAAAATGTAGATCTCCATAATATTTTAATAAAGAAAATGTATAAGTTTTTATATTAACTAATCACGTTCTTTCTTGAAGAACGTGAAAGAATATAAATATTTCTTCTGAAAAGTTAGACACAATACATTTTAAAATGAAAAAGATTAAGATCCTTGCATTACATATATATCACTTTTCTTCCATGTACAGAAACAAAACGCACATTCATTATATCAGTCAAATTGTGTGCGCAGAAATGAAGCAACTTTTCTAGAACTGAAATGGCTGCTACCTTTTTAGGTTATATGTATCAAAACCAGCTGATAATAATTAATTTAAAATCCATAGTTATCAAGCTAATAGATTGAATTAGAAGCGTTAATTGTAAACTTATATGCTGAAAATTTGATAAATATAAAACTCTACACATCCATAACGTTTTATATGAATCGTATATATTATTAATTAATTGTAGCTTTAATTTTGTATTAATTTTTTATTAATTTTAACAATTTAAAAAATAAATAAAAGAATTCACGTGTTCAATTACTAAGATCAAATTAAAGAAAAAAAGTGAGTTACGGTATAAAGTTAGGTAAATTAACACGTGCTTTATTAGTTATAAGTTAGTTAAATAAGTCCTATGATACCCTCATACATTTTAAATTATTATTGACCTTTTATAATTGATATCAACATTCTCTTAACTATTATCAAACATTTTTAATTACTCACTCTTGCAATTTGTCTTTTATATTCTCCTACAAATATTTCTAAATATCATTTACAATTATAATATATATCATCACACATAATATATATTAATATATATTAATATATATATATATATATATATATATATATATATATGTATGTATATGTGAAAAATCACTCTCAAGATTGTGCATAAGGATTCTCAATGCCAACTTGATAAGAAAATAATTAGATTGACTTCTTTACATTTAGGAATATAATAATGGCTAAATGCGTCTAGGAGGGCAGTTAGGTTAATCAAATATTGCCTTGCAGTATTATTATGGTATAAAAGAAATGATAAACCACTTTTTAATATGTTTGGTTCATTAATTAAAAGTGAGATTGTTTAGCTAACAATGTATAAGTGTGGAGTATGTCAATATACATAACCAATGAATTTGGTTACCTAATTCAAATATCTAGTAATATATTAATAATATCTTATCTTATGAGCACCATTATTAATCATCAATTAATTTTATTTATAGATAATTAATATTAAATATTTTTAATTTATTGACAAAATTTATTAAAAATTATTTTATTAACAAATTTATAGTTATTGATATTTTTTTAATAAATTTGATTTATTGACGAATTTTTCTTATTATCGATAAATTTATTTGTTTATAATTTTTCTTTTAATTTAGTCATAGTGATTTTAAAAGAAAAAATTGCTTATATTGTGTTTGTTTTTATATGTCTATTGTTTGAGCGGATATATGAAGACAAATTTTTCATTGACTTTCGTGTTTGTTTTCATCCATGTGAGGGGATTTGATAGAGTTAATTTGTGTGAGAAAGGAAATAAGTAATTTGTATAAGTTGCAAAGATTGAAAAAGATGAATTATCTATTTAAATGGAAAAAACAAAGCTCTTACTCTATTTTGAACAACAAAGCTCAAGATTCCTGTCACGTCTCATTAATTTGTATAAGTTGCAAAGTAATTCGGCCATTTTGTAAACGCTCGTTAATTAATACATGAAAGGTCGTTCGGCCATTTATGAATTTCTGATTCCTTTTATATTAAAACTGTTTTGCCTTATCGATTAATGTGATTATTCTAAGTATATAGTTGATGACTGTATAATTTTGGGATGTTACAATTCCTGGAGAGCGTTGTGTGAGGTGAAATCAAGTATAGTAGTGGTAATGGAATGGTGGAACACTAAAAAAGATCATAAAATTATTGACAGAAAATTTAAATTATCAAAGATTTTATAAATTTTAAATTTTAATTACTGACAAATATTTTATTGATAAATTCATCGATAATATATATTTATAGGAAAAAAATTGTTGGTAATTTATTTTATTTACCAACAGAAAAATTTGCCAATAAATTTGTTAATAATTAATATTTCATTTTTTGACATATTTTTATCGATAATTATCGATATATATAAAACTTTGTTGATAAATATTATCAACTATATTATTACCGACGAATTTTGACCATCAATAATACATATTTTTCTTGTAATGATCGATTATGGAAATATGGATATAACTGGTAGAATCGATTATGTAGTCATTAAAGTGGTAGAATCGATTCTGATTTGGTATAATCGATTATGGGAATGTTATGAGAGTGGTAGAAACAATTCATTGCTATTGGAATTGATTATAACCACTTAACTGAGCTCGTTGTGCTTATCGACCGAGCTTGTCAAGATAAACCCAGTTTGTCAACCTTGTCGAATTAAACTAAGTTTGTTTGTTGAGTTTGAGTAGCTTCTCTTTGTTGCTAGCTTGACTAATTAATGATTTTAAACTATCACATCATTCACAAACTCTCACAAATTTTTTCTTTAAATCCCTTTTGTTAATTCTTTCAAATCTCTTAATCCAAACAATACTATAATTCTTTTTCTATTCCATAAAATTCATCTAATCACTCTCCTTCGCCCCTAATCTCCCTCACTCCCTAATTAATACATAATCTTAAGATTAGAAATACTCCCATCATAATGTCCCAAAACATCGAAGTAATGAAAACAACATTTTGCCAAAATTTTCATGCACACTCTAAGCCTCATAAACATTCCCAAATCTACCACATTTCTTACTAAAAGAAGCCATGACAAGAATTGTTTTTTTTTTGTCTTTTTGTTTTTGTTTTTTTCATGTAGGTGTTGATTGGAAGTATTCCCCCGTCAACCAAGCCTCAACTTTGTCCCTGCCTTAAAAATCAAATATATTAACAAAATAAGAACATTAACTTTTTGCCACTTTCATGTATCATACGTAAGCCCACACAAAAATTATAAGTAATTATCGTAGTTATATGCCTTTATAGAGAAAAACAGTTAGCACGCAATCCGCAGAAGTGTGAAAAACATTACAAGACAAAACAAGGTTCGTTGCCATGTGAAACAAACATATGTGCGTGTATATATTACTTTCTCTTTACGTTACTAAGTATCTTTAACTTCAAACTTTAACCAATGAAATAGAAAAATAATAGCATCATTTATTATATTATAAGGTGTTCAAAAATATGTTTATATTTTTAAAATAATCTCTTTGGTTTTGTCATATTTCATAATTAATGATTTTTTATTGTTTTACTTATAAATATATTATAAAATGCGCAAATTATAAAAATATTGTTATCATGTTACTTATATTAATTTTGGTTGGTCGGAATATTTACATTATAATGAAATTGCAAATAAAAATAAAAATTTAAATAAGACCTCTTTTATTCTAAAAATATAAATAGATACAAAGTTAGAAGACAGTTGTTTGACGACAAAATAAAGAAAAATAAATAAATAAATAAGGGTTTTGTTGTCACTATGTATATGCATTATGGATGAAGTGAAAGTGTAAACATGTTCCATATGGTCATTGGTCAACAGAGGTGTGAACCAGCCCTGAAAGTAACATTTAAATAATTAAAATTCATCACAATTTAAAAAAAATTAATGAAAGAAGATAATTATATTTTTTATAAAAAAGTTCATTTATTAATCACTTTTTTTTTATTTGGAAAATTATAACTCAAGATAATGTTTAAATAAAAAACAAAAGCCAAATTGTTGGTGGCTGTTTGTATCTTCTTAGTTGTGTATAAATATCACCAAACTCAGTCTCATGCTTCTTGAAAGAGAACAAAATAATAAAATTCAATAAAAAAAAAGAAAGAAATCATGCAGAAAGAAGAACATGAGAGTGTGGAGGAGTGGTTGGTGTGTCCAAGCTTCAGCGCGTATTCCTCCAACACGCTCGACGATATCGCGGATCAGGTCACGCGAAATGACGATCGCTTCGACCAAAACGACACCGACTTCGAGTTCGTCGCGTTTCGTAAGGTCGCCGACGGTGTGTTCCTGGAAGCGGTGGCGGAGGCCGAAATTCCGACGTTTCCGATCTTCGACCGTGATCTCGCTGCAGAGGCGGAGAACGGCGGCAGAGGTCGAGATTCCGGTGAGGAGGCCATTCAGAGTACGCTAGGGAAGCTTCTGCTGGAAGATTCGACGTCCTGCTCGTCTTCGGAGGTGGACGACGAACTGGAGAATGTTCCGCCGGGGACGTACTGCGTGTGGACGCCGAAACCTTCTCCAGCGTCGACGCCGTGTCGGAAGAGCAAATCGACGGGATCGTCGTCGTCGAAGCGGTGGAAACTTCTGGATTTACTGCGGCGGAGCAACAGCGAGGGGAAGGAGTCGGCGGTGTTCCTGACGCCGTCGGTGAATTCGGTGAAGAAGGGAGTGAAATCGGAGAACGGAAAGAAAATTGTTGCGAGTGGCAGAGACAGTAAGATGTTTCCAGCGATTGCGGCTATTGGTGGCGGTGGTAAGAGGTTTCCGGCAATTGCAGCGGTGTCGGCGCACGAAGCGCTTTATGTAAGGAACAGAGAGATGCGGAGAGAGGATAAGAGAAAGTCGTATTTGCCCTATCGACAGGATTTGGTTGGGTTCTGTGTCAATCTCAACGCCATGGGCAAGGCCTTCCCTCTTCTTTCTTGAATTTTTATTTTTATTTTTTCCAATTCTATAAGAAAAAGTTAAGCTAAATTAAATGGATTGAAATATCTTAGGCGAAATTATGATAGTAAAAATATAGTATAATAGTGTAATGCAAAAGTTGCTAAGACGAAAATTGAGGTATCAGACGTCAGATGTCAGCGTTATGAGGAAAATGTTTGAGATGTGTAAGTTGTCTGTGTGTTACCTCTCAGAGACGATGTTATGGCAGAAGATTTTAGGTCTGGTTTCTGGTAATACTGTAGAATTTGTGGTAGTTACAAGTATCTAACGAAACGAGTAAAACTGTTATAGATGATTAAATCTTTCTTCTTAAACTTTAGATTTATGTTTTTCAATAACACATTGTGATGGTTTAAATTACTAATCATTAATCATTCTTTAGTACATTTTTCTTTTTTTATTAATTTGAATCTAAGAAAGAAAAAGAAAATTAGTTAAAATTAAAAAGAATAATTAATGAATCATAGTTTTCCTAAAATAACAAATGTAAATGAATTACTAATATAGAGGAGTAGGAGAGTTATAATTTTACTATATTTGATTCTAGCAAATAAAGATTTAGTTATCTATGAGATAACCAATGAAAATTATGTATAAGGGAAAGAAACCAAGAAACCAAAATCCTTTTTAAAGATTACTTATTGTTTATCATGATTAAAGATTATTTTTCCATCAAAATTTGAAATCTAAAAGTTGGTTATAGTTTTTAGAACATAACTAATATTAAGAGAAAAA
Source organism: Vigna umbellata (assembly GCF_029865625.1). NCBI lineage: Eukaryota > Viridiplantae > Streptophyta > Magnoliopsida > Fabales > Fabaceae > Vigna > Vigna umbellata. Next base: position 34,770,381 of record NC_142168.1, read on the forward strand.
GTGAATTAGTAACATAAGTGAGTGGGAGTTGTAGTTTGATTTCAACGAAGAAAAAGAGGGAAGAAAAAGATGTTGAATGGTTTCTTGCTAGCTTTGAAGAATTGCTTCATCTTTAAGGTCTTAACTTTGTCATTGTTTTCACTTTATCTCCCATTGACTCCCTTTTAGATTTCAAAAGGAAACCTATTTATATGTTGTTTTACGAAAAAAGGTTCATAATTGCATAATTTCATGTACCAATTTTACGCTTGATTATCAAGGATCTTCCTTAGTACCAAAACTTTTGTCTAATGAATTTACTTCGTTCACAAGTTTTGATTTTTTTTTCTACCGATCCTTACAATCAAGTAAATAATGGTTTTCAACTGCTCTTTTTTCTTACAATTTCTTCCTTATAATAAATTTTTTAAAATTAAGCTAAAGGTCAAATTAAAATTTAACCCAATTATGTTCGTTAAAGAAGTAAGTTTGACAAGTGATATATATTTTTCCATTCAAAACTTGTGAGCTTGTACCTTTGGTTTAAAAAATCAAATTTAGTATTACTTGAATAATTTTGAAAGATTGATTTTGTGCATGGTTGTAATATATAATTGTAATTAATATTGATTAAAGAGTTAAATTAAAGCTTTTAGTTTTGAAGTTTGTTTCATTTTGAAAAATAGATTTAAAAACGATTTAATATTTGTAAGTAAGAAAGAGTCGATAAGTAACACTAACTAAATAAAAAAATAATTATATGAGAATCATATCATATAATGTTAGAAGATTTATGGGAAAATGAAAACATTTTAATTTGTTAGTAATCATAAAAATTTATTGGTACTAATAATTTATTGATGGTAAAAAGTTTTATCGATAAAATGTTTGTCAATAAATTTATTAGTTAATAATTATTAATAGTAAAAAATTTATTGATAATTATTAATAATCAAAATCCATCAATAAATACTTTTTATTTTTATTCTTTTTCTTCTCATTCATCTTCATTTAATTTACAACAAATATTTTGTTAGATTTAAAGAAAAAATTGATGTTTATTTTATCGATGAATTGTCAAAATACAATTGTCAGTAAACTTATTAGTAGATTTTCAAAAATATAATTACTAACAAATTTATTAATAATTTTTCAAAAAATCAATTACCACCAAATTTATCAACGAATTTTCAAAACACTAAATTATGTGATAGTAATTAAAATTTTAATACTCGCAGTAAATTATATTTTATCAACAATTTTTATTGTCGATAAACATTAATTAATTAGTGGTGAATTTTTTTGTCAATAATATATAGATGAAAATAGTTGGTAGCAATAAAAAATTTAAATTATCACCAGTAATTTTACTTGATAGATTTATTATTGATGAATATTTCTATCAATAATTAAAATACTAAAATATGTTAATTAATTTTTTTATTGATACTTTTTTTATTAATAAAATTCGTTAATAAATGCTATTTTATTAAAGGATTCTTTTCATAGGAAATATGATATTTTCTTGTAATGAAAGAAAGTAGATCATTGAAGAAAGTTTAGGTGTTGTGCAGGTAAGAAACAAAGATGGATCAACTTGATGAAAAAGTATACAACATGAGAAGATTAAGAAGAGGGATTTTATGTTTTGTGGGATAAAATGTTTTTGAATTAAAAGTTATTTATTAAGAATATATAATTTTGAATACTCACATCGAATAAAATAAAAAATAAACATAAATTTATATATACATAAAATATCTTCTTTAATAAAAAGATATTTTTGGAGTGATATAAAATAAATTTATGAAAACTTAATTCAAACCAGACAATATCTTATATAAAAAAGATAGAAATGGTGATGGTCAATGTCTTCTCATTCTCCATGCACAAAAAGAATATTATAGTATAGTATAATATTATATATAAATATTATTATTTCAAAGGAAATTATGGCTGCACGATACGAAGAAGAATAAAGGTAAAGTTGTTTCCAAGAAATTTATTACTAGTTACCAGCAAGAAAAAGTAACTTGTAATAGTATATTTTTTAAAGTATATTTTTGCTGAAATTTATTAAAATTAACATAATTGAATATATGAAAATCAAATTTAGCTTATAATGAATCTATATTAAAACACACAATAAAAATGATATTGTTAATATATATATATATATATATATATATATATTATGAATTATATAATGTATTAAACAATTATAATATATCTGATAGTAATAACTAATGTTTCATGGATATACCATTTATGTCACTTCAACACATTAGAATCCGTCTTAAAAAAACACTTTAGTTTTAATTTATCATTCTTTCATTAATCAAAACTATATAATCCAAATAAAAAAGTAGTTGGTTCAATTAATACATAAATCTATATCCTTTTAAATAAGATCTCAGTTTAAACTATATAGAAAATAAATATATAATTAAGAAAATATATTAATTATTAATAAAGTGGATGAATATTTCATATCTATATTAAAAAAACTGAAAATTGTTGTATTGTTTGGTCAAATAAATTTATTACCCTATTTTTGAACATTAGAAGATAAGGATATAGAAGGATTGAACCTCCCAAAGCTTTGAAATATGGCTGCTAAAGACTATATATTATGATGAAAATGAAGAAGATTATAAGAGAAAAGAGAAAAGATAGAAAGTGAAAAAGTAAGTGAAGCATTAAAGGAATTTTCAAGGAAGCAGAAAAAAGCTTATACATATTAAATGCAATGATGAAAATGTTGACTATGAACATAAAGAAACATAAATGAATAGGTGATAAATAGCCTTCTATGCTACCTTCTTTGGAGGTGATGTTGCTTTAATCTTTATGAGTGATTCATTTTATATCTTCAAGTATTGGTCAGAAAAGAAAAGAAAAAAGAAATCACCCCATAATGTAAAAGTGTAAACTTCTAAATGCTTCTTGAATTTGTTGCATTGACAAATACATAGTTACACTTTGGATAAACTTGTAAACCACATGAAGATGTAACGTCATGAATAACTACTTTGACTGAGATTTGCTAGGAGCTATTTTTTAGTGAGAATATTTTCAAGAGTTATGTATGTTTTAATAGGGTGTTTTTAGAACTTTTTATCATGAGAGAATTTTTATATTAGTGTTTTTTTATCACATTTAGTGATTTTCAAGTGATTTAGGAGGTGAAGCCTAAAATTGTTTAAATATTTATTTATTTTTCTGTTTTGAAATATTTTGAAAACAAAATTATCCAAAAGAGACAATATCTCAGATACGTGATAATCAGATACGTGATAATTGTATTTGATCTTTTAAGTTCTTCATGTATGAAAGTCGTTCGAAACTGGAACTTCGATAGTTACAGTGGTAGACAACAGTGTCATTGATAGCAGTAGACTACGTTGTTACTGGCAGCAAAAGTGAATTTTGAGTTTAACTTAACCCTACAAAATCAACTTGTAAAGTGAAATTTGCACCTACTTATGTATATTCTAAATTAGTCTTATCACTAGTTGATGTGAGACTTTTAACATACTCCTCACGCCGAGGTATATACATTTTGAGTTTGAGACTAGATACTAATAGGTTATCCGATAACGATCCAGGTAAAATGATGTGTTCAACAAACAATAAATCTCGCTATATACATTTTAACAATAACTCTAATACTAAGTAGAGTTTTAATATTTTATCTCTTTTAAAACATGTTTTTGTGTTTTAAACAAAAATATAATATTTTGGAAAATTATATTAAAGATAATTTAAATTATCTTATATTATAATATAATCATTTATAAAAATATAAATATATGTTAAAATATATTTTGTAAATTTTAATTATAATATAATTTATATATACTCAAAGGAATTTTAGTCATGTAGTGCACTTTATTTGTTAATCACAGTTACATTTATTTTTAGTACAAGCGCTTTAAAACATAAAGGCGATTATAATACTGTTGGATTTCTTTATAATCGACAATTATGGATGTTTGGGATCGGTAATAAAATTTTAAGGAATATGTTTTGAAAATATTTGTCAATTGAAAAAAAATTATATCATATTTGAAAATTTAATTTTCATATTAAATGATTTGGGGAAACTTGTGATAGGTAACATAGGAAAACAATTTCTTAATTCAGAAAATTTTTAAAAATTTCATTTTTCATGTGAATAATTTATAGGTAACATAGGAAACTATTTCTCAATATACATTTGAAAATGTTATTTTAAAAAAATGGAAAACATAATTTTCAATTTCAGTTTACGAAAAAAAAAGTTGTTCTATATCAGACGTCTTTTCAAGGAAAAAGTTTCACTTTCTAGTAAACAAAATACTTTTGAAAATGTTTTTTTAACTCATTAATTTTTTTATTTATATAATAATTTATAATTAAATAATAGTCGATGAGTATTCATAGTACATGCACTCTTTACTCAAATTTGAATACATTAATGATGTAAAGAACATTTACATTATTATTATTATTGTCTAATAATAAATTATGACATTTAAAAGTTGTTATATCTTTCACACTAATTATTCTAAAAAATATATATTTTAAATTATTAAAAAAAAGATATTTATGATGGTAAAAGAATATACTGAAAAATAATATTCATATTAATTAACAGTATCAAATAAAACATTTTCGTGTAAATTGAGAAAATTAGTTAGTCTTTTTTATTTTCTTATATGTCTTTTATGTTGTGAAAAATGTCTGGGCAGCTCGTTCGGGCGAATTGCTTAATATATTAGGTAGTTGGATATTTCTTTCCACACCCCATGATTCTTATACCTCCGTGCAGTATGAAAAGACAAAAATACCCTTATTCTCTATTAATCTTCCTCAGTGTTTCCCTTATTTCATTAGGAACGTAATTTTATTTTTTAAATCATATAATTTAAAATTTTCTTAAAATTTTTTAAAGCCTAATAAAAAAAAACTATGATTTTGTTCATATTATAACAATAACCTATATTGGCGAACCTATAATCACCCAGCGGTGACACAGTCTACAAACTATTACATTACACACAACAAGATGATGACATATATACGAAAAATGAAAATAATGTCTCTTTCTGTGTAAATGTTTTTCTTTCATATTTCTTAAATTACAATTTTAAAGTATATATAAATTATTTATTTTTTGCTACATGTTAATCGGAGTAAAACTTGATTTAGATCATCTATGCAAGATCCTATCTTTAAATTTATTAATAGAAAAATATCTTTAAAAATAATTTTCGTTAACGAATAACCTCATTCTTTTATGAAAATTAATCACAAAAAAATATTAATGATATAATTATTAAAAAATTGAAAATGATAATACGAGAAAAAAATTAATTTTTGATTGGACTAATTTAGTTCGAGTCAATTGAAAAAATTAAATATAAAATAATTAATAGAACTAACATGTTTTATTGGCTCATTGTTTTCTCCGAAATTGAACTCAAGAAACCACGTTTGGCCTCGTGTCAAACTTAAATGATGGTTACAAAATTCGCATCTTCTTAAGAAAAGATACATCGTACCTAACGTTATAACTTTCCTAATGTTATGATTAAAAAATTAAATTACTTTTTACAAATAAATTATAATTTAATTATATTTTTAATCCTGAAATTTTAATGAATCCAAAATTTGTCTCTCCAAATACTAAAACTTCATTTTAATATGTTCAGTTTAAAAAAAATAAAAAATAAAAAACATATTTAATTCTATAAAAATTAATTTTCGTAATATAATACCAACGTTAAATTACTAAAAAATAAAATATAATTACACTGAATCTTCAATCTAAATAATGTATCCGTGTTTGTCACGCAATAGTTTATGATATTTATCGATAGTTTTAATGAAGTATATGCAATCGTACTAGTATTTTTATAATGACAATAATTTATAATTTTTTATTTTGTAATAAATATGATTTTCATTTGGATTCACACAATAACAATAGTATATTTATATATTTTTAACTTTTTTTTTTAACTTTTTAATATATACTTATCACTTATAACGTATCGTATCTTATTATTTTTAAAATAAATTTATCAATATATAATATCCATGCATCATAACTCAAAAGTATTTTTATCCATAAAAAAACGAGATAGAAGTTATAAAAAAATGTTATAAACATACTTTTCTATTATCACTTAGACTTACCATTTCTTTCAACAAATGATTCTACCAAATGTTTATACATTAATAACTTCAATTTTCAATTTTCGAGTTTTTTTTTTCCAAACAAGCTTTTGTCTTCACTCGAGTAAACCGTGGAGGTAGGACATCGAAGAAATGTTGACATAATATCATCATATTGCACATTGAATGTTGACATACAAAATCAAATGACAAAACTCATAATTCTTGAGTGTAATATATAACAACCAAAGTCTGTCATCACCCATTTGATCATCCAATTCAAAAACCTTCTTCTCTCTCTTGCTCTAACCTTTGCACCAATCTCTTCTGAAACCAAAACCCCCCTTCACCACTTTCATTTCTGTTCACATGAATCTCTCAAAGTTCATTACAATGATCAAAAGACATTTCTACCATGGTGATTGGTCAATGATTCTTGCGCAGCCTTGGGTGAGAAAAAAGTATGTTAACCTCTCTTCTCTTTCTATCTCTCATTCACATTTAGATTATAGTTTTTTAAATTAGTAGGGCTCACTAATTAATCATTTCTCTTTTGGTGTTACATTACTAAACATTGCTATAAAGACATTGTTTAAGGAATCAATGACATAAAACATTCATTATACATCATAATTATGTAGAAATGTATTAGAATGTAAATCACACTAAAAGTGCATTAATAACATTTCTAATAGAAACTTTCTCTTTCCCTTTTTTAACTATTGTAAAAAGCGTTTGTCAATGTTAAGAAATATAAGAAAAAAAACTATAATTATCACATATTTAGAAAGTTGAGTATGATATAAAAAAAAACTCGTAAATTTATTTGTCTTAAAACTTTAAATTAACAATGATATCAATCTTCCATGTAAATTAAATTTAAATAACATTTATGCAACCTTTTCCTATAAATTCTCTAAAAGAATCCATACTAAACTAATAAAAAGTATATTGTGGAATGAATATATTATAAGTCTAATTGGTATTTATGACATGTTACATTTTCATACAATATGTACATTAGTATATTGATATTGCACAAAATCTTTTTTTTTTCTTGGTTTCAACATTAACCCTTTAATTATATAAAAATGACTGGACTGCTAATTAATTCTCGTATTGTTTTTTATTGTTTGAAAAACTTTACATTATATCCACTACCAGAGATGTTAAAGACCAGAAAAGTTTCTGCAATATCACAAAAGTTGAAATGATGAATGTATATAAATTGTTCAAACTATTTTGAAATGCTTGCTGAATATGATAAAAATGGCTGCATATGTGTGAATCCATAGTACTATACTATTTTAAGCTTTTGCATGTGCATATATAAACCCAACAGAAACAACACAGTTGCAGTATTTAGATGCAGAGCCACAAAATTGAAGGTTGAAGGATAGGGTTTTATCTATTAGGTCCACCACTTGCTTTATCTGCTTCCTCACATATCAACCATAGGTTTACCAATGGATAGAAAAGACCCTCACAAAGATATATTTAATAATAATTCCCAATTTTTTCAATCCTTGAATCTTCTTCCACTTAATTAATGCTATAAAAACTGTGAATTTATTCATTTATTTATTTACCTCAAGCATTTGTTCTATTCTCTTTTTCAATTTTGGCCTTGGATTAAACAAAAATAAAAGGTTTATTATTCACTGTGTCTATCATATAGGTAAATATATATGATTCAAATTGTATGGTAAATATGATTCACAAGAGTATTAACAACACGTTTGTTTTTCCTAACTATAATTGATTAAAATTAATTGAAAATTAAAAAATTAAGAAATAAAATTATTAAATAAAAAGTCAAACCTACCATAAAATGCTTGATTTTCAATAAATTATTAGAATTTTCAAAATAATGTGTCTGTTGCATTTTGTTAGGATTAAAGTTGTATTTTAAAATTGATGCAGAGTATATAATCTCATTATATAAAGTAGCTAATATATTGCAAGTGACAAAAGGAAAAATGAATTTGAGTCACATTTAGGTCAGTAAAGTAATGTAAAGAAACCAAAACTACTTTTTTTCACGTTTGTATATCAATATATAAAATCAGAAAACGCAATAAGATTATAGTTTAATTATTGAAAATGTAAAAAAATTATAATATTAAAAGCATATCTTATTTACTCAGTGAATTGTAGGATCATTCTGTGTCAGCCGACAGCATAGGATTCGAGGTTTCATATAGAATGATTCGAGGTTTCATATAGAATGATTCAACGTGAGGATTGCATTAAACTGTATAAAACTATGTATATCTTTCATAAATGGAAAGAATATTGATACACACTTGCAGGAAAAGCAGTGAATAGAAAAATATAGTTACTGCAATTGCAATGTTTTGTCCCTTTCAAATGGGGTACAAACAATTACATTTTCACCCTACGTGGCAACATGGCATTGCGTGCATGTCATGACAGAAAAATTGAAAGGAGACACAGTGTGCCCTACAGCCATAAACCTCCGGAATTAAGTCCCTAGGAATACCCACTACCACACTTTCTTTTTCATTTTATCTCATAAATGCAGACCCTCATAAGAATTAACGTGAATCTCATAGATAATATCTACAAACAATGTTATGGTCCATAGCTGACAAAGTTCTAATCAAGCACCTCATGATCATAAGTCAAGAAAACCAATTTTAATTAGTGCACACCGAAAATCTATGGCCATTTTGTGTGTTTGTGAAGGTGAATGGCAAAAGGGGTGTGTGTGATCCAAAGTGAGAAAGGGTTATGGTCATTCTCTCACAGTTAATCTCCAACATTCAAACCTCATCTACAAGGATAGGAATGAAGCTCTCATTTGTTTGGCTTTCGTTTTCATTATCTGCCAAAGGTCACATAAAATGGGGATACCCTATTGACATGCCACACCAGATTGCATCAAAGGGCTATATAGCATAAAGTTTTTAGTCCTCATTGCACCATGTCGTCCTCTTCCATAAACGGTTGGTGCCTCTCTTCAATCTCCCCAGCCAAAACCTCTCTTAAGAAGGCCACATTGCGACCTTCTGTCTTTGCAACCCTCACCACTCCTTCTTCTCCTTCGTCTTCCTCTTCTTTCCCTTCTCTCATTCAAGACAAGCCTGTCTTTGCTGCACCTTCCCACATCATCACCCCAACTGTGGTATATATGCACTGCTCTTTCATCATTCATGCATTCAAGTTCATCACATGAAAAATGATTATTTGACCCACCTAAATTTTTTACATTCGTGATATATATATCACTGTTGTTGTGACCGTTAAACTGTTATTTATCATGCATGACAGTTTATGTTTATGGTTAGACTACACTTCAAAATTTACACTCTTGCTGCATGAATAAATACTTTGTTGTTTTCTTTTGTATGCTTTCTTCTGTAGTTTTCAAGTTCCAAGACACTCAAAATGCTAATCAGTTTTCAATTTTGGAACACAATGCGTGTTAGTTGTTATAATTATTCGTTAGAGTTTGACTTTTCTACCTAGTTAGTGTGAAAAAACATTTCTTGCATCAAACAATCAGACATCATTAAAGTCAACCAAACTTACTCAGTTTGTGATGGAATAATGGTGATGTAAAATTTCTATTATGGGTTATTTTTACTGTTTTGTTTTTGCGTGCTTTACAATTTAAGGGACGCAAATTCTCATCCTTGGTTTGCAGATTTGGATCACAATGAATGTGTTTTTGACTAGTCACTTGTCACGTATATTAATTGGCCTAGCTAGGTCTTCATGTGCTTAATAATCTAACATAGTCCACGTATATGGGGTTGCCACTATGAAGAAAAATGTTTAAGTGTGCTGTTTAAAGTTTAGTTTTCACGTGGAAACACCGTTTGATCTTTCTTTGGCACCTACCACATATGCACATTGTTAGCTTGGTTAGGTGACAGAGACAGGTGTGTGGCATGGATTTGCTCATGAACTACTGGCATGTGTCAGCATCCACCACCATAAAATTATCAAATTTATTTTATTAGAACTACATATAACACGAATTAGCGTTGTATTGGGGGAAGTGTGTGTTAGTTGGATGATTCTAAGGCCAACAAAGAAGCAAATCCAAACTACTATATATAGAAGAAAAAGTCCATTCAAAATTAAACAGCTTTCCCAACCAAGTTAGCAACTAATTAATCATCTGACAGTGTAAAACCAATTTTCAACTTTTCTGAGGTTTGACACTGTTTCCTTACAAATATATTTGAATTTTGGTTTCTCATTTCTTTATTAAGGTAATTTTGCTACTAACTATTAGTTTTTTGTTTGGTCTTTTAACTGACACGTATTTATTCATTTTTGGAGAGAGAGGATATGGCAAAGGACTATGAGCAAGCTATTGAAGAACTCCAGAAATTGTTGAGGTGAGTCTCAACCACACTCTAAGATGTGTGAAACTTATATAATTAAAGTACGCAAATTTTCAAGTATATATGTGTCTTCCATGGAAATTGACTTGTGTTGAAATGTAGGGAGAAGACTGAACTGAAGGCCACAGCAGCTGAAAAAGTGGAGCAGATAACAGCTTCACTGGGGACATCATCATCTGATACCATCCCTTCATCAGAAGCCTCTGACAGGATCAAATCTGGTTTCCTTTACTTCAAGAAGGAGAAATATGAGTCAGTCATCACTACCACCTTATTTTCACTGCTTTAGTTTAATCTTAAGCTTTCTCTAATTCCTGTTATTGTTCTTCGATTACCATCCCTCAGCAAGAACCCAGCTTTGTATGGTGAACTTGCCAAAGGCCAGAGCCCCAAGGTACCTTTTTTCTGATGTTTTCATGAGTTTAATTTCTACACACAGTAAAAAAGATTAAACTGTCAACTCAGCTTATAGGTGTTGTTTTTAAAGTCAACCAACTCATTATATACTATATTTAAACATAAGTAAAAAGATTGCACATAGATGGACTTTAATATATAAGTGAATTCAAGCTAACTTAACTCTATTTAATGTGATTCATTATTTGTTACAAAATAAAAAAGTTGTGGACTAACTAATATTTTCTACTTTATGTGTTTGTTTTTTCAGTTTATGGTGTTTGCTTGCTCAGACTCAAGAGTTTGCCCCTCCCATGTGCTAGATTTCCAACCTGGAGAGGCTTTTGTGGTCAGAAATGTTGCCAACATTGTCCCACCATATGACCAGGCATGTTTCCAACACAGCAAAAGAAATTCCTGTAAAAACGATACTTTTGACACATAATTTTTTTACATTCATTTGACACTACTTTTTCTTACCTTTTACTTTTTTCCTTTTCGAAAAACTACAAAAATTCATTCTATTATGACTATTTTACGCGTGTTAGGTGTGTCAAATGAACGTAAACGTGTATCATCTTACTATTACTCAAACTCCTATTGACATGTCTTAACACAAAAGTGCTCAAACTTACTTTGTTTTACTCTGCTGTGCACCAGTCAAAATACTCTGGAACTGGGGCAGCCATTGAGTATGCTGTTTTGCATCTCAAGGTATGTTATCAATCATTGGAAGATAAATGACATGCACAGAATTTCAGGCACAGTGTTCTCTCTGTGTGTTACTAATATGAAAATTAATAATGGTGAGAAAATGTCAAGAATTTTTAATCCATATGATTTTTCTACAGGTGTCCAACATTGTGGTCATTGGACACAGTGCTTGTGGTGGTATCAAGGGGCTTTTATCTTTCCCTTTTGATGGAACCTACTCTACGTAAGCCATTTTTCTCTGCATAAAAATTACACTTTCTCAATTATAATTTGATGCACAAATTTCACCTACTTCTTAATTCCTAGACCATCATGACATTCAACATTCCTCATTAAACAGTGTATGTAAACAAAGACAAAATCTCATCCTATGAATTAATTTCTGAAGTTAAGTTAAACTTGAAAACCAAAATAAGATGGTTTCAAAACTTATAATATTATATGAAAATTTTATGTTTACCTTTCTGTACATTTATTTAATTTACAAAAAGTCTCACATGAATCCATAAGAAAAATTACTTTTGATTTGTTGTATTCAGTGATTTTATTGAGGAGTGGGTCAAAGTTGGCTTACCTGCAAAGGCAAAGGTGAAGACACAGCATGGGGATGCACCTTTTGCTGAGTTGTGCACACACTGTGAGAAGGTAAGGAACATTAATGCAAGCCACATGGTTGATAAATATTTTCATAAAACTCATTGAATTAACTTGTACATATAAGGACAAAACTTATATGTAGTTCAATAAGTGTTTTTTAGTACTATACATTCTTCAGTCAGAATTAAAATTTAACTTCATTTATCTATGTTAGCCTTCAGTATAAATCTTGATTATTCAAATTAAAGTGAAATGGTTTAGCAGTTCAGATTCTCTACTGGGTTTTTTGGTGCTGTCCTCTGCTGAACATTAATAATATACTGTTGTTGGTACTTTAAAAATCTTTATAATATATTTTAAGACATCAAAATCAATATCAATCAATGTATTTTGAAGACAACACTACTAAATTCATGATTTAGAAGCAAACTAAAGTGATGTAGGTGATGCTTACAAGTTAAATTGGAATGATGTGCAGGAAGCTGTTAATGTTTCCCTTGGAAACCTGCTAACCTACCCATTTGTGAGAGATGGCTTGGTGAACAAAACATTGGCTCTGAAAGGAGGATACTATGACTTTGTTAAGGGATCTTTTGAGCTCTGGAGCCTTAACTTTGGCCTTGCATCCTCTTTCTCCGTATGAACATCAACCATTATCAATGACCTCATCTTGGTTCCCTAAGTATTCTCCTATCTAAAATGTACTCTGTAATTGCCCTTGTTATATATAACGTGCATGTGCTGAATTTCCTAATAAAAGCTGCATTGAGATTATCCATAGATCACTCTCTCTCTCTCCTTCTCTCTCCAAATTGAAGTTCTTCAAGTAAGAAAAATGTAATGTTTTATGGTCTTTCACCACTGCATTTTTCTTCTTTGTTAGGTTAAAGATGTGGCCACCATTCTGCATTGGAAGCTATAGGCCATGCTTAGAGGTCGTGTGTCTGCAATGAAGAGGCCTAGCCACCTTTATCATATGATATTTTATAAATATATATATGAAACTATGAACTGCGTTTATGCATGTCGGAAAATCTTCTTTTAACAAGAGTTGGAAATCCTCTTGTGTAACAAAATCTTCTTTGTTCAACCTTCATCTTTCTATATGCACAAAATCATGAGAGGTGACAGAAATCAATCTTAGTTAATTACACTATTCTCTCTGTTATAAAATAGCTTCAGTTTAAAGTTTTTAATATACAACTAAAACAAGAATATATATGTCACTTCTTAAAATAACATCCTTTTCTCAATAAATACATTACTCTTATAGACTGCATGATGCAAATATTAACATTGTGTATCTGAGCAAATTATAATTACAACTAAAATTAATACGAACTTCAGTTAGTTTGAAATCTTTGGAAAATAAAACTACTGTAATTTTGAAGACAAAAGAAGTAACATTTAGCACTGTTAGACAGTACCAAAGGTTTTGTGTGAATTTTTTTTTTGAACAAGTGTTTTTATGTAATTCACTCAACTATAATTTAAAAAAAAGTTGGTAGCTAACGGAAATCATGAATGATAACTTTATATAAATTAATAATCTAGAGAGATTGATCCAAAGTCTTTGTCAAACCTTTGCAGTCACTTCAACAACTTGTAATGTTACAGGCCACTTTTTATCATGGCCCATGAGCTTTTTCTGTTTTGCTCATTGACTTGGAAGTTTCGTATGGAAGTTTTTATAATTTTACCTTATCAATTTCATGTCTCAAACTAAATTTAGAAAGAATTTTCTGATATTTACCCCTGAATAAATATTAAAGACAAGTTTATGAATTCCAACAAATATATGGTAAGGTGAATTTCTATGGATTTAGTTCGAAAGCATTTTGATGCTCTGCATTGAAATTTGGAAAATCATGGGAAACAAACAGCGTTTAGACTGAGCATTACATCCACCAAGTATATGATGTGTGTAACTTGAACTCTTGAAGAATGAAATTATGTATTCTTATGAGTATATAATTCCAAAATCATTAAACAAATTTGCAACCTGGTGATAAATTAACTCTATCAGAGTACATCACAGAATAGATGTTTTATCTAATAAGTTTTGATTATTCAAGTGTCAACAACTCTGGTTTTGAAATTTTGAGGAACATAACAAAATGGCAGAAAGTGAAATTGTAATTACATTAGCAGTTAATCGGATAAGAGCTGAAGCCAACAGCATATGCAATTAAGCATAATGAAATTTCAGTTTTCTTATGTTGTTGTTATGTTGTTGAGTAGGAGAAGGATAACAATAATTATACGAGTGGTAATTTTGAAACTAAAAGAAAAACCGAAGGAAAAAAGAGTGATATTGTTAACCGAACTGCTATTGAAATTTGGCAGAAGAAGCAGAATTACAAATCTACATATGTAGATAATTAAGTCATTTTTGCATTTATCTTAATGAGAAATGCTCTTCTAGTTTTTGTTAACTCTGATGGCATTCATCCTATTAAATTTTTTTGGTAAAGTCCAATCTTAAAACGTGAAAAGTTATGGGTAAGATTCTCTTAGTGCCACGTTATTCTGTTGTAGCTTGTTAATGTTTTGCTACAAGTGAGGTGTTCAAAATCTGTAAAATATTGTCATTCAGATGAAATTTCCATAAAAGTTGTGCAAATTTAGATATCTTAAAAGATTTCATAGGTATGTCTTCTTATAAGAATTCAAAGAAACATTTATTCAAGAGTTTAAAAGAGAAGCAACCAATAGAGTTCTTGAATGCCATTGTACTTGTTTGCCTAAAATCTGGTATTAATTAATGGTTTATAGAACTCTTGCTGTAACAAAATCACACACTAGCCTTAATGATTGTTTGACTTTAAATCATAAGTGAACTGAGTGATGAAAGATAACATAATGCAGAAACATCAATCTTGATACTATTGACCAAGTGGATGGATAAATTTCTCCAGAAACTTAACAAACCACTTCCAAAACTGTTGTAGGATATATGTTACACTTCCAATGTACTACAATTTGCCAATGATTTCAAGAACTCTAGTCACCTAGATCGTATATATACAGTGTCATACAGTGTAGACAATGTTGGGTGGAAAAAAGCCACTAAATTAATATTTTGCAGCTGTGTGGTCCCTATTAAACCTCGACCAGATTTTCTGAGATGGACTAGTTCAAAGAAGGAAACTAATGGTTTATGAACATAATGGATTATATTGAACTTTATTAAATAGATCCATTTGGATCAGACTTTTCCTTAATCTTTTAAAGAATAAACTAATGAATTTATTTTATCTGATACATTATAATAATTCAAAATAAAATTTATTCAATCTGTATTGTTTGTCACCTCTACTTAAATTTATTGTTTAGAAACTAAAATTATTTCAGTACCTTAAATTTTGGTTTTTGAGACTAAATCTATAATGAAGTTTGAGAGGCGGATAATTTTCTTTTTAAATTGTGGGAAATTAAAATCATGTTTACTTGTATGAAAAAAGATGATAAAAGGAACAAAACCATTTCAGCAAAGAGAATAAAATGTGACACAATGAGCATACCCCTTGTATGAAATTGTATGGGGGCAAAATAGAACTGCCAAATTATATTATGTTTAAGAGTGAAAAAGTTAAAGGATGATGAGCTTTCAGTTCCATAGTATGTATATATATATATATATATATGTACAATTGGAGCTGTTTATGAAGCAAGATACAACAACTAAAGAATACCCATAAAACAGCTTCATTCACTCTCTGGTAATGGCATGTGAATTGTATATATACATAATCCTTGTGATCATGATTCATCAGGTTTTGGCTCCAGAATGACAGGGATCTTCTCCTTGTGATCACCTCTCAAAACCTCAACAATCACCTGAATAGCAACACCATTAACCATTAAACTAGGAAAATAAAGTAGCTTCAAATTGAGTCTCTCAATGCAAGTTATTTAGCACAGGGTGAGATGTTTTACATAGAGGCAATTCAACACCAAGTTTAAAAACAGATTAAGAAAATACATAGGTCTTATACGCTGGATTTCCCTTGGGTATCCCACTCAGCATGAACTTTCGATAAGGTCATTTGATTAGAATTTGTTCTGAACAAGACTCAAGATTCAGTGATGTATGGAAGAGGACCGAGTCAGGACTTTCTGTTGAGACATAATATATCACACTTTTAACATTATAAGTAGGTAAATCGTAAAATTAAAGTATGACCTGATATATGCGTTGAATTTCTATGAACTATTAATAAATATTTTTTACTGTTAGTCAATAAAATACTATCCCAAATATGATCTTTAAAAATAGTTATTATATAAGTAAACAGATTTATATTCCATAACAAGATGTGATTGATAACAGTATGAAGAACCTTTACACTGTAGTGCATTCTAATCAAATTCATAAAACATAAGTCAAGAAGTATTATGACTAATATTGGTTAAAAAAAGTATATTCAGAATATGTGCATCAGTCAGGTTTGGGATGATTGAAGTATAATCCAAACTCATCCTTGAAACAACTTGGTCTAATTTCTAAAATCTGAACCTGTTAAAATTAGCTTTGACTGTGGTTAGTGAGACAGAACAGTCTTAAACAGCCATAAAACTAGATAGCCCTTTTGTTCCATTCTTCTAAGATTTTCATTTTTCTGTTGATTATTACTATTCAGACGAACTTACATGTTATTATGATACACATGTTACGATAAAAGTTTGTACAGACAAGAGAGAATACGATGTTTTGATTTGAATCTTTCCAGACTGACCAAATATTAAAAGGGTATATTATATACTACCTCTATATACTACCTCCGTGACTATAATTTAAGGTTTTTTTACATGGATTAAGAATAACAATAAATATGCTGCCATGTCAAACATATGCTTAAACGCACATTGAAGGTAAATATATAAATGTTCTTGCATCATATTTTTATTTGCTTTAGAAATCCAGGATCTAGTAATAGTTTTGAAAATAGAAAAGTTATACATTTTTAAAGAAACAATAGCACAGTTGAATCAGCATCATACCTTTTCACCTACTTTACACTGGTCAAGAATTCTGTACAAATCACTTCCATTAGTAACCTTCTTGTCATTCACAGACGTTATGATGTCACCTAAAATGAGTCTACCATACGAGTCACGCTTTGTTGATTGCAGGCCCTGAAAACTATAAATTAGCCAGGCTCCATTGAAAGATTGTAGTTTAGTAAATTAAGATAAAGCAAATCAATATTAGTTTTAATATGTGATAATGAAGCTTAGGACGTGTTAGTGGCACTAACATTTTTAGTGACTAGCTTTAGTGGAAGTAAAGAGGCCAAGTTTATATTAACATGAAATCTATGCCCCTATTCGGCGCATATAGCTGAAATTTCGTAATGAATTTCCCCTTTCGTATAAAAATAATCTTTGATCAAACTTACTGCTTTCCCAGCAGGACCATTGGCAGGAGCATCTAACACAAGCACTCCACTTACACCCAACTGCTCCACAGACTGATCTGGAGCAAACTTAATCCCTAAAATAGGTCTTGTAACCTTCCCAAACTTCACCAATTGGTCAACAATACCATTTACCTGAATATATAGAACAACAAGCACATTAGCAATTTTATTCAGAGGATTACTATGTTTCCATAAAAAGTTGTCCCCTGAAGAAATAATTGGATATATAAATTAAAAACAAGTCAAAGTAAGAACTCACAGTGTCCACTGGAATAGAAAATCCAACACCAGAGGATGCGCCAGATGGAGAATATATGGCTGTATTTATCCCAATGAGGTTTCCAGAACTATCTAAGAGAGGCCCTCCGCTGTTACCAGGATTAATTGCTGCATCTGTCTGTATAACATCTTGAATTGGACGACCGGTTGCAGCAGAACTAATTTCTCGCCTAAGACCACTGTTGAAGACGTATGTATCAGTGAAACACAATCAACACAAAAGAAACAAAAAGGAAAGACAGTATCCACCTTTCAAGTTATCAAGTATCAGCACAATGATGTGAACATTTGAAAAACAGTATTAACCTAAAGAATACCATGCTTAAAAAGTTGAGATTTCGAGGGAAAGAGATGGGAAGATGTTGTATTAACTATAACGCATTTATTCTTGAAAGGGATTAATGGCATCCCACTTCTAGACTCCTTAATATAAAAGGTTTGATTCACAAATGTATAATCTGGCACGAGGAAATAAAAAGGAATAGCAAAGTAGAAACTGTTTTTCTAGGTAATGGGAGTTACATCAAAATATTCACTTCACAGTTTTAAGTTTTCATACCTGATGACCCCTGTTGTGAGTGTGTGATCTAGTCCAAACTGCAAGATGAGAATGAGGAATCATATTGGCATATTCAAGAAGAGTTCGTGGTGTCAATCATCAACAGAAAATAGCATTTGAGCCATGAATACAGCTCCATAAAGCAGTTTGGCAGCAATTACAAGGTACAATTTACAAATTTAGTAATTTTCTTCTTATCTTTCGAAAACAAGTCTGCCTTTACATCACAGGCATTCATAACTCAGATCTCCAATGCATTTTTTAACATGATATTTTGCATACACATTTACAACTGGAGCAGGAAATGCTGACTAAATAATTATATAATTATACAAACTACATAATAGATTAAATGAGACAAATGTTAAAAGTATGATTTAAGTAGAACAAAATCCACCTGCTTATAAAAATTCTAGCTAAAGCTCCAATTAATATTAGATTCAACCAGGATTGCCATCATTTCTTTATATTGGAAAATTCATAGATAATGAATATTTACAACACAATATGCATTGATCGGTATGGACAACGCACCGGGTTCCCAATGGCATAAACCTTCTGACCAACAAGCAAGTCAGCAGAGACCCCAATAGGTATAGGCCTGAGCTTGTCACTTGGTGCCTCGACACGCAGCACAGCAACATCCTTGTCTTGGTCAAAACCAACAACTTTGGCATCATAAGTTGACTGGTCAGCTAGAGTGACCCTGCACATAACTAGCATGTCTTTGAATAGGAGTAATCACTTCACTGAAGTCATCACAACACATACATCAATCTATCAGCAAACTTTCTATGTTATGAATTCACTTCTCAATGCCAGGAAAAGTTGCAATGCAAACACACCCAAACGTGTTGAAGGAGGTGTAAATGTACAAAGTAACACACAATTATCACCTCCCTTTTGTTTTAATACAAGGTTACTTATACACCCTCGGTCCCTGATTACAACAAATTGTTTTGAAATTTCTCTGTCGTTTTCTAATCATCCCAAGCATCAATTATTGTTTTACCATAATATCCTTAAAAATTTTGTTCATAAATAAATAATAAATGTTATGAATTGTCTACTTCTCTCTTATCAAGATAGAAGAATTGGAGGGTTAATTTCGTAATTTAAGGCTTCACTCTCTCTCAATTGATTAATTGTTCAAGAGAAAGTTTGAAAAAACTTAATTAATGCCAACTTAATGTCACTACCTAAATTAACCAACTTTCTTAATAATTGTGAATTAGTTATCAAAGTTTCATATTTAGGAATATAATTCGTTTAGCAATAGATATATGTCACATTGCACATAATATTAAAATATTTGGCCGCATAACTAAAAAGTTCCTATTTGTCAGCGTAATACCACTCAAAGGTCAAGACCAGACTAGCAGCGGCGGAAAAGAAAAGGTACAAGCCTGAGAAACTGGATCAAAAGATGCCAAAAGTAAAAAGAATTTAATTAAAATACACTGATAGGATAAAAAAGAATTCCCATGTATATGGTAAGATTGTTGCCCTTTGTCATAACTATTTTTAAAATGACATCTAGAATGACTTTTTATTGGCTAAAAGTGTAAAAATCTTTACACTAACCGTGCAAGAAAATTAACCCAAAAAAAAAAGAATTTCATTAGAAAACAAAGACATTGTAAAGTTTATTCTTACTCTGTCATCCAATTACAAATTCTCATATACAGTAAGATTAGTTAATTACTTTAAAGACCGTATTTAGGATGATTCCTATTTAGTTAAAATTGTAAAAACGAATACATTGACAATACATACATAACAAACTCTCATATTTAGTAAAAGTTATTCCTTCCCTGTTATCCAATTACAATTTCTTAAATTTAGTAAAATTGATTAACGCTCGAAATACCTCTAGGACGATTTTTCATTAGTTGAAATTGAAAAAAAAAAAATCTATACATTGACCACTAATAAAAAAAACAAAATAATCAAAAGAAAAAGAATACCCACTTGAGATCAGAGGCACCACGAATAACGTGATAATTGGTCACAATATGACCATCCTTATCCCAAACAAAGCCAGACCCGGATCCCTGGGGAACCTCCAAGACGTCCAGCGTGAATGCATCCTGCCTAAACACAACACCCCACGTTGAGAAACCCAAAGACAAAGCAAAAGGGTCAACGAAAAACCATTCAAAGACAATTTTTGAAGAGGATCGATAAAAGGGGTAGCTACTTGACAGCAAGGTTGGTTATGTAGACAACAGAGGGAGTGTTCTCTTGGAAGAGGCGAACGGTGGCGAGTTCGTCGGACTGGAGCTTCCGCGGCGAGGTGACGACGAAGGCGGCGGCGGAGTCGGCGTTGGAAACGAGGAGAGTGAAGGAGAGGGCGAGGGAAGTGCAGAGAAGGAGAAGAGGTTTGGGAATGGAGAGTTTGGGTAAAAGGGGTATTGTGAGTTTTGGTGGTGGGAGGCGAAGGAGGAAAAGGTTGGGAGTGTGAAGATGAAGGGTTTTGGAAAGGTGAATTGTTGTGGTGGGTTTGATGGTTGAAGAACGAAAGAGTGAAGAAGAAGGAGAATGGAAGCGTGTGGAAATGAGTGAACAAGTGGCCATGGTTTTTGCTTGGACAGAGGAATGGTCTCTGTTTATGCTAAATGGTTGGATCAGTTTGGGTCTGGTCTACTGTTGTCAACGTGTGAAGGAGCTTCGGTTAAATAACAATTTATTATTATTTAGCTAAATATTGTGGATCAATAATGAAATTTGTTTGAAAAATTATACAACTTTTGAAAATTAAGATTAATTTTGAAATTAGTTATTCTTGCCTCACATGTTATGATTGTTAAGTGGATCTTGTTTTATTACATAAAACAAAAGCATGCATAAAATTATTCTTCCCTTGCTAAAACACAACTTCAATAGTTATTGAACATTTGTTATTGTCATTCTAACTGCATTACATCTTATATATTGAAAATTATTGAAACAATCAATATTGCTAGGATATAGATGTTCTTAGGTTAAATAAAATAACTTTTTTAAAAAAGTATACTTGTAAAGTTTTTTTTTTAATTCTGAAAGTACTTGTAAACTTGATATATATATATATATATAGATAGATTATTACAAAACCAGAACAAACATTTTGGAGATTGTTTGAACGAGAACTGAGACTTTTTCTTTCCCTTTTCTAATCAAGGAGATTTATGTTTTAGATCTCAACAATTTCTTTATTTTTCTGTTTCTTCCTTTCCCCGCAGTGATAAAATTGACCTTTAAAAGTCCTATATAATTTGAAATTAATTTTTACGTATTCGTTAATATTTTGTTTTCAAAGTAGTTCATAGTAAGAATTTTCAGAATGATATTTTTTAAACAAACTAAAATTTATTCTAAAATATTCTTTCCCAAATGATATTTATAAAGTAATAAATTTTTATTTATAAAAAAATTGACATTTTGCAAATATAATTGTAGAGAAAAAACATTTGGAAAAAAAATCCTAAAATCTTTCAGAACTTTTTTTTTACAATAATAATAAAACGTTTCTAAATGAAAAATGTAAAATATTTTAAAGTAATATCTGAAAATTTAAGAATATAATTTTTCGAAAATATATAGTCTGAAATTTATTTTAATGCATTCTTCATAACAACTTCCCAAAATTATCAAATTTTAAAATAAAACTTGTCATTCTGTACAGATGCAGTGAAATTACGGATTTACAAAAAGGTAAAAGCCCCGAGACTTTTCAAGCAAAGCGGTTCAAAACTTAAAAGCAACCTCTGTAGGCATTTATGTAGTCTTTACTCCCTTACCCGTTTATTTTAATACTTTCTTTTGACAAGTACTCTTCTGAAAACTAGTCTAAAAAATTGCAACGTACCACTCTTAATTACATTATAGAAACTAGTTTCCTTAAGATAATTATATTTCACTACATTACAGAAAATAGTATTCATAATCTATTAAAACAAAACTACATTATGTTAAAACAAAACTACATTATGTTAAAACATTAACTACATTATGTTTCTATGATGCATTAAAACATAATTACATAAACAAACTATAAACTGGTTTGCGTACTGTCTGCAACATGTGAAAAAATGTATAATTTAAAGGAGATGACTTGGGTGAAGGAAACGCTAGTGAAAGAGAAGGCTGCAGGGGAGGGAAAAGAAAATGGAGAGGAGCAATGGGTTGCCGATAAGAAGGGAAAGAGGGAGAATTGTGAAGAATAAAAATGGGATTGCAAAATGAAAGGTCTTCTTCCTTCTTAAGGCAACCCATTTGAATAACAGATTAACTCCTTAACAACTTGGCAATCACAGACAGTTTATAATACAGCAGTGGCATCTTCCTCCTCTATCCGGAAAAATCTCAGCCAACATACTCTTTGATTATGGAAAGGTAAATTAGAAATGTGAAACTTTCATTCTAGATTAACCTTTCCATTATAAAAGGTGAGGGTTGATATTTTTGGGATGCATGCATGAAGAGGCCCAAAATCGAAAGCAGATGTATCATAAAAAAATTATGCATTTGGTAGATATTATAGTCAATGATTGGACGCACTGTTCTACACTAATTCTCATGAAAGCAATTCCACTGGCCACTCCTAAATAAGAATGGTGCCCTTAGCCGCAATAGAAAAAAATATAAAGCTAACAAGATATTACAAAATTTTATCAAAAGGTCGTAATTCTTTAGGTAAGCCGTCAAAATGTCCAGCGTCTATGTCAGATTGAAACATAGGTCGCTTTCCTGTTTCCCAGACAATGCCCTCTGCTAAGTGCTCCTTGCTTGGCGTGAGCATTACAAAATTGGGATCAGCTCTTTGATAACTGTAAACAAGCAAAAGCGAAGGTGAAAATTAACCAGTGTAAGATACAAATTTTGAAAGAGTACATTGATTCTATTCCACCATCTCATTATAAAAAAGAAAGGTAAAGCTGAATGATACAATAATATTTTATCATGCAGTAGCATAGGTAGGGATTCATTTCATAGAAGCATATACTTTATTGAATAAGACATATAAGATAAATGAAACGAACCTGGCTTCTCTGAGGCTCTCACTTTGGATGCCAAATCCGTATTGCATTTTACCATCACCACGATCTCTAGTGGCTACATACAGAATAACAAGACATTCTCAGCACTTCAATCAGCCAGTACCAGGATCATTGATCGTACTTTATTTAGAATCAACCCCCAACCCACTCTCCCAAAAAAAAGTCTGAAAGACACTTCATTCCTTAACTGAGATACTAATTATAATCTTGGTATACCATTTACATTTAAATTTAATTAAATCTACCACATACAATCAGACTTTACTTGCAGATTTCTTTTTGCAAAATGGCCCCTGGCGGTCCCAACACAGGATCACGGTCCCAACATAGGATCAGGCGAGGCTAAAATATATGGTTTGTTTTAAAATATAGGTTAGACTTGAGATTGAAAAGAAATAATTCTTGAGGGCTTAATTGATCCCTCTCATAATCTTCTATTTATAAAAATAAATTGATACAAGAGTACATGATAATTAGGGTAACCTTATTAGATACAACATGATAAATAAGGTAATTCTAGACACAATATAATCATGATAAATAAGGTAACTCTAGACACAATGTAATCATGATAAATAGGATAACCTTAGACACTATAATCATGATAAATAAGGTAATCCTAGACACAATATAATCATGATAAATAGGGTAAATATTCTAACAGTTAGGTTGGATTATTAAATTTATTTAGTTGGCCCTAGAGCTGGGTCAAGCTGCTCGTTTTGACAACCCTAGCATGCAGATACCTAAAAAATGATATTACAGAGGTAGTACTCACTAGTCATCCAAAAAATAATACATCACATAAACAAATCTTGCAGTGGGAAACAGGCCATCTAACGAACTTGATACTTTAATATGGGACAGGGGCTGAAGTAGGACTAGAACTTTCGGTGACCAAAACTAAAAAAGCAGAATCATGATATAAAACTTAATTTTTATGCTAGATATTGGTGTTGACCCTTGATCATCATATCATGACTACATAGGTGTTGGCCTCATAATACACACAAAGTCCCGGTAGCACTAAAGAAAGGAGCAGGATAAAGAACTGAAGCAAGATTGAGTAGAACAATCAGTCAAGACACCTGAAATACTGAGAGTGAAGGAAGGTTTCCACCATGACTTGAATGCAAGTGCCATAGATGAGCTACGAGGTCCAACCTTTGCCTGAAAAGATGAGAAATAATCCACTTAGATGCATCATATATAATCTATATAAATCTGCTTAACATTGCATCTGTTTTCTACCTTCAGCAAGAAATTTTTATTAGCCTGCCAGGATGCACCTATTTGAAAGCTGGCGTCTGAGATATTGTTTGCTGCTATGGCTTCATCAACACTGACACAGAAAATTAGATTGTACCACATTGGTTCGACTGCAATAAGTTTGAATATATCTGTTTAGAGCTAAAAAGAATACCTTGTAAGTAACTCAAACCCAAAGTCAAGGTAGTTTGTAATTCCAACAACAGAATTCTCTTCAAGAGGGTTCTTCACCTGTTCAAATCATGCTTATGACTTTCAGTATAATATATTGATTTAACAAGAAACTATATCAGCCAGTTTACTACAACTCCAAAAGAAAACTCGAGTGAGGGTAAATTTTAACAAGAATAAATAAGTAATAATGGAATTCTATAAGCATTACAGTATCTAATCACAAGGAAAATGTATCCTAAATATAACTAAAAATAGGCCCAGGTCTTGAGTAAAGAAGCTTCTGATTCAAAAAACTTTTCATGCAGTGACCTCAACTCAGAAACTTAAGAAAACTTAAGTACTGTTGGTATCCCAAGGCTAACCGTTCACTCTTGAAAACTAGTAAAGAAAAAGGGAAAATTAATTACATGTACGGCACTAAAAAGATCAGATACATGTACAGCTTTTTTAGAAAACCAAGGAAAACCCATTAGTATGTAATTTAATTTTAAGAGATGCGACTAACTTCCATAAATCTAGACATCACCATGTTTGCAAAAATGAAAAATGAGACACTAATATGAAGACAGAGAACCACTCAGAAGATAATGGAATGAAAGAGAGCAAAGACAGAAGAACATACCCTTCTTTGAACAACCATGTGTTGATAGAATGAGGCAATAAACTGCAGATTATTTAGACTTTGAAATTTCAGTACAAATGCTTCTCAAAATATCAATCAGAACTACACAAATCATAGGTTAGGACAAACAAATGCTAAGGTGCATTTAATATAAGCGGTTTAGAACAAAAATTAAGACTTATGCTAAGTTACTAATGATTAGGGAAATTTTTAAACATCAATTTCTTACAAGTCACAAAACTTTCCATTTTAATATGTCAAACTATTATATTACCATCAAATGACATTAGCATAAGAATTAATTAAATGCCAAAACATAACCAATTTATGTATGTGGACAAACCTGAGAGCTTTTGACAAGCTCGAGGTTGAAATTGAAGGATGGACACAATGGGCTGCCTGATCCAACACCATAGCCCAAAGCACAACTCCAGTTCGTTAAATTTGAAAGCTTGGCATTTCGTTCTAAAATAGAACACAGGTTAGTATGCATGTATTCATATCCTTATCGCATTCAAATTAATACAATTTAGATAAATATGTTTCTAGAGTTCGGGATTTTGGGATTGTTTGGGTTCATCAATAAAAACCAAATTACTAAAACTAAAATTTAATAAAGCACGAATTCAAGTTCTCCAATCCTATTACAAATGCAGGAAGAAAAAAGAGAAATTGACAGAAAAGAAAAAGCATATATGCAAACAATTTTATTGAATCCAACACCAGGTGAAAGAATCTTTCTTCGCAAGTTTCTTTTTCATACAAATGTCTAATTGTTTGAGTGAATCCTTCCATCTTTATTCTCCATATTTATCCAATTGACCCCCTTCAACTAACTAACCACTCTAACTGCCCCTAACTGTCGTTGCTCTACTGTGACCAATTATAAGTGCTTAGATCTTTTTCACTCTGTCCATTGCTCCACCTTTCATGGATGTAGTTGGAACTGTACATGCATGTGCAAATACACATACACTTGGAGGTAAACACACAATTCAGGTATTGCGCAGGTTCCATTATAAAATCTAAATATAATGCAAACGCTCAACATTAATAAATTAACATACTGACTAGATGATTGATGCAACAATGTCAACTTTCTGGTGAATGCAAGATAGTACTTTTCAACTTTGGCCTATCATTTTACTTACAAAATACAAAAGCAAACATCTTTAGGTCAATATATTCAATGAAAATCAAGTTCAAAACAGCATGACACTAACTGCCAGAAAGGTAACCATAGTTCAATATACATGCCATAGAGAAACCAAAAAATTAAAAATTAATTTAAAAACCCAGTGATGTAGTAATTTTAATAAGAAAAAATCAACACATAAAGAAATATTTCTAAAGGAATAAAATATGTGTAGTTCTTACTTTGCGGTTCAAACTGCACCCCAGCAGTCACCCTTCCCATCTTGCTTACCAACCATGCACTTTTTGGTAATTCGTCTTTCACTGCAATGTATGACAGTAACACGGCAAAGTTTATTTCTATTGTTTCTCCAAGTGATCATAAATCAATATTTGAAAAAATATAAAACAAAATGTAAAATTTAGTGATCATGGAAAAACAATTAAAACTTCAAATGCCAGATGAAAAGGCACTACCTATATATAAATCTCATATATTTAATTCATATATAATAAATAAGAAGGATGCTAACCAGTCTAACTAATTAAGGATGTCAAAAGTAGAAAGTTTTTATTACCGTGCTTTCCTATAAAAACTGCTTCTTATTGAAACCTTAATTAGTCTATAGAGAGCACTGGTTGACAAGATCCTAATTAAAAACATGTTTAGAAAAATATAAGAAGATGGTCGGCTTTTGAAAAAAGAAGGAAAAAAATCAATTTTATTAGTTCTTAGAAGCTAGAAAGTGTAGCTTATTAAAAAAAAGAATATGTAAAAGAATTATATCATACAAGCACTTTTATTCAAAACTTATTCATTCGCACCCTAAATATGGTCAAAGGTCATTGGCAAAAACCAGGGACCTACAGGCAAAAGGCATAAGTGTGACTCCAAAGGATAGATTTCCAGAACCATATCTCAACCCCATCAGGCCATAATCTTGGGAGCTTTCTCTGTAGAATTGATTAACTTTGTCAACATTGTATATTGCAATCCATGTCAGACGTGCATGCTACAATAAGATCCTAAGTACCTAACACCTGTTTCTGCCACCATCATCAAACAAAAACACACCTTTTCTTCAACAGTAAAGGGAACACTCCGAAAGCCCCAAATCCATATTTGGAATAGAAAGCACACGATCTCATCTGCAAAATCCTGAATATACAGACCACACAACATTCATAATTCCAAATAGATGCATTGTGCATTTTAGGATCAAGGACGCCAGGGAAAGAGAAGGGAGTGTAAATGCTAGTAAAACTTTCAATACATGCTCTATTACTAGATTTCGTTTCACCCCCACCAAATAACCTTGATCCACACCCTATTTAGTGGGATCCATATTTCATTCACCTAATCATAAGAGAGTGCCCAGAAGAATAATTACTATTTCTACATATAGTATTCATATTCACAAAAATGAATAAGGAATTATTTGAAAGTTTTATTATAAGATAGTTGTAGTTCTTTAAATGAATTTAAATATTATTCTTCAATGAAAATTGAAGTTTCACCTCAGTACCCGATGCTGACCTTAAGTATCGACCTTCAGTGTACTATTAGTTACAGAGCTAAATCCCCAATTCTCATTGGACAGCAATGCCAAAAATAAATTAACCAACTCAATCTGAGTATTGTCCTTCATTAAAAATAATTTCCTTATTCCTTTCATTCTAAAAAACTCAGTCTCATGTTTGAAGTGAAAAAAAACACATTTGTTTTACTTCCATTTCCTAAACAGATCCTCAGAATTCGTTCAAGTTAGAGTTACTTACGGGTCAGATGTGGATACATAAAGGTCCATAAACGTATGAGGATCGTTAACATCACTGCACACTCAACAAAAACCACAAACAATTCAAGTTACTCAACAGATTGCAGAATAGGAAGACAACAAAAAAAATCCAAACAAACAAGGTTTTAAAAATGGTCCCAGAAATCCAATTCAACCACAACAGCAAGGTTTTTAAAGTGTCATCAATGTAATTCTCTTAAAGTAGATTTCAATTCTACAAAACCAGCGTAAGATGAGAATTACCTATCATTAATCCATATAAAACTTCCAACACACTCCTTTAGGTCATTTATGTCATGGATGAGACATCTTGAAGTTTGCAGAAATAGTATCGTAATATGATCTAATGAAGTTTATTGGACATATTAGTCCTGTGCTCCATATGTCCTGTCCTTAGCACACGAAGGAAGTATATACATTTATGTTCTAGTGAAGTTATATATATGAGGATAATTTTATTCTTATATGAGGATCAATTTCATCTTGTAAGGCTAAGTAAAACTTATCCAAAATCTACGAGTAATTATAGTGACATAAGTTGCATTTATACACAATATTAAGGAACGCCACGAAACAACATTTGTCCGCTGTTTCCCACAATGTAAAGAAATGCAACAAAACTGCGACTGTGACAATTTAGAGAAGAAAACCTTTGCCAGCGAAACAACGCATCTCCCATGATGCTGTCGTTGGGCTTACGATCGAGAGGACCTGTAACCTAAACATGTCACAGCAATAGATAATAAACAAGTTTTTTTTTTTCAGTTTCCGTACTACGCAAGTTTCTGAAACTAAAGAGAGGTGGGAGAGAAGACAGGAGAAGATACAGTGGCTATGAGATCGACGTGAGGATCATCGATTGGTTTGAGCATTAGTCGCGTGGTGAAGTGCCTGGCCTGGTGGAAATAGTCTTGGAAGAGCGAGGCGAGGGCGATCTTGCCAAAAGCGACATCGTAGGCGGAGTGAAGCATGCGGTTACGCGCGGCGATGGGAGGGAAGTCGAAGAGCGGAGGGACCAGCACCACCGGCGGCGGCGGCTTGGATTCTCTCGAGAACAACCACTTCCACATCGTTGTTCTAGGTTTCGAATCGAGGAGCAAAGGAATGAGTATGGTGGAGTGAAAGAACCTCAAGAACGAGAAGAACAAGCAGTTGGTTCTACGAAGGATTTCGTTAGGAATAGGTGCTCTCGCGCGCTATTTTCGCACCACCGCGACTACAATGACCCTGACGGTTTCAACTTCGAATGTGCATTTACCACATTGCCCCCTATGGATTCTTTTTTGGAGAAACAAATACCGGCTACTGGATTGGTCCAATTAGGAATAAGCCTTTACTCCCTGCACCTCATAATTAATACTGTCCTCTCTGGTAAAGACAAAAAGATCACAATATCATTAATCTATAATTTTAAAGTAAATATTGAAGAAAGGAAGAACCACCTTTAAAATAAAATAAGGTAAAAAATATGGGTGTGCACTCAGTGATCCTAGGAATAGAGCTGTCAGTTTTTATCTAAGCCCTGAGGTTGACTCTGGCCACATTTATACTTAGTCTATTTTTATTGATCCACATCTTAAGGGTTTTATTTAAAGGAGTGTCAGTTCCTCCACCACCACTTTGTGGTACGTGTACCTCTTTGTTACTTTTCTATCCTTTAATAATATTTAAACGAATGTCAATATTCGTGCACGGATATCAACAGTTTAATGAACAAACGAATGTATATATATTTGCATTATATATCAAACTGTCAGCTGTTTATGGGCATCATAACCAAAGATCTAAATGCGTTACACTTGTTTTCTTTTTTTAAGAAAGGAAAAATCTTGGGGTTTACTAATTAACAAAAAGGTATCCTTCATAAACAGAAACAAGCACAAAAAGTGGCATTCACATGTTAGTGAGTCAGCAACCATTGTTTCCAGTATCCAACCATTGTTATAAATGAGAAATAATGTTAGTAGGTGAGAATCACATGTCCCACATTTTTGTATCACAGTGTCTATCTGCTAGCACAACATTATCACCCCATCTGCATAACTTTTGCACTACAATGTTTGATTTTAGACATTTCTGATGTTATAGGCTAAGTAAAGTCGTTGCAATAAGATAAACGGGAGGTGTAGGGTATTTTTGGAATTAAACAAATAATGGGAAAGAGTAGGGTATTTTTAGAATTAAAAAAATAATGGGGAGGTGTAGGAAGTTCTTGGGGTGGTGAAGGGAGCAACACCCTTTTTAAAGCCCCTAGCCCCAAAGCCGCATCAGATGGGGGCTGTGAATGAATTAGGGCTGGGTTAGCCCCCTAGCCCAAAATATCATAAACTCTCACCGAAATCCAACGCCTTCGCTCCCTCCCTCTCCCTCGCCTCCTCAACAACTCCCACTTCGACTCTCCGCCTCCCTTCACCGCCCTCGACCTTGACTCCTCCGTCGCATACAAAAAAGAACGCTCCCGGAGCGCCCGCCAGCTCTCCTGGGTATGCCTTCTTAAATGCCAGTAGTTCCCCGCCTCGCTTGTTTGGCTCTACGACGACATCTTCCACCTCGCCCGCACGGCGCACCGCCGGATCGCGGACTCAGCATCACTGTGGGGCGACTCGTCACGACTCTACCACACGATTCGCGTCTTCCTCGTGGTGGTGATTGTGCTCTTGGGGTTCGAGCTCGTCGCATATTTCAAGGGGTCGCATTTTAGGCGCCCCGGTCCCAGCAATGTCCTGGGCATGCTCGTCGTTTACGCCTTGTGGGTCGACGTCCGTGCTCGGTACCTGTCGCCACCGTTGCAAAGCCTGGCGATTCATGATTCAATGTGACATTACGTTTTATGTTTAAATTTAACATTGGATGTGTTGGAATGGTGATTGATTTGACTTATATTGAAGGTTAACATAAAGAGGTATTTCATGGATACTCTTCTAATCGGCGTTGCTTTTGAGGTGGCAGTGCAGGGCCTACATATATTCAAGGGAAAATTTTGTATTACTATTATAAATTCATCGGTATCAAGAGATTATGTTTGTCTTAGATGATAATACAATTTCTAATTCTGCAAATATGTTATTCTTGTTTTCGTTTTCTTTGCCCTCTTACAACTAACTTTTTCTAATTATTGTTTTATAATAATTTACATGCAGCTATATACATATAATACAAAGAAGTAGTTGATAATTAAGTTCTTTCTAAAAGCCAATTTGAAAAAAGTGGGTGTTATGATACTACCTCGGTGATGCTGGATTTATGTTGAAAAACACAGTTTTAACTCCATATATAGGCGTCATATATCACCTTAAAGAATATACACTAGAGGACCACAAAATCCACGCGAGTTGTTCAATCATCGACATTCATCGTTGAGAAATGTTATTGAAAGAACTTTTGGTGTGTTGGAAAAACGATTCCCTATCATTGCAAGCAGCATTGAACCATACTATGGATTGGAGACAATGACAGACATTATATTAGTTTGTTGTATCTTATACAACTTCCTTCGTGGCGTGGATAACGATGACTCATTACTTGAAGAAGTTGATAATGAGTTGAATGAAAGGCAAGACCACAATGTTTCATCATCTCAAGTTAGAGAAGAGGATCATAGGATTGGTAGTAGTATAAGAGATTCCGTAGCAGATCAAATGTGGCGAGATTATCAAAACTCGTAGTTATTTTATTTTATTGTGTTGTATGACTATTTTATTTGAATATGACAATAACTTCCTTTTATGTCTGATTAATGTTAACTTCTTACCATATTGTTTATCAATTAGGTTTAAAATGAACCGAGGTAAGGGAGTAGTCATTGAGTCCTCTGGTCCTACTAGAGAGTTCATAAAGTAGACAAAGGACATGGATGCACATCTTCTACACATCATGGTTGAGGTAATAGGGTTGACGGAAGCTGGACATCCCAAGCATATAGTAACATAGTTCAAAGAGTGTATACCAATTATTTTCAGTGTAATACCAATTATTTTATTCTTAATTTATACCTTTAAAGTAATGTTTTTAATACATTTATTGAAAGAGTGAAATTACGATGATGACAATATATTTCATCACACCTCCAAAATAGGATATTCATATAAAATTTATCAATTTCATTGAAAATTAATTTTCTTATGGAGAATCTAATACCTTCTTAATGAAGCACGTGTATTTCTAATATAATATTATTTCCATAATACAGAAACCTAAGCTTTTTTAGGACCATTTTTAACCCAAAAAAAAAGGGTACCCTTTTTTTTTGTATAAGTGGTAATTGAGGTTCCAAGAAATGGTGGCCAAGTGGCCATTTGTCTTGTTCTTGAGTGTCCCCATTGAAAAAGAAGAAGAATGCTTCTTTCACTATCGAATACAATTCCTTTTCTCCCAAATTCCAATTCTAATGGGTAATGCTCACTTTTTCATCAAAAAGGGTTATAGTATGTTCTTTCTCAACTTCAAAATATTAAAAAAGTTTATAATTTTATTTGAATGAAACAATTCAAATATATTTGTTTTCTAACACTTTTATTTCTTTTATAACCTATCAGTTTTTTTTTTATAAATATTACTTTTTGTTTAGTGAAATTTCACTTATGGTCTTTAATTAAACTAGATCTAATTAATTGAGTATCGAATTTTTTTTATTAAAAGAAGTAAAATATAAACTAAGTAAATAGTCTATATATTGATAATTACTATCATCCATAGCAAGATATGGATAAATTTATTAATTTTATGATAACAACTTTGAAATTTGTACCTATTTTAAGTTTTGACTTGTGCAATACATTTAGTTTAACATACATAAAAGTTAAATTATATAATTTTCTTTTCTTTATTGTTTTTTTTATATATAGAAACAAGTACACGTAATCCGATAGCTCAAGGGATTAATCTAATTTTAATTTGGTTTGAATGGACTTTAGATAGAAATTTATTTAATAAAAATTAAGCTTAAATTATTATTCTTTAATTAGACATTTCATTTTTCAAATATTATTATTTTGTAAATTTTATTATCTTATCGTCATGTTTTTTGTTTTTAATTTTACGTGTTATGAGTTCTTGTTGCTAATTGGCATTATTTTTTAAAAGTATTTTCCTTTGTTAACATGTCACGTATATTGTTACACGTTGTTAAATATAAATAAATGACAAAATTCTGAAAAACTACGATAAAATTCATGAATTAATAATAATAATGATGATGAGATAAAATATATTATTAAAAAGTATTAAATCACCGGTTATTTACCTTGATAAATACTAAGTATTATTAATAATACTACAAAGTTAAATAATAATAAACTTTATTTTTCATGACATTGGACTCGTGTATTATTTTCTTAGATATTATAAATTTGACATAAATATCAAGTTTTGATTTTTTGTTTTGAATAGCTAACCCTTTAGACAAAAAAAGGTTATCCAATAAATTATTAAATTTTGGTTTAAGTCCAACATAATATTTCTTTATATTTAATTTGAACTTTTATTATTTTATTGGCTCTCTTAATTTATTTGAAATATATTTATATTGTTCTTTTGATTTGTTACTTCTTTTATTATAAGAATTGTTTGGCATCATATTATAGCTTATATTCTCTGTACAGCTAATGCAAAATACTTAATAACATTCGATTTTTCAACATTTTAGACGATAAAAACATATCAATTGAATGAACTCATCAAGTAAATCAAAAAGAGAGAAGAAATTTAAAGAAATTCTATAATTGGTTAATAATTTCCACATGGAATTTAATGAAAAAAAAATAGAAAAGTTAAAATAAACAGAAAAGGACCACAAAGTGAAGATCCTTTTATTCTATGTTTTTATTTTTGAGTCAAGCAACAAGCTCAAATTCTACAAGTAACTTGGGTTTTTTTTTTGTATATATTTATTTCTTATTTTCTTCAAAACAACGCAGTCCAGATTGTACTTTTCTTGTTTTCTTCTGACTCTAACAAGGTATACTGATATGCTATGTGTCCACGTTAACCGTTAAATTTCACTATCATCACGAAAACGTGAATACTAGTTGCTGTGTTATCTTTGCTTTTCATCCTCTTGTCTTGTTGTCAAATAAACAATTTCTCAACCAAAAGCCTGTGTTTTTCTGCGTGTTCTTTAGGTGGGCATCATTTGTTTCTTTATATGCTGCTAACCCATTTCTCTCTTTTAGCCTCGCCCTCCAACCTTGTATGAAAAATTTGTTCTTTGTTGTTTCTGAAATCTGAATTTTTCTTACTGTTGGAACTTTTGTACCATATTTCACTTTTTCTCTGACTCCCACCGTCTAGGATGAGGGAAAGAAAGAGGGGATTTTTAGTTTGTTTTTTGAGTGGATTTTCCGCATTTTACATTATTTTCAATCGTTTATTTATTATGTAAGAGTTTGCATGTGCTAAGCTTAGAATTTGGTTCTGCATGTATAGCTCATGGTTGTTAATAAGCATTTCTAGATTTGAGCGTGATCAGTGTTTACATTGAGTTAGAATGTTAAAGAGTGTGGTGTTTTATCCTTTGTTAACTTTGTGTTGTAGTGTCAATGTTTTTTTACCAACTATTGTTAATGGTTTCTTCTGATCACATTTTCCTCTCCCAAAGGGAAGTGATCATTTGTTACTGATTGCTGCGGCAAATGTGTATAACGCCTAAAGTGAAGAGTGAAGACTTTTTGTTTGTAGTTTTCTTCAATTTTATATCTTTCTGCTTTTCATATGCAGTCGCTTACTTGTATTGCAATGGCCACTTGTATACCTGCTGGAAGTGGCACGCTGCAATTTAGAGTGACAAACTGCAAGGGAAACGGTTGTAGAAAGATTGCTTTAGTTTCTGATGCGCCAATCGCGAGATTCTTACAAAAAGATCTTTCATGGTAAAGATTTCAATCCAGGATTTGTATTAATAATTTTTTAAGTCTAAAATGCTGTTCCTGTTTGCTTCTCAGTGCTAATTGTTGGGTGAAGTTTTATTTGTTTGCATGACATCGTATAATTTTTTGTTGCAATTATAGTGTTTACTTATTGTTTTTCCCAAGGTACGTTCAGAAGATTTTGATTCACGAATCATATTAGAGGTGTTCTGTATCTTGCTTTGATTGAATGCCTAAACAGAAACACCTATTTTATTTGACAGAGTCTAATTTTGTTTTTGATGAAATTTTACCTGTTTGGACAAGATCATTTAGTTAAGTTATCATCTAGTTCTGTACTTTGTAGCACTTTCACATTATTTACTTAAATGTTTGAAGCCAAAAGTTGCGGGAGCTGGCTAGAAACCTATCTGTCTGTAAAGAGAAATGTTATAGTAGTGTTATTCATTGATTAGCTATTTATACTTAAGTGTTTTGAAGAAGCTTCTGGAAATTTGCTCCTAAAGACTCCATGGAAGTGGATGTTCACTTTCTGCTTCATTCTTAGCCGAATTAATGATTTTCCATTGTTTTGGGGTGCAAAATTTTAGGTCTAAAGCAGTATCCAAGGTCCCTCAGACCCACAGATGTGCATTTTCTGCACCTCCACTTCAAAAGAATCAGAAACTCTTCAAAGTCATTTCCTCTTGCAAGGTAGATGGTCCGACACGGTGCTTTGACTTTTCCGTTGTTGGTAGCGGGATTGCTGGCCTTTGCTATGCGCTTGAAGTTGCAAAATATGGATCTGTTGCAGTGATAACCAAGGCTGAGTCTCATGAATGCAATACTAATTATGCTCAAGGTGGTGTTAGTGCTGTGCTATGCCCTTCAGATTCTGTGGAGAGTCACATGAAGGACACCATTGTGGCTGGGGCATATCTTTGTGACGAGGAAAGCGTCCGAGTATGTTCTGGTCCTATTAAGATTGTGAATCATTCTTACAACCTGATCTATGTCCTGGTTGGTTGAACATTAAGCCAATTACATCTGAATTTCCGAATATGCTTTAAGGATAATGGCTCTTATAAGTTGTTTTGTCAACAGAGTTTTTTGTTTTTTCAAAGTATATTTTCATATTCTGGCAGTGATGTTCTGTACTAACAAAATTACACAATCTGGGTGTTTCCAATTTAAATTTGAACTTCAATCTATTTACTTGGTTCCTTCTTGGCAATTGCTAAGCACTGATTTCTAGTGATTCCTTAATTTATGTAACTAATCAACATTCTGCCTGATTTCCTAGGATTGAACATGTAAGAATTGTCATGTGTAGTTGTTCAATAATGAATTACTATGTTCTATGACTACTGAACAATTTATTAACTTTGATTCTTTCTTTTAGGTTGTCTGTACTGAAGGACCTGAAAGAGTAAGAGAATTAATTGCTATGGGTGCATCATTTGACCATGGGGAAGATGGTAACTTGCATCTAATGAGGGAGGGAGGCCATTCACATCATAGAATTGTTCATGCTGCTGATATGACTGGAAAGGAGATTGAACGTGCTCTACTGAAGGCAGTTATCAACAATCCTAATATTTTTGTGTTTGAACACCATTTTGCTATTGATCTTCTTACTTGTCAGGTTTGTTATTTCTGAGATTATATTACTTTTCCTTATATTAAATGTTTTGTATCTTTCACAGTGTTGCTAGTGGACAGATGTGCTTGCATTTTGAAAATTTACAGTTTGAGGGCTTTTGTTCTTTTGAAATTTTCACACCCAAAATTGATATTTAGAGCAATTTGAATGTTTTGATGTCTTCACTGACCAAAGCATTCCACTGTTGCTGCAGGATGGATCTGACATAAATTGTCTTGGTGTTGACACACTGAATACTAAAACCCTAGAGGTGGGAACAGCAGTTATCTGTCATCTTTTGAGAAGAAAATAGCTGCCATCAATGAATATGTTTTCTGAAATTTCATTTTTTTAGCTTCTAGGTGGTCAGATTTCTTTCAAAGGTGACCTTACTTGCATCTGGTGGAGCTGGGCATATTTATCCCAAAACTACAAATCCCCTGGTAGTCCTCTCTTTTAAGGAATTGAACTATCTCTTCTATTTTACTATTTACTGATTGGTTCATTTTCTATTTTAAGTATTTAAGAAAACAATCATGGTGAGAATTTAGCTATTTAACGTGAGTTCATAATGTTGTTTTATTCTAATAGCTAAACCAGTTATTATTATTAAAGAGTACCTCGAAGTAGAAAGAATTGAACGTAAAGGACTCCTTATTTAGTTACTAACTCGTTCATAATGTCATCAACTTACTTGGATTATACACTATAATTTTATAATGAATGATTAAGGTATAAATAAATATCAATGTGCAATAATAGAGTATACTTGAAATTAAAAGTGCCGTGCTTTAAAGTATCTGTTCTTAGTGTTCATAGTATTGTAATGAATCATCTCATTTTTGCGCCTCATATGTGTTGTCCTGTTTACTCTATAACCTGCATTATGATAGTCTTATTTGCATGTTAATTTGATTTACTTTTTCTAATCACAGGTAGCAACTGGAGATGGGATTGCTATGGCACACCGAGCTCAAGCTGTGATATCCAACATGGAGTGAGTAAATTATTTCAAAACTGTGATTATTTACTGTTTAAGGAATATCTCGCACCAATAATAAGAAATAAACAGAATGTGCCACAGGTTAGGGATATCTATGACAAGTCTTAGTGTTATTTTGATGATATGAGGGCTTTCATAATAATAATCAATCTACTTACTGCTCAATGAGAGTTATATGAACAACATAATTGCCTCCAGTGAAAAACATCATTTACATAATTGCTCTGGATTTCTAGACCCCACTTGGGGCATCTTTCTGTATCACTGAACTACTCTTCTAAATGAATGAAAATTAAAAAAAAAAAAGTTAACAATGATTTGAAGTTAATATGTGATGTATTCTATTATAAGCTGCAAATTATCTGGCCGTGTGTGCGCGATGGAGCTTATCAGCTTTATATATCCTATTTCTTTCTTGTGACACGATTTTCCAAAATCACAATTCCACAGGTTTGTGCAGTTCCATCCAACTGCCTTGGCTGATGATGGGCTTCCTATTAAACCAACCAAGCTTAGGGAAAAAGCATTTCTGATATCCGAAGCTGTCAGAGGTGATGGAGGCATCCTTTATAATTTAGACATGGAAAGATTCATGCCCTTTTATGATGAGAGGGCAGAGCTTGCTCCAAGGGATGTTGTGGCCAGAAGCATAGATGACCAACTGAAAAAGCGTGGTGAGAAGTATGTTCTTCTTGACATAAGTCACAAGCCCAAGGAGGAAATTCTCTCCCATTTTCCCAACATTTCTTCTACGTGTCTCCTGCATGGTTTGGACATAACTCGCCATCCAATCCCAGTAGTTCCGGCTGCTCATTACATGTGTGGAGGAGTTCAAGCTGGTCTCCAAGGAGAGACCAATGTGAAAGGTCTGTATGTAGCAGGTGAGGTAGCATGCACAGGTTTGCACGGAGCAAACAGGCTTGCTAGCAACTCATTGCTTGAGGCACTGGTTTTTGCAAGAAGAGCTGTGCAGCCCTCAGTTGACTGCATGAAAAGCTCTAGCCTTGATCTGACTGCATCAAACTTGTGGCCAAGACCTGCTGTGCCTTTGTCTCTGGAAAGTAATGTCACTGACAGGATTTTGCCAATGACAAAGGAATCAAGGACAGAATTGCAAGCCATCATGTGGAACTATGTAGGAATAGTTCGGTCCACCATGAGACTTGAGACAGCCAAGCAAAAAATTGGTAACTTGGAGGCTAAATGGGAGGAGTGCTTGTTTCAGCATGGATGGAAGCCAACAATGGCAGGCCCTGAGATATGTGAGATGAGAAACCTCTTTTGCTGCGCAAAGCTGGTGATCAGCAGTGCGCTTTCTAGGCATGAGAGCCGAGGACTGCATTACACAGTTGATTTTCCTCATCTGGAAGAAAGCAAGAGACTTCCAACAATCATTGTTCCAAGCTCAACTGTAAACGGTACTTGGAGTTCTCGACAGTTACACAAGCAGCCCATGTACCAGGATGGCATCAAATTGTGTCACAACACAATACATATAAATAGGTAGGTCTAATTGAAATTTTTCGAAATAAGAACCTCAAGTGAATGTCTTCTCTCTCTCACACAGTTTTCTGATTTCTACTCACTTACACTCATTGTTTAACTATAGCAAGAGATGTATTCTATATAGGTGAATTTGGATGAATTTCAATCAGACACATCACTCACTTGCAATTAAATCTCAGGAATTCTGAATACTTATTTTTGGTTCTTATGTGCTATCATGATTCTCTACATGCATATTGTTCATTCACAAGAAACCTTAGGAGGTGATTAATACTAGACATACATACCAGCACTCTTCTATTATGACTTAATCTATATAATTTATGTTAAAGAGATAATTCATATTACCTGATGATACCTGCAAGAAAGATATCGGCGGACTTTTCAGAATACTTTTCCTTCAACGGTTCTCTTCGAAGTTTAAGTAGAATTCGTTGTCACTGTTCCTTGCCCCCTTTCTCCTTTTTAAGCCATTGCATCGCATGATTCTTCATTAAAAAGGGAAAATTGATACAGGGCAAGAAACCCTTGCATGATTCTTCATTCAAAAGGGAAAATTGATACAATAAACGCAAACTAAAAAAAATGACAGAGTGGCTCAAACATACAATAAAATTGTACAATCTCTATATGTACCAATGCCTAAAGACATGCAGGATAAAAAACTCTTCTAAATACAAATTAAAAGAAACCAAAGATATAATGTCATTAATGTTTTTTATTGTCATATATCTAATAGATTATATTGTTATTTAAATCACATAAATGATATAAAGTCTAGTGATCCTATAAATACACATGATATTGCATCAGTAACGAGACTTTTAAACTCATACTTATAATTTATAAAAGATCAAACTTTCTTATCAAATGGCTATTCGTGTGTTGACCTACTTAACAAATAAAAATATCTAAAAAAATCACAACCCTTCATTAGTTTATCAAAACATTCATATAGAACTTCAATTTAAATCTAATACAACTATCAATGTTCTTAAAAAAAGTCGAATTTAGAAATATTATAGTTCATCAAAACCAATAAAATCTTAATAGTAAGTCTGGACGAGTTATCAAAAAGGGTTAATAAGTGAAAATATATCATCATAAAGGATTAAATAAATCAATTCAATGAATTAAACTTAATTTTGTGATATTTTTTTTTTTCTATTTACCCCTCTGTCCATGTCAATATAATATGACTATTGGCATCATGTTTTTTCATGGATACAATTTTAAACTCTAATACTTTTAATATATTTAAATAACTAACTTTAAGGGATATATATATATATATATATATATATATATATATATATATATATATATATATATATATATATAATAAAGAGTATTAAGATACTGTAGTAACTTGTGACTAATTATAAGGTACAGTTTATTTATAGAAGAAGATATTCAAAATTATGAATGGAGATGTAAAATTTTTATAAGTCAATTTATTAATTATGAATCTGACTTATAAGCCTAGCATTCAAAGAATACTTTTTTTGCATACGAAATTTTATACATATAATGATTTATCTCTTAGAATATTAGTCACGAAGGCAAATAATTTAACATATTACTAATTATACTGTTTTTAACATCTTAATCTGACTATCAAATTAAAGAGTGTCACCACATTAATGTTTAAAAGGATCACCACCAGGAAAATTGGTACCACAGAACCATTTTTATATTAATAATTAAACGAAACTGTGTTAAAGTTATTATTGAATTGGGTTGAGTGTTAAATAATAAACAAAAGAGAATTACTATTATATTGACTATAAAGGTATTCATTAATCATGATTTATTTAGAGAAGAAAAGATTAAATTTAACAAATCGGAAAAAAATGTATAATATAATAATTAATACAATTAACTTCGTTTAATTAAACATATAGATGGGAATTTATTGGAAAGTTACGATGATTGAATTTATAATACGTGAAAAATCTAGCTTTATAAACGCTTTATAAATTCGTTTTATAAAATTAAATTAAAGTTAAAAGTTTATTATTTTTTTATATGTTTTTATCAAGTTAATAGTATTATTTTGTTTAGGAATTTAAGTATATATATAAGATAGTTTAAATACTATACTCTAAAACTGAGATTATCTGAATAATTAAATCTTATTTAAATATTTTGATTATTTAGTTCAAAATATATTCTAAAAAGATATATTAATTAATTTTTATATCATGAGAATGAGAGGTGGAATAAATAACTTGATGACATCTTGTGTGGCAATGAATTGAATAGAAGGAGCATTCCTGGCCTAGTTCTCGTGTGAACTGATGCACAGAATCTCTCAGCACCCTTGATGCTGCTGTCTGACACGGCACCTTCAATCATTGATCCTTATCCTTCACTCTCAAGTTGTGAATGAATTTGGTCATACTTCTCACTAAAGAAACACAAGTTAAAGTGTCTTCACTGATTAAGGTAATTTACAAGAATTAATAATTACGTTCAACTATTTATTTGATCTTTATAATTATTTTAAATTTCAGCCAACCGCATTAAAAATAAATTTAGTTTTTATGTACAGGAAAACTATAAAAGTTTAATTAGGGTCATATGAAATATTTTTCTGCATTAAAAATGAAATTTCATTACAGATTTTACTTTTACAAAATATTTTAAGAACGAAAAAGAAAAATATTTAAATTATTTTAAGTTTCGATTTTTAAACGGGTAAAACTATTAAATTTAATAAAAATAATTATTTTTGCTGATATTAAAAGGTATTTTTTATATTAGGCGGTGCGACGGTGATTTGGTTGGTGCGGGGTGAAAATGGTGAAGATTGGTGGTCGCGGCATAGCAAAGAATCGGTGAGATGCAAAGGTGATGGAGGAGCAAAGAAGGGAGAAGACACTTTGGTAGTGACGCGTGATGTGTTGGAGAGGACGACTGTCAACGAGGATGACGGTGACGATGCTGGATGGTGTAGCGGTTAGGGTTTCTTGGAGAGAAACCAAATTAAATATTTTTTAAGAAATATGAAGTCTTACTAAACTTTTTAAAAGATAAAATTACTTTGAACCAAACCCTAAAAGGATATTAAATTTTTATATTAATAAACTATTACAAAAACTGTATAAGAACTTAAATTTGAACTTTAAAAAGACAAAAGAATATAAAATGAAGAGACTAAAAAATTAATAATTCAATCTTAGAGCTGTATCATAAACTTGGAATGATGACACTTAAGAAATCATTCATTTTGACACATATATCACAAAAAGTAAGAAGTGTATTGTAGATACTTCTAAGCTGATTAAAAATGTAACTTCTGATTTAAGAATCTGTCATATATATATATATATATATACACACACTCTTAATAGAATTCATAAAATGATTATTTCATACAGAGGTTGCTTGTGGATTTTCTTTTCATTTCAGCAATCATAAAACAGGAAAAAGTCCATTTCGCTTTCAAACATGAACAGAAATATTACCCAGAGCAAAGAACTATGCACGTTTGATGAATAAGAATGAAATAATACAGTGACATGAGAACAAAGTTTATACATTCACGTGATACAATAATTTAGGTTTGAAAAAGTTTATTTCTCACAAACCGATTTTTAGTTTGAACACTTCAATACAGATTTTCTTTAAACTGAAAATCAATGGAACACAGAACTTACTTAAACCAATAATTTACTCTGTTATCCAACTATACACTACAAAATAAAATCAATAATATAAAAGATGATAAAAAATTAGAAGTATTGATCAATTTTTTAATGAAAATTAGTTATTAATAAAGTTGATAATCTTGTTATAGTTATAGAAAAACTTCTATGATAAATTTATTGAATGTTTTACAGTATGAGCTGCATTTACTTACTGTCATGCCATAAACTTATGATCAAATAACAATATTTAGAAAATATTGTCGGTGATATAAATCTCTCTTGTTAAGAGTTAGCATGAATAGTCATTGCCTCACTGGAGTCTGAAAAGGGTTCTTCATGATCCTATTTATTGAGTTGAAAAGGACCACTTTTCTGAAAAAACTTACAGAGTTTGTTACCACAGCACAACCATGAACTGTAGGAATCTGATTTATGCAATTGGGTGGTTCAATCTTTGTGTGGTATGTGCATTGATTCAACTCTCATTTGGGAAAGCCTCAAACTTCAGTAGATGTTGGTTCCCAGCAATTTACAACTTTGGGGACTCAAATTCAGACACAGGAGCTGTTTCTGCAGCATTCACAGGGGTGAAGCCTCCCAATGGCATAAGCTTCTTTGGAAGCTTCTCAGGAAGGGCTTCTGATGGCCGTCTCATCATAGATTACATGAGTAAGTAAGCAAAAGCATAGTCTATACACTATATTTTCCCTCACATATTCACAACCTTAATAGATAATACATTTAACTCTTGTTTGATACACGCACACATACACAGTTGAAGAGTGCTTAACATTTGTTGGAAATGTTTCCTACAAGTGATAGTGTCCCAAAAATGAATGACATGTCAGAAGTGTCAGTTTTATAATTTAGCTTTGTACTAACATACTCTTACTTTTATGTGATTTCTATTTAGTATGTATCAATTAAATAGTGATCCTTTTCACTCATCTATGATGAGATCATTCTACTCCTATTGGCTACTCATTTATTGGACTATGCAAGTTCTGCATTTCTTA
This sequence comes from Vigna umbellata, assembly GCF_029865625.1. Lineage (NCBI taxonomy): Eukaryota > Viridiplantae > Streptophyta > Magnoliopsida > Fabales > Fabaceae > Vigna > Vigna umbellata. The sequence continues at coordinate 34,814,571 of NC_142168.1, forward strand.
TGTGCATCTCTTTTTTGTGGGGATGTGTGTGGATATATGTAGCTGAAGAGTTGAAGCTGCCATACCTGAGTGCATATTTGGACTCAGTTGGATCAAATTACAGACATGGTGCAAACTTTGCTGTTGGAGGCTCCTCCATTCGGCCTGGTGGTTATAGTCCATTCCCTCTTGGCCTTCAAGTAGATCAGTTTCTACAGTTCAAGTCTCGCACCAACATTCTCTTCAATCAGCTTTCTGACAACAGTTTGTTTCTTTTCACTCTGAATTTTCTTTCCTTTTTATGTGATTTTGTCACCATGCTAGACGAATGTCCATATATATTGTTTCCAAGTTCAAACAAGAATTGTGAACATTATGAAGTATAGTCAGAATTTAACACACCAACAAAAACCTTATTTCACATGGATTACACAACATCATCAATCTCAGTTGAAGACTATATCTTTAGAGATATTGTTTACTGAGAAATCTTTATTAAAGATCTCCTCCAATGGGTCTTATTGTTCCTCTCTTTGCATACTATAAACCATACAATCTATTTTCCTCACTATATATCTTAACCGATTTTTTGACATCTTTTTTTCAGTTGGTGTCATAACAATATTTCTTAATGTTCAATCCTTTTTATAGTCTATCCTTTCTAATGTAGCCACACATTCATCTTAATGTTTCTGATTGCATCTTAACGAATGATGACATTGAAACTTGAATCCGTGTGATGTTTCCAGGGATAGAGCCACCTTTCAAAAGTAGTCTTCCAAGGCCAGAGGACTTCTACAAGGCCCTATACACCTTTGATATTGGACAAAATGATCTTGCCTTTGGTCTTCAGCACACTTCACAGGAACAAGTTATTAAGTCAATTCCTGACATTTTGAGCCAGTTCTTCCAAGCAGTGCAGGTAAGCAGTCCCCAAAGATGTGGTGACATTATCAGATATAATAGATCTGTAAAAGTTGGTTCTTGAACTAACTTGTAATTGCTACATTTCAGCAACTATACAATGAAGGGGCAAGAGTGTTCTGGATTCATAACACTGGTCCAATTGGATGCTTGCCCTACAGTTACATTTATTATGAGCCCAAGAAAGGTAACATAGATGCAAATGGCTGTGTGAAACCTCAGAATGAACTTGCTCAGGAATTTAACAGGCAGCTCAAGGACCAAGTGTTTCAGCTAAGGAGAAAGTTCCCACTTGCCAAATTTACGTATGTTGATGTTTACACTGCTAAATATGAACTAATCAGCAATGCAAGGAGCCAAGGTACTGTTTAAGTCTTCAAAGTCACACATAATTTAGGGAAATACAATGTCAAAATATATTTAGGATCATGATCTTATTTTTTTATTTCAATTTGGTTGCTTTTAGAAATTTTCACTATAGTTCTTAAAATGTTTCTTTTAGATCAAACTTGGTCAACTAGGTGACATATGCCAACCTGTGAGAGATGTGTCACTCTGTATCCGTCTGTCACATTGGTCCAATATAATGTTACTGCAAAAACTGATAGAAAAAATAATTTGGTTTAACATAAACATTTTATGGAACTAAAATAACACATTTCAAACAAATTGAAAAGAGAAGTTGAGAGATTCAACATGTATTTTAGCCTTTTATTATCCACTTATCATTGTTCAATTAACTTCTATGCTTGATTTATGACAGGTTTTACGAGTCCATTGGAGTTCTGTTGTGGCAGTTACTATGGCTACCACATAAACTGTGGGAAGAAAGCCATAGTAAATGGAACGGTATATGGCAATCCATGCAAAAATCCTTCTCAACATGTTAGTTGGGATGGCATACACTACTCTCAGGCAGCAAATCAATGGGTTGCTAAGAGAATTCTCTATGGCGCCTTCTCTGACCCACCAATTCCAATTGGGCAAGCATGTTTCTGAGCATGTTCATCTGTTACTAGCTAGCTACTCATATTTAGATAGAGAACCATACATTATTGGGGGCTTCACTCTTCACATTGTTATTTCAATAAACATAGAATATGTGTAAGAGCAATTGCGATGGAATTCACATGTAATATGTAACATTGCCTAATTTATGTTGTGGAAAAAGCTAGTGTAGCTTAGTTTCATTTCATGTGAGATCACATTGCAACGGCTCAACTACCAGAAAATGTCCATATGTCTAAAGGATTGGAATTTGGAAGAGATAGTTTGTTGTTCAGTCAACCAATATATTTGGATTTTAGTGCAGTGCATGTCCCTTATACAGTTCAGTCCAAAAAGCCTTTTTGATCCAACTGTTTCATCATTTCACTAAGTTACTCCTAAGTGATATATATTTATTAAAGAACTGTCCTTTAAATACATTACTGTTAGAAATATTATATATTTTATCTTTATCTTTTATCTTTCAGTTAGTTTGTTATTATTTCTTATTTGTATTTTGGGCTTAGCCCATATTTCTTCTATTATAAATAGAGAACCCTATGTGTGTTTAACACAAGGGAGATTAATCCCATATATAATTTTCACTATATTTAACATGGTATCAGAGCAGGTTTTCTGATCTCTTCCGGTGGTCTTTGCTGTCTGCCGGCGGTCGGCCGTCATGGCCGCCGGCAGCCCCTAAAAATTTCATAAGATTCATTTTTTCTTCTTCTTAAATCTCAGCACCCAGAATCAAAGAGACAAGTCTCCTGGGAACCACTGCCTCCTCTGAACTAGTCGCCGCCTTTTCACCGGCCACCGTCACATTTTCGTCCGGTGACTAGTGGATCTGGACCGTCTCTTCAAGCGCGACCTAACCCTCGCGGTCGCCGTCTTTGTCTCGTTTGCATGCGCTGTCACGCGCCTCCAATCTCCGGAAGTAGATCTCGAACGCGTGTTCATCACGCGCCGCCTTCTCGGCGTCGGTATCAAATCGCGCCGCTGCCAGTCATCTCACTGAACCTCCCTCTCTTTGAGCAGCCATTGCTGCCATCGACGTCTGTCTTCTTCTCGCCGCATGCTTCTGCATCTTCGGACCTCCTTCTTCTTTCTGCGTTTTTTTGTGCTTCCTCTCTGTTGTAGAGGGTTTCGCCTCTGTATCGCTGTTCTTGCCTTGTTCTTCCTTTCTTATTGTATCTGCCGCACAGATCTGCTGCGTTTATTGCCTCCTTCTCCGCTACTCTCCTTCATCCACTTCTGAAGTTGAAGTGTTTATTGCCTCCTTCTCTGCTGCTCTCCTTCATCCACTTCTGAAGTTGAAGTGTTTATTGCCTCCTTCTCCGCTGCTCTCCTTCATCCACTTTTGAAGTTGAAGTGTTTATTGCCTCCTTCTCCGTTGCTCTTGAAGACAAATCATTTAGTTCAAAACCAAGTTCAATTATTTCAAGTTTGATTCATACAATTTGTATGCTCCACCTTGAGGGGGAGTGTTAGAAATATTATATATTTTATCTTTATCTTTTATCTTTCAGTTAGTTTGTTGTTATTTCTTATTTGTATTCTGGGCTTAGCCCATATTTCTTCTATTATAAATAGAGAACCCTATGTGTGTTTAACACAAGGGAGATTAATCCCATATATAATTTTCACTATATTTAACAATTACTTTATACATAAACCAAATAAAAAACTTGTTGAAATATATCTAATGTGACAAATACAAATACAGTGTGGCCCATGATATAGATATATTCAGAGGTGTTTATGGAAAATTTTGTTTTAATATATTTAAATATGATTATATTTCAAAGAATAAAAATTACTTAAGCGTAATGAATATTATATTATCTAAGACTCAACCAATGAGATGTTGGTAATAAGAATTTGAGTTTGAACTCGCATATACTTTAAGAATAAATGTCTTTATTATTATGTCAGGAAATTAAAACTCTCAAGCAGGTTATCCCTCAGTCACTGTTCTACTTAAGCATTTGCTCTCTCTCCTTCTCCACCACCAGTCATCTCTTCAACACCAAAGGTCACATTTGACTCTACTCCAACATCAAAAACAGATAATCCTGCTTCAGTAACATCTACTTAATTTTATATAGGCTTAATTACTGGGATGGTCTCCACTTTGGATACACTCCACTTTGGAGACACTCCACTTTGGAGACACTCCACTTTGGAGACACTGTGTCAATTTGATTCCTGATTTTAGAAAAAATTCAATTTTGTCGCCGAATTCATTAATGTGCATCAATCAAGTCCCTGTTATTATGTGCTTCAAAATTTGTAATTGTATGGTAGAGAGGTTCACAAGACATCCAAACACTTCAGCTAAGAGCATGGGAACTCAAACAGCGCAGCAATACATCTGGATAGCTCCGCTAAGTGCATGGAGAACTCAAATAGTTCAACGAAACATTTGAAGAGCTTGGTAAAATGCATGGATAAGTCACATAGTTTGGGAAGACATCCAAAAAGCTTGGTAAAGTGCATGGAGAAGTTAGATAGCTCAACCAGACATCCAGATAGTACGACTAAGTGTATAGAGAACTCAAATAGCTTGAGAAGACATCCGGAGAGCTCGGTAAAGTGTATGTAGAAGTCAGATAGCTCAACATGACATCTCGAGAGCTCGACATGTCAAACCAAGCTATTTGGGTTCTCCATGCATCTTACCAATCTGACTGGACTTTTCACTAAGCTATCTGACTTCTTGATGCACCTTACCGAGCTCTAGGGATTTCTTACCAAGCTATTTGACTTCTCCATACACTTTATAGAGCTCTTTGTATGTCTATCTGAGTTATTTTAGTTTTTCATGCACTTAGTCGAGCTCTCTAGATGTCTTGCAAAGCTATTTTAGTTCTCCATATACTTAGCCGAGTTCTCCGATTGTCTTGCCGACCTCTCAAGGTTTCATTTTTTTTTTATTTTCTTACCGTCCCAAATTTCCATATTAGAAAATCCTTATATGTGACATCTACATAAATTGTTACGAAAGTACGCCTAATTAGTTAACCTTAATATTTAAACGACATAAAAAAAAAAGACTTTATTGGTGCACCTTAACGAATTTGGAAACGAAATTGAAACCTTTTTAAAAGTAGAGACCAAGTTGATATACTACCTCTAAAGTGGGGACCATCCAAGTGATTAAGCCTTTTATTTAAAATATTTGATTCCTTAAATTAGCGTTAACAATGTACAAAATTAGTGATGTGATATAACAGGTAAACAATTAATGTGTATGTTACCTAAACGTGAGAGTTACTCCACCAACTACTACAATACTGCCATGAAATCAATACCATCCTTAGTCACCATTTAACAAATCATTTAAGGATTTTTAAACACAAGTTAAAAGTTCAGATAACAGTACAATTATCTGATCTAAAGCCCAATTAATTTCTCAGAAAACATTTATCGTTAGATAATATCAGAATGATCTATAAATCCTAAAAACTGGTCAAGACGTGCATTGCAATGTAAGCATAAGATTTTGATGTATGATGTCACCTACAACAACGGTTCTGCTGTCTGCAGTGTCATATTCATGCTTGTCACGTTCATAAGACCCTTGACTGTAACATTGGAACTTAAAAATATGGTTGCATTGAATCTAAAACATGGTTAGAAGCAACTGAATTTTCTAATGGGACGTTTGATGTAGCAGTAGCAGCAGCAGCAGTGAAAATTGAGTTTCAACATACACTTGTATACATAGAATTTTGAATTTCCACCATTTATGAATTCAATTACACAAGGAAAATTATGAATGACCGAAATTTCTCCTTTTCACTATAGAAAATAGCATATATGAAGTAACTTCTGTGAACATCTTTGGTAACAAACAATTGGACAGTGGAACCTACTTCCACTTTGTTATTGTTTCCTGGGAAAATTAGAAAACAATGATCAAAATGAGCAAATGTATTTTATATACAGTGACATGTTTATAGGACCTTGATGCCATTGATTTTCATGAGCTGAGAGTTGCTGTCAAGAAGGGTTTCCAATGATCTTCTTGATCTCCTGTTCCTGGCCCTGCCTGCTTCTTTCAACAACTCTTCCAACCTACGTTTCTCATCATCCACATCAGGGTTTGCTGTTCCAAGCTTCTCTTCTCTCATGCCAACAACATACTCCAAAATTTCAATGGCATCATCCACTCTGCAAAACATCACAAAATGAACAGAAATGTTAGCAATAAATCTTCTTGCAAAGCAAGAAGTAGAAAACAAAGGAGAAGATATCCAATCACAAACTGCCATATATGGAAACTAGTAAGTTTGTGGATTTTTAGAATAACCACCTTAAAAATCATGCAAACGATTACTTCTGATTAATTGGTGGTGTAAAAATATTTTAAACTAACAAGGCATTATGATTTACACTGACAAAGCATAAAAATTAAACTTTCTTCAAATCAGAACAAGAAGACCAATAGAGAGTAAATATGTTACCTTCCCATAGCATCGTAGGTTCCTGCTAGATTGCTACAGACTCCTAGGGTGTCTGGATGATATGGACCATACTCTTTTTCCAATATAGTCCTGGACTCTTCAAACAGATCTGCTGCCTCATTTATAGCATAACACTGCACACAGGCTAGCCCCATTTGGTTCAAAGCAATCCCAAACAAAGCAGCTTTCTTCTCTCCGGTGGCACGAAATTTGGCAATGGCGCTTTTGAAGATGTTGTAAGAGTCAGAAAAGTTCCCCAGCATGTAATACATAACTCCCATTTGGGCCTCAATTCCTGCAACTGTGCTTTGTTGACCAGGAGCATTGGTATAGATCTTCAAGGCCTTTTTGAGTAACTTCAACCCCTTTTCCAAATCATTCATGGATTGATAGATGGCAGCAACATCTATCAGACCACTAGCAATCTCTTCTGAGGAGACCCCGGGCTTGATCTTCCCAAAAATTCTGAGTGCATTTTCACAGTAAGACTTGGCCTCCTTGAACTTCCCTATCTTGTGGTAAAGATCAGCCAATCTGACATAGACTGAAGCAACTGTTGGATGATTCTCTCCTTTGGTTGATTTGAACACAGTGAGTGCTTTCTGATAAGAAAACACTGCCTCATCATAGCGAGCCAATGCCAAATAGGCATCACCAATGCTGCAATCCACTGAAGCCACATCTGCTTCATGGCCATTTGCAGCCATGGCCATGCTTGCCAAAACATAATGCTCTAGAGCAGCTTCATAATCACCCTTTGAGTCACAGATAAGCCCCATCAGTCTCCTATCTGCTGCTTCCTCAATAGAAGCAGGAGCCCCATTTCCCCTGTGAATATCAAGAGCCATTTGACACAGCTTCTCAGCATCATCAAACTGTAGTGCCTGAACATGTGCCTCAGCCACATACCGGCACGTCTCACCGAATCTTGGGTCTATTTCTCCCAAGACCTGACCTTGAATCTCAAGACCTGCTGTGTAAAACAGCAGAGAATTCTCAATCTGACCCATCATTGCATATGTGTCACCCAATTGCATGCACCCTGCAAACTTAGCCAGTGCATGATCTTGGCCGTCTTCCAACACAGGAATATCAATGGAACGCTCAAGAATTGGAATGGCCTGATCGTACTGTCCTAGATTACAGTATATTGTTGCCAAGACATGCAGGCACATGACCATATCTAAACTTGGTTTCCCATCTGTACAAATCTCGAATGATTTCAAAGCTCTAAGAGCCAAATCGCGAGCTTTTCGTGGATTCTCACCTGAGGAGATCATGTCTCTTGTTTGCTTGAGCAAAAATGGTCCCAAGTCAGGATTGTCTAACCCTGCAGCAATACGCTCCTCAATCTCCTTCATACCAAGGTTCCTCCTATGCTTCCTGATGTGGTAAGCACCATTTGCTTTTCTGACACCCTTTTCATTCCTCCTTGGTGTTGGCTTCGATGATCCTTCAATGACCCTGGTGGTTGGAGAAGATTGGCTGTTATTATCCTTATTTGAAGGTTCCTTGCCACGTGACACAACATCTTTCTCAGGTGTTGAGCCACTAGCATTAGCATTGCCATTGAAATCCTCTTTGTTCTCTGTAACCACCACCTCCTTTGTAATCTCCAAATCCACAATATCTCCCACTAGATGGCCCAGTTCTGAATCAATCCTAGACTCACCGTCATAGGAGTAGAAACTGGCCCTGGAGGGTGAGTGATCAGAGCTCCTCATTTCACACACATTATGATACAATTGCTCAATTGAGGTATCCACCACCCCATCAATAGCCAAATCAATTGAATCACTCTGAATGCTTCTCGGACTCAGTGTACTCCTTGGTGATGCTTGTTGAGCAAAGCTATCCTTACGGGGAGTATAACTCCCACTAGGTTCCTCTGCTGCATTATTTACATTGAATTCATCCATAGCGAAACCAGGCATTGAACGAACACAATAATCAGCACCTCGCCTAAAATCAATAAGCCAAAAAAGAAGTTAGAAATTGTTGAAAGCAGGAATACAAAAATCAGAGTTTGCAATGCAACAACGTTTGGGGTCTCGTACAAAATCAAGAGCCAATTTTCACTTTTCAGGTGCAGACCCCAAAGCCAATGATGATTTCACGGGTGCCAATAATATTTCAGTAAAAAGAATGCTCCTGTATTAGCAGAAACAGAAAAAAGAACCAAAAGTAAAAGGGAAATGAATCAAGCTTTATAACCCATTACAGCAAACCAAAAAGAGAATAAAGAAAAGCCAAAAGCATCTAATTATATGCCATCTGGTTGATTGCGTGACATTGCTTCTTCCCAGATGCTACATATGCACATCACATCACAATTCACAACACAGCACAGAAAACGTTTTCTGAGATTCCATCAATGTAAATGATCAAACTCGGTACAACAAAAAGTAATGTGAAAGAACGAACACAATAAAAAATCAAACACTTTTGCTGCAAATATACCAGAAAGAAATGAAAATTGAGCAACAAACTTCTCATTGAGGAGAACATACAAACAACAAAAGGGTGTGTCATGCGTGATGTAAAGCATTAAATACAGAACCAAAGCAATTCAGCACAATCCAGACAATGAAAAGGGTGTTTGTGTTACTGTTACCTTTGGCACTCTCCAAAGAATATAAGCCAAAATTTTCCAAACTCCCTTGTATGGGTGTTATGCTATGTACAGATGAAGAGATATGGGTCAACATAGCTGTATCATTTGTATTGGCATGCATTTATATATGTGCATGTGGGGTGTGGAACAAGAGGGGTGTCAGGTAATGCAATTTTGAGGACATGTGAAGGGCAAAATGGGAATTGAGTTGGAATTATTGAGTTTTTGTTGATAATATTAAGCATTATGATGTGTAAGAGTTGTACTTGCTCCTCAGAGTTGGAATTTTGAAGCAAAACCAAGAAGGTGACCTCTCTCCCACTCTATCCCTTCATCTTCAACTTCATCTGCTTTATTATTCTCATAAAAGAATCCATAACTTTTCAAAGTATCAATTAAGGATTTTGCCAGATAGATAGATATGAATATATATATATATATATATATATATATATATATATATATATATATATATATATATATATATATGAATATATGTTCTTGGTACGAGCATTATCTATTATCAGTTAATGATTGCTTTTCTTAGTTGAAAAGAAATAGCTTAATTAGCAGGATCCAGAGCTAAACTAGACATGAAAAATAAATAATATGAATCATTGTTCCTTGAGCCTGAATTGATTATCACGATGTTTGGCATAAAGTCAACTATATTATTGATCATATTGATAATATCCAAATATTTATTGTAAGAATAAATGGTCAATAAATATCTGATAATTTGCATCCAGAAAAAATAATAATAAATTCTTTATATCAAATCAATAGACCTAAAAGTGTGTGAAACCATCAAGTATAACAATCAATTCAATTATAATGAACATTTTCTAACTTTAGGTGTTTTAAAATTTAAGTCTTTGATATACAACTGTGGTATATGTTTAAAATGAAATTTTTATTTTATGCAGTAATTTATTCAACTTAAAAAAACCATAGAAAATATATACGTGGTCTTTTTTTTTTCTCTTGTATCTTAATCTCCATATTTGGAAATTTTGACTCAATCATTAATATATATTTCTTCTATGTTTTACATTTTAAAAAACTAAAATTATTTTTTAAAAGTACCTTAAATTATTTTGCATGGACCTTGAAAAAATTATTGAGTCAAATGTTATTGAAAATTTCTGAACTTTCTTTTTATTTTAAGAAAAATATTGTTTGGTTGACTTTTAAGACATGAGTTTTCTTTTTAAAATTTTAGTAGATATTTTTTATGTAGATTTACTATCGTATTTCGTCATATTAAAAAATTAAAAAGACATAAGAATTATAATTTATTATTTATGGGTCATATATATATAGATACATATATATATATATATATATATATATATATATATATATATATATATATATATATATATATATATGTTATTAATTAATTTATTTATTATGTATTGGAGTTGCAGTTGAAACGTAAGAAGCATAGGTAGCGGTATTAACGGCTTTTGGAAGCGAAAAGACTAGAGACAACGGATAATAGTAAAGTCCCTGGGCGGTTTCGTGTGAGGGTGAAAGTTGGAGAGGAAAGTGACACGTGTCGATTATTAAAGCAATGATTGGTTGGTTTTGGAGGACTGTGAGAGTCCACGTGGACCACATTTCCAGCTGGTAACTGGTAAGTAGCAGTGATGGACCCCTCATACCAAGCCGCCAACGTGGGCCGGGCCGGGCCCACGGGCCTACTTCCCAAAAGTCACATATTCCCTGATGAATATGACCTTCTGTTTTTGTATTTCATCCACTTTGGACACAACAAGATTGCATTATTATTGGAATTTAATTTGTTTTGATCTACTTTTATAAAATAATATTGATAAATTAATTTTTAAGGAATAAATAGTACATGATAAAAGTTATTGAGATATGAAGATGGATATAATCATTATTCTCTACACCAATAACTAGTTAATTAGGTGAGATGTAATTAAGTGGAAAAAACTATAACTAATATTAAAAATATTAAGAATAATTTTTTAAAAATACTATAAATTAATGAAAAATTTAATGCCAAATCAGATTAACAACTTTTCTTAAAGGATGTGAAACAGTGGACAATTGTTTTTTAAGTATTTACTGATTGATGACTAATATATATGAGGACCTAATTGTTTAGTGGAGACCCTCTTTTTCAATCACTTTTTGTGTGAATATTTAATGTATTGCATAGTTAGGATTTGAATATATATATTTAATATTATAGGTTGTTATGCATTGTGAATTTGCTAATTTTTATAATGTAAATAAATAATACATTGATATTATGAAAGTTTAAATGTTATCACTAGAATGGTCATGGAATCTAATTTTTATGATAATGATCTTATAAATAGTATAATTGATAGTGTAAATTTTTTAAAAATGAAATACATGACTATTAAACTCTTATTTTATATTTTAGTCTTTTTTAACTGCGTTAAACCATTTAAACTCAAAATTTATTGATAGTGATATAAGTAAATTAATCTTTACTTTTGGTCCTTAAATTTGTAATCATCGATTATTTTGCCTAAGTTTATGAATTTCATCCTCTATTTTAGCTATTAATTTAAATGAGAAAAATGAAGAAAAGAATATGAATATTTTAGTTGAGAATTGTTGAAAAGGAAGAAGCAAGTCAAGAGATGTGGATTTTGTGTTGACAGGTAGATAACGTGTTTTGAACATGTTTTTTAATAGTTTGTGTTTCTTTCATTTAAAAATGTTCAATGACATTAAAGTTTACAATTACGTAAGATTTTGTTTATGAAGTGTAAAGGGAAAAGGTTTTATGAACCTACATACATTAAGGGACAACTAGATGATTCACTTCCAATTTTACTTTAAGACTAAAATTATTATTGTGATAATTTGAGTTTTCAAACGGAATTGAAAAAGAAAAAAAAAAGTTGAACTAAACTTTTGTTCCAATCATATTATAAATGTACTATTTTAGTTTTACCTATTTTAATTCTATAAAGTATCATGCGTGTGTAATAAATATTTGATATATAGGAGTTAAAGTAAAAAATTATTTGCATACATTTTTTTATTTTCTCTCACCAAAACATCTTTAAAAAAAACCATAATTAAGTCATCAAGTTAACATTTGAAATAGCATATTTAAGAGTTAAAATGAAAGATTACCAATCATTTATATGTATTTTTTGTTTGATGTGTATATTTCCGTCTGATGTCATCTTAATATTATGTTTTCTTATTAACAGATGTTTTTTTCTCTTTTAATTATAAATTTTTTTTCCATTCATTTTTAAATAATTCTTTTCTTCACATTTATTTTTGAGTTTTTTTTTGTGTATGTTTTGTTCATGACATGTCTTTAAAGTTAGATAAACTTTCTGCTCATGCTATCAAATATGTCTTTTTAAGCTATTCACAACTTTAAAATGAATACCAATGTTACTCTCCTAAAACCAAGAAGTATTATATGTGTGTCAATATTACATTCTTTGAACAGACTCCTTACTTCTCTCAATTTGTTCAAAATGTTCATATAAAAGAATATGTCTTTCTTATTCCAGTAGAGTCCAGTATTTCCAATGTTTCTATCAATCCAAGTCTTGATTAAAGTCCTCTCGAACCATCATCTCCACATATTGATATCCCCCCACATAAGAGCTCAAAGGATAGTCTAGTTCTCCAAGAAAATGGTGAATCCCCTACTTTAGATTCTTCTCCCTCGTCACTTAATAATGTGACTCCTGGATAAGATGGTTCAGGTTGGACTATTTCTCTCAGAATAGGTACTTGTTCCACTCGAAACTTACATCTCATTTTATAATTTTCTTAACTATCATGGATTGTCGTCTTTCTATTATTCTATTTTATCTTTAATGTCTTTTGTGGTTATACCCAAAACTGTGAATAAAGCACTTAATCATCATGGACAACGACAAGCCATGATTAAATAAATACAAGCCATTGACCACAATAATACTTGGGAGCTTGTGTTCCTACTATCGGACAAAAAGATAATTGGTTGTTTAGGGGTGTATGCAGTTAAACTTAGCCCTGGTGATGAAGTTGATTGGCTGAAAGCCCAATTTATTACAAAAGAGGCACACTCAGATTTATGACCTTGCCGTGGCCAAGATGACTAAATATTTGTCTCTTCTTTGCAATGATAGCAATTCATTACTGGTCACTTCATATAGGATATAAAAAATGTCTTCCTCCTTGGTGACCTTGAGGAAGAAGCTTATATGGAGCAACCTCCTAGGTTTAATGCTCAGGGGGAGTCTAGTATGGTATGCAAATTGTATCACTCTTTATATGGCCTCAAGCAATCACCATGTACTTTGTTTGGAAAATTCAGCTTCATAGTCCAAAAATTCAGCTCCATTGTCCTCAAGCAATCATTCGGTCTTTTACTATCATATATCTTTCGGGAAATGAGTTTACTTAATAGTATATGTTGATGATATAATCATTACAAAAAATGATACTACTGGAATATCTCAATTGAAGCAGTACTTGTGTAGACATTTTCAAACTAAGGATATTGGAAGCCTCAAATACTTAAGCATTGAAGTAACTCAGTCAAAAGATGGAGTTGTAATCTCTCAAAGGAAGTATGCTCTTGATATATTACAAGAAATGAGTATTATTGATTGTAGACCAGTAGACAATCCTATATATGGACTCAAATCAAAAATTAACGACAGAAGTAGGTGAATATCCAAAGAGATATAGGAGGTTGGTTGGGAAACTGATTTATCTCACTATTACAAAGCCTGGTCAATATTTTTCAGTTGAAGTGGTTAGTCAGTTCATGCAGGCTCCATGTGTTAGCCATTAGAATGTTATCATTTGCATTACAAGGTACCTCAAAAATACTTTCTGGCAAGAGTTGTTATATGAAGATAGAGGAAACATTCAGGTCTTTAGATACGTGATGCAGATTGGACATGTTCGCCTATTGACATACAATATACTACTGGATATTGTGTTTTCCTTGGAAGAAACATTATTTCATGGGAAAGTAAGAAACAAAATGTAGTGGTTTGATCAACAATTGAAGCTGAATATAGGGCAATGATGTTACTAACATGTGAACTTATATAGGTGAAACAGTTCCTTTAAAAGTTTGACTTTTTGTGACATCCAGATTATGATGATGTATTGCAATAAAGTTGCTCTGCACATTGCATTAAATTTAATGTTTCATGAAAGAACTAAACATAAGAAAATTGATTGTTATTTTGTTCGTGAAAAGTTGTTGACCAAAAAAATATGTACAAAGCTTGTTGGGTCAAACAATAAACTTGTAGATGTATTGACCAAACTTGTAAGAAGACTTCAAATTGAGTTTATTTGTTTACATACAATTTGTTTGAACTTAAGGAAAAGTGTTTGAATAATTATTGGGTCTATTTATATTAGTCGAAAGGACTAAAGTATGAAGTAATGTTTATGATACCTAGTAGTCTAATACAATCTTTTGACCTTCCATCTCCGTGCTGTGTCAACTCTTTATAAATATAAAAAATAGATTATTAGAAGAGTCCATGAAGCCCTCTAAAATTATATTTCTCTATTTTTAATTTCCTTACATTTCCTACGTTATATTTTCTTTAAATTATTTAATTACTATATTTCTTTTTATCTTTATTGTAATTCTTATTAATTTTAGTCGTTCAAGTTTTTTATCTTTAAATTTTTTAATATTTTGAATGGAATATTCCTTATAATTTTTCTCTTAACATATAAAATATCTATATTAATATTTATTTTTAGATAAATAGTTGAATCAGTATTTACGTATTTTATTTTTAGTATAATAAGAAAAAATCATCTTAATATAAAGATTTTAATTTTGTTAATTTTATTTCAACTTCGTTGGTAGGAGTTGAGATAATTGCACGTACATTTAATTTTTGGTTAACATATATGCGTACATTAAAAAAGAAAATTAACATTAAGAAATGCAATTAATTTTGAATAAAAATTTTCATCCTTTATTTTTTGTAAATTTAAAATCATTAATGATTTTCTAAAGTTAATCTGTTTTAATAAGGACATGAGACATCTACTAAAGTCAATAATCTCATTTATAACTAAATTAAAAATTTTAATTTTTTCTTATTATATTAAAAATAAAATATATTATTATTATAGCAATCTAACTATTATCTTTTATTTTAGTTTTGGGATATAGTTTTAAGACTGCAAAATTTTCATGACTTCAACCAGGTTTAACAAATTTAAGGGATATTTTATTTTAAGGGATATTCTTATAATAGGCCCAAAAAAAATATTATTATTTATTATGTTTAGTGAAAATATAAAAAAACACATCATTAACAATTCCCGGATCTTTACATTTTTAATTTCATGTTAGTTTATTGCTGGTTTTAGTAAAACTAAATTTGAATCTTTTAAATAATATTGCAAATTAAATTTTACGAATAAAAGATGTGATTTTTAATTTTCAGGCGTTTGTTTCTATTCAAAAAATATATTAAATTAAAGTTAATATACACATAAATATAAATATATAAAATAATAAAAAATCATAACCAAACTCTACTTTAACTATATATTATTTAACACATTAAATACTAAGAACAAAAATTATCTTTAATAAATATTTAAGTGTTCCAAAAATGAGGAGTGCTATGAAAAAAATTCTCCTAACTAAGAAAGATTGAAGGGTCTTCTCTAAAAACTTTGCACAAAATTCACATTAATTGAAATAATATACACTAAAATAGGAAATTTATGAATGGCCAAACCACCTAATTAACCTAATTGACTACATATACATTACATTCCACAATGCTCCAAACCATATTATAAAAAAAGAAAGAAAAAAATATTTTTCAGACCCAAAATATAGCAACCTTGTCTCTCAATTATAGAAAGCCATTAATAATATTTTTTATCTCATCATATTATATAATTATTTAATAAGGGAGTGAATACATGCAAAGTCAAAGGAACCAAATCAAGACAAAATTGGGGAAACACCAAACCTTAACAAAATTTTTAAAATCAATATTTTAGTAAAGTTCATTTTATATCTCCTTTAATATTTAATTCAAACAGTTTTTATTTTTCAAAAAGGATTATTTTAATCATCTTATGTTTTTTTTTTCTTACAATCACTGAATTAATAGCATCTCACACTAACATTTTTTGGCCAAATCTCACCTGTTATAAAAAATAAATAAAAGGATACAAATTTATTCCTTTTATTTTTTTAATTGGTATACATATCTCTCAACTAAATTTTTTTTTAAATCTAATAAAAATCAAAGATTCATTTGAGTGACTAATATTTTCAACAAATATTATTTATAAGAAGATATATCTAAATATCATATGTCTAATTACGACATTACCAATCAAATATACTATAAGATGTTCTCAAAATCATTAATAATACAATATCTGTCCAAATCAGTTTCATTAGCAGACATTTTTTTATCTTCTCATTTCACATAATCAATCATTATCCAGGAACAAATTAATCATAAAATAAGTAATATTTTAACAAATTGAAAACAAATCTTTTTTAAAAAATAAATAAAATAAAACAACAGTGATCGTGAGACTAAACAATATACAAGCTGAAATGAAATTTATCTAAAAGTAAGAAACCTAAATACATTTTACTCATTCTTTTACTAATTAGTAACTTAATCACAAAGAACTTTAAGTGGCCCATTAGGGTTAGGGCACATACATGAATGTTGAAGTTAAATAAAGACAAAGAAAACACCACCAGACATGAAAGGAATCTTGTGGTACTTTTATTTATTTTATATGATAATGGTATTATTTATTTATTTATTTATTTTTGAATGAGTTGTGATCTTAAAGAAATAAACAAGGGTATGAAGAAGCAAAGAGCTTGTTGTTTCTGGTGATGTATAATTTTTCAAAGGGAAGTAGACGTAGGATCCACCATTTCCATGACAGGGAAATCTTAAAAATGATACACCAACAAACAATCTTTCATTTCTTCTTCATTTTTAACCTATTTTTTTTCCCTCTCTTTAATGGGATGCTTCCTCCATAACCACTACCAAACACTACACTACGCCCTCTACCTACTCAATTTTCTAAGACAAAACTTACCAATGAAAATCTCTTTTGAAATAAAAAAAGTATACATTATTTTGTTGTTTCTTATAGTAAATTATTATATATGATAAATATGTTAAATTTTATAATAACTAGTTCAATAACAATTAAGCAATTCAATTTCTCCAACCACATAGAAAAGACAACCAATTTATTAGGCCATTTTAGTATTTTAATCAACAATTAAAGAATGACACTATCAAATAATGCATGATTGATTCACAAATCTTTGTGGAGACACCGTGTATGCAAAAAATACTTATCAAAATAGGAGGAAGAAATGCCGAATTTCGTTTTTAAAATTTTACAAGTTCTTAAAATTATTATTTATTTTAGTTCTTAATGAAGAGACTTAATAATAATGATAACATTAAAAAATAAATGAATAAAGACTGGCATAATTTAAAAATTTAAACAAAATTTCAAATAGTTTTAGTGACTATATCAGTTTTTTTTAGCTTTAAAAATTAATATGACAGTGAAAATATACTTAAAAAAATGTGATACGTTGAAATACAATATAGGGACTAATTGACCATTCATTTTTTATTATTTATTATTGTTATTATTATTATTATTATGCAATTTACCACTATCGGCCTTATCCATTTCAATGTCAGGCTTACAATATTTTGTGTTTTTGTACGTGATAGGCTTTTCTGTTGGGCCTAGTTTACAGTAGGCCTTATAGACAGAGTTATTTTGCTAAAACATTGCGTTGATACAATTCAAGGCAAAATGAAAATTGAACACTGTTTTTATGAGAAAATAAAACTTAATATATTAATTCACATTGATATTTATAATTTTTTAATATATATATATATATATATATATATATTTATATATATATATATATATATATATATATATATATATACATATATATATATATAAGACATCTAGATAGTATGGTAAAGTCACCAAGATATCGTATACTATGTTCTCATATTGGCAAAACATCCTGATAGTCGAGTAAGGTGAATGAGTTCAAATAGTTCGGTTGGAAGTTTAAATAGCTCGATAGTGCATTGTGAATTCAAATAACTTGGTAAGAAGTACAAATAGTTTAGTAAAGTATGTTGAGAACTCAGATAGCTTAATAGATGGTGCAGATAACTTGGATAACACCTTACCGAATTCTTTAGACTTCCAACCGAGTTATATGAGTTCACCATGCATCTTAAAGAACTATTCTAATGCTTATCGAGCTATTTGGATATTTTGCTCACCTGAAAAACAATACATGTGTCTTGCTCAACTTACTGAGTTGGGGACTTGGCATAGGTTTACCTACATCGATCTTTATTTTTTAGCAGCAAGGTTACTTTGCATATACATAAACATGGTAATGAAAAACTTAGTTAATTTAGTAAACACTTAAAAATGTTCATCACCAATAGCATTAACCATAACAACATGGAGAGTTTATCATATGTTGTGATCAGGGAATGGGATAAACGACCACTTTTCCTGTGGCTCTTGAAGTTTCTAAGTAGGAAATGGCTTCAATAAGCTGAGAAAATGGCAATGGAGTCTTGGCATCAAGTATAGGCTTCACTTGACCACTCTCAAAGTAAGGTCTCAATTTCTCTAAGTTTGATCCTTTTGAAGTTAGCGCAAAAAAGATTGCTGGTGGATATCCAGGTGGCACTATTGTCACAACTTTTCCACCTTCTTTAATGGCCTTAAAGGCTCTGTCAGTCTGCCCTATAATATACACAAGCATTTCTTTTTCGTAAGCAATTAGGGTTTCATCAGAAGCAATAAAGATGATAGATGAATAAAATATATTTTACCATACTTCTTTTTATATTATAGTAGTTTAAACCAAATATATGTAACTATTCAATGGTTCAAAATTCTCACCTACTGCATCATACACCAGATCATATTTGTCTGGAAGATCTTCAAAGTTGTACTTTGTATAATCAATAGGAAAGTCTACTCCTATCTCCCTTAGAAGTTCAAGTTTGCCTGTGCTTGCAGTTGCTGCTATCTTCGATGCCTTATAAACATGTTTGGCGAGCTGCATAACCAAAACACAGCAATTCACCATCTTAATCCAAAATCTAATAACAAAATCCTTTTGAACTTAATTTTAACCTGTTTTCTGCAGAAAAATATATGTTAAGATGTACCTGAATGGCATAGCTTCCAACTCCACCAGCTCCTCCCAAAACAAGGATAGATTTGCCAGCAGAAAACTGAGCATGCTCAAAACCTTCAAGGGCAGTCTCAAGTGCCAAAGGAATGCTAGCAGCTTCAATGAAGCTTAGATTGGATGGTTTATGAGCCAATAGTTTCTCTTCTGCAACAGTATACTCTGACAAAGTTCCAAGAATCTTAAGATTCGACAAACCTTCCTCGTTGATATCACCATATACTTCATCTCCAACCTTAAATTTCCTCACTTCTCCTCCCACTTTTACCACTATGCCAGCAACATCAAAACCAGGCACAATCTTCTCACACCATTAAAACAGTCTTAGATATTGAAATTCTAATACTAATTGATTAATCAATTGCAGCTTTCACTCATATCTCTTAGTTCCATCACAGATTATAAAAACAGTAAGATTTAAAGTTGATGTCAGAAACTAAATTTCAATTTTCTTAATTTTGAATCTATTAGATAGTTGGGTTTGGAACCTAACAAGAACACACTCACAAGATAGAAAATAGAAAATAGAAAAAACAATGAAAGAATGAGTTTCTGTATTGATAACAAAGTACACTGATAGTGCTAATGGAGGCCTAATTCCTCTCTTCTGGCCAAATTCCACATTTACAAAATAATACTCAAAAACTCCCTCTAACACTGAAATAAAACTCTATTTATACAACATCTTCATTCCGCCTTTTCTAACTGTTCTCACCTCCATCCCGCTTTCCTAACTACTCTCTCATTTCCTCTTTCTTCTCTTCTCTTACCTTAAATCCTATCAGAATCTTTTATAAGCAGGAATGAAATATGAATTATCAGAAAGAAAAAAAATAAAAATAAAGGTGATGTACATACAGGTAGATAAGAGTCAGTGTCCTTGAACTCCCCATGTATCCTCTTGTAATCAACTGGATTAAGGGATACTGCTATGACCTTGATGATCACTTGATCATCTTTGAGTTGTGGTAAGGGCCAATTAGGATCAACCTTTAGAACATCAGCGGGTCTACCATGTTGAGAGTAGTACCAAGCTTTTGTGTGGGTTGGAATAGTGGAATCAGTGCTTGATGCATCTTCTGCCATGTTGGATGAATATATAAACTAAGAAGAGGTAGAGAATAAGGATTTAGAGATGGAGATGAAGAGCATGAAGGCATATATATTTATAGGATCTGATTTCATGGAAAATCAGCATTAATTTGGATTTAATCATGTCCAAGTTCAGTTTCATTTCCTCTTTCCGTGTTCTTCATTTCTTAATTACCATCTGGGGTATCCTTTTCTCATGCTTTCAAATTTTAGTCAAATAAATTAAGCTCTGTATTCTTTGAAATTTTCTATATCTTAAAGTAATAATCAGTAAATAGTTAACACCAATATATATATTTTTTTATTGTAAACTCAATTGACTCATTTTAGTTAAGAAAATTGTTTGGTTTTGTTTAGAATAATATGATAGTAACCTTTCAACTGAAAGGAAAATACCTTTCAACTTTTACGTATACTTTTTATTGGGTGATAATATTTAGTTAATTATTTATAAAAAAGAATACGTATAACAATCAGACAAAATGATATCCTAACATTTTAATTAGGTATATGCCAACTATAATATGATACTATAGGATTACTAAAAGTTGGATGTTAGGCTTTTCTAGTGGAGTTTATTATTAATGTTAACTTTTACTGTATTTAGCTTGCCAAAGTCCCGATATATATATACATATATATTTGCACGTCATGCATGATCTGTTTTTGCATTCAACTTTATTCAATGTCGTATTAAACTTTGAGTAGAATAGGTCAACTCTTCGTTGAATAACGAGTGATTTAATAAGAGGAATATACTTTATATAACTTT
This sequence comes from Vigna umbellata, assembly GCF_029865625.1. Classification (NCBI taxonomy): domain Eukaryota; kingdom Viridiplantae; phylum Streptophyta; class Magnoliopsida; order Fabales; family Fabaceae; genus Vigna; species Vigna umbellata. The sequence continues at coordinate 34,835,684 of NC_142168.1, forward strand.
ATTTGTTTGCATTGAGATTTTCTTATTTGTTTAGTATGGGAGAGGTGGTGGTGATACCAATCACGAAAAAATTAAGAAGAAAAAGAAAATGAAGAAGAGTGAGTAATTATAGCATTTATTAATAATTAAAATTAGTCAATAATTATAAATAATTATAGATAAATACTTATTGATAATCAAAATTTATTAATAATTACAAATAAATATTTATTAACAAATAATTATTGACGAATTTTAATTATTTTAATTATTAAATTATTGATAAATTCTAACCGTAGATAATTATCAATACACTTTTGTTCATTTTTTTTGTCTTTCTTATCACTCAACATCATCAAGCTTGTGAAATCGTTCAGAGTATCTCTTAGAAGCTCCTAGGAAAATATTTTTTCTAACTTTCAAAAGTAAAATTCAATTTAAATAGTAATTATGATCGCGCTGATTGTCTGGGTTGAAGTCGGTATATAAGTGATTGTAAAGTTTATATTGTGAATTCTCTTATATTTTGAAAATCAAAGAAACAATTGTCCATTAGAGGTGTTTTACATCAGCATTCTTGTGCTCAACAAAATAGCATTGTTGAATGCAAACATTTGCATATACTAATAATGCTTGCTTGATTATCATTGCTATAATACAAGTTTTGATTCTCATAGTGTTTATCCTATATACATAATTATCTTAACTATGGTTGTCTTTTCCAATCTCATACGAAATTTATTTGTCAAATATTCTCTCATTTTGTGAACCTCAGACCTATAGTCAAGCTATCAAACATTCTCTTTGAAAAGTTGTTATAGAATTTGAGCTATAAGCTATAGATTTAAACAAAATTGTTGTTCGCCTTACCCTTGGTCATTAGTTATAATTGGTTGTTTAAATTGAAATTAAACTTTAATTATACATTTTTCTAAGCACAAAGCTATAGACTAGAGGTTAGATGTTTTTCTCAACAATATATATTTGGTATTGATTTTCAAGAAGTCTTTTCTTCTGTTGCTAAAATTACTACTCCTAGACTTCTTTTCTCTATTGTTGCCTCTAAAATTTAGATTCTTGCTCAACTTGTCATAAATAATATTTTTTTAAATGGTAATCTTAATGGAGAAATTTTTAACACTAAGTGCAAAAAGTAGAAAAGGAGAAAGGAACTGCGCAGGGAAGGAAAAGGAGAAAAGAAAAAAGTATGGGCAAAATTAAAAATTGACCATCATATTTTAACAACCTTTTTTAACAATTTTTTGACAACAAATGATGTGTCACTATTTTATTGGTCCGTATATTTGAAACAGACCAATCACAAGCTACCACATATGTTATTGTTAAAAAATTGTCAAAAAAAGTTGTTAAAGAGATATTTTCCATTAAAAAACCATAAAAGCAATTCAGATACTTCATATATGGAATTGGAATGTAGTAAGAAAATAGGTGGGTGCATGAAGCAATAACGGAATAGGAGCCCAACCCAACATTTACTTGTTATTTTATTTAAAGTTTTGAGGGGGCTTCTCCCTACACCACCACAATGTTCTTCTTACATTACCTCATTCCTCATTTATCCTTCATTTACTTCTATCTTAGAGTTAAAGATGGTTGGTAAAAAAATTTCCTTCGCACCAACATCCAATCACTCATTAAAAGCGGTCTCCACTATAAAATATAATGCATCCCCACAGCGGAGATCACATTTCCTCCTTCATTCTTTGCTCCTCTAGTGTGTTATCGTACAATATGCTAAATACATAAATATATTCTATAAATAAAGCTAAAAAAATTAAACTAATAAAGGAAAAAAAATATTAAACACTGATTCACACTTTCAAAATGCATTACCATACTGTGCTATGGCTTAATTATATAAAAAAAATTTAACTTAAAATTTAATTGTACCGAGTCCGAGGATTGATACCTAGATTGTCCCTTTACTACATTAGTGGGGAAACTTAGTATGTTCTGATTTTGTGCAACCAAAATTCAGTTTAACACCCTAGTAGCCCTCTAAGCTCTCCTCTGAAATTGCGCCTCCAAACCACCAAAGACCCAAGCCCCTTCGTGTTTTATGTTAAAATAAGCTCGAATTGCCACATCAATGAAGGTGGCGCTCAGCACCCCTGGAGGGGGCGCCCAGGCGAGCAATTCTGACAGCATAATGGCGCTCAGAGCCCTCTGCTAAGGGGCGCTCAGCCCGAGCACACCAGAAATCAACTTTTGTGCAGTTTGTGCAGATGGCACTCAGCGCCCCTAACCTAGGGGCCCTCAACCTGACTCTGCTGCACTACATCTTTTTCTCTTTTTCTGCAAATCTGCTTGCTTTTGTGGCTGGTTCAGTTCTTTACATTGTTGGAGATTCTTTTGGGCCATTGGGCTAAGGGTTAAAAATTTAATTTGGGGTGCAAACAGTAAAACAAATAGTACTTTTTTTTCATCATTTTTTATTTTATTTTTGTGAAGAATTTTATTTACCCGGACAAAATTGGGTGTTGATAATCAGATTTGGGTTTCAAACCAAATAAACCTATGAGTTTGTATTGTGACAATACTTCGGCTATAACAATTGCTCACCTGTGCAACATGATAGAACAAAGCATGTGGAGATTGATAGACATTTCATCAAAGAGAAGCTTGAAACTGGAATAATTTCATTTCCTTTTGTAAGATCAGAATTGCAATTGGTTGATGTTCTCACCAAAGGAGTGTCAAGAAGATTGTTTAATGAGTCTCTATTCAAGTTGGGAATGTATGATATCCATGCACTAACTTGAGTAAAGATCTATGCCAAATATTCTATTAACTGATATTAGACAATCAAATATTGTGTTAGTTATAATTTAGATATTATTTTAATTTGTGCACATGTTAATCCTTTAATTATATGATCTTTTATATATATATATATATATATATATATATATATATATATATATATTATATTTATATTTATATTTATTGTACTCTACTCTTTCAAATAATACATCAAAATTATTTTTTAAACCTTTTACTTAAAAACTGCTAATCGCTTTGTTCCAACAAACATTCATATTTGATCACTTTGTTATATCAATAATTTAATTTATTATTTTATGTCCGATCAGTGGCATTATTCAGGAACGAATCCCAATGGAGCATCCATTATTTCCTTGAATTTATTGCTAAAGAGAAGCAAGATTTTGGAAAAAAATTTTCTCTGAAGCTGCTCTTCGGATTGTTATATATATAAAATCAATCCCATCACGAGAGTTAAGTGGCATTTCGCCATAACGAAAACACAAGGAGCAATGACATATGAATTAATATCAAGACTTTCATTCTTTCTTTTAATGCTCTTATTCATGTTTAGTCTATTTGATATGTTGGCAATTATAACTTCGTTTCTTTCTCGATTTCGATTTTAATCCATTTGGAATTTGGCAATTATAACTTCAAACGTAACACCTATCATTCGTCACTCGGAGAGAAGTTCAAAAAAGAACTTCAAACATTTCCGCTCAACGTAGAAAATTAAAAAAAAACTCATACCATTCGCTGTTCGAAGAGAAGTTCAAAAAAGAACCTCAAAAGTCTCTGCTCAACGTAGGAAGTTCAAAAAAGAACTCCTACCATTCGCCGCTTAGAAAGAAGTTCAAAAAAGAACTTCCAACGCCTTCGCTCAACATAGAAAAAAGTTCAGAAAGGAACTCTTATCAGTCGAATACTCAACAGGTTCAGTCCCTTCCTGCTCGGACCACCTACGACCACCTATGTTCAGCTTTATCATATTCCAATGTCTTTCCATTATGAAAATAGATTATAAAATATTGAAACGTTTACTTTATTTTGTTTAAACGCATACTTTTTGGAGTGAAAATCTCTAGGAAAAAATTCCAAAGAGAACTCCTAGCATTTTCTGTTAAGGGAACAATTTGAAAGAGAACTCCTAGAGTCTATCTTAGGAGGCTTATGTACTATATGAAATATACCGATCGAAATTAATGGAGATTTATGGACAGTTAACAGGTATTAATATACGGTATTGATTATTAGGTTTGATTACCTAAAAATATATTGTACTAATGGTTAATCAATGGGCTTATGTATTATATGAAATATAACGATCGAAATTAATGGAGATTTATGAACAGTTAACAGGTATTAATATGCGGTATTGATTATTGGGTTTGATTACCTAAAAATATATTGTACTAATGGTTAATAAATGGGCTTGCCTGCCACACACCCTCTAAATATACGATTGATGCCCCAGGTAAAGACATATTTTTCTATTCTAATAAAATAGAGACATTTTTATGAAACATATCTGATTTGAGCGTTGGAATGTCTTCTATAGGTCAACAACCCATCGGAGTGGATTGCGTTCAGTAAGAAAGAACGACCGACCCTCAAACCATTTCAACCGAAACAACTGTAAAAATAACTTTATATTTTGATCTACTTTATTAATTGTGATATTTCCTTTATAATGTTAATACTATATATTTATAATGTATTGAGAAAAAAAATAAAAAATTAAAATGAATTTTTCTGAGTCATGATTATGTTACGTGCAAATTAACAATTTGAAAAATTTATATTAAAGATTTCTAGATATTATAAACAATTTCTCCAATCAATTAACATCGTAGAAAAGTGGTACATAAGATCAGCAAAGCTTTCCTAGGATAATTGAGGTTTAACTCAACTAATAAGTTATTTAATTTGAAAAAATATTTTAAAATTATAAATTTTAATAATTTTAAAAAAAATCTATGATTCGTTGAGTTCAATTCAATATAATCAAAAGAGAGTTGGATTTAACTGTTAGATTCCATTAAATCTAACTTTTATGGAGTTGAATGGTCGATTTATTTCAAATCTAACCCCACCCCACCTACCATATTCATTCTTAAGAAAAATTATCAAGACCTAGCAAATTCGTCTGCATGCAACTTGAATTTAAAGATAATGATTAAAAGAAGAAACTAGAATGATGAGGAAGAAAGGGGAAGTAGCTTCCCAAATATGTTTTTTTTTCTTGCATACCATTAATTATTTTGCTTAGTTCTCAAACCTTTATTTTCATAGCCTAAAAGAAAGACAAAATAATAATTTTTTTTTCACAAGTGATGTAAAAATATAATCTTTTTGGAGTGTGTGTAAAACATAAAAAACAAGGATATGTCAAAAAAAAAATACAGATACTCTCAGAATAAAAACTAGAAATACTCAATATAAAATCTAAATTCGAATAGATGACTTCAAATATAAAACATTATATTGAATACATTTACTATTTAAGTTTAATTAATAATTTAGTTTTCTAATTTTTTAAATTAAGTTTGTAACCTCCCATAAATATAGTCAAATACTATATAAAAGAGTCATCACATACATAATAAAATAAAACAGTTATCCAACTACACTATAAAGTATTAACCTTACAGTTATCTAAAAATAACCATAAAATTTAAATTTTATATACAACTAGTTTACTACCAAAACTATGTACAATATTCTTCTAACTAGTTTATGTTGCTGCATCATCTCCATCCAAGGCCTGCTCTAGAGAAACATCTTTTCCCTCTGCTCACAGGATGATCATTGCAAAGAAAAGAACACAACCACATACAAAATACCATCACAGAAAAGCAGGGTAAGTTAGAGTAATTTAAATAGATAATGATACATTTGTTTACTTTATATCATACAATCATACATATTCATTCACATCACAAAGCCCCTACATGCCTGACACAACACTGACTTAAACTGTTCGGACTTAGAATGATTGTCGAGTTATGGCGGGTTGTGCACTTGTGGTGACCTCTACTGCTTTGCAAAGTCATTGTCAACGAGTTTCACCCTACCACACTCACAAAGTTAGTTTGTACCACGCCTTGAAGCATACTAGAAGCCTCCAAGACTAAGATCTCCTGCTACTCCTCATGACTTGGTCTGATCCTCTCTACATAGAATGAAAGGTCATTGGAGTTTCAGGATAACCCCCAAGACTGAGCTCCTGTATTCATTCTAAACATGCTTGAACCTCACCGAGAGGATTCACTTAAAATCGTACTTTTACTTCTTTTTTATCCACATACTTTCACTTTAACACTAACATGATTATTCATACATAAGCCATTAAAGCAACTGGAACCATTAGTTAAAACTTCACATTGGAATCAATATATATATATATATATATATATATATATATATATATAAAGGTCGAACGAGGAAACATCCATCCCATATGAACAAGACCGAACGGTCGTTAACGGTAAGGCCCCAACATAGGCCGAACACAGTCAAACCGAATACTAAGACTAAACCGAACACTATAGCTAGACCGAACACTAGTGTAAGACCGAATACTAGTGTAAGACTGAACACTAGTACAAGGCCGATTACTAAAACTAGGCCGAACATTATAACTAGACTGAAAACTATATTTAAACCAAATATTAGGTAATACGGAACACATGTGTAAGATCGGGCACTAGTGTAATACGAAACACTAGTATAAGATTGAACGCTAGTATACTATAGAACACTAGTGTAAGACTGAACATTAGTGTACTACAAAACACTAGTATAAGACCTAACGCTAGTGTACTACGAAACACTAGTGTAAGACTGAACGCTAGTGTACTACTGAACACTAGTATAATATTGAACGCTAGTGTACTACTAAACACTAATGTAAGATTGAACATTCATTAATGGTAAGGCTCAACTGAGGCAAAACACAGTTAAGACTGAAAACGGCTCGCTCGTAGAAGAATGCATAATTTTGCAGTACAACTGCAGAATTATGAACTTACACCTATCCTTACTAATTCCTAACATTTTTTCCAACTTTTATTCCTCCAAACTTGTATCATATACCAAATTACATTATTCCAAGGGTTTCTAATCCTTTATATATAATTTCTAAAGTTTCTGCAACCAGATTCATGATCTAAAACTGCATCGTCATCAACTTAAGGACTCAAATTCAATTCTACTGGTTTTTAGAACAATTTGAGTGACTTAGGGACTCTAACAAGTAGTAAATAACTCATCTAAGCTCTCCCCACTAACCAATTGAACACCTAACCCCAATTCCCCATTTTTACTACTCCACTTCCTCAAACACACTATAAAACAACACCAACAACTCAATGTAGAATAGTTTAACATGGTCACGGGTTATATTATCTCATACAAACCATACAAATCACACGATTACCCAATTACATACACATGCAAATTTCCACAAAACATTACACAATATTACAGTTCAATAACACATCAATCAATTAAATTAACTAGCTTCTCTTACCTCTAACAGAACTGGACAACTTCTACAACCTTCAGAAATTTGCTTGCACCTCAAGAAAATTCTAAGAACACCTATGAACCACCGATTGATGAAAGAAGATCAACCGTAGAACCAAAATGAAGTCAGAAAGGGGAAAAGAAGATTGTTGAACACATGCAAACAGAAATGTTCTTGCATGTGCCAGAAATTTCAGAAATCCACAAGAATCAAAAGAAACGAAACTTACCAGCTCTAAACACTAAACTGATCAGTGAAACAACAAACTCTTAACACCAAGAAAATAGTGTTTTAGAGAGATAGAAAATATTTAGATAATGAACCGAGTGTTTGAAATTTTTATTTATACTATTGGCTTATTTTAATACAAAGTGTTCGGTTTCATTATTTTAATACAACTATCTACTCTAACAGTCTATTTTCTCATTTCTTATAGATTTAATTTATTTTTGGTTTAATACTTATTTTTCGTCATTTTTATTTAAAATAATTTTCGTGTTTTTTTTATTTAATATTATTTTGATTCTTTTTATTTGTTTAAATTAATCCTTAAATTTTTTTTCAACATTCAAAATAATATATTTTTTTAATTTGTATAATTTAGTCATTTTCAGAAAATGGAAAAACTACGTCATTTAGACACAATTAACAAAAAAATAATTAAATTAAACAAATTTAACAAAATATAAAATCACACACTAAAAATCTTGATGACCATTTGAACAAAAAATTGACAAATATAAAAATCAAAATAGTATTAAATCTTGAACTTTTATTATTATTTGATTCAACTTATTTTTTTTAATTTTTTTAAATATTTAATTTAGTTTTTTCTGTTATATTTGAGAATAAACATGATTAATAGTGATGATATTCATTATAAAACGTAAATGTGATTACAATAATTGACTGATGTGGATTTATGATGTACAATTTTTATTTACCTTTAACATGAACGAAAAAGAGATTTGGAAATTGGAAATCAGAAAATGTCAAATTCTTCATTTTGATCCAAAAATCTGCATATTCCACCATCCCAAATTATCACAAACTCGTCGACGACAACAGCACACAGATTAACTCGACAAAAGATAAACTCAACAAATTCGATAAAACACAAACTTAGTAAACTCGACTAGAAACAAGTTCGAGAAGAGAAACATATATATAAGGTGGACAAGGCTATTATTTATTTATATTGCAAGCAAAACACAATTTAGTTTAAATTCGAATAGATGACTTCAAATATAAAACATTGTATTGAATACATTTAAATTATTGATTTGGTCTTTAATTTATTAAATTAATCTAATTTAGTTTTCTTATTATTGTTTGGTTCAATTTAATCTTTCTACTTTCTAAAATACTCAATTTATTTATTAAAAGGATTTCTCATTATAGAATGGGATTACAATCGACTAATGTGAATTTATGATGAAATTTTTTATTTATCTTTAACATGAATTAAAAAGATATCTCGAGATTGGAAACTAGGAAATGCCAATTTTTTTTTTATTTTGACCCAAAATTTTGTATATTTCACTATTCAACCTTATCACAAACTCGACAACTTATCAACAAAACACAAGTTTAACAAGCTCGATAGAAGATAAATTTAATAAACTCATCTAAGATAAATTCGACAAGAGAAACATGAGATAAGATTGGCATATGTTAATAATGATATTTTATCCTTATATTATATGTAAAATGATATATGTAAAATGAATATAAAAGTATCTCACCTTACAATTACACAAAGACTATTATTTATTTATACTGCAAGCAAAACACAATCAGAACATCTCACTCTCACAACAAACACAACTCCAAAATATTCATGAATTTACACATGTTGTCTCATCTAACAAGAACCACTTCCACAGCCGATGAGTTTATTGAGTGCATTTCTACACAAGTTTGGTTGAGTTCATCTGTTTATCCTCAAGGGATGGGATGTATGACCACTTTTCCAATGGCTCTGTTAGTCTTCAAATATGCAAATGCCTCCACAGTCTCAGAAAACGCAAAGGGACTCTTAGGATCCAATATCGGCTTCACCTTCCCACTCTCTAAGTAAGGTTCTAGTTTCTTCAACACAGTACCATCTGAAATGCGTATTACGAAGATACCTGAAGGACTTCCATGTGCTGCTACTGTCACAACTTTCCCATTTTCTTTAACAGCCTTCAATGCTCTATCAATCTCACTCTGCCCTGATTTTGGAATCAATCATACAAAACTTTTCAATAATGTTATTACACAAAATCTGATACAATATTATCTGTATACTGTTGCAGCATATTAATTATTGGTTAAGAGTTTCAATATCTCACCTACTGTATCGTACACTACATCAAACTTTTCTTCCAGCTCTTCAAGCTGCCCCTTTGTATAATCAATGGCTAAGTCTGCTCCCAAGTTCCTTAACAAATCCAGTTTCCCAGTACTTGCTGTGGCTGCAATCTTTGATGCCCCAAAAACGTGCTTCGCTAGCTGCATAATCAAACACATACACAACAAATCGTTTGACAATGTTTTGACAATGTTCTCAATAACCAAAGATGATTAAATATATGAAACCTGAATAACAAGGGATCCAACTCCACCAGCACCTCCAAGAACAAGGATAGATTTGCCAGCAGAAAACTCAATTCTTTCAAGTCCTTGATAAGCAGTGATGATGGCTAAAGGAAGAGCTGCAGCTTCTGCAAAGCTCAAATTGGAAGGTTTGTGTGCCAATACTTTTTCTTCAACAGCAGTATACTCTGCCAAAGATCCAATACTTTTTGGATTGTTTATAGGATTCTCATTGATGTCTCCATAAACCTCATCCCCTACCTTGAATTTTTTCACTTCACTTCCCACTCTCACCACCACACCAGCAACATCGTACCCCGGAACAGTCTAAATTAATTTCCGCCACCAGATACAAGATTTAACAGTGCAAAACGAAAAAAGAATAAGATATTATTACATGGTAGAAAATGAAAATTAATAAGGTTTTAAAACCATGCATGCACACGATTACGAAAAATCAAATGAAATCCTTACCGGCAAGGGAGAGTCGGTGTTCTTGAAATAGCCAAAAGCCCTCTTATAATCTATAGGATTAAGGGCTGCAGCAGCAACCTTAATGAGCACCTCGTCTTCCTTGATCTGTGGTATAGGTATGTTAGATTCAAATTTCAGAATATCTTCTATGTTTCCATATTCAGAATAAGCCCAAGCTTTTATGTGTGATGGAATTGCCATTTTGTGAGTGGTTTGGTTTGAAGGGAAAAGAGAAAGAGGATGTTAGAATTCCTAGGTTGTGGTTGAACTCAGTTTTGTGGATACTATGATGTTGCATCTTGCAACACCAACCATTCATTTATATAGAGAAAGAAAAATTATTCATGTACAGTTGTAACTCCTTGATTCTGTTCTAGTTTCTTCTTTGTCAATGCCAATGAATTTTGTTGCCAAAAACTGCAAGAGTTCATGATGACGATTTTCTGGGAAGGTTCATGGTGTTATGTATAGGATCTACAATCAATGACTATATTCATCATAAGAAACCTTTGTTGAAATATATTGACGTCATAGGTTTGAGTTATAAATAAATTTTGAATATTGAAACTAAAAAATAAACTTTTTAAATTTAGTAGAATAATTAAATTAGTGTTTTAAATTTTTAAAAATTCAAATACAAGATACAATATTATAAAAATGTAGATTTTATACTTCTTTGTGATAATATAAATTTGTAGGTTTTAAAAAAAATATTTTTTAACATACCTAAACTTTTTATATTTGATATTATTTTTACTTATTTTTTATTTTTTTTTAAATTATAAACATTTATATTTTTATCACCCTTTTACTTTTATGATCGGTATGTAAAAGTATTTTTGTGATAAGTTATATCTTTCTATTTATTTAAAGTAGGTAAGACTTTATGACCTAACACTTATTCCTCATTTATTTGACCCCATTGATGGTTTTTCACCTTAAGTTTAAACTGGGAAATATTTAATGTGAGAAAAGGAAGTTGATCAATAATTATGTATAGGAACGGATTCAAGGTTCTATACATCAAGAAGAAATTGAGAAACGTGCAAGTGACTTGACCTACCTAAATAAAACCTGTAAGTGTGTTTACCTACTAAGTAAAATTATAAAATTATAAGAGTTTGATTTTGTTTTTCAACCATTTAAATTGTTAAACTATTTATAATTTTTATAACTACCTGTTTAAAAATAAATTTTAAATTTAATTCAATTTTATAAATCAATTTCTAATTTAAGGTTTATGTTCATTACTTTATATTATTTTAGTAAAACTTTTAATAAATACCGTATAAATTAAATGAATTTTAATCTTATTGAATGCTTACTACATATTATAGAACTAAGAACACATATCATATAGTAAATATAGTAATGTTATAATAGTTGCCGATGAACACTCCCGAATCTTGATATCGTTTGAGTCAAAATAACATATTTAAAATTTATATATTTAGGCATTATCACTATAATACAATAAAAATAAATAATTAGGTCGTTATTATTGTGTTCAAAATAATTGAAGAAATTAAATTTATATTATTTTCATCTTCCTATATAGCTTCTTTTTTATCATTTTTAAAAGATAATTTCACTCTTTTGTTGTTCATATATATATATATATATATATATATATATATAAAAGAAAATCAAGACTAAAAAATAAATGATTAATTTAATTAAAAATAAAGAAACTAATTATTAAAAGAAAAATTTATGATATTCAAACCACAATTATAAATTACTTAGGAAAACTATCTTTTCATTTTATGTTCATAAAAAAATTAATATAGTTATAAAAAATTAAATTTTATTTCTATCTTAATAAAAAAAATTACTATGAAGACTAATGAGATAAAAAAAATATTAAATTAATAAGTGGGACAAGAGGGTTACTTTTTTTATTTCTTCGTGGAACAAAACATGTGAGAAATGAGTGTTTATAGTTATCAAATTAATTATACTATTATAGTTATCCAAAATAATTATAACAGTATACAAGAGTTTTAAAGAACTAAAAACTACTAACATAATTACAATCATCTAACTCCTACAATCATATATATATATATATATATATAGTTATAGTTGCATCAACCTGTCTTCCAAGGTAAACTCACACCTATTATCTCATCTACTCACGCAGGTAAGGATGATCATTACAAAAGAATAACAACAAACACAAGAAGAACAAACACAAGAGAGTGCAAGCTAATTTATAAAAGAAATAATTATATAAAAATTAAACTAATTTCATCATAAAATAGTGTATTTCAAACATTCATAAAAAATCAAACATATAATTACAAACTCTCTAGACTTAATTATCTAGATATAAGCATTAATGTATGATTCTTGGTGGTTTTTGTACTTGTGGTGACCTCTCATGCTCTCTAGAGTCATTGCAAATGAGTTTTACCGTACCATACACAAGGTCAATCACTTTAACCATCATAAGAACCTTGAGGTAGTTCTTAATGACAGGACCTTCTATCCCTCTTATCACATAATTCATTATAAAAGTATCAGGATAAACCTTTAGTACTGACTCCTTACATCAATGCATACACTAAAGGAACGTCATCACAGAATTTTCCTGCAAGATTTTTGGAATTACGTTAAACTCATATTTTCATCCACAAACATCATTCCACATTAAATTCCAAATACATAATAATCACCCATATTTGTACTCATCCATATTAAGTAATACCGTGATCAATTACAATCATCATATTTTCCATAAAAGCTCATATCCATTAACAAACCCATCATCATCATAACAATTTCATATATCACTATACACATGCATATTCATCAATGAATTCATACAATTCTATAAACAACCTTATACCTTTTTTTATTCCAAGATCAAACCAAAACCACAAATAAGAAATGTTTTTAACAAAAGAGAAACCTAAAATAAGACAAACATAAGAGACTAACTTTTATAACTATAGACCTCTAATAAATATCTCACCAGTCAAAAGTAACAATTTATTAGTCTAGGGTGACATCTAACATTGAAAAAGAGGCACTTGACCCTACAACCCCCTGAAACCCACTCATTTAACCATATCCAGACCCTGTCCAAGATAAAAAGATTGAAAAGTAAAACAAATATTAAAAACAAAACAATTCTTTTCCATTTTTGCTAATCTTACTCACACCACGACATAATGTTACAAGCTTTTTAGAAACTAAAATAAGGAAAAGTGACTACACTATATTTTAATTTGATTTCCAAAAAAAACTAAAACATTGGTCACTCTTATATTATCGTATCAATACTTAAGAAGTATAGTCTAAAAAAATAAGATGTATCAAGACTCATAATTCTAAAATAATAACTTGAATCATCACAAATATATTTATATACATATATATAATATAACCAGAAAATTTGTTATATAATATAATAAGAAAATTTGTTGCAACCACCACTGTAAGTTCATTTCATTGGAAAATTTTAAAAGGAATTATTCTCACGGTCATGATAAAAGTGTACTGAAAAGTCATTGATTGCAAATTTGAGTAGTTAAAGAAATAGAATTCAGTGGTCAAGCTACCTAAAGTGGGTATTAAAATTTTAAAAGGGAAAGAGCACTTTGGTATGGCCAATCTGACAGGGCCTTCGTGATTATTAAGAGGAAAGGATTCTCCCTTGGAATGATTATAGCATGGTTCAAGGAATTATTATACAACAACCGTATACTCTCTCCATCAGAATCGTGAGATCCAAATTGATAATGGAAATTCATCATCATTCCAAGTTTTACAAACATTATAAGCACATGAGAATCATACCATTAGGCTAAGTCTTTCATACAACATAGCATGCATCTCCCAGAATAAGCCAGATAAATAACACTCATATCACAGTCACAACATGGCCAGATTTACATACTCAAACTGAAAGTTTCAAGCTAAGCATGAGTTCTACACTGAATAACAGAAATGGTTTAGCTCTCCTACCTCTGTTCAGCAAGGATCTCTAATCTTCTGAGTGTTCTACAATCCACAGTTACTTTCGGTTGGAAATCACATATCGACCAGAGATAACACCAAACATCGATCAGAGATAAGACCAAACATCGATTAGAGATAAGACCAAACATCGATCAAAGATAAAACTGTTAGGTGTTTAAACTCAAGCTGTTATACAGTTAATTCTGTTACTTTTCGTTTGCTATAAAACACTGTTATATTACTTACTTTTATCACTTCAATACATTCAAGTATTTTTCACGTATTCATTTTTCTGTTATGATATCCCCTATCAGTATTCCATACTCTGCATTCTCTTACAGTGGTATCCAGAGCCCAGGTTGAAAGAGGACCTAAGGGGTATCGTTTCCGAGTGCAGTGCGGCTGGCTGTGTGTGGTTTAGAACGATCAAGAAAGCAGTTCTTGGGCAGAGAAGAAGGGTGGACCATGGCTGATTTTTCTACGACAAACCTTCCTGTACTCACCGACAAGAATTGGAGTAGGTGGAGTACGCAAATGCGCGTGTTGTTTCGTGTTCAAGATGTGAGCAGTGTGGTAGAAGGAGATAATTCCATGAGTGATTTCCGTGGTTCAGATGATCAGAAGGAGATACTAAGAAAGAAAGATGATAAAGCCTTGCTGATCATTCACCAATGTGTGGATGATATGCATTTCGAGAAGATACAAAATGCATCTACGGCTAGAGAAGCGTGGGAGATATTGGTACGCTGTCATTCTGGGGAGAGAAAATCAGAAAAGTGAAACTCCAGACGCTGCGGAGACAATACGAACTGGCACAAATGGAGGATAGTGATAAGGTTAGTGATTATTTCACTAAAATTCTGAGTATTACTAACCAGATGAAGAGATGTGGCGAGTCCATTAGTGATTTTATGATAGTTGAAAAGATTATGCAGTCTCTACGTCAGCGGTTCGATTACATTGTTGTGGCCATTGAAGAATCAAAAGATATAGAGAAGATGAAGATTGAGGAACTACAAAGTTCCTTAACGGCACATGAAATGAGATTGGTAGACCGAAATCCCATAAAGAATGATGAGCAAGCACTCAAGGCGTTGTATGTCAGAAATGAAGAGAAAAAGAAGTTCAAGAAGTGGAAAGGAAAACCAGCGAAAGGAAAATGGAAAAATGAGTATAATGCAAATGAGCAAGATGAAAAGGTTGAATGTCCTGAAGGCAAGAGTGGTTCTGAAAAGAACATAAAGAAGAAAGATAGAAGGAATGTAGAATGCTTTAGTTGTCACAAGATGGGGCATTACGCATTCGAATGTTACTCAAATAAAGGTAAGCAGAAGAAACAACAAAACAAGGAGGCGTATCTAGCTCAAGAGGACTCTGACTCAGAACCATTGACGCTGATGGTGACAACAACAACTGATAATTCACAATCATTTGTGAAATCGTGGTATTTGGACTCGGGGTGCTCAAATCACATGACATGCAACAAGGAGTGGCTGATCAGATTAGATGAATCAAAGAAGAGTAGGGTCAGATTCGCAGATAACAGCACACTCCAAGTAGAAGGAATGGGAAATGTGGTTATACGGAGAAAAGATGGCTCACATGCTATCATAGAAGATGTTCTACTTGTGCCAGCAATGAAATGCAATCTGCTAAGTCTTGGACAACTTGTTGAGAAAGGATTTACAGTTGTTATGGGAGGCTGTGATCAGTAGAAGTGTTTGATAAAAATAAAGTGTTGATCTTGAGAAGCAGGATTTCTAAAATTCGAACATTTCAAGTGTGTATGGATGTGGATGCAGTAGGAAGCTGGCAGTGTTTGTCTACTGTAAAGGATGATGATACCTGGAAGTGGCACTTAAGGTTTGGCCATCTAAACTTTAAGGATTTAAGGCAGCTAAGTGGAAAAGGTATGGTTTCTGGAATGACAGAAACCAGTATACCAGAAAACGTGTGTGAATCTTGCATTGTGGGAAAACAAAGCAGAAGACCATTTCAAGCGAGACTGGAATGAGATCCAAAGGATGTCTTGATGTGGTGCACTCAGATATATGCGGCCCTATGGAAGTGTCGACCTTGGCTGGAAACAGGTATTTTATCACTTTTGTTGATGAATTTAGTAGAATGGTTTGGGTGTTTCTGATACAGATGAAGAGTGAAGCACTTGAGATATTCAAGAGGTTCAAGATTAAGGTAGAAACAGAGAGTGGAAGAACCATTAAAATACTAGAACCGATGGAGGGGGTGAGTATACGTCTCATGCATTTGAACAATTCTGTCAAGACAGTGGAGTCAATCATGAAGTAACAACACCATACACTCCACAGCACAATGGTTTGGTAGAAAGGAGAAACAGACAATTATGAACATGGCCAGGTGTTTGCTGCGTGATAAGTGCTTGCCACGAAATCTCTGGGGTGAAGCTGTGTCAACAGCTGTTCATATATTGAACAGGTGTCCTACCAAGAGACTCACAGGCAAAGTTCCACTCGAGGCATGGACAGGTACGAAACCAAGTGTAAGTCATTTTAGAGTGTTTGGATCTTTGGTCTTTAGCCACATTGCAGATCAGAGGAGATCAAAGCTTGAAGATAAAGGAGAGGCGATGGTTCTCGTAGGATACCATTCGACAGGGGCATATAAGCTCTACGATCCTAACAAAGGCAGAATGGTGATCAGCAGAGATGTAGTAATTCTAGAAGATGAAGTTGGGATTGGGAGAAAGGGCAGACCAGTATAAGAAGTGTCATGGTGACTGAGATATCAGATGCAACTGATAAGAAAGTTGTTGATGGTGCTAATAGTGATGATACACTAAGGAGACCTAGAAGACAGTCTACAAGACCACCCAGATTTTCATATTACGAGTTATATACGGATACTGGTGTGAGTGATGAAGGTGATCTGGTTCACATGGTGTTAATGGCTGGAACTGAACCAATAGATGTAGATGAAGCTATGGCAGAAACCGAATGGAAGGAAGCCATGATTGAAGAACTCAAATCCATCGAGAAGAATAAAACGTGGAGTTTGGTCGATCTGCCACATGGAAAGCAATGCATTGGATTGAAGTGGGTTTTCAAGCGAAAGCTGAATCTAGATGGCACTGTTTTAAAGCACAAAGCTAGGCTTGTGACAAGAGGATTTTTGCAAAGACAAGGAATTGATTTTACAGAGGTGTTCGCTCCAGTAGCAAGGTTAGAAACAATTCGTGTAGTAATTGCTATTGCCTGTGCTAAAAGATGGTCTATGATTCAACTTGATGTTAAATCTGCGTTCTTGCATGGACCACTGGAGGAGGAAGTCTATGTTCAACAACCTCCAGGATTTAACAGAGGGAATAAGAAGCAGCAAGTGTACAAGCTTCATAAGGCTCTCTATGGCTTGCGGCAAGCTCCAAGAGCATGGAATAGAAGGATTGACGGGTTTTTCCTTGATCATGGGTTTAAACGATGTGTTGTGGAGCATGGTGTGTATGTAAGGGAAAGTACTGATGGCAACAGGATGATTGTCTGCTTGTACGTAGATGATTTGTTGATATCTGGATCAAGCCTAAAGGAGATAGACGAGTTCAAGCAAATGATGGAATCTGAGTTCGAAATGACTGATCTCGGGAAGCTTAGTTACTTCTTGGGCATGGAATTTACTCAGACAGCAACAGGATTGTTGATGCATCAACAAAGATACATGAAAAAGTTATTGGAAAGGTTCAAGATGGCATCATGCAATGATGTTAGAAGTCCTCTTGAAGTAAATACCAAGCTGAAGTTAGATGAGACTGAAGAAGGAGTGAATGAAACGATCTTCAAACAGGTTATTGGCTCATTACGATTCCTATGTAATAGTAGGCCTGACTTGATGTTTAGTGTAGGCCTTCTGAGTCGCTTCATGGGAAATCCAAAGAAGAGTCATATGGTGGTTGCCAAAAGGATATTAAGATACGTAAAAGGGACAACTAACTATGGAATCTTGTTTCCATATGGTTTGCGTGAGGATGAACTGAAATTTGTTGGCTATGCAGATTCTGACTACGGTGGAGACCTTGTTGAAAGGAAAAGTACGTCTGGAAACATATTCTTCATCAATAAAGCACCTGTTTCATGGAGTTCTAGGAAGCAGAATGTTGTTGCTCTGTCTAGCTGCGAAGCAGAATACATATCTGGATGCCATGCAGCTTCTCAAGGGGTTTGGTTAAAGGAACTAATGAAGAAGTTAGGGATAGTTGAAGAAAGTCCAGTGCTGTTAAAAATGGACAACACTTCTGCCATGAACTTGGCTAAAAATCCTGTTAGCCATGAAAGGAGTAAGCATATTGAGATAAAGTATCATTTCTTGCGTGACATGGTAACCAGAGGAAGAATTGAGCTGATCTACTGCAAATCTGACTTACAACTTGCAGATCTTTTCACAAAACCACTTAAGACTATAGAATTGAGTTTCTTAGAAAAGAGATAGGAGTGTTACCTCTCGACAGCTTGATTTAGGAAGGAATGTTAGGTGTTTAAACTCAAGTTGTTATATAGTTAATTCTGTTACTTTTCGTTTGCTATAAAACACTATTATATTACTTACTTTTATCACTTCAATACATTCAAGTATTTTTCACGTATTCATTTCTTTGTTCTGATATCTCATATCAGTATTCCATACTCTGCATTCTCTTACAAAAACCAAATTATAATACATAAGGGAAGTGCAAATCTCGTCTTACAAACCGTAGGGATGAAATTAGGCTTAAGCTCACTTTCTGATATGGTATACCTTCTTTGTTCAATACATAATTCTAAAATAATAACTGGAATCATCACAAATATATTTATATACATATATATAATATAACCAGAAAATTTGTTATATAATATAATAAGAAAATTTGTTGCAACCACCACTGTAAGTTCATTTCATTGGAGAATTTTAAAAGGAATTATTCTCACGGTCATGATAAAAGTGTACTGAAAAGTCATTGATTGCAAATTTGAGTAGTTAAAGAAATAGAATTCAGTGGTCAAGCTACCTAAAGTGGGTATTAAAATTTTAAAAGGGAAAGAGCACTTTGGTATGGCCAATCTGACAGGGCCTTCGTGATTATTAAGAGGAAAGGATTCTCCCTTGGAATGATTATAGCATGGTTCAAGGAATTATTATACAACAACCGTATACTCTCTCCATCAGAATCGTGAGATCCAAATTGATATTGGAAATTCATCATCATTCCAAGTTTTACAAACATTAAGCACATCAGAATCATACCATTCGGCTAAGTCTTTCATACAACATAGCATGCATCTCCCAGAATAATTAGCCAGATAAATAACACTCATATCACAGTCACAACATGGCCAGATTCACATACTCAAACTGAAAGTTTCAAGCTAAGCATCAGTTCTACACTGAATAACAGAAATGGTTTAGCTCTCCTACTTCTGTTCCAGCAAGGATCTCTAATCTTCTGAGTATATACTGTCCAAATCAATTTGTAAAATATAAATTTTTCCTATGTGCTTTCAAATTTCAGCATTTGCAAGAAAAGAAATTAATTTTCTTGGTACGTGAATAGTCAGAAAATGAAAGAGAACAAGGGTTTAGAAAAGCATAGCTTGACATATACTGAGATCAAATCTCACAGTTTAATTTAACCGAATAAATACTCTAATAGAACCACCACGAGAGATATTTATTAACCAAATTATACATTCATGGTGAAAGAAGAAATATTTATCCTAATTATTTTAGGCCTTACATGTTCGGCGGTATAAAAAAAACTTAGACTTCACATTTTAAGTAATTTGACACTCTTTTGAACCGATTTTCAGTGTTTAAACATTCCATTGATCATAAGTTAAGTTGTGTTTCTTAGTTCAACCAGTTTCATATTACTCAATTAAAATCTCACATAGGCATTCTCAATAATTCATAAGTTTTTTCACAAACTCAATACATATTAATCATGATTCTGCACAAATTTACAAATAATTTAAGTGAAAATAGATTTCAAGTAATTCAACCTAATTTAAGAGATTTAGCATTAAATCTAATTTAAGTGAAAATCAACCCTTTAAATAAACTAAGCATGTAATTTAACCATTCAAAATACAACTCATTATCTATTTTAATACATCAAAACGAAATTTCACAGTAAATTAGTTAAGTTAGCTTTCATCACCTTATGACCAATCTCAAAATAAACCGACAACACCGATAGGCCTTTTAACTCATGAAAACTTGAACTTATCCATTAAACAACTTAAAAACAAATCGATTGAACCAAAAGAATAATTGATTAACAAAGAGAAAAAACAAAAATTCTAAAAACACCCAATGATCTCTTGAAAAGCCAAAAACATAAATGTTCAACTTATCCAAATGAATATTTTGCTCAATTAATCTTGAAGAGTTATTTATGATAAACGCAATCTCAACCTCTAATCACAAAAGAGATAAAATTTTGAACGAATAAGCTGGAAAAAAAAGTGTAAAACTATATAGAAAAAGAATTGGAGAAGAGAAGATACACGTTTATATTTTTCTAAAGCAGTTGAGTTTTTGTTTTGTTTTTTAAAAACTGTTTTGTATTTTAAAAGAGTTTTACAAAATTATACACTAAAATGCTTATAAAATAAATTTAAACTTGTAATAAAAATAATTAAATAAGTTTGATCAAAATATAAATTTTAAAAAATTTAATCTTTTAAAATATAACTATAATTTCATAAGTTTAAATAAAAAAATAAAAATTATGAAATAACATAAAATGACAGAAATAATTTTAGTAGAATATAGAATAAATTTATTCTACTAAAATTATTTCAGATAGTTTATAAGGTGCATGTAAATGTTACGTAAGCTATGACGCATCAATTAGTAAAAAAACAAAAACATGCAACCCAATAAGAATAGCTTGCCAAACCAAAAATAGATTGAACAGTAAAGAAGAACGAAATTTGTTTTACAAAAAGTTTGTTTGGTTAAATTTAAAGTGTTCTCTACTATGAAAGCTCACAACCTCTTATCACAAAAAAGATGGAATTTTGCAGGAAAAAATTAAGACAAAAGTGTAGTGAGAGAAAGAGCTAAAAGAAGATATGCATTTCTGTTAAAACAACTGGGTTTTTGTTTTTATTTTATTTTTTTTAAAAATGTTTTGCATTTTAAAAGGGTTTTACAAATTTATTCACTAAAATATTAATAAAATAAACTTAAAATTTTTAACAAATAATTTTAAATTAGTGTGATCAAAATATAAATTTTAAAAACATTAATCTTTTAAATATAACTATAATTTCATACATTTAAATAAAAAAGTAAAAATATATGAAATAAAATTTTAAATAAATAATTAAATATGTTTACCTATTACTTACATATATTATTAAAATTATTCATTTAATATTAATCGGAGATTTTACACTTTAATGTTCTATCCTATTATATTATATTGTATCTTGTGTACCAAATAAACCACCACGACTCATTTTATGAAAAAATATATTTTGAAAACTATCTTAAACTATTATTTGATAATTATTTTTAATAATAAAATATTGAATTTGTTGATATAATAAATATAAATAATTTTTTTGAAATAAAATAATAATATTCATCGTTATATGATAGTGTAACATAACAAAAAGTTGTCACACAACACTAAAAACTAAATGTCTAGAAATTAATCAAAAATTATATTTTTACGGATTAAAACCAGAATAGTTTTTTTCCCTAGTTTTAATACAGAAACTATATAAAACAACTTTCGTAAGCTCTGTTAGTCTTCAAATATGAAAATGAAAATGCTTCAAATAGATGATATAATAATAAAAAAAGTGGATAATAAATATATTTTGTTTATATCATTCATATGTATCTTTATTGGTTTTTAGTTTTAATTTTTTCAATGACTTTTGTATGTATGTGATAATAGGTGGTTGACATACATATAACATGTCTAGAAATGAGAATGTGAAATGTATGATGAGTTGATTTATAAGAAGTAAAATATTGCAAAGTGGAAGGAAGATTTTAACTAAAATGCAAGTTGAATTATTTTATAAATACCTCCATTGTTCCTTAAAAATATGGCATATTCTAGAGATTTTTTATTAAAATTTTTATAAATATTTCCATTTACTTTATAATATATATATATATATAAATATATATATATATATATTATATATATATATATATATATATAAATTTTCAAGAGTTATGAAATTTTAATTGAAAAATTATCAACAATATACTCATTTCGAAAACCAATTTAAATATTTTTCTACTGTTTTTGTCCTAAATTATTAGAAGGAGTTATAAAATGATAAAAAAATGTTTTCAAAACTAATAAAACCACTTAGGTTTAATTTTTTTTAAAGTATTTAATACACCCTATTTTTTTTTCATTTTCATAAACCACCGCGAATTTGCCAAAACATAATTCCTAAAATTAATTATAAATATAATATTTATAAAAGTATTTATATAATTTTTTTTAAAAAAAAAACACAAAATATTTTTATTGAAAACTTTAATTATTTATCTTTCCAAATCACTAATATAATAGTTTTAGTCCCAAGTATTTTTTTAATTAAGAAAATATCAAAAGACATTATTCATATTAAGTAAAAATAAACCTAATATCTCATGGTAATTTATAAGTAAAAATAAACATTCCAAACAGCATTTCCATTACTAGACCTGACAAACAAGTCCACATAATTGGATTTCACCTCGCCCATATGAGTTGGGATAAAAAAAAGCCAACACGACCAAAAAAATTCTTTCTTAAAAAGCTTACAGGGCTAAATACCTCCAAGTCCTATGAGTCAGAGCTAGCCCATAAACTTTCCCTTTTACAAAATTTTATGTATGATTTGTGTAATTCTCTAACCCTAAATACCTATAAGGAAAGAACTAAACAACGAAACTAAGGAACATGATGGTAACACCCACTTTTTCCAAATTGGCTTTGGCTTCTAGAAAGAACTTAATTATCAACTACGTATTTGTATTATATGTATATAGCTGCATGTAAATTATTATAAAATAATAATTAAAAAAAGTTAATTGTAAGAGGGAAAAGAAAACGAAAACAAGAATAACATATTTGCATAATTAGAAATTATATTATCATCTAATCTCTTTATACTGAATTTATAACATTATTTTTATATGACACAACTCAACAACAAGCTGAAATAGAATAAACCTGTATTCCAGAAAATCATAATTGGAGGCCCTACACTACCACTCAAAAGCAATGTCGATTAGAAGAGTATCTATGAAATACCTCTTTATGTTAACCTTCAATATCAGCCAAATCAATCACCATTCCAACACATCCAATGTTAAATTTAAACATAAAACATAATGTCACATTGAATCGTGAAACACATTAAACATTAAAAGACACAAACCTTAAAAATTTTGAATTCAAGAATCTATCGTACAAGTAAGTTTGGCTGTTTTATCATACAAGTAAGTTAATACTGAAACAAAGCACACATAAAAACTAAATTGTTGTATCTCATAATTAACCAAGAATCAAGAATGTGAAATGGGAAAGTTACCTGTTCTTGTGAAGAGGATGTTACATATGCATTATGCTAACATGAAAAGTTGTGCCTGCTTTTTGATTTTGCCAAGAAGGAGATTGTCCTCCATTTCCTAATCCTATCTCAGGGGAAATTAGAGCTAACAATTCAGTGCCTTTCTGACAAGTGAATACAACCATCGAACCAAACAAGAAAATATGTTCTATGGATTCATGTCTACATAATACCGCTCAGAAAGACCCTCATAATACAAAGCACCCAAGCCACAGTAGCAGAAAAGTTCACATCACTAAAATCTACATGAGCACATAATTTAAACAAGACACCAGATCACAAACATATAATAAAACTGACATTGAAAGTCAGCATTCACAGGTTCGGACGTTCCAAAAGGACAAAGCAACTTACATCTTCTTACCTCCCTCCTTTTGCACATGGGAATCTGAACCAACACCATCGGGAAATCCTCCGAGCTAATACCCACAGCATCGTAATCCACACTTGCCACAGGCTTGAGCCTCTGAAACTTGATCCAGAAGCATCCCAAGATCAAAACGACCTTGTCCACCGACTGCACGATGAACAAAATGCTATACAAATTTGCCAGGCTTTGCAACGGTGGCGACTGGTACTGAGCACGGACGTCGACCCATAAGAAAACGAGGAGCATGCCTAGGACGTCGCTGGGACCGGGGCGCCTAAAATGCGACCCTTGAAATATGCAACAAGCTCGAACGCCAAGAGCACAATCACCACCACGAGGAAGACGCGGATCGCGTGGTAGAACCGTGATGAGTCGCCCCGCAGTGACGTTGAGTCCGCGATCCGGCGGTGCGTCGTGCGGTCGAGGTGGAAGACGCCGTCGTAGAGCCAAACAAGCGAGGCGGCGAACTGCTGGCATTTGAGAAGGCATACCCAGGAGAGCTGGCGGGCGCTCCGGGAGCGTTTTTTTCTGTATGCGACGGATGAGTCAATGTCGAGGGCGGTGAAAGGAGGCGGAGAGTCGAAGTGGGAGTTGTTGAGGAGAAGAGGGAGAGGGAGGGAGCCAAGGCGTTGGATTTGTTGTAAAAGTTGACAAAAGTAGAATAAAGATCACAAACAATATATTTCCTGAGGCGTGTAGATCACTGTCCTTAAGGACTTATCCGCGGTGTATTGCGTAAGTCCCCAGGATACAACAGAAACTTCTCAGAATTTCTGAAGATCTTATCCGCGGTGTATTGCGTAAGTCCCCAGGATACAACAGAAACTTCTCAGAATTTCTGAAGATTTCAGAACTAGCAAGGATCTCTTAGAGACAATAAATAAACCCAGAATATTTTAAGGAATAAAAGACAAGAGAGAAAACAAAAGAATAATTAGAGAATGAGAGGAAGAGAAGAGTGTGAAAAGATGTGTCTTTGAAATGGACGAAAGTGCTCTATTTAGACAGTTGCTCCCTCCACCACCACCAAATGCTCCATGCACCACCCCATAGCAATTTTGTCCTTCTCTAAAACAGATGTCAACATCCGTTTCACCTTCAACGGATGTTGACATCTGTCTGTTCACATATTTTATATTTGGGAGTTATTTCCTGCACCACCACAGACTTCTTCCTGGATTACCCATTCCACAATTATCCTTCAATAAAAATGAGACTACCATAGTTAAAACGTAAAAAAAAAATACGTTGACAAATATCAATATCCGTTACGGCCAAACGGACATGGGATATCTGAATATCCATATCCGTTGAAGGCCAAACCAATTTTGACATCCGTTTTGGCCTTTAACGGTTCTCACTGCTAGCAACTTCCATCTGCTCAGCTTGGAGCTCTTTAGAGTACAGTTTCTCTCTTAATAAGCTCCAACAATAAAGAAAAGACATTGTCTGCAAACTCCTTACTAAACCCTCAGTGCCGCTTTTGAGCCCCTGAATTTTAGTTTCAGATTCAACAATAAATTGCCCATCTAAACCATTTCCAATCACTTCTTGATCCAACTGGACATTTTGGCGAAGATGGTTTCCTTTACCTTTAACGAATTCTAGTAAATTTGAACATAGGTATGTGCTTTCATTTAGCATTGTTAGGCCTTGATTTTGAAGGCAGTAGGTATGGAAATGGAAAGAAGGAGGGACGAGTGGTGGGTGTGAGGATAGGTGACGGGAAAGATAAGAAGAAGAGAGAGGGGGTGGGTGTGTGTGGTGTACACTGAGGATATAAAATTAGAGTTTTTAATTAAAAGTATAAAAAGTTAATGGTAAAAGTAAAAAAAGTAACTTAAGGATATTTTTGGAAAAAAATAAATTGAGGAGGTATCCGAAGAAGGCTGTGGTGGTGGAGGGAGCAACTTCCCTCTATTTATAAAGTGTGAAACCAAAAAAGATTGACCCAAGGCCCAAAGCTAACGGGAAAAATCCCATGCCTTATGATTTCCACATTGTTCTATTTACTGATGAATCCCGAGTCTTATGCATCAAATATACGAACGTTGCAAAAAAAAAAACATTGACAAGTCAAGATATTTGGAAGCACGAAAACTGCAGAGAAGATGCATATTAAAATATGAGACATTTTGCAATATCGAAACTACTTTTATAACAGGATTTCGATGAAAGTTTATAATATTTTGGACCCAGGGACCAAGCCGAACCTAATTCATTCACCGCCCTCGTTTGATGGGCTAAGTATAAAAGAGATCACGTTCAGCCTCTGGCCTAAAAAAAACTGCAGCTTTATCCATTACCAGAATCACTGACAATGTTTGACGTATCAGGACTAATTGCGAACTGAAATTGCACAAATGTTCTCTCCACCACCACCAAATTATCTCTTACACCCAGAAAGATGATTTGGACAGGTTTACCTTTAAAAAAAATATTCAATTCGGCACCCAGAAAAAGATTTTAAAGGCCTTTTTCAAGTTGAAGAGTGTTGTACAAATAAATTCTGCAACAAGAAATTTTCTTATGTTCATAAAAAATGAATATAATTATAAAAAATAAATGTTGTTTGACTGAAAAAATTCACAGAGAAAAGCAATGAATTAGCTAAGAGAAGTTTCGGAGATCTATCTGCCTATAGCCATCTTCAAAGACGTCAAGATCTTTTGAAAAATTTGATGGAATTGCAGCGGTCCGTCGCGTCTCCATCTATGCAATTTTAAAGATTCAAAATTTGTAATGATATATACTGTAATAAATTTTGAATAAAATAAGTTCTCAATTTTTCCTAATGCCATCACCATTAGAGTTTGGAATTGAATTTTTGTTTGTTAATTTTGTGACTAGAGTTTTTTGAATTGGAAATTTTGCAATTGGGGATTAGGGTCTTTAAATTGAGATTTTGTCTCTGTTTTTGCATTTCGAAACTATTGGGTTTTAATTGATCCTGTAAGACGGATTAAAACAGAATAGTTTTTCCTTGTTTTAATACAGAAACTATATAAAAACCACCTTTGTAAGCACAGAAATAGGAGAGTAATTAGAAATTAAATTCATAAAAAACCTAATATTTGGTTGTATGTTGTATTACAGAGTAAGCAAAAGACATTATTATACTGCATAATCTTCATATCATTATTTGACAAAACAGAATAATACATGCTGTAAGGTCCAAAGTCTAGTTATAAGTTTACAACAAAGATAACAACCATTGATATCTCTAAGAGATTTATTACAACACAGACACTGAAATAGGAAATAGGCAAAGAAGAGTCATAAGGCCAGAGAGAAATTTGGCATGCATGCATATTATGGAATGGGATATATGACCACTTTCCCAGTAGCTCTGTTAGTCTTCAAATATGAAAATGCTTCCACTGTCTGAGAAAAAGGAAAGGGACTCTTAGGATCCAATATTGGCTTCACCTTTCCACTCTCCAAGTAAGGTCTCAATTTCTCCAGCAAATCACCATCAGAAGTCAGCAAGAAAGGGATAGCTGGTGGAGTTGCAGGTGCCACTATTGTCACAACTTTACCACCTTCTTTAACACCCTTCAATGCTCTTTCACTTTGCCCTGTGTAATTATGATATCAACAATGTTTAAGACACCAATATTCAAAAATATTATGTTAACAGATTCATGTAAAGAAATTGAACACTGGAGATGAATCCAAATAACTTACCTACTGCATCGTACACCACATCAAACTTCTCTGCAAGTTCTTCAAAGTTCTCTTTTGTGTAGTCTATAGGCAAGTCTGCTCCCAAGTTTCTCAACAATTCCAGTTTTCCAGTACTACCAGTAGCTGCTATCTTAGATGCACCAAATATATGCTTGGCGATCTATCTCATGAAACACACACATATAGAATGCAATTAGCTTTCCATTAGAGTATATGCAATGTTATATTGAGTACAAAGAGGTAAAAGATAGTGAGAGTAATAGATGAGCAAAAGATGAATTTTTGGCTAAAATTTCAAACCTGAATAACAAGGGATCCAACTCCACCAGCTCCTCCCAGAACAAGTATAGATTTGCCAGCAGAGAACTGAGCAGTTTCAAGTCCTTGATAAGCAGTTATGATTGCCAAAGGGAGGCTTGCAGCTTCAACAAAACTCAAATTGGAGGGTTTGTGAGCCAATACTTTCTCTTCAACTGCAGTATATTCAGCTAAACTGCCAATAGTCTTTGGATGGTCCAGAGTAATCTCATTGATGTCACCATAAACTTCATCTCCAACCTTAAATTTCTTCACTTGATTTCCCACTTTCACCACCACACCAGCAACATCGTACCCTGGTGCAGTCTTCTCACCACAAAATGAGATTAAAGAAAACAAAAAGGTTATGCTAGATTGAAAAGTTTGGCATAATTAACTAAGACAGAGTTAAGAGAAACATAGTTACTGGTAAAGGAGAGTCAATGTCCTTGAAATGACCAAGAGCTCTCTTATAATCTACTGGATTAATGGCTGCAGCCACAACTTTGATGAGCACTTGGTTTTCCATGAGGTGTGGTGTGGGCACATTAGGATCAAACTTGAGAACCTCTTCTATGTTCCCATATTCAGAGTAGATCCAAGCTCTCATGTGAGATGGAATACTTGTCATGGTATTGTGAAGAGTCAATAATAAAATCCTTTGAGAGTGTTTGTTTGGAGTGAAAGAGATAAAAGGGTAACGAAGAGGATGGGAAGATTATGCAAAACGACATATGCTATTTATAGCATGCAACATGATTTCTATTTTTGGAAAACTGCTTAGATTATTCCTTTTTTTTATGCCAAGTGATGATTTGTGTCATGACATCATATCAAAGAAACCAAGAACCATTTCCTCTTTTACTTTCTTTGTTTCCTTTTAGGACAACATCACCTTGCATGCAGACGATTTTCCAGCAATATTCGTGATGTTTTGCCCATCTTCTTTGACGGATCGGTGTTCTTGGTTGTGGTGAAGGGGTTATAATCAAGGACAATGATATTTGGTACATCTTTGAATTGCAAATATTTATTAAATACTGTGCATTTTTCTTTATTTATCTTTCTTATAGCACCTTTTATTATATTTATATAATTTTTTTTCTATTTCTTTTTTCAGTTGGTATACATAAATTGTCAGAAATAATTTTAGTAGAATAAAATAGTGTAAGAAAAGAAAGGACATAATAAAGTGTATGTATAATGTTACGTAAGGTATGACGCATGAAGAGAGGAGTCCATTTCGGTGGCGATCCTTATTAATTTCTTTTCTAACGCAAAACAGAATAATACTGTTACGTCAAATCAGAGAAAATACAAAAGTTTATCTGCCTTGATTTTATGGAAGACATTTATGAGAAGCGTAAAGAAAAATAAATAAAAATAAATAAAAATAAGTTACAAATAGAAATAGTTGTATACATGTATAATTATACTATGTTCTTTTTTTCAAAATTGGGTTTAGAGGTTAAATTACACACCAGATTTAAAAAAATTACGAATGCAGTGGGAGGTAACGTTTTTATATAAAGAAATCGTATACCTCAAACTTCGATGCATCATAATTTCGTATCGTTGTCGTATTAGAATTAATGTGAGTGTAAAATCACTTCAAACAATAACTGTTTATTATACCAACAATATAAATATAAATGACTCTTATTAACAAGTGTATTCTTTTTATCAAAATTTTGATAACTCTTATTAAGAATTGTATTCATAAATCTTTTTTCTTTTTCCGACAATAATACCGTTCCTTTTATCAATATCTTTTTTTAACTCCATTTAAAATACTTACACCGAATGATATCAGCGAAATCAATCTATTATTCAACACAAAAAAATAACAACAATATTATTATCAACAAATATTTTTATCAAAAATAATTAAATATGCTATTATTAATATAATCTTATAGTTAAGATAATCCAAAATTGTATTCTAGCATTTTTTAAAATTATTGTCTTTTTTATCATCATCATTTTACAATAATTGCAAATGGACATTATTTCAATTCTCCTTTAAAATGGACATTATTTCAATTCTCCTTTAAAATGGACATTATTTCAATTCTCCTTTAACCATTACCATGTAAGGAATGACAAATTCAATATCAACAAAGACAAAGAAGATGGACAATCAGACATACCTTATTAAGCAACAAACACGATTTCTGTATCAGGGAAGACTTTGCAAAATCAATAAAAAATCTCACAAAAAAACTCAGTTCACAAACCCTATTTCAAAAACTCTTTTTATGGCCGATTTTAGTTCTAGTATACAATTGATTTCAGTTCTAGTATACAATTAATTAGAATAATTCCACCTAATTGGAGAGACCACGTAAAAAAAACAAATTTCTCGTTCAAACACTGCTAACATGTACAATCTACCTTTAACAACTTAGACGACGTGATGAAAAATTATTAAATTAAATATAAATTAAGAAAATTAAAACCACATTAAATATCCAAAAAACAATAATAAATCTCACATTAAATAAAGCCGACGAAAATAAAAATCAAGTATTTAAACCTTAAATTAATAACACAAGTTCCGTAGTACTAAATACTTTTAGAATGATTGTACTGTGATGCTCTCTTATTTACATTGGGAGTTTTTTCATGTAAACACTTCACATAGTTTGGTTCTTCTATGGTATGCCTAGGGATGACCAGTTCATACAGCAATACTTGTGCCTTTTATCAGAACAAGAATACTCATATAACTACTAAAAAGATTATAGATATATAGTTATGTTTGGCGTTCACTTCATCTATGTGAAACAGAAAGCAACATGGTTAGATTTTATAATGAAGCCTTTATTTTCCTGGCAAAATTTGTGAGTGCTCCAGCGGCATTTGCAGAAGTGGCTGGATTGATGGCTTTCCAAATCACAGAGACATTCCTAACAGTGTTAACAGCATGTCCTGCACTTGCCAACACAGCCTCTCCTGCTTCTTCGCCAAACCTGTTGCCAAACCATCCATTTTAGCTAAGGTTACATTTATGTATCCACAACATAGGTGTTCAACATAGGGTGTATTTGTTTTCCTATTTAAACTGTTCAAAACTAAAAGGTTCAAGGTGTATAATTTAAGTCATCATCACAATGGAAAAAAGTGTTGTCCAAGTTACTTAGAGTTCAATTTCAGGCATAAATATGTCAATGCGTATTCACTATAAATTTTGGCTATATTATTTTTCAAGCAATATAATAATAATAATAATACCGGTTAGAAACCATTCTGGTTGCAGCTTTGGAGGTGGCAGAAAAGGTTTGCTTTTCAGCAGCTTCAGCTGCTTCAAAAACTCTAGCTGTCATTAGAAACAGAGATCAAGTTGATGGTGCTTGTTTAAAAGAATGAGATAAGCTTACGGTGCTTATTTAGGTATCCAAGACAGCAACAATAAGGATCTTAAACTTTGGTTTGTTTGACAAGTGTTACTTACTGACTGAATCAAGGGAAGCCAATGGCACCTCTGTAGGAAGCATCTTTAGTAATGCCTGTCCTGGTTGGGATTTAAGAACACGAGTCATCACTGATCCACTCGTTGTTGCAACACCATCAAGCAAAGATTTGGTTAACTTTTCTGTCATATTTGTCAGCTCTCTCACACTAGATTGCAAACATGAAAAGTAATGCAACTTAGTTTGTAATTGTACATATATGAAAATGGAAAGTTCTTATAGTCAATACTTTAATCCTTAAACATGAACTCATGACATAGTATAACTCAATCTCATCACATGTTTCAGTACCGTTTGAGGTTTTCGTTCATTCCACTGTTCTTTGTGGCATCATTCCTGTTGTTCATACTTTGTCTGACCAGGTTAGCATTGTTCTTTTCTGCAGCACTGTTTAGGATCGCTTCCCCCATTTTCTGGACCTGCTTTTCTTAACACGTTTTTGATGAAAAGCATAATGATTTATTTATTTCTTTCCAAATGAGGGGAAAAAGAACAAAGCATATACCTCAAATTTTATTCTAAGCCAAGCTGTTGACTGAAAATCTCATACTTCATTATTTTCATAAATAAGGACCTTGAT
This sequence comes from Vigna umbellata, assembly GCF_029865625.1. Taxonomy (NCBI): domain Eukaryota; kingdom Viridiplantae; phylum Streptophyta; class Magnoliopsida; order Fabales; family Fabaceae; genus Vigna; species Vigna umbellata. Next base: position 34,868,004 of record NC_142168.1, read on the forward strand.
GCACCATACTCACAACTCAAAAGTCTCACATTCAATTTGACTTTAACACAACATAGTCAATGTTTCAATCCCACTCAATCTTCCTAACATCAAGATTTCATATTGTAAGAACTAAGGAGTAATATAAGAGAAACACCAAAACATTTCATATTCTAACACAACATAGTCAATGCTTTTTCATCGAATGAAAAAAGTTATATTGAATTATGCTAACAACCTACTTTTAAACTGAACCCATTTAAACATAAATCATCTCAACTCAAAATCATTTTTAACCATAATGAAACAATTGTTTTGGTAAGTTGAAAGAAAGCAAAACAGAAAAAGAAAAACCAGTAAAGTGCTGGTGTTATTCAACAGATAAATCAAACCAAACCTGATTGGTGTAAGCATTGCTGCACATGAAGATACCCTTAACAATCTGACCAGTCCCTCCTGCAATGACCCTGGCAAGAAAGTGGTTGTAATCCTTAACCCTTGGGGCAAAATCCTCCCAATCAAGGTCACTCTTCTTGCTCCTTTCCAACCCAGAAAAGCAACAATGATCCTTCAGAAAAGAATCCAGCATCCCCATGTTCCCATAACACTGTTCTGGAAAGGTCACACCATAGCTCATAGGCTCACCACCGTCTTTCACAGGCAGAAAAAAGAGGTAGAGAAGATCATTCACCTTTACCACTGGCTCGTCCTTTGTCAAGGGCCACTGAAAACTGGCTCCGACTTTTATGACCGTTGCTAGTGCCACGTTCTGCTGCATCACCCTCATGATTGTGAAGTGCCCTTGACCCAGTTCAAGGGCTTCTCCTTCGTCCATCAGGTGAACTTTGCATCCTGGTATCTGTACCACAAGATCTTGTGTGGGAGTTTTGGGTTTCTGCAACTCTTGAAAACCTGCATGGGGTATGGAGCTTTTATATTGTGGCTGCACCTTGGAGGCTGGGCAACTCATCTCTGTTTTTGCTCTGTTTGCCATGTTCTTTCTTTGGGGTGTTAATGGAGATGGATTTGTCAACAGAAGGTTTTTCTTCAGGAAAATGATAACTCCTTTTTCTCCCAAAAGTATCTTCTTTTTCTGAGATGTTTTCCTCCACCTCCATGTATTTTTCCTACATCTCCAACTTTACCAAAATTTTTAGTGAATTCTCAGTATTATAAATCTTCTTTTTGATATCGATAATATCCTTTTCATCAATGTTTTGTTTTGAATATCACTTGAAATAATTATACCAATGACACTAGATAAATAATTCTATTATTCAACATAAAAATTAATAAAGATAATGTTAATTACAATAAATATTTCCACTAAAAATAATTAAATATGTTATTATTAATCTTGTAGCTAGTTAGGATAATTTTAAAATTATCTCTCAACATTTTTTTAAGTTATTGTCATTCTTATCATTGTCATGTTATCACAATTATAAATAAGAATTATCTCAATTTTTCTTGAATGATCACTATTATAAGGAATAACAAATTTGATGTCTTCGACTATTGCAACAAGACGAAGAAGATTGACAACTAAACCAACCTCACCAAGTAACAAACACAATTTTTATCTAGGGGAGGACTTTGTAAAATCAGTAAAAATTTCACGAAAAAACTCGTGCACTTTACAAACTCTAGTTCAAAAACCCTTTTTATGACCAATTTCGATTCTAATATACAATTAATTAAATTAATTTCACATAACACTATGTTGGACATGCCGCGTAAGAAAAAAGTAAACACCTCATTCAAACACGGCCAACATGTACCATATGTTCTTAACAATTAGACGACGTAAAAAATGACTAAATTAAATATAAATTACAAAAATTGTAACCACGTTGAACATAAAAAAAATTAATTTCTCATCAAAAAAAGTCGACGAAAATAGAAACCAAAAGATATTTAAACCTTAAATTAATAACACAAGTTACATAGTACTAAACACTTTAGAATGGTTTTACTCTCATGCTCTCTTACTTACATTAGGAGTTTTTTCATATAAACACTTCACATTGTTTGGTTCTTCTATGATGTCACTATAAGAAAAAAAAGGTATATTATTGAATTACCTTAAGTTTAAAGTTTATCTTTTAAAGTAGGTTAAGTATATTTTTAGTTCTTGAATTTATATACAAAATTAAAATCCATTCATCTTTCAAAGTGTGATACATTTTGGTTTCCAAACTTTAAAAATGAATGGATATAGTTCCTTTAATCTTAATTTCCTTTGTACTTGTTAAATGGTGTTCTATACTTGGATTTGATTTAAAGGTGCCAAAATGGTGCAAACAACTCAAACTCATCCTAAAATGTGTTTGACACATTAAAAAAATTTAATGTAATTGGATTATGAGAACTATATCCATATTCATTGTTAAGGTTTGAGAATCAAAATGTATCAAAGTTTAAGACTAGAATAAATCTTAATTTTATATCCAAGTTTAGGGACTAAAAATATATTTAACCCTTTAAAATATTATTAGTATCATTCAAGTTTAAAGTTCATATTAACCATAAATAAGAACAATTATTGATGTTGGACCCAAAATGGTAGATTTTCAAAATAACTCCTCTTAATGGTTGTGATACTCTCAAAGAAAATAAGATTTATATAAAGAAATTATTTGTTGTTCTATAAAATGAAAGATTTGTTTTGGAATTTCTTTGGTAGGTGATGTTCATTTTTATGTAAAAGGTAAGATACTAATCCCCCGAAATAATATATTGTTCTAATTTGACATTTTTTTTCCTATTCGGATTCAGTATAACATTCCGCACTATAATAGAAAAAGCTAAGTGTTTATGTGAGTATTTGGTGAGATAATGCATGGGCATGCCAATTTCTCTACTCTGGCCCTGTTCTCTTGAGTGGATTTGAGGGAATGGATTTGAGGGGATTTGAGAGGATTTGAAGATAATTTTTTTTATCGTTTTTTTGAGCAAATTTGGAGGTAAATGAGAGTGAATTTAAAAATAATTTTTTTAAATATGTCATGTCAATACAATTCTATACTAATTCTCACAAATTTTATTTTCAAATTCACTCTCATTTACCTCCAAATTCGCTTAAAAAAACGATAAAAAAAATTATTTTCAAATCTTCTCAAATCCCCTCAAATCCATTCCCTCAAATCCACTCAAGAGAACAGGGCATAAGTGTTACTTTGGATATTTTCCATTTCTATTTCTCTTCTAAAAGGTTTATGCATTATGATTTGCTTAAGTTCTTGCTCATGGGATGCTTCCTAAACAATTCTTTCTCTCATCCATGCTCCTCTTATTTTGTTTTTATGATTTAAGATGACAAACAACCTAAGAAACCTATGGCTTAATGGTATATCTCCCACCCATTTATTTTCCTAAAATTTGATTTTATTTCCTTTTTCCACAATGTAACCTGTTATTAAAACCAATTATTTTGTTGTCCTACCTCACATACCTTGTGCAAGTCACTCCAATATCATGATTCTTCCTTCACTTTTTGTATTAGTATTTAAATTCCTCCATGATCCACACATGAATTCCAATATTTTCAACCACAATCTTTGCTTTTCCACTTCTAGTGTCATATGTTGTTATTTGTTAAATTTATGATTGTCCTTCCTCCTTTAGAAATATGTTGTTATTTGTTAAATTTATGATTAGATGTATGTTTTTGCTTAGCTGCACAACATGCAAACAAGATCAAATCAATTTTAAATGTTGTATTTGGTTCAAATTCTATTAGTTGCATTGTACTATATAAATACTAAAACTCACTACTCACACAGTTTCCATGTAATTGATTTAAACTTAGGTTAAGTTAAAATTAATATATTTATTTTAAAAGTAAGGTTAAAGTAAAATACAGTATAAGCTTTTTAATCAGGAGAAGCTATTTAAAGTTGGTTAAATCAGTAATCGAGTCCTCTATGTAAAATTAAATACATGAACATTTACTTTAAATCGCGTTACTAGTCATTATGAAAAATTTAACTTAAAAAAAACCTAAAACTTGTTAAATATTTTAAAATTAATTTTACATTCAAAATCAACTCTTCAACGGCAAAGTAAACATATATATATATATATATATATATATATATATATATATATATATATATATATGAACATTACTTTAAATCACTTTAAATGACAACGTGATTACGAGAAATTCAACTTTGAAACCAAACACTTATAATGTTGAATAGTTTATGAAAAACTTGTGTTCTTCTGTCTCCATATACAAAACCGAAACGTGCTAGAAAAATTCATTTTCTTCTTAAACCAGAAAGCAGAAAACCATAACGAGATTTGCTTTTGAAAATTTGAGCATTTGATTATCCAGAAGTGATAAAACTTCATCAATGTTCAGACATGCAGCTGTTTTTGTGTACTTGACACTTCATGACTATGTATATAATTATGATATAGAGTAATGTTGCATAGATAGATAAACTAGTTGAATCTGCAAAAGATGAAAGCTGAAACAATAGAAGAAGATGCAAAGGCCACAAACGCAATGAAGGATAAAGCAATAGATGCCTTCGCAATTTCCAAGAACTTGTCTCCATCTGGAACTTCGTTTGTCCAATAATGTGCTGTGGTCGCAGCTGAAGATGATGCCGACATTAGAAGATAGGCCATGACCTGAAGTTTTTCAACCCATCAAAGACCATTCTTAATTAGTATGTGATAAAATATATGCCATGATCCATGAACTATAAACTAAAAATAGTTACCTAGAGGTCGAAGAATATCCATATAACATGCATGCATGCATTGCCACCATAGACACGAAAATTTTTTCCATTTTTAAGACACATAGGAGATTTATTAAACAACTAATTACATGAAAGCATTTTATGCATTAAATTTGTTTACAATATTTCTATAATGATATTTTTTTACGTGAGTTCCTTCGTATTAACACATCCTATTGAAACAAATTACTTATTTGTACCCTCGTTCATCATAATAAGATATATTAGTGTGATTTTTCATTAAAAAAACTTTTAACACAAGAATTAATTGTTTATAATATTTTCATAATAATAGTAATAATATTGAGGTGAATTCCTTGATACTAGCGCATTCTATTATAATTAACGTAAATATCTCTTACTTATACTTTTGTTCATCATAATAAAACATGTTTGTTTTACTTTTCATTAAAATGACTTTTAATACAAGAATTAGTTTAAGTCGGTCACCAAAATAAAGTTTCAATTTTAATAGGAGATTTAATGAAAAAATACACTAACAATAAGATATAAGTCTAATTCAAGTAATGAATTGACCTCATTTCAAATTCAAAACCTTAAAAAGTTAGGTTTATTAAAACCTTAAAAAATTAGGCTTATAAGTTCTTATTATATGTTGTTGAATTTTCTCAATTATAGTAATAGTGTGACTTAACTCACGCTTACTCTTAGAATAACACGTTTTACCAATTAATAATATTACAAGAGAAATGTGAATCACAAATAATTTGTATTAATTAAATATTTTGCAATAGGGTGTTTCATAATAGTTTTAAAAGACTATTAATTATTACTTTGAAATGGATAAACAGAAAAGAATGTTTTAACTAGAGAGCACGTTATTGTTGAATTAATACATTCTTTTCTTTAATGTCGTTGCTTATTATCCAGATTATGAAGATAAAACTCTGATTCTGATTCAAAAATTATCTTTCCCTTGCAGAATTCTGAGTAGCATGGACCAAAATCCGACTACGTACTGGTTTATATATAGAACTGATATAGAATGAAAATACCTGATGAACTGTGACATGATAATTTTTACCTGATCAATAGCAAAGTTGAGGTAACCACGTAGTTTGGGATTGATTGTGTGTCGTTTTGTGACGAAGTACTTTCCAAGATCAAATATTTGTAATGCAGAATACACAAATCCTATCACAGTCACTGATAAACAGAACCTAATACACAATCACACCCAAAGATTAGCGAAACCTAATGCAGCTACAACAATGGCAATTGCACCAAACAGAAGCAATCATTTTTCTATCAGATTTGCGTACTTTATGTAAAAAAAACACCAATGCTTGAGAGACTAGAGTGAACTTACTTGAATTCCTGAAACTGATACCAATGTAATTCATCAGAGTCTAATAATGGTGTTGCATAGGTAAAAGTATACCACGTGTCTGGCGGTGATTCATTCCATCTTCTTGATGGTGCTTGATGCACTTTTTTCCTTCTATCAGAAGCCAACACAGAGAATGCTAACTTGCAGAACACAAAAGCAGCAATTCTCAGACTGAGAAGAACAATGTACCACTTACTCACTTTCTTGGACACTCCATCATCATCAGCAACAGCATCACGTGCCCCTTCTTCAACTTTTTCCACAGCCATCACTGCCACACTCTTGCTACTCTTACTCACTGCCTCCTTCACGACCTTGATGGCATCATCACTCATGGACTGAGAGTGGTTAGCCACCACCATCTGAAGGTCACCGTCGCTGAAAGAGTGGTTGCTGTGAGAGTTGTTGAACGAGTCTTGAAGGGTTGGAGCTGAAGGAGGTTTTGAAATTGAGTGGTGGTGGTGCTGCTTGTGGCTTTGCTCTTTCTTCTTTGAGGGTTTTACTTCTTCTTCTTCTTCTTCTTCTGTCTTCTCTGAGTGCCTTTTCATTCTGCCACCTTTCTTTTCTTCAGATGGAGTTTCACTTTTGGTTGTGCTCATGCTCAATGTCTGATCAACAGTGCTTTTGAGATTCATAACATGCACTAGATCACTTTTTTCACTGGATATGTCTCTTGTTTGATGGATGATCAATATACACATTGTGAATGCTAGTTCATGATTATATAACTCATCAAACTACCAATTTTTAGTAATTTATTTTGTAGCTTTACTCGTTCTATATTTGTTTTTAGTAAAACTTCAAGGGAGCAAAGTAATCCATTCCCTTATAAAATCTAGAAGCTTGTCCAGATTTGTTAAAATAATATTGAATAGAGATTATCACTAATCACCATTAACAAATTAAGTCTACTAATCTGACCTTTAGAATAAGTGAAATTGCATAAAAGCAATGCATGTTTAAAATACATATCCTATGAGCTTCTGCTTCAAACGTAACACCACACAATCACTCTGCAAATTATTGGTTAAACTTAAGCCGGCCCTTAATTAAATCATTAATGTGCCCTTCTCTTCCATTACAATGTTATTTGTGCCTCCAACAAGTAAGTAAAGAACAATGCTGCTTTTTGCTTTCTTTTCTTTTCTTCTTCACATTTTTCAAATCAAACTACATTTTCACAGACACATAGAATGACAACCTTTGTTTATAAAATAAGGGTCATGATTTAAGATTTTTAATTATACAATAAATTAGATAATAAAATTTTAATTTCAACTCTGAAAGAATTCGAACATCATATATATTTAAATTTTGATATTGATTTCGAATTTGAAGTCTTAATTTTCTGTCCAATTCCTTCTTCTAAAGGTACACCAATTATTGCAACAGTTTCTAACATAACTATGGTCATAAGTAAGAGCCAAAATCAGCATTTGACATTTTGAAATTGTGATTGAGAAATGTGTAATTTTGTTTTCAAGTGGCTTTTCTTCTGCTTCAAACTTTCTTACTTAATTATGGGTTCTACGAAATGTTAGTTTATATTATTGATTCTTAACCACATTTTCTAGCATAACTATAAGTCACAAGTAAGGGACCAAATTTGTTGTTTATGCCATGAACTCCATAAGATTGGACCACTAGGTCAACTATCTATCTAATAGAATTGTGTTTAGGGTAGAATTTTGGAAATATTTAACCTAAAAGCAAGTTCTGATCTCATCGTAAATTTAATATATTCGGGATGAAATATGATTTTCGTTCTTCCAAAATTTTATGTTTGTTTTTGTTACTCTAAGACTTTTGGTACATTTTAGGTTTCAAAATAAATTAAAAAAATGTTTTATTCTGTTTAACATCTAGCATTGAGAAATCGGACGTGAACCATGTGGACTTAATGCATTGTGATCAAAATTTTCCTAACATTTGTTGCACAACTTTGTTTGATAATGTTGATCAAATTGAAAATGTATCATAACAGTCTGAGAGAATATCTGGATTGGGAGATTTGATGCATCTTCATCAAGAAGGAGAGATAGAGTACGTGGTTTTAGAGAAAACCTCGAGTTGCTATACAAACATACGTAAAATTACAAAGAACCATGATATCTTAACAACTTATTTATAATAGATTATGTGTCATTATTTTATTGGTCCGTATATTTGAAACGGACTAATCACAAGCTAGCACATATGTTGTTGTAAAAAGTTGTCAAAAAAAGTTGTTAAAAATATATTTTTCAATCACAAAATCATAATATTAGCCTATTAATATAATATATATGTGGTTAAATTAAATTTTAATTTTTCAAACAACTTTATTGAGCTAATGAAATCGTATATATAAATTTTGTGACAACTAGAATGGGTATCCGCATGTCTCATAACAAGTGACTATGTTTTAAATTTTTGTATAACCAAATATGATTTTAGGTTTAACCCATTAAATTTGTTGGCTTTTAGCGGCTTAATTCATGAATCCGTAAATACTTTAATGAAAAAGTTATACAAATAATCCATTATAACAAATTTTACATAGTTTAATAGATTGTCTTTAACAAACAAATGAAAAACATAGATATTTTAATTTCATTAATTTGTCATTTTATTCATATTATCATTTGAATCCATGCACCAATGCAATGCATAGTTGGTGGCTTTAGTGACTTTATATCCTTTTAGGTTTAATTAGTAAGTTAGTTTCATGTTTTATATTTTGGTTTGTTTTGATTGTTATATTTGATTTTTATATATGAGTTCTTATTTTTATAAAAAGATTCAAGATGATTTTCTTTTTGTTAAATTAGCGTTAATAATATTTGAAAGTGACATGTCAAAAATTATATCTGTCGCGTATTAGAATTTGGATCATTTTTTATTCTAAAATTTATCTGATTTTAACAAGTAACACCTTTTAAGCAGAAAATAACTTAAATACGTGAGTAATATTTCTAAACAACGTTAAAAACAGTTTAATAAAAGGAAACATATTGAGTTTTTTTTTAAAGAATGATTTAACTACTTTAATAAAAGGAAACACATTAAATCTTTTTTTAAAAAAGATAACTTAATTTAGTTTTTTTATTAAAAAAACATAAATATATGGACCAAAAGAATCAATCAAATATCTAAATATAAAAACTAAATTACTAAATAAATATTTTTATTAAAATTTAGAACGGTTAAATTAACAATTTTCACGAGATTATGATTAAAAATATATTAAACTAATTCTTTTCATATTTCATACATTAAAAATATATTAAATTAATTCCTTTCATATTGTTTAAAAAGGAAACATTGTAAGTTTCTATAATTAGAACATGAAATACTTAGATAAAATACTTTGTTGTTGACCTCCTTTTATTGTGAATATAATAGAACAAAATAGTTTTTTGTCTAAATCTTTAGTCATTCTTTTACTTCATTATCTGATATAAATTATAAATTAATTAAAATATAAGAAACAAAATTGAATACGTATGTCAAATTCAATCTTATTGTATCATAGCGGACCATTTCGTATGGCACAAGGGTACGAATACAAAAGCCTTTTTTCGAAGAATATAATATTTACTACTTACTTAAGTATGACTATAATAATTTTTTTTCCTCAAAAATTTTATAAATAAATAATCTTACCTTAACTCAAAAACTCGTTTCAATGTTTATTTTCTACTTCTATTATGAAGTTATTCAAACAAATCCAATATATTTTGAAAAATGTCTGAAATAACTCTTAATATATGAGATGAAACAATAAACTATGCTTAGAATAAAATTATTTATTTATTTCAATTGGCAGAAAAGATATCAATGTATAAGGTTACTCATGAACTGCATTAACCCTCCTTTATTTGTGTTAGCATTAATAAGTTTAAAACATCAAGGAAAAACGAATGGAACTTGTTCTAATCCCTAAAATAACCTAAAACTAACTAAATTAACTACCAAATAACTGGAAAAACAGGAATTATGAAATGGAACTGAAATCTAAAGCTTGGAGCAGGTTTATAAGCATGAAAACAATTGAATTAAAGCAATTACAGTAGAATTTAATAACAAAGACAGAAAATCAGAAGTAGAGTTGCAAATCAGCAAAATTGAAAACCAACGATATCAATTATATAAGTTGTGTTTCTGTTGTTTTTGATATGGAATTCATTTCTATCAAAAGAATAAGGCATATGAACATCAAAGGAACAAGAAACAACACATAAAGCGATCGAATGCAGAGAAATCACAATTAACCAAAGAACACAGTGAATGAACAACAAAAACTACAAAACTGTCAAAAACACAATAGAACTCTTATTCAAACTTGAATTCCCAGTACTTTTGATTTCCAAGAGTTACTTTGAACTTCTTGGATGAAAATATGGCCATTTTGTGCTCACTAAACTAGTGAGGTTCCTTTGCACTCACACTAGCTTAGCTTAATACAAAAGTATAAAAAACACAGAAAATCAATAGTAAGAAAAAACCATTCACTCAGCAACAATGAGAATGGGTATGATTGTAAATAGTCAAAATCCCTATGCAGATACTCCAGAGGCAAAAATATTCCTCAAAGACTAATAAAATAACACCAAACTGAAACCCACAAATCTAGGTATTTAACTTAGTTAGCTTTCACGTGCTGCAGAACAACATTATAGGCTTCATGTTCCTCCCCAAAATCCTGCAAAAATGCAAATACATAAACATCCGTATACATTGAAAGGCACTCCAAAACATCAATTCAAAAACAATCCAACGAAGCCATACCTTAACAACCACACATGAGCAACCAGTTACCTTCCTAGCCTTTCCCTCTGAATCAATCTTACACAACTGAAACAAAAATTAGTACAAGAATAAAATCCTTATGAACATTCACCAACTGAATTTAGGAATTGGGAGTAAAGCAATGCACAGAACATTACAAGCATGTGAACAAGTTTTACCAGCAGCATCTACAATAATTGTTTACATACTGATATGTAATACATTATATACTATATATTTAGTTTTCCTTATCCCGTAATTCCTAATCAAGACTAAGGGACAGTCACTACCATTCAATTCTCCGTTAAATTTATTAGCAGTGCTTACCCATGCAGTCCTTGCACATTTCTCAACCCCATTGGAATTTTCCAAAAACAATTTCCTAGATGATCAATGCCGCAACAAAAATGCTAACACTACCCGGAACAATAATAGACCATGGTAGATAGTTCACTTCATTAATTTCAACAAAAGGAATCAAAATCCCAACTCCAATTAATTAAATTAAACCACATGAAGTGATAAAATCAGTTGAGTTTTAATCATCAATGTGTTAAAATCGAAAATTGAAACTGCCAAAATCCAGGATGGGAAAAATATCCGCATATTTAAAACGGCTAGTAAACAGATTTTTAGTGGCATATCCGTAGCCAACCCGTTCTCATCTCTAACCAAATCCGTCATAATCGGTACAAAAGAGAGGAGATCAGTCCAACCATTACAACATATCAAACTAGCTTGATAGTCATTACATCGATAGTACTAACCATGAATATAAGTTCGGCAAGAAATAAACTCGATCCATACATAGCATAAGATCGATCCACTAGAGATTTTACTCTGTTTTATTTTTTCACATAGGTTTGTTTAGGATTTGTTTATTTCCAAATTTTATCTCTTCCTTTGTGAAGATGGGAGATACTTTTCTCATATTCATATTTTGGTCAAATTTCATTATTTTTAATTGACAATGCATATATTTTTGCATGATCTTTTTGGTGCATATATCTATTACTTTTTTACATTTGTGCATTTCAACCCTCAAAGAAAATTTTTGCATTTTTTTTTTCAAAAAGATCTTTAATTCAACCAAACCATTCTCACTGTCATCTAAATCGGACCAACCAGCTCTACAGTCATCTAGACTACACTAACTCGACAATAAGTTCAAGACAACACCAAACTAACCCGACAATCATTCCAATCAGACCAGACCAATAGTCATATAAACCAAAGTAGAAAAGCCTAACAATTGTCACGTTGGTAGCCCAACATACCTTCAGACTGGCCCAGCCTAGATTTTAATCAGACCAGACCCAGTTTGATAATCATTCAAACTAGACAAACTAACCCAAAAAAGTAAGGATATTAGATTTGATGACAGAAAAAAAAAATCAAAATTAGAGAAACATCTTACCAGTCCGGGAGTGACGAGTTGTAAATTACAACTCAATTTCAATTATTCTTATAAAAAACAAAATATATTTGTCTTGAAAATGAATGTCGTTGATTGCAGAAGTCAAAAAATAGTCCTATACAAAATAGACAAGTCTTATTTTACATTTTCACAAACAAATAAATCAAGTGAGGCCTTGTTGCAATCCCTGGGTGATTTCCATCAAAATGTGTTCATTCACCTACTTTTATTCGTGAATGCATTTATTTTCTTTAAGTATATACATCTACAGTTACCAACCATTTTTAAAGTAAAAAATAGATTTTCGTATGCTACAGGCCAAGCGATATAAACATTGGTTCAAAAGAAATGTAATTAAGGGCAGGTTATTACAAATTACTTGCGGCTAGAGACAAATTAAGAGAAGGTTGAAGTGAACTTAAACTTAACCATATGTTCTGGGTCAATTATAACATGATATGTTAGGGTAAGCTTAAAAGGAACGAAATTAAATGGGTTATTTCTTATATTTTATTAGTAGTAATATGGATAAACTTAGATGAATGAATATTTAGCTGATTTTATTAGCAGTAATATGGGTAAACTCAAATGGGAGAATATTTAGTAGATTTGATGAGTAGGAATATTTTGATGTTTTAAAAAAGAAAATATCAAGAATTTAATCAAAATGTATTAAGTTAAAAAATAATACGTGAGATCAAGTTAGGATAGATAAAAATAGATCGACTTGTGATCGGATAATAATAGGTCGTGTACACTGCATCTCCGTAAGTAAATTTCCATACTCAGTTGACAGGCAAAGAAAATTATAATAGTGTAAACCTACAGAAAATATGTAGAAGGTTAATAATGAGAACAAAGAAGAATGATAATGAACTTCAATATACGTTCACGACAAAAATTCACTATCAAATAAATATTACATCTCTTGCTTAACTTTACGTTTTGATTTATCGAGTTAAACTCCCAACTCTCATTTAAACAAATTGTTAGTACAATGCCCAATTATGTAGAAATAATTGTCATTATTAATTAACTTCTATAAATTACGCTTGAACTAATAATGGAGAAAATACGTGAAAAATACTTTTACTAATGAGCTCAAAACCTCGTATAGACAGACTCTCAAATGATATATGAAAGAAGCTATGATCCGATACCATTAGAGACTCTAAAATCAAACACCTATTGATGAAAACATACAAACCAGGAAGAACAAATGATCTTGAATCATCATACTATCTTCAATTATCAGATTATATGAAACTATCAAACGATCTATAGTATCATATCACAAAGGAATCTTAACAAGAATTATTTATGTATGTTCATAATAAAGGTGGTACAATAAAAGAAATTTGTGCACGTTACCTTACAATCAGTAGATAATAGATTTTAATAGCTTTTCATGAAAATTAAACATTAAATTACGCTTATTTTACTTTGAATATATCAATACGATGATGTTATAAGGATGAATCATACCATTGAGAACACTAAATTTTGTATTGATGGATATTTACTAGACATCGATGAAAATAAATATAGCAAACAACCTTCAAACGACAATGGCTATCAAGACAATAACCTTCAAATGTATATATTGACAATAACTTTTTTTTATTACGCCCAAAAAGGACAATCTTTCACTAACAAGGACCTACACAAAATACAAAATGCTATACGTATCTTTTGTTTCGCTAATACAAAATACTTTACACAAATTAATCCTATCAAAATATTATACGTATCTACCATTTATATCCACTTGAAAACACAATAATATGTTAACAAAAATCAATTCTATCGTTCACAATACCACATTTTTTTAAAGGATCAAAATAAATTATTTAGGAACGAAATATGAATTTTCAGAATTTTATAATCACGAAAAACATCATTTACCTCAATATTTATAAATCAACAAATTTATCATAAATGGTGGTTTGAATTTAGTGTATTTTACTGTGTCCGTGCCTAACTTTCTTTCTCCTTTTTATTGTCAAAATTGTTTTTATCATGTTTTAAGTTACAAATTGAATCGTTTAAGCTTCGAGAAATCTAGAAAAAGAACCACGAAGAAACTAGCACTTTGATTTAATGAACATGAAATGTATTTGTTTATCAAAATAACCTCGAACAGAACGAGAAAATCTAAAGATGAAATGAATTCATGTACTATTTTCTGCCTATAAAAATTATCCAAACGAATTTCTTACTCAGACCCAACTAACTTTTACATAAGAAATGAACGGAATTTTCAATTAATGAGAAATAAATCAATAAAACACAGTCACGAAACAATGGATTGGATGAGTTCACAACACTCAGACCGTATGATGATTTCTTCTTTTGCATACAACACGGGTAATACATATCAAATTATCAATAATCATCAAAACCTAGACACAAAATCCGAGCAATCCAGTTACACTTATATGCAATGTTCCAATAAATTTATTTTACGTTGCATCAATTACTGATTATCCATATGGGGGAAAGTCAATATTCCACAATCACGGATTGCAGAAATTCCTATGCAACAGCTCCAGTAAGGTAGCTATTTAACGAAACTGATTTTACATTGTACAGATAAACAAGCTGTCGGTAGCTAAGGACCAGATCAGTGGTCATGACTCAGTAAAGAAGAATTCATGAGCTTCACGATATCGTTCCAAGACAACATTAAAGAGGGGATGGATAGGTTCTAATAGATTAGAGTAGGGGCCCAATACTAGCTTAGGAAGAGGTGGAGAATTGGGGTGCTTTGACCAGCTATATTGGCACAATGAGAGCCCACTTAAACAGTAACATGTGTGATAATGATCTCTACGTTTACCTGGTTTGTCTCTCAATCCACCTTCTTGCTCCTACATCATGTAAAATAGAAATGCAAATTTAAAAAAAAAAATGAAGTTAGTAATGGAAGTGCAAAGGTAGAATTGGTTGAAGAAAGGATATAAATCAAATGTCAGAGAATGGAGGATGGTCTAATCAGGAAAATATCAGTTACCAAATTTTAAACTTAGCTTTTCAACCGTAGGAAAATAAGTCAACTGATTCAATACCCTTTTTGTTTTGGCAAAATGTCAAATGATTTAACTAAGATTTTGATCATGTTAAAGTTCACACATATATTTAAAATCACCAACTGTAATCCGTCTTTGGACGCTTACAGAACAAATGTAAGACGATCAAACTTTCAAATGTTCAAACTAGTGGACAAGATGAAAACATACAAAATTGAATTCTCATTTCAAGCTTTCAAGGACTCGACAAGGCATATTTAAGCGAGAAATTAGAAATATGAGGATTAAGATACCAAAGATGTGGATAAACTGCAGACCTGGGCACACAAGAGAATGTATTGCTGTAAAGCAATACTGTGAAAAAGTGGTTCTTGTGCTCTCCACTCATTAATAAATTTATAAGCAATGTTTTTAAGATCAGTTGAACCAGATTCTATAGCACCTGCGAGAATTAGAATTTAAAGAAGTATCAATATCATTAGAAATGAAATTAGAAAGAATATAGATATTAAAGTCAACATAACTCATGAGTACCACGGTAAGTTGCATGAGTAGAGGTTCCAGCCAAACTTTCTTTATCTTCAGATACATTAGATATCGAAAAAATCTGTGAGGTCTCTTCCATTTGTTTGTCAATAATAGAATATAATCTTTGCAATAGTGCAACAGCACCTCCCTGAATACATTCAAGTTTCAATCCAACTATATTACAAAGGTTGATTTATAAAGTGTAAAATGCCAATCACCTGCCAAAAGGAATAGCATCCATCCACTAATTTATTTGTTCTTCCCTGGAATCCACATTCCTTACCTTGCCGGCATACCACCCAGTCCTAATGCAAAGCCACAGATGATTAAATCATTAACATCAGCTGTGGACAACTTCAAAAGGTCACATGAATAATTGGAAGCTAATAAATAGGAAAGAAACAATTCTCTTACAATTAACCGAGGCAGATCCAAGCGACTAGCCTCACCAATCAGAATCATTGCAGCTAATCCACAGAAGGTGTACCTGACAAACAAATTGCCAAAAATAAGAATGCTTTGCATACCTCCTTTCGGTTTTAATTCCGCCTATCTTGCTGAAGAGGTAAAATAAGAGGAAGGGAGGGTGAGAGAAAGAGATGATGATACATACCCCCCATGAGCCTCAGAACCAGGCTCGCCTCCAATGCCACCCTCATATGTTTGACAGCTGCAGAAAAGCACCAGATTATAAGGCATGTGTTTACATAACTTTATATAACAATTATAAAAGAAGTAATTATATTGTAATTAGAGGAAAATCTTCCTAATTAGAGAAAATATCCATAGAATCTTCCTAATTAGAACCCATTAATTATTTCACTTTCAGCTGATCATTGAACTGATAAAGCCACGGATAGATGGATGAGTAATTAGCTATCTAAATAATGTCTAATATAACAATTGCCAAAGGCATTTTAAAGCATTAAAGTGTGGAGAGAATTTGGTAACCATGGCATAACATACCACTGTCATCATTGTGACTACTCGGACTTTCATATTCCAAACAATACAAGTGTCAATCCATTTAAGGCAAGAAACAGTTAAAGAAGTGATCATAAAATAGTTTTCTCAATGCTATGATCCATTTAGAGCACCAAAAGAATGGAATGGAGAAAATTCAGTAATAACATTTTGACTAAGGCAGCTTTCAATTATTAACAGTGGCTGTACTTGAAGTCACACGTGAGGCCACATATAATAAATGAAGAAAAACAGTTTGTTTCAATGCAAGCATATTTTGAATGCTTGCAAATTGATCTTAAGGAAACAAAAGTCACGAATTTAACTTGTAAGAAGTGTCTATGCTATATATTTCCCTCCAAGCTGGAAGCATACAGATAGACTTAGCACCAGAATTGAAGTTATTGCTAAGCTAACCTTAAAATGTAGTCTCCAACATTCTGGATCAGCTCATCATCCAAAATGTTCAAAATACTTGCAACCTGTATCCAACAAGATTAATTATGTCTGCATATATACTGTTTTATACCAGTTCTAACATTAAAAGGCCCCTACCATAACGAAGATAATGTATGCCATAATGGCAGTAAAAAGGCCTTATTTAGCCAATAGCTTGTTTTTTAACACTCTGTCATTCTGACTTATTAATATACTATCTAAGCCATATATAATAAAATGAATGTCCATTGACATAAGAACTATTAGTTATACTTATATACAGAGTAAAATGGCATTCACACACACAAGCACATGGAAAATAAAGAGAGAGATACCAACTTACAGAGATTGCAGTGTAGCAAGCTCGAACATCAATTTCTCCATCATCATGCATCCTGAATAAAGCATTTGATGATTGGAAAGAAAAGATTGATTAGAAAAATAAGGTTTCCCAAACTACTCTGCATGTGTCAACAACAAAGAGAATAAACCGCATTAAAGAAATGCTTTCAACACAGCAGATGAATTCACACCCTTCAGACAAGTGTACATAGTAGATTGGTTTCTGCACAACAGGAGCTCCACAAACACAAGAAAATCAAATATGTCACTATTCATAGGTGTGAATGGTGGTGCATTGCATTTGTGAACAGAGTGCAAACAGATGGAATTGTAAGCCACAAAAAGTTATCCTTTACTTTATAAAAGATTTAGAGAATAGCTATCAGATATAATTAAAAATGGGTACATAACATCAGTATAATTTCTTATTTTGAATTGAAGTGGAAGACGAGTATAAGATATCAAACCTGAACCCCCCATTTGGCTGCTTCATTCTTCGCAGAAACCCATGCAATTTATCTCTGAGAATATGTTCAAAGTACCAAACCAATCAGTTCCACACAAATGAAAACTAGCTTCTTAAATAAATAATGGAACATAATATGATATAAAAAACTTGCGTTGAGCACATAAACAGACCACCTATTAATTGATGCCAGGGATTTCTGACCACCCAAAGTAATAAGTGTATTAACTGCGGCATAAGTTGTGGCAATATGAGGCATCTGTAGAGAACATTCCAAGGATATAAATAGTTCATTATGCTTCTCCAACACTAACAATAGAAGTACAACCTAAACCTAAACCTAAACTTATTCAACTTATCTGTTCCAACTCAAATAGTTCAAGTGTACAACACAAACTCCCTTTGAAATGTTCTCTTTACCTTTGTAAAAGCACAAGCAATATACTATATGAAATTATAGAAGCATATTTTACATCATAACTAACCACGGAAAAAGTTTTCTATTTGTATGCATCAGAGTTGCAGCATGAGACAATAAGATAAAGTTTTAGAAAGGGGAGAAGGAGGAGAAGGTAAGAATAAAATTCAATGAAACCATAGCTCAGTAATGATGTAGAAATCAACCAAAGATAAGAATAGTCACTTGCTTGGCCTGGTCCTCCAGCATATCCACCATCTGGATCCTGTTAGTATACAAAGAAGAAATCTATAAGGGAGCAGAAACGGGATGGGATGGGAAAAAAGTGGTCAGCCAAGAAATTCGATCTTAAACCACAAGATTTTAAAACATATATCTAAAGAATCAGCTAGGTCGTGTTTGGTACATATATCAACAAAAAGATAAGTACATAGTAAAAAGTCCAAAATATTTCTGTGTTGCAAAACAACAACAAATGGTTTAGACTCAGTAATACATTGTGATATTGTGCATAATTGTAATTTTTCAGCCATAAGTGTATATATATATATGATATATCCAGCATCCAACGTAAGCAGGCAATGAAATGGGTAGACAGACACTCAATAATAAAGAGAAAACAAGAAAACATATTAATTGCATACATCGAACTCATCCCTCTAAGATCAAGGTTTTATTGCTCTAGAAAATTAGTACTATAACTCAGTTGCAAATTTGTAACTATTAGCAAAAACATAACTGAAAAATGAAAGCAAAGATAAACCAAACACCAGCTCATTTTTTACATCAAATGTCTACTCTTGTATTAAAAATTAGAACCAGATGGACATTATCAATACTTTCACACTCTCTACGGAAATGAATTTCACACACTACTCTTCTTCTAAACCTCAAACTACTCCCAACGGACACTCCCGCTGTTTATTCTCATTTTATATGTGTATCGATATTTGATATTGTTAACCATATATCCCTTTCAATCTGACCTTTTTTTCTCTCTGCATAGAGTTTCATCAGTCTCTTTAAATAAATGGTACCTCGTTAAGAACAACTGTATATTTATTTATTATGAATTATGAATTTTGTTTGCAATAAAATTTATATAGAAAGAAAACAGTTATATATTGTGATCCAATCACAAATCACTGACAGCCTACTGAATTTTACAATTGCTATCTTCGGAGTCGTACCAGCGATGATTCCATATTGACTGACAGTACCAAACTCATTTATATATTCAAAATTATTTACTTGTCATGAAATTAGTTTTATATATATATATATATATATATATATATATATATATATATATGCATTAATGTATTTAACTTGTATCTTTGGTAAAAAGAAAATAGTAGTTTACAAATAATGGAAGAGAAAAAAAAAGTAATCCAAGGAAAATAAGAATTAGAGTCACAATTAAAAACCTGACAACGGTTAAGAAATTCGATAGTGTTATCTTCGAGTTCATCTTCGACGGATTCTCCCAATAAAGCAATGGAGTGGAAGATCCAGTAGCACAGCCATGGTCGACTGCATAACCACAACGTTTAATCAATCCAAAAACAGTAACAGAAATTGCGATACAAACAACACAAAAAAAAAACATGTGTTACTTTGAGTCCAATACGGAAAACGCGGAACTGAGGTGACGAAGTCCTTTAGAGAGAAACTGCACGTGATTATCGCGTTGCAGCTCCAACCTGAGAAGAGAAGAAGAAAAAACGCAGAGTAAAAGAAATTCAAAACGGAGAATGAAGAGAACAGAAGAGATGTTGCAATGAATGACATACATGAGGGTTTGGGCGTTGGGAGGAATGGTGGCGAAGAGGTGGTAAATCTGAAACACTTGTGATTCTACCATCCATTGGTCCCGCTGCGTCACCGTCGGACACGGTGGCGCCGCCTCTGTCGCCGGCGGATTTGTCTCTTTTTCGCTCACTTCACTCATGGTATCGCCAGAAACTGCGAGAAGTGACTGAAGCAACGTTCATTCATTTTGCTTCTTTCATATTGAGCTTCCTGGCCCGTAACTAGTTACTACGGATCAAAGCCAAAACTAGGCTCGCCTCAAGTAGCTTCTTTTGGTTGGGGCTTTCTTCCTGCACCCATGTTTTCTTTGCGCACCGCAAAATATATAATCCTCCACGCCATCGTATTTACTTTTGGCACGGTTATATTTACTTCTCCTAACTTTTTTTATTTTGAAATCTGGTTCTTTATGTTTTTGAAATCTGGTTCTTTATTTTTTTTATTTTGTTATTTTTTTTATTTTACTTATTTGGTGTATTTTGTTTTATGAATTTATTAATGATCTCTATGTTGATTATTATTACTCAACAAGTGAGATATTATATACTCACGTCATGTTATAGGTGATTATAGAGTTGGTATTTAAGATGGAAGATTATCCTTTAAGTTTTTATAGAATCACAAGTAAATTAGAGTTTCGTCTCATATTTCTCTTTTTTTTTATTAATGAAATGCAAGTAAGAGAGATTATACTAATAACTTCATAATTAATGATATTTTTTTTACACATGATAAGTTAATTAAGTGGGTATGAAGAATTTATTTTCATCTTGGTTTTTGGTTTTGTTGTTGTGATTATAAGATTTGATAAAGCTAATAGTCAACTTGAGAAAAAGACATATATATTATTAGGATATGAAAGAGGTAAAATGTACATGATATACAAATCTGACGTTCAACCTAGTATGTTTTGCATAAGAAAATGTTTTGTCTTTTTTAAATTAAGAAGCAAACCAATTGGTAATGAAAATGGGTGAGTCTTAAAGGTATTGAGAGGATGTCATAATCATGATTTATGAAAGACTTTAGTTAGTCACCTTTATGCTAATAGGTTAAAACCTAATGAACATTTATTGCTTATTGATAATGATTAATAGTCAAGTGAAGCCTACAGACATTCTTCTTACTCTTAAAATAATAATTAGTGTAATGTAACAACAATAAAGCAATTATATAATGCAAGTTACAACTACAAACGATCATGGGAGACTAACTTTATCTCCCGTCGATCTTATACAAAACAATTGTATATAAAATTTAAACAATTCATTAAACATCAAAAGCAATATATATATATATATATATATATATATATATATATATATATATATATATATATATTCATCTACTTTACTAACACGGTCTTCCTACGACACAAATGCTACTTGATCAACATAGCAAAGAAATGTTGTGCAAACCTTCAGGAAATTAACTACTTCATGTTCTTGTTGAACAACATTTCTATATTGTTCAACAACGTCTTCCTCAAAAACATCCTTGTGCTGGTTATTAACATCAGAACAAGCTAATGGTGTAACTTCTCCAACTTCACCATGACAACCTCTTTTACAAATAGATATAGTAGGTCTCCTTCTAACTTTACTGTGTGCAAAGCTCTCAACCCAGTATATAGAGGCATCACATGTTCTTCTCATTTTTAACACATCAAATTATATATAAAAAAAAATAACAAAACCAAATTTCAAAATACAGGAGAATCTTTAATAGATTTTGAATATGGTCCACTCCTAAATTGAATTTCGAAATTTAATATTTTTCTTAACTGATTTATCCTCAAATCCAATATTTATCCTCTAAATTTGTTTCACTTATCAACCAAAATTAATTATTTAAACTCTCATATTTCAAATTCCATTCACTCCCAAATTATTTCAAATAAATAAGCAATACAAAAGTAAAAAAGAAAAATGAAACTTACCTTTAGGGGAGTGCTGAGCGAAGAAGAAGGTGTATGAAGGAGATGCAAGAAGGAAAGGTTATGCTTCTGAAGTGTAGGAATTCGAAGGAAGAAGGTTGTAATGTGGGGAGACACTATAAGAGATGAGTTTGAGACCCTAGAATAAATGTAAGAGGTGAGAATTCAGGAAATAAATAAGAAGAGAGATGGGGTAATTATGTTTTTACCTTGTCAAAATAAAAGAAAGTCGTATTTAGAAAACTTTGGAAATACAATAATAAAAACTTGGATGTAGGAAAATACCGCCCTTTGGTTACCTAAACATTTTTCACTCAAACTCAATCTAATATTTTGTTATAAGAAAATAATAAAACAAGTACTTTCATAGGGTAAAGTGCTTTCGTTGGTGAAAATGTGTCATTTGTTTCGTGAAGTTTTGTTTTCATATCTCAATCGTAAAAATATGTTAAAGACTAAATTGAACTAATAATAATTGAATTTACATTTTTTTTCCTAAGTTGAAAGATTAAATTCATAAATGATAAGTTTACTTATAAATGTGTATTTAAACCGTTTTTTACCTCCAGTCCTCATCGATATGAAGTATTGGATATACTGAAAAAATAACTATTAAAAAGTTATATTAAACATGAATTTAATTCGTCAAGGAAAATAACATTAATTTTAATTGGTTTAAACCAAACTTCAGTATCTTAACCATTTTTTATGAAGGTTGAAGCATACTATATATATTGTTTAGAAACTAAAATCTCGCATAAAAATAGCTTTATTAAAAATTAATTCACACAAATATTATCTTAGTTCTTCTCTGTTATTTATTGGTTTAGTACAAATAGTGATATTGCTTCTGCAAGATTGATAAATTTAAAAATAACCATACATAGTAAGTTTCATGCAAAACAAGTAGCACATCCAAATTTGAAAACACAAGATCAAAATACAAGGAAACTTGAGAGTGTTCCTTACATTTTTTTTATTTCTTTTATCAATCATAAGCAAGTTCAAAGACAAAGCACAAACATTATGCAATTAGAGTGCCCTCTGGATCATTATTTTCTCATATGTCAGCCTTGAAAATGGAAGTTCCTAAGGCCACGTTAACAAAGAGTACTTCATCGATATTGGCTTGCGAGTTGCCCTTCCTTAACAATGTAGTTTTGTTCTGGAAAGTCTTCACCCCTGAAGTGCCTATCCAACATGTCTTTAACACCAGCAGCATAACGTAACTGTACAAGTTTCATTATTATGAATATCAGTGTTACACATAATGAAAGAACCTAAGTACTACAAAAACTCAATAATACCTGTGCATCTATGGTAGTGCCAGAAATATGAGGAGTCATTGCATGATTTGGCATGAATCGCCATGGATGATCCTTTGGAGCTGGTTGCACAGGCCAAACATCCCCTCCATAACCTATACAAATTGTTCATCACAAAAATCATTATTGCAGTTTCACATGTTTTGGTGGTGGAAAGAATTTTCTGTGAACTGGTTTTAGAGTTACCTGCAACATGGCCACTAGTGCAAGCATCCGCAATTGCCTGAGTGTCCATGATTGCCCCTCGAGCATTGTTAACGATCACCACACCTTTCTTGCACTTAGCAATTCTGTTTTTGTCAAACAATCCTCTGAAACACAAATAACTTTCCTCACTACTCATCTCTTAGGCTCACAGAATCTCAATATTAACACACCATGGAATATACATAATACAAACCAAAACACCTGTTATTCTTACGTGCTGTTATCTACGAATGAATCCCTTGTGAATGTTACAGAAATTATACATAGCATGATTTTGAGTAATTGAGATAGTAAAAGTATACCTTGTCTGCTCAGTGAGAGGCATGTTGATAACAATTACATCACACTTTGGAAGCATAGCATCAAGCTCCTCCTCAAACTTTGCTCCAATCTCTTTCTCCAATTCAGGATTCATCCTGAGTCTATCATAGTACAAAAGATTACAGTTAAAAGGTTTCAACCTCTGCAGCAAAAGCTTCCCGATTCGTCCAGCACCAACGGTTCCTATTGTCTTGCCTTCAAGATCATACGCTCTGTGTGCAATGCCAGCAACATTCCATTCCCCATTAACAGCTTGATGATACCCTGGCAAGAAATTCCTCACAAGAACAAGGATTCTCAGCAGTTCATCCTCGGCAACCGACACCACGTTGCTTCCGGTTACCTCTGCCACAGTCAAACCAGCAGCAGCAGCCGCCTTGAGATCAACGTGGTCGGAACCAATTCCGGCAGTCAAAAGCAGCTCTAGATTCTTGGCTTTCTTTATTCTCTCAGCAGTGACATATGCAGGATGAAATGGAGTAGATATGATGATATTTGCATCATGTAGGTGTTTATCAAGTTCTGCATCAAGTAGCAAATAGTCATAAGTATGAAGCATTAGGTAGGTAAATCAAATGAAGTTTCAAGATAAACAATATTAGATGAAGTTAAATTAAGTTTTGAAGATATATATACTAACCAGAAGTGGGTCCTTCTTTATCATCAGTGACAATATACTGATGACCCAGTGATTCAAGCCACTCACGAATACCCAATGCTCCTTCAACACATCCCACAAAATTGGGATTCAACTTAGCATACTCACCCCCTTTGTAGAACACCCCCACAATCTTCTTCCTCTCAGCAGGAGCCTATTCTCAACCATAAGAAAAAAATATACATTCACAATCAGGCATAAACCAAAGTTCAAGCACTGAATATCATTCATGATCTTGCCTAAGAAAAAATTAATCATGCTCATCGTCTGAATGAATAACTTAGTATTTTCACTGGGCATTTTTACTTTGATGAAAAAGTAAAACTGGGTCAGTGATTAAAATTGATGGTGAGATTCCGATCAAACTGTCATGTGTATGGGAAAGAATTGTTTTGGAGAAACTTGGATTTTTATCAAAAAATAAAAAGCGTAGTAAAGATGGGAGAAAGAAGATGATGAAGATATTTGAAAGTTTAGTTACATGAAGGTTTCTGGAGAAGGTGGAAGAGGACGAGGAAAGCAGAGAGCGAATGGCAGAGGAAGCAGCACTTTTCATGGCCATGGTGATGATGGCAACGTAATTCACCCAAAAAAAACTGAAACTTTAAGAACAGAAAACAGAGAAAAGAGAGAAAGAGAACTGTGTGAAAAGATAGAGTGGTGTGTGAGGTTTATATCGAACATAACAAACAAAGAAAATAACAGAGAGAAAGAAAATATCAGCAGACAGAACAGTACGACGATGAAAATACACGTACCTAAGCAGAGCAACTAGGGAAGGGAAGAACTAACATATGCCGCAGCCTTTATTTTTGGATATGTCTGTCTGTGATCAGCCTCAAACATTTTCAAATCTAATTATTTTATAACTTTTGTCATTTAAAAAATATATAACTTTTTAAAAAATAGAATCTCAAGAAAAAATACAAGAAATTTAAGTTACACAATCCCTCTCTCTCTCTCTATTACACGTTTTCTATTCTCTCGTTCTCATTGTGTTTCGTTCAAATGTCGCAATCATTGTGTGGGCATTTCACTGTTTGCATTCACATGATCTAGTGTTTCATTGCAAATACAGGTAGAATTAAAAGTTACAACTAATGGGAAATGTTTTATTTAACTAATGTAAAACTAAAGTGTAGTAATATCAGACATTTTGTTTAATCAATCAATGTTTCATTAAATGCATGGTATTGTTTTTCAGGTGACACCTTCGTATGTTTCTCAATCTAATGATAGAACTAAGAAAAAAAAAAGAATATTATTTAATCCCGTGAATAGTATGTTTAGAATACATTTTGATTTTTTTTAAAGAATAAAAATGTTTTAAGTCCTTAAGTTTAATGCAAAATTGAAAGGTTTAATTATATTTTAAGTTTCTGATCAATTTAGGAATTTTAAATTGAGTTTTTAATAAATTTATGTAATTTATTAAGTATTTAATAAAATTTTATTTTTTAATTGAGTTTTTTTCTTTCTTATTAAATTTTTTCACTTAACTGTATCTTGACGTGTCAGTTGCAGTCACACGTTATTTTTACTATTTTATTATTTTAAAATTCTCTCTTATAATATTATATCCATGTAATCTTATAATCTTATATAATTTTAACAAAATAAATAATAAAATAACATGTAGAGGCAATTCAACAAGGTCATATAAAAAGACAATAATTACATCACCCACTTAATTTATTACATCACCAAGTTAATAGAAAAATTTAAGAGTTAGAACTCAAATGAAAGTTCTCAACTTTATTAGAAACTTAAAACATTATTAAGTCAAATAGAAACTAATCATTATTTCAAACTTTTATATATTTTGATTCACAAAATTGAAAAATTAATAGATACAATTTTTACAAGCTTGCATGTCAATTTAAAATATTATTTAATAAATTAAAAAAATTATGTCATTAATTTAAAATAACGGTATTAGTTTATTTTAAAATTTGAAATCAAAATATATTAAAATTTGAAATATATACGAATTTTAATTTTAAATCAAAATTTTAGAAATTAAAAACATATTTAATGTTTTTTAAAGATATACGATATAAAATTTTGTATTTCACTTGTGATATTCTTAATAAAATTTCTTAATTCTAGTAAAATTTTCTAAATATATTGAAGAAGAAGAGATAGTCATATTTCAAATATTTAAAGTATCGTGTCTCTTGCAAAAGTTAATATTTCTTTTAATAAGAAAGGAAAAACAGTCTAAAATTATTGATGAAATTTTCATTGGTACATAATACTATTCATTGATTATTGGATATTAATTCAGAAGTTGAAATTTTCAAATAACATCGTTATGAAATCTAGAAATATTATTTTTTTAAAAAAATATCCATTAAAGCAAAATTTGACTAAAACTGATAGTGATATCTGTAGTTTTGTTTTATCTTCTAGTGTTAATGCTAATGTGAAAACATTGAACTTGAATTTATGATGACTAGAAGACGGAAATCCACCTTGGATCTCCTCAATATGCGAAGATGAAAATCTCATTTTCTATCGCAAATCATTGTCTGCAATCACCGGAATCTTGAATGTGAATTTGCATATAGATAATAAGATCCTAGTGGTAGCTTCAAAGTTCTTGTTGGTCGAAATAAAATTCCTTACTACTTAGAAGGAGAAGATTCAATTACAAAAGATTTTTTAACCTATGTTAAAATATGAGTATAAGTATAAAATATTATGTGAGTATTCCTTAAAAAATGTTAGTTATATTTATAGAATGTTTGAACCTATGTTTTTATTGAAACATAATGATAATAATATTTATAATATTAATAAACCTAAGTTGAGCTCATTAGAATAAAGAAGCTTAATAAGTTAATAAATCATACTATTAATATGTCTTAATAAATCATACTAATATAATTGTTGGATCGGATAAAGAGTTATTATCCATTATCTCTAAGGATCTCTCGTCATTCTTAAAATTACTATTTCCATTGTGATTTCATACTCTCTCACAACTTTGTAAGCATTTCCTTTGTTTTCGTGGAAAGGAAAGCATATTCAGTATTCATAATTTTGGTAGTGTTGTTGTTCTTTTTGGTTATTGTTGAAGTGCAAACAAAGTCCCACATTGAGTGAAATAAGGACTGGTCAAGGGTTTATATACACATAGATATCTCCAATGATAAGAGGCCTTTTGGAGTAGTACCAAAAGCAAACCCGTGAGGGCTTGGCCCAAAGCGAACAATATCTTATCATGTGTGGAGTTCTATGTGTGTGTTGAACCTCCCCCAACAACTGTTATTGAAGTCCTGCAACCTGACAGGACTAACCATATTCAACTTCATTGGAAGAACTAGCAACAAAAAAAAAATATTTCTAAAATTTATACTAAAATAAATCATTATAATTGAGATAGAACACCAAATTTAAATATTAAAGACGCAAAGAAGGAACAACCGAAATACGATTAACAAAACTCAACTATCCGAAAATTTATAATTTATACAACTTTTATCTTTTTAAAATTAAAAATAAAAAATAAATTTATTTTCCTCACAAATTGTAATTCTTTTATATTTTCTCTTCTTTTTAATTTAATACATAATATTTCCACAGAACTCGAGGATATAATTAAATAATTCAAAGAAAAAACTATTTTTGCAGTTGCACAACTTTTTATTTTTTGTTCCTATTATTTTATAAATATGTAATTTTAATCTCTATGTAATATTAATTACAAATTTGATATTTCAATTTTTTTAAACTAACAAATTTTAATGTAATGCAATATATAATCACTTGCAAGAATTTATACAAGTAGGTAAGTGATAACAATAGTAATTACTTACTCATTTAAATAAGATATTAATAATGTATTTAGAGTTAATTTTAATACATATTATTCTTTATATATATATATATATATATATATATATATATTTGTTGCTAATAGTTAATAATATGCTAATGGTAGACCAAAATGAATTAATTATAAACAATTGAAAGATTAAATATGTAATGAAAAATTTATAAAAAAAATAAAGTTACAATATGATTGGAATTATAGTATAAAAACTGAATTTAAGCCTTAGTTTAATTTTCTCAATAATTAGTAAAGTTGTCAAGCACGTCTCTGTCACATCAAGTGACTGCGCACTAACAGACACAACTCAGCCACCGACAGCATCATCTCTTTTTACAATCTACCATTTATAATTGTCTAATTATATAAAAATTATAATAAATGATTTGAATAATTATTTTTATTTTCTAAAATATGGAGAAAAATATTTTATTCTTTAAACTTAAAAAAATTATTATAATTAATCAATTTTTGAAAATATAATCTTAATTAATTTAATACTAAATCTAAACTGAAATAACTTGTGTGTTGTAACATCTCAAAAATACAGTAATAAAACCATATAATAGAGTTGATTACATTTCGTAATAAACAGTTCAGTCTTACACTAATAAAACATTTAAAACCGAACGGAGTTAAGTACAGAGTTAATTACAATTTCACAGAAATAAGAAAAAGTCAGGATCGAACGGTTTTACAAAACAATTACCAAACGATCAAAACGAAACATCTAACATCTAAATTAACCGAGCGACCTAAGGTTCGGCCTTAACTTCAACGTCCACCAGATTCTCTTCTTCAATCACTTCTTCTAACAATGCGTCTCCTTCTGCTCACATCCACACGGATGATCATTGCAATTGACAAGACAGACGTACATGGACGAGACAACACAAGAAAACAACAGGGTAAGCTTATGTAATTTAATTCATACATCAACATATAAAGTAAACATTCCAATACTCAAGAAACATTTCAACATAAGTATCATTGCAACGCCTATCACTAGACTGACCGTCCGGACTATATGAATCTGTGTAGCTACAAGCGTTCTTGCACCCGGGTGATGTAGTAACTAGGATACACTCAACAGCTGCCACCCGAGGTTAGCCCTATCCAAAGTACCCCTAAGGACTAGGACCTCCTGCCGTTCCCACACATGACCTACCCTCCTCTACGTGAGGATGAGTACTCATGGAACATCAGGATGAACTGCCAGCATTAGCATAACCACAGTCATACTTTACCAATTCCAATATTCAAGACATGAGTCGTTCCTCCCCGAAACGCTCGTTCAAAATCCACAACCGTTTAATCATCTCATATACTATTCATCCTTTATAATCTTTCACTTTATTATCACTTTCATCATCAGTTACAAGGACATTAAATAACGAACGTTCAGCCCTCTTCAGAACGAGGACGAACGATAAGAACGAGACCAATGATCCTCCCGTTCAGAACAGAATAAGACTAAGAGAGTTACTTTTGGATTTAAGAAATGAGCCGAGTAAAATAGTGAAATATGTGACGAACAGTATTTACCACGTGAGTCAGTTAAATGAACTGACTCTCTTGAGTTCAAACCAATAATTAAGGAATAATTTAAGTATGGAGGCCTTAGGCCGGATCCAATGCAAGAAGAATAATCAAGATGTTAAGGACTATATTTAGAATAGTTCACATACGGAAATTCAATGCCAGTAAATGATCGAACATGGAAAAAGAAATATTACTGAAGTTGGACGAACGCTATTTTATCAAGATTGATTATACATTAGTACGAGCGCTAGGTGTAAGACCGAGCACTACTTAGTACGAGGGTATATATATGTATTACTTTATTTCGAATATCCGGATACAACTATGCTGGGCCGAACGCTCCAACCTAGTGTTTCCCATGAGGACGCTCGTTCTCGAATAGAATTCTCTCCAAATGAAAGAATTCCATTTTTAAAACAGTTTACTAGATAAACCGAACGGTAGGGGACCGTTCGATGACGAACGTACATTATCATAGTGAGAATTTCATATTCAGATTTTCATTTATTTCCAACTCAAGTTTCAACACATCAGTTTATAACCTTATAACTTCACATCAAATATCAATTTACATACTTTATAGAATCCATATTAACAATTCATACTCCAAAATGCTTACTCATATTCACATTCATATACTTCATAAATATCAACCATCATCATAAATATCAACCAGCATGCATCATATTCATTCATTCAACCAACGGACGTTCATACACAACAACTACATACAGATTAAATTAAATAAGCTTCCCTTACCTCTAGTGTAAACGGACGTCCTACTGACTGAAGTTGGTTTGCCAAAGAACTAAGATTCCTTCTACTCTTAACGCTCAACTGCTCTACGAACCAAAATTAAATAATGAACCAACAATGATTCAGAACTAAAACTAAGGAATCATGAAACCAGAACTTGGTTTTCATGTCGATAAGAACGAACGGTTAAGGAGGAGAAAACTTACCAGTTTCAGAACTCATAAATGATCGGTTCAAAATGAAGCTTGGGTCGCCGGGAACACTTCTACGGTTTCTGAATGATGATCGGAGAAGAAAAAGAGTGAGTTACAGTAGAGAGAAGGGAAGTTTCTAGAGGGAAGAAGGAGGAAATGGAAAGTCAGAGTTTGGAAGGAGAAGGTGCGTGCAGAAGAGAATGGGCAGGGTTTTCAGAAAAATCATTTTTCGTTTACCCCACGTCCAAATGGTCGTGCACTCTCCTGTCGACACCTACACTCCACTAACTAACTTCCGAATCTTCCATTCTTGACACCTGGCGTTAGTGCATCAGAGTTTGAGTGCGTTTTTAATGCATCTGAGCATGAGTTTTGGGGTGCATTTAATGAGATTAAACAGGTGGGGTTTGGGTGCATTTAGTGAGGCCTCACATGTGTTCTTTTGGAAACACAGTAATTTAAAGGAGATGGAGTGATAAATTTAAATAGATTTAAGAATAAAATTTGTGTTTTTTTTAAAGATTTAGAGGTGATGATAGAATAAATTTGTTTCAGTGTAAAACTTATGAAAGATTTGATTTATGTAAAATATTAGATGAAATTTTTAATAAATTAAAAATTTTATTAAAATTAAGATTATTAAATTATTTTTTATGTTAAAAGTAATATAAAGTTATACGTAGATGAGTTAGAATTATTATAAATGTTTTTACGAAAAATGTATTGATTGAAATAAATAAATAATACAATATATTTAGTATTAAAAAATTTAATATTTTAATTTTTAATATTAAAATTTAAAATAATTAAATATTTGTTATAACTTAATTAAGAAAATCAATTCAAAATATAATATAACATGGGACGATAACTTATATAAGAAGATATAATTTATGGTTAATCAAAGTCAAGTTGTTTTATTATATAAGTTTGCAACTTATAACAATGTGTACAGAAGCTTAGATGGATTCACTACTCACTTTCCATCACCAAACAAAAGGCACACAATACCTACTTCCATAATATATCACCTATAATAAAGAATTAAATTCAAATCAAGTGTAAAAAAATTTCATCAAACAAAACACATGCCAACATTATCACCTCCATCCACGAGCACACTCGCAGGAACCCCCTAACCACGAATCACCAAAATCCACATAAACTGAACCACTCAACCATCTTCAATGATGAAATTATCTTCACCAAAAATGGTCACCACCACGTCGCCTCACCAATGACCACCACAGGTCTTCGATTCAACTCTTGAATCACCTCGTATAACATGTCCAACACTTTCTACAACACAATAAATTTTTTAGAACAAACGAAAGTTTTGGAACCGATTCTAAGCACGAGAAAACAAATTCCAACACTCTGGAATCAGTTCCAAACAAAACATAACAGATTCCAATACCCTAAAATTTGTTAATGCATCTTTAACAAATTCTTAAGGATTTAGCTTTGAGTTGAATCATTCTTGCTTCATGTTTTGGAAATTGTTAAAAGTGGAAGCTTAATTTTCTGCGTTTCATTGTCAAAGTCTTATATAAACCACACTAAAGTTACTGAACAAGGTCGGTGTGGTGTTGTATTCTTCTGCAATACAATATACATTGGCTTATTATCTAGGATAACTATAATTTAGAAAGAAAGCAAAGGTGGCACGTGGTTGAAATGTACACACGTGTATGAGAGAGACAGAACATAATGGCTGCTGCATACGTTAGTTCATCCCTTCCCTAGATGCTCTGTCTTGGTATGTATGGTTTCATCTTCCTACTCTTGTGTCTGCGGATATTATATTATTTTCTTTCTCTCTGTTATTTTCTTTGTTTATTTTCTTCTATATAAACCTCACACACCACTCTATCTTTTCACACAGTTCTCTTTCTCTCTTTTCTCTGTTCTCTGTTCTCTGTTCTCTGTTCTTAAAAATTTCAGTTTTTTTTGGGTGAATTACGTTGCCATCATCACCATGGCCATGAAAAGTGCTGCTTCCTCTGCCATTCGCTCTCTGCTTTCCTCGTCCTCTTCCACTTTCTCCAGAAACCTTCATGTAACTAAACTTTCAAATATCTTCTTCATCTTCTTTCTCCCATCTTTACTACACTTTTTATTTTTTGATAAAAATCCAAGTTTCTCCAAAACAATTCTTTCCCATACACATGACAGTTGGATCGGAATCTCACCATCAATTTTAATCACTGACCCAGTTTTACTTTTTCATCAAAGTAAAAATGCCCAGTGAAAATACTAAGTTATTCATTCAGATGATGAGCATGATTAATTTTTTCTTAGGCAAGATCATGAATGATATTTAGTGCTTGAACTTTGGTTTATGCCTGATTGTGAATGTATATTTTTTTCTTATGGTTGAGAATAGGCTCCGGCTGAGAGGAAGAAGATTGTGGGAGTGTTCTACAAAGGGGGTGAGTATGCTAAGTTGAATCCCAATTTTGTGGGATGTGTTGAAGGAGCATTGGGTATTCGTGAGTGGCTTGAATCACTGGGTCATCAGTATATTGTCACTGATGATAAAGAAGGACCAAATTCTGGTTAGTATATCTTCAAAACTTAATTTAACTTCATCTAATATTGTTTATCTTGAAACTTCATTTGATTTACCTACCTAATGCTTCAAACTTATGACTATTTCTTACTTGATGCAGAACTTGATAAACACCTACATGATGCACATATCATCATATCTACTCCATTTCATCCTGCATATGTCACTGCTGAGAGAATAAAGAAAGCCAAGAATCTAGAGCTGCTTTTGACTGCCGGAATTGGTTCCGACCACGTTGATCTCAAGGCTGCTGCTGCTGCTGGTTTGACTGTGGCAGAGGTAACCGGAAGCAACGTGGTGTCGGTTGCCGAGGATGAACTGCTGAGAATCCTTGTTCTTGTGAGGAATTTCTTGCCAGGGTATCATCAAGCTGTTAATGGGGAATGGAATGTTGCTGGCATTGCACACAGAGCGTATGATCTTGAAGGCAAGACAATAGGAACTGTTGGTGCTGGACGAATTGGGAAGCTTTTACTGCAGAGGTTGAAACCTTTTAACTGTAATCTTTTGTACTACGATAGACTCAGGATGAATCCTGAATTGGAGAAAGAGATTGGAGCAAAGTTTGAGGAGGAGCTTGATGCTATGCTTCCAAAGTGTGATGTAATTGTTATCAACATGCCTCTCACTGAGCAGACAAGGTATACTTTTACTATCTCAATTACTCAAAATCATGCTATGTATAATTTCTGTAACTTTCACAAGTTATTCATTCATAGATAACAGAACGTAAGAATAACAGGTGTTTTGGTTTGTATTATGTATATTCCATGGTGTGTTAATATTGAGATTCTGTGAGCCTAAGAGATGAGTAGTGAGGAAAGTTATTTGTGTTTCAGAGGATTGTTTGACAAAAACAGAATTGCTAAGTGCAAGAAAGGTGTGGTGATCGTTAACAATGCTCGAGGGGCAATCATGGACACTCAGGCAATTGCTGATGCTTGCACTAGTGGCCATGTTGCAGGTAACTCTAAAACCAGTTCACAGAAAATTCTTTCCACCACCAAAACATATGAAACTGCAATAATGATTTTTGTGATGAACAATTTGTATAGGTTATGGAGGGGATGTTTGGCCTGTGCAACCAGCTCCAAAGGATCATCCGTGGCGATTCATGCCAAATCATGCAATGACTCCTCATATTTCTGGCACTACCATAGATGCACAGGTATTATTGAGTTTTTGTAGTACTTAGGTTCTTTCATTATGTGAAACACTGATATTCATAATAATGAAACTTGTGCAGTTACGTTATGCTGCTGGTGTTAAAGACATGTTGGATAGGCACTTCAGGGGTGAAGACTTTCCTGAACAAAACTACATTGTTAAGGAGGGTCAACTCGCAAGCCAATATCGATGAAGTACTCTGTATTAACGTGGCCTTAGGAACTTCCATTTTCAAGGCTGACATATGAGAAAATAATGATCCAGAGGGCACTCTAATTGCATAATGTTTGTGCTTTGTCTTTGAACTTGCTTATGATTGAAAAAATAAATAAAAAGATGTAACGAACACTCTCAATGTTCCTTGTATTTTGATCTTGTGTTTTCAAATTTGGATGTGCTACTTGTTTTGCATGAAATATATACTCAGGATGTCACGTTATATTCTACTAAATATAACAAAAATTAATTAACAAAAAATAAAGTAAAAATTCCCCCATTTTTACAACTCTCACATATTCAATAATTTAAGGTTTATTGAAACTGATAAAAAATTAAAATTAGAAAATGATAAGGAGAGAAGACTAGGGCTGACTAAGCATAATGAAAAGCAGTAGCCAAAAAGTCATAAATGAGCAAAGTGGAAAGATAAGAGAAATAGAAGGGTGGCACGTGGGAACTAACTAGGCACACGTGTGTAACAGTGAACAAATTTAAAGGAGAAACAGACAGAATACAGAGTCTCACAAAAGCAAAGGTTGCAACTGGTGATTTTTTCTTCCCTCTCCAACTTTTCACCTTTCTATTCTTTCAATTTTTCTCTTCATCTTCTTATTATTTTTATTTATCTTATCGTAACAGTAATAATTAATTGCAATTTAAATTTTGTGCTGTGAATAAAATTTTCTCAGACAAATCATCATGGCCATGAAACGGGCTGTTGGTTCCTCTGCAATTCGCTCTCTGTTTTCTTCCACCTTCTTCAGAAACCTTCATGTAAGTAAGTTCGATTAATTTTTCCTTGTTCGATTTTACTTTTATTCTTTTATAAATTGATTTCTGAAACTCGTGATTCTGTGTTAACTGTGTTTTTTTAGCATTTTTGTTCTTGTTCTTACATAACCGGTGGTGAGATCCGGCTTTGCTGTTGTTTGTGTGTTGCATGCGTGAACCGTCACCATCTCGTGATGCTAAAGTTTGTTTCTCACTCTGTGAGGTGTGTTTCTTCTGACTGGTTCACTTTCCATCGGAAGTACACGCGTCCGAATTTCCATACCATCAAACTTTTGTGCTGGATGGATTTTTTCACAGTAACTCTCTTCACGGAATATTTTTGAAAAATACTTTTTATCTTCGTCCATCTTTAGTTTGGAAATATTATATATATATATATATATGTAAAATATTATAATTAATTTAACAAAACAAAATTTTATAATTTTTATTTTTCTTAAATGATATAAGTATATAATAATATTATAATTTATAATAAATATTTATTGATTAAGCTTTAATTATTAATTATAATTCAATAATTTAGTATACTCATTAAAGATGTTAATTAATTAGTTACTTAAGTGTATTTTTTATTTTTAAAACTTACATATATTTTTAAATGAGAAAAACTGACAAGTCAGGAATCATAATCCTGTCTGACAGATGAGTCTCTCCTAGTCTGTATTTGACAGTCCTAACTTGTATTTGGTGGACCACAGACCAAAAACCAATTCGATTTACATGATTTGTAACCCCACCACTTTTCATCTAAATATTAAAAAAATAGATTATAAAAAAGTAGACAGGGAGAATTAAGAGTAGCTTGATCATTTTTAAAAGTTGAAATGATCATGCAATTTCTGTTGGAATACTTTTATATTATCAACCACCTAATAAAAGCTATGAATGATGATTTTTAAAATAATTAGTATAAATATTTAATG
The DNA here is from genome assembly GCF_029865625.1 of Vigna umbellata. NCBI lineage: Eukaryota > Viridiplantae > Streptophyta > Magnoliopsida > Fabales > Fabaceae > Vigna > Vigna umbellata. The sequence goes on from NC_142168.1 coordinate 34,904,724, forward strand.
GATTTGTATGTTATGATATTTTTTATTGGATGAAGGTGTGAAACTATTTTATAAAAAAGTTACTTTTATAATTATAAAATGCACAGTCTCATTGTTAATGCTTTATTTTACTTTTTAAATATAAACTTTACTTTATAATTTTCAGTTTTAATTTATAAAATTTGTCACCTTATTGTTTATTTTGAATATATTTTCTCTTAAAACATTTATATACAAAAGAACCTCTGAAAAATATTTTTTTTTCTATTTTCAAAACTACTATTTAAAAATTGAAAATTAATTTAAAAAATAATGTAACCATTTGAAAAAATTAGTAGAAAAAAACACAAAATAGAAAGACAAAATAAAGGGGTCCAAACTAATATTATAGTGTGATAAACCATAAACCCTCTTCATCTCAACAAAAAGGGCAGCAGGCACTTATGGATTTAAAATTTATTAAAAATTCTTAAATAAAAATATAAATGTCCATATTTTTATATTTTTCAATAAATAATATCACTCAATAACAGTTGCATTAAAAAAATATTATTCTCATTTGTATTCATTCTTTATGTCAGCAATTTTAATTTTTGTCTATGTATTTTTGCTGAGGCCAAGGTGAAACTTGTTCATCATGCATAGGCTTAGACACCGTGTCTGACCTACGTGTCATAACCAAGCAACTCCACTTTTCTATATAATCCACCCTTCTTCTCTCCCACAGACACATACCAGCAAGAAATCTTTCATTTGCATCTCTTAGTTCTCCTTTTCATCATTTGTATTGCTATTCTGTTTTAAATTTCTTCCTCAGTCATGAGTGCTAACACACAAGATGCACAAGAATACCTAGTTGAAGTCCAGACAACAACTCAAGAAACCGTTGTTACTCCACTAGACAACACATCCTCAAAAAATGTGTGTTAGTGAATGTTTATTTATGCTGCTGACCATGATTGAGTTTCTCATGCAACATCATGATTAATATTGTTTCCTTCAACTCTGTTTATGCATGACTGTGATTGATTTATGTACTTTTCCCTGTAATTGAAAATAGGTGTCAGGTGAAAAGAAGAAGATTGTGGGAGTGTTCTACAAGGGGAATGAGTATGCAAAACTGAATCCTGATTTTGTGGGCTGTGTTGAAGGAGCATTGGGTATACGCCAGTGGCTGGAATCCCAGGGCCATCAGTATATTGTCACTGATGACAAAGAAGGACCAGATTCTGGTTAGTAGCTTGCTAATCGATTCAAGTTTATATATCTTGAGATTTGAGTGTTGCTTGATGAATCAATCTCACCAATTTCCATGTGTTATTATTATTTTATTAAAAATATGGTGATGTATCATGTGAAGATAAGCATGTTTCATAATTTTTTCTGAAACATTATGGTAATAACACTGTGGAAGGTGAATGTAGTTTTCCCTTAAAGTTTATAATTGGTTGAACTTATGGCTGTTTATTGTTTTTTCTGTTGCAGAACTTGAGAGAAATCTTTATGATGCACATGTTATAATATCTACTCCATTTCATCCTGCCTATGTCACTGCTGAAAGAATAAAGAAAGCCAAAAATTTAGAGTTGCTTTTGACTGCTGGCATTGGGTCAGATCACATTGATCTCAAGGCTGCAGCTGCTGCTGGTATAACTGTGGCAGAGGTCACTGGAAGCAATGTGGTGTCAGTTGCTGAGGATGAACTCATGAGAATCCTCATTCTAATTAGGAATTTCCTTCCAGGGTACCATCAGTCTGTTAATGGGGAATGGAATGTTGCTGGCATTGCTCACAGAGCTTATGATCTTGAAGGAAAGACAGTAGGAACAGTAGGTGCCGGAAGAATTGGGAAGCTTTTACTCCAAAGGTTGAAACCTTTTAACTGTAATCTTCTGTATTTTGATCGGATTAGGATGGACCTTGGATTGGAGAAAGAGATTGGAGCAAAGTTTGAGGAGGACCTTGATGCCATGCTTCCAAAGTGTGATGTTATTGTTATCAACACACCTCTTACTGAGCAAACAAGGTATACTTTCAATATCTCAGTCAATACAAAAATCATTCACTCTTGAAATCTCAAGCAAATTATTAATTTCACTCTTGAATGCTATTTGTTGAAACATGAGATCTGTATGAATATTGAAATTCTTTTAGCATTTTCTAGTGAGGAGTAGTGACCAGTGATTTTTGTGATACAGGGGATTGTTTGACAAAGATAAAATTTCCAAGTGCAAGAAAGGTGTCTTGATTGTTAACAATGCTAGAGGGGCTATTATGGACACCCAAGCAGTTGCTGATGCTTGTTCAAATGGCCATGTGGCAGGTAATTCTAAAACCAGTTCACAGTAGCAAAACAAGAAAACTAGTATTGTAAGTCGATGATATTATAACCCATTCATGGTTCTTAACATATATGTATATAATATCAAATTATCAACAACTGATTTTTTTTACCAAATTACTTATGTTACTCTGCAAAATGGAAAGTAAGTTGTTCTGTTATGTCCCCAAGTGACAACCTTTTGGGATAGCTATTCATGACAATATTATCTGAAAAACAGACAATTTAGATTGTGGTTTGTTACTATTCTTTGTTGAATTGTCATCTCTAATTAAACTTTGACCCCCTTTCCAAATCTCTTAATTGTACAGGTTACAGTGGTGATGTTTGGTTCCCACAACCAGCTCCAAAAGATCATCCATGGCGCTACATGCCAAACCATGCCATGACTCCTCATGTTTCTGGCACTACCATAGATGCACAGGTATTTTAACTTCTGTCTATAGCATCAGCTTATCCTTATCCTTTTGTGTTCTTTCACTCGAATAACACTAAATGATAATAAACCAAACTTGTGCAGCTACGTTATGCTGCTGGTGTGAAAGACATGCTTGATAGGCACTTCAGGGGTGAAGACTTTCCAGAGCAGAACTACATTGTGAAGGAGGGTCAACTTGCAAGCCAATATCGGTGAAGGATATCAATATGGTCTTAGAAACTTCCATTTCTAAGGCCAACAATGGAAGAGCAAATAAAGATTCAGAGAGCCCTTTGATTTTGCGATGTACTTGTTTTGTTGAATTTGAACTACTTTAATTAATCTCAAATAAAATTGCAAGGAACTCTATGTTCCATGCATGGATCTTTTGTTTTTCGAATTTAAATGTGCTGCTTGAAATTAGTACTTATTGGCATGATGCATTAGAACCAAAATCCTGTTAGTCTTTTATGTTTACTTTTTATTTTCTTAAACTTAGCTTTTACTAAACTTTGTTTTGCAGTTTCAAATAAGGTTTAAAACAATATACTTTCAGGCTTTGCGACAGTCAAAATCATTCATTATTTGAATATATTGAAAATTGAAGATCATATTATCTTTTTATATATTTTATATTTCACATCTAATAGCAACAATAATAAGTTTAACCACATCATTATGACAAAAAGAGAGTTATCATTTCAATTTATACTATTAAATAAATTATTTACAGTTTTACATTTTTTTCCATAAATGTTTGATAAGATTTCATTTTAATAAATATTTTGAAGTAATTTATCTTTAAATACTGTTTAATATTTATCGATGTTTGGTATTGTCTGTTTCTACGATATCACCGTAAATGAGGTACCTTTCTCATCTTGTTTCAATCTTATTTCATGATGCTTTTGTAAAATCAGTAACTTGGGTTATGATTTTTTTTACTTTATATATATATATATATATATATATATATATATATATATATATATATATATACACACACACACAAATATATATATATATATATATATATATATATATATATATATATATATATATAATGAATTAATTATATATCATTTGTTTAAAAAATATGTAATGCCAATAAACTTTTTTTTTATGGCGTACCACATAGCACATAGATTAATGGACATGAAATTGTTGAACTTAATGCATTGTATGTTGTTTCAGTTATAAATGTTTGAGTGCTAATTATGCAATTGTATCAAATAATAAAAAACGAGAGTTCTCTGTTTTGGAATACAAATATAGCCTTTGTACACAATTTTGAAGAATATCTATATCAAATTGGTCCAAAACAAGAAAGAAGGTGATTTGATTAATTGATATTTAAAATTGATTACAATGTGCTTTGATTAAAAAAAATCACTTGGTTCAATTACTTTACTTTTGAGAATTAGACAACACTCTTTTCCATATTAGTTTGGTGCATTAAAATTTGTAGAAGTACTTTTCAAACTCTATCCCAAACACAGTACAGCTTATTGTGTTATAAAACCCTTCCTTAGATCTCTCTTTTGATCACATTCTTAAACAACAACAACAAAAAATGGTGCTTTAATATATTATTGTTGTGCATGTTGGTGATTTACTTTAAAAAATTAAATACATTGCTATTCAATGGCAATAAAGGAAAAATTAAATATATTTTCAAGTGTTTATTCCTAAGCCAGGAAAATTCATTTATACTTTTCTTTTTTATATTAAAATGATTATTAGACACGCATAGGAATGAAAATAGAAGAAAGAAAATATGTAAATTATATTTAAAAATAATAATTAAGTGTATCCATCATCAGCAATATGTTTAAAACAAAAATAAAAGGTTTAGGAATATGCATATATGCATATAATTGGTAACTAAATAAAGTATTAATAGATGAATAAAAAAGGACAACAGAAAGTGATGAATTTATTTTAGTTATGAAAAAGTAAGTGTTTATCATCGGATTTCAATTTTGATTCCTCTTTTACAATCATCTTTGACACTTGAAATGAAATGAATGGGTCCGAAATCAGGAAGTTGAATATGATCATGTCCTGTTCTATACACTCTCGAATATCTTGGATCTTTTGGAACTGTGCATGTTTTGTATCCTATCTCGTCCACAAACACCACGTTGTGCACAGAAGGATTGTAATTGAAAACTGCACATACAAAACAATTTTGTAAAACAAATATTACAAAGAAAAATAAGGATACAACATTTTTTAACATCATTTACGTGTCATTATGTGATTGGTTCATATTAATGTTTATGATTATTATTATTATTATTGACTGTGAAGTTATTTTGGATCAATCACACAATGATATGTAAATAATATTAAAATGTTGTTAAAAAAATGTTGTCAAATATCATTATCCTACGTCAAATACTTCTTACCAATATAAACAAAAAGTTAGAATACAATGGTAATTCAAGTTAGATCACTTATAATACATCGATATTTTAAGTTGAATGTTTTAAAATATCTCATTTATAATATGATGGAAAATAATTTATAACACTGATCATATTCATTTTGAAATCATTTGAATTTTTCATTAAAAGAAACCTCGGACACTCCGACACCAATAAAACATAAGCATTTCATATATGGAAAAATCATGATTATAACCTAAAACTTTGAAGTAATATGTTTGTTTGTGAATCTTCTTACAAATTTAGAAATATGGATTTTCAGCTTAGCTTTTGATTCTGTCCTTTGTTTAGTCTTCAAAACATAATTATGAAAACATAAGCATTTCATATATGAACATGTTTTAAAAAAAAATTAAAAACCTTCTTAATACATTAACTTAAAGTATATTTGAGAGACTTAATAGAAAGAAAGTAAAAAAAAAAATCAATAAAATTCATAAACACTTAATAAAAAATATGCAAAGAAAAAGCACTAACCGAGCACATCACCAGAAGCAATGTTCTTGTCCTTAGGCCAATCAGTAACATTAAAGGTCCAACATATATCCTCTGAGCATGAACCATCTTTTTTCCCAACCACATAGGTTCTTGCATCAACCAAATCAGACAAAACCAGCAACATACCTAAAACGACCATCACTGCAACAATGTTTCTTCCCTCACCCATTTTTTCAGATGTGTTATCACCAACCTAAGTTCAACCCTTTTATACTTTCACAGACTCTGTTCTGCTTCATCTTTCAATATTATTCACGTTAAATAATTCGCTTCAATACTGATATTATTCATAAACATACCTATTAAAGATTATTTAATCAACATATTGTTCTTTTCCAGTCTTTTTTTACAGCTGACAGTTTTGGTCAATGGTAATAATCATATTAGTAACTGAAGTTTTAGTAATAATTTTTTTTTTAAAACAATTGATGATCTATTAATTTTTTTCTTTCTGATTTATTCTTAATTAATACTTTTATTAAAACGGTCAGTCCATTAACTTTGTTCGCATTTTTTTTAAAGACAGATTGTCCTTTCTATATAATATAACAATTGTCAATTTTAATTAATATCTAAGATTTGATTCCACCACATTCATATATATCTTTTTTTTATGATATTAATAACACTATCATTTGAAGAAAAAAAATGTGGTAGTTAGAAATAGGCTTAATACCCTATTTTGTCCCCATGTCAAATTAGTCAATCCTTTAAATTATCTAAGTAGAAGAAAGAGAAAAATAATTAACGCCGTTTGTACGGATTTAACGGGAGGATTTCATTGATGCAAATTTTATTAAGTGAGGACGTAATTGACGCATTTTTTAAAGATGGACTAATTTGACATTTTCGAGCGAAGCTGGGGACAAAATAGGGTATTAAGCCTTAGAAATACTTGGTTGTGGACTCGGTTTTTTGGGTTATAAATAAAAGTAAATATATAATATTTCAATGCTACATTTACTTTCATCCGTCTCTCTTATATATAATGGCCATTTATGACAAAAGTATGTTGGTAATTAGAAATATTCTATCTTTAGAATAACTATGAATACGTTTTTTTGAGTAATAAATAAAAATAAATGTAGTATTTGAATTTAAAAATTATATATTTATTGTTATGCCATAAAGAATTTTAAATTGCATTCGTTGGGATGGGATAAGAATATTGTTTTTATTTCCAAGATTTTCTTTGAATTAAAACTTGTCTTGAAACTGTAAAAGAGTAAGATCAATTAAATTTTTGTTAATGAACATTTATATATATATATATATATATATATATATATATATATATATAGTGATGTAAAATAAAATTATAAAAATGAAAATTACAGCTATCCTTTTAATTAGTAGACGAGAATTTTATGACAGTTATTTATTTCAATTTAAATACCTAAAATACAAAAAGAAAAAAGAACAAAGCCAATAAAATTCAACTTGATTCATTTTATTCATAAAGATTATTAAAAGTTATAAACAATGTTTTTATAAATATAATTAAACAACTTGTAGATAATGATTACATAACTTTTTGAATGGGACTTTAAAAGTTTGTAGATATATATTTTTTAAATTAAATTATTTTTTAATTAATTACTTATAAGAGTAATAAAACTATATATATATATATATATATATATATATATATATATATATATATGTTTGTATGTATATATATTATTGTTATAGAAATGTAAATATACGTATGCCTTTTTGCATGTTTATATATATTTTGCGAGCAAATAAATAATTATCTTTTTAAGTTAATATAACTATTTTACGGATTTTATCTCTCAACATTTTTATACTATTTTATTTAAATTTAATATTTTAAAACTAAAATAGTTATATATAATAAAAAATTATTTTTAAAATAAATAAAAATTAGTTATATTTATTTTTATAAATATATATTTTTTTGTTATGTATGTATTTTCCCTAGGTGTAAAATTTTGTAAGTAATATTTAGTGTATTTATTTGTTTCTCTTTCCACCATTAAAAAATAATTAAATAATATTTTATTTTAGAAATGATCTTTATTTTACATTTTTTTATCACATTTACTTGTATGAACTTTATAATTTTATTAATTAATAAATTATTCCCCATAAATATAAATTGAATAATGACATCTTATTATAGTAACCAAAATAAATAAATATAATTATCTTGCAAACTGAAATTGGAGAGAATAGTTTTTGTATCGGCATTGCTACAATCAAAGACTAAAACTGAAGTTAACAACCACATACATGTCAAGAACAGTTTCCTAACATCGCCATGATCAAAACACACAAATTGATAAGCACAAATGCCATCATTTTATTAGATATATCAAAGAGATGAAAGACTAAATTATGCTGGAATGATCGCAACTTTGGTTCCTTTTTGGCAGAGACGATTGATACTACAAATGTAGTAACTTGGTCCTTCTGGAACTTGAATATAATCATGTCCTGTCCGATACACTATTGGATTTTTTCCAGGATTACATGTTCTGTATCCTTCCTCGTCCACAAGAGTAACATCACGCGTAAAAAGATCGTAATTGAATACTGCAATTACAAAACCATCAAATCAACGTAAGTTTCATGCATATATGATTATTGTGTTTGTAGCTGAGAAGCAGATGATACTAACCTAGAATATCTCCAGATTTAATGGTCTTGTTTTTAGGCCAATCACTGATTCCATTGGCCCAACATACGTCTTGTAAGCATGTTCCATCTTTTTTCCCAACATAAAACAGCTTTCCATAAACCATTTCTGTTGAAACCACCAACATACTAAGAACCACCATTGTTACTGCAAAATTGTGTCTTCTCTCACCCATTGTTGCTGTGTTAAGGTGGATATGAAAGATGTGTTTCAAAACACAGTACCAGGTAGCAGATTTATAGTTGCAGAGGGTTCCATTTGGTGGATGTTTGAATATTTTTGTGAGTTGACCACATTTCACTCTCTGTATTTATTGTCTGCATTAAAAAATTGGCTTGAATCGTTTTAATCATAAACATTGCTATTGATCATTATTCAATGAAAATAAATACTCCTTTCAGTTTCTTTTTTTTTACTGCACCGGTTTTGGTCCATGGTAATTATCATAAATGTATCATAATAATCATGATAAGTTAAGAACTAGAAAAATACATATTAATAAAAACAAGTTTGATGCAATATAAAGCATAACAAGTATATATAAAATACAGGATAATAGCTAACTAATACATTAAGAAAAACAAATAGCAATTCTTGCATAATATAAAGTTATATGAAGGTCAGACGTAACGAGTAAATTATAATAAATAAATAATTAAAAAGTAATTTCATACAACTTGGTTTAATTTTGAAAATTTGTTGAACTTTGTTTAATGCACTGATTTTGAACAATTTTAGATGTTGTAAAGAACCAGTTTTAAGTTAATCAGGGAAGTTTTTACTATAAAATATTTATTGTTTCCAGTGAATAAATTAAATTAAAACAATATCTATAATCTAGGTATTAAATTTGTTATTGCTCTTAACCAAGTCTGTATAACTCATTTATTAGTTGCAAATAAGCATTTTATTTTAAGATTTCACTTACTATAATGAAAAATAATATAGAAAAGTAAAGGAATCCTACTATTATAAAACCATTTTACCAGCATTTTACCTTCCAAATATTTAAAATAGAGAGAATTAATGCAAGAAAATAAGAGCAGATATCACGGAAAAATAGCAGTAATTACGATGGAGTTCGATTCAATATAATAATGTAGAAAAAACAAGAATCTTTAAAATGCATTACATTTGGTTGTGCACCAGTATCCTCACCACTTTTCTTTTCACTTTGTTGAATTATACCGTTTTATTAAGCATATATATTTACAAATAATCTTTGTCACTAAAAATAGTTAAATCTATGAACTGGTTAGAATTCATAGTTAACCTAATCAATCCATATAAAGCATTACATTAAATATCATTACATAGTAGGTAAATACTGTCTAGGTGAGTAATTTTGTATATTTATAATTACTACCTCTTCATTGAAACTGAAACGTTATATTTGAATATTATCGATATTGCAGATTATAATTGTGTAATTAGAAATTCTACAACAATAAAATAACATTGAAACTTCTGACTTTTTCTAAAATTCCGGACAGAAAGAATAATCTATAACAAAACTTTAATAAAGTGAAGAGTAGATTAATTTGATAAAAATGTCATATTATTATAATACTAAATGAAAGACAAACAAAAAGAAACCAGAAGCTACACCTTAACTATTCAAATGAAAGTATACAAGTATTTGATCTCTTCCTCAACCATGAGATTACATCTATCTTCCGTTTTAGTTTGTCCCAATCAGAATTATCATCATATTTGCAAGTGTGGATTTTGATTTTCATGGCTTGCAAATATTTTGCATTCCCCAAAATATATCTTACAAATTGAAACCCACTTGAAAAACGGAAATCTAAGAGATGACAGGTTTTAAGGTGTGATGAAATGCATTCTGGAACAGATTCTGGATATGGCCAAAGTTCGTTTTCACAGTCTTTATGAGGACAATCCAAACTGAACTGATATCATAAAACTATATTAATACGAATGAATGAAAAAATACAAAAACTAAAATTCATACTTGAAAGCTTAAATCATCAAACCTTAATGTCAAGTGTTTGAAGCTTCGGACAATGCTTGAGCAATTCCAGGACCACGACCCAATTGATAGGAAAAAAAGTATACTTCAATTGAAGTTCAACTAAATTCTGAAAGTCAATCACCAGTTCTTGACGACATATCTGCAAAAGATGCAAAAAAAGTATATAAAAAATCATAAATATTTTTTCCTCAATAATGCAAAGTAAAAACAAACTAATCTCACAGGGATTACCACACGTAGGAACAAAACTTCAACATTCTTAACAATTTCAAGAGAAACTAAACCACCATCGATGTCGGCTCTGACCAACTTAGGGCATTCCTTGAACTTTCCTTCGTTAATGAGACGTGTATCTCTAACTTCCAATACTTCAAGATTAGGAATTCCAGAAAGAAGTTGAGAAAAATCATCTTCTTTTGAGGAATAAACAAAATTCAAATGCAAGATCTTAAGTAAGGGCAAATCAACAACGAAAATATCTTTCACGGTTGTGTAAGCCAACTTCAGAACCACAAGAGTTTTGCAACTAAACACCACAGAGGGCAAAACATTATTGCTATTCAGATAGAGGTCGAGGTGCTGAAGTTTACTACTTCCACTCACTGCATCCTTAATCCATATGTTTAATCGTTCAGTAAGATAATAGATGATTTCAGATTTGAGGGGAAATACATATAGGGGCTGGATTATAAATCTGAGGCGAAATCTATGTAGGGGCTGGTCTCCATGCAGAAGCAAGAAATAGTCCACCGAGCGATAAAACGTTTTTTCCTCGAAGCTATGCCAAAAGAGTTCGTTAATGTTGTCGAAATCAAAAGAGGGAACTGAACGCCACAGAAGATTCCATCGCTTGGAGAGAACAGTGGTTGCAACAACTTGTTGGGATGGAAGAAGAGAAAGAATATAACAAATTATTTCGTCTGGAAGACTACTTATCAAATCAGCCATGATTCAGAGTACCAAATCTACCATGGCTGCATCAGCTTCTTATAGGAATAACTCACCGCCCAACGTTTCAAATTCTTTGAGAAGACTTTATTTTGCGTAGGAATTGATGATGTTCAATGAGAACCTAAGCGTTGGGAAGTGAAAGGAAAAAGCTAGGGTTGTATTTCCCATTTTCTGCATTCAAACAACTTATGTAATGGTATCACTCATCACTTATTAAATATTCCTTTCCATCAAAATAAATACTCCTTTCCGTTTCTTTTTCTTACTAAACATTGCTATTGGTCCATAATAATTATGTTTCAAAATTTATAATTTTTCAAAACACTGGTTGAGCTTGGTTTAGTGCACCAATTTTGAAGTATTTTTAATTGTTAATTATAAAAAAAACTAGTTTTAAGTTCATGACGGAAGTTTTCCTATATTTATTGTTTCTAGTAAATAAATTAAATTGTACCGATATCTTTTATCTAGGTATTAAATTTGTTAATGCTCTTTACCCATTCTGTTTACCCTTTTATTAGTTACAAATATGTATGTTCCAAAAACAATTTTAAAATAGAGTATGGTGAAGTATTTTCCCAATAGTTCTCGCAAGAAAATAACAGTAGATATCATGGAAAGTAGCAGTAATTATGATGGTTTCATTCAATAAAATAGATATGTACGCGGATCCTTTATTTACATTTAACTGTGTACTAGTATTCAATAAAATAGTCTTTGCTACTTGGTTAGTTAGTTCCGTAACTTCGGCTATCATGGTTACATATTTTTGACAGCTTCTTTCTTGGTTTATTTGGATTAACTGATCAAGCTTGAATGAACATAACTGATCGTCTGTTGACTGTAATTTGATTGGGTTAACCTGGCATTTGTCTTGTATTTGACTCTTGCTGGTCGTTTTGTTTAGTTGGTGGATGATCGTTGTTAAAGGTTACATGGACGAGCGTATAATGTAACAGATCGTGTTGTTAGTATTATATCTGGTGATATGGCGATCGTTTGGTCTAGGTGGTTGACGATCGTTCGCGAGTTGAGTTGGTTATACCTGATCGTTCACTTGTGAGTGGTTGTGATAATTCCAAATCGATCGTTAAGCAAAGCGATCGTTTGAGTATTTGTTGATATCTGCTCGGTTCACTATCCTACTATACATAATGCCCCCCGAGTCCGAGTTAGCTAACACGGTTTGTGCGTGTAGGCTAACTATAGGACGTTGAGATCACGTTTGTTGAGGAGGGTTATTGGTACGCACCGTATTGTTGGGATGTTTTCGGATTTCCCGCTTTCTGAGGTATTTGGAAAGGCGTAAAAATAGAGTCGTTGGACTAAGTGGATCCTACGGCTTGTCTTGCTCTACTATCAGTTTTTCCCTCATTAATGTGAAATGATATATGAAGAGGCGTTGAGATAGTTTAGTTGTGGCATTATCAGTGACGATTTTCCTTCTCCAACGTCGTTCTTCTCTTTTACGCATCTATCAAGTAAACCTAGATCTTTTCTCTGTTCTAGATTGTTCACTGTTGACGATGGAAGAAAAGGGGTTGAATGAAGGTGTTGAAACGCCGGAAGTTTCGTCGACAGGAAGGTGCCATGAAATCTCCTCCATTCTTGGTGGTGAAAGGCGTTTGTATATGGGAATGTGCTAACTGAAAACCCAGAAGAACTAGCTTCCTCTTCATTCGGCGGCAGCAATTATGATTGGGCTTCTCGGGATGTAAGTGATTTTTGTAGTTTGTTTAAAAGTAGAGTAGTGCTGGAAGATTGGGTAGATAATAGTTGTATTCTGAGAACCCTAGGTTATAAATCCTGTATAAAGTTGGGGGCCTGCCGTGAAAATGAAAGGGTTTTTCATGACTTTTTCTACTTTTATTCTTCGCTATTCTATGATATGTATATTAGGTTGCCTCTGAGCGTTTTTCAGATGGAGGTATTAAGAACCCTAAATGTTGCTCCAACCCAACTGCATCCCAATAACTGGGGATATATTCAGGCATTTGCCGTTATGTGTCAGGCCTTGGCCATTAGGCCTATTGCGCCGTTGTTTTTACATTTCTTTAGATGTCGTCCAGTCGCAAAAAAGGGTTGGGTGTCTTTAATTTCTGAATCTGGTAACGTCCTCCTGGAGTTGTATTCGCAATCGTACAGGGGTTTCAAAGATAAATTCTTTAAAATCTCAATCCTCGATTTAGAACGCACGTTCTTTTTTTATGAAGATGGAAACCCTAAATTTCCATTGTATTGAACACAAAGTCCTATATACATATGGACGCAAAGTCCTATAGACGTGTTATAGTTGTAACCAGAATGAAAATATCAATTCTAAAACTAATATAAAACTGTTTGTATCTATATTAATTCTAAAACTTGTATAGAAATTTTTTTCTTAAACTATATAAAAAAGCTTCCTTACATTAGAGTTTTCCATTATTTTCATCCCAAATAACATATCACTCTTCTTTACGTCATGATAAGTATTTTAAGCAAGCTGTAGAGGTTTGTACACCAAACAGAATGAATTGCTTTTTAGTTGTTTTTTTATGAACAATACAAATATAAATTAAAAATCTTTGTAAAATATGAATTTCGCTTTTTAGTTGAGGTATAATAAAAATCTTGGTAGCATTTACCATTATATTTCCAAACATAATTCTACTTCTTTGACAACAAATAACCCACAACACTGCCATCACCGACTAGAAAAAAAAATGCATTTATACTTTGTAGGTGATAACAAAACTTGGTAAGTACATACAAATTACTCACGAATAGGGTTCAGTAGCTTTGAACTTGAGAGAACTAATATATAAGTTTTTTATTCAAATTAATTCATTTTGAAATAGTACACCAACATCTATATATAACTTTCTAAATATTCATCTATGTGAAAATAAGTATTCCTTCCCGTTTCCTTTTTACTCCATCGATTTTGTTCAATAATAAAAATCATAAATAATATTATTTATGAAATTACAAATTTACAATAATAGGTATGCATTAAAGTTTGAATTCCAAAAACAGCTAACAAATTTTCATAGACAATGCAAACATGTTTAAATAGTTGCAGTTACCAAAAAGACAAATAAAAAACACAATCCTTAATTATTCAAATGAAAGGGTACAAGTATCTGATCTCTTCATGCAGGAAGATAATTCTCTTTCCATAATATCATTTCCATTTCCAGGATCAAAGCGTATTCTCATGGTCCGTAGATATTTTGCATTCTCCAATATATATCTTGCAAAGTGAAACTCATCTTTAGAACCACTGTAATATATAAGACTGCAGGTTTTAAGGTGTGATGAAATGCATGCAGGAACAGTTTGTGGGTATGGCCAAACATCTTCTTCATAACCTGGTAAATTGAAGGTCTGACAAATACGAACATCGGACTGATAACAAGGAACATAAAAATTGGATTAATACTAATGCTTGAAGAAAATATAACAAGAAAATCCACATTTGAAAAACTTAATCATTAAACCTTATAAATGTCAATGACAAGACTTTGAAGCTTGGGACAATGATCGAGCACTTTCAAGACCAGAAGCCAATCCAGTTCCACCTTCAATTGAAGTTGAACTAAATTGTGAAAGTCAAAATTCAGGTACAGGTTTGGTTGAAATATCTGCAAGAAAAACGAAATGATATCAAAACATCAGATAAATGTCAACCAAACCTTAAATATGTCACAGGCATTACATAATCGAATTTCGAAACTTCAACATCCTTAAATATTTCCAATGGAAGTAAAGGTTCATCAGTGCTGACTCTAACCAACTTGGGCAATCTGATAAACTTTCCTTTAGTTTTACAATTCAAACCACTGACTTCTAAGTCCTCAAGATTTGGACACCCAGAAAGAAGCAGATCAATTTCTATTGGGGAAATAATATCTTCTAGATGCAAGATCTTAAGCAAAGGCAAATCAACAAAGGAAATATCTTCCACTGTTATGAAATTCAACTTGAGAACCACAAGAGTTTTAAAGCTAAACACCACAGATGGAATGACAAAGTCCTCCCAAGGACAACAGAGGTCGATGATTTGAACTCTACAACTTCCACTCAGAGCAGTCTGAATCCGTGTCTTGATACTTTCAGTAATATCAAAGGAAGAGAAACATCTAAGGCGAAATTTATACAAGAGTTGATCTCCACGACAAACCAAGAAAGAGTACACCGAGCTATAAAACGTATTGAGAGTTTTTTCGAATTTGAGAAGCCAAAAATATTCCTTAAAGGTATTGAAATCGAAAGAGGGAACAGAACGCCAGAGAAGATTCCAGCGCTTGGAGAGAACAGTGGTTGCAACAACTTGTTGGGATGGAAGAAAAGAAAGAATATAACAAATTATTTCGTCTGGCAGACTACTTATCAAATCAGCCCTGCTTCAAAGTGCCTAAACTGTTAAAAAAACGACAAATGATTGAACCCTTAAATAAGTACAAATAGAATTTAACACCAATAATAAAAACTGAAAATAAAATATTAATTATCTTAAAATAAAATCTACTTAATTTATCTTTATCTTATATTAATAAAATAAATAAAAAATCATAAATACCTATTCATATTCTATTTATATCAAAATCAAATTAAATATTAATAAACTTAAACTAATAAAATAAAATTTTCCATAAACTTAAATTTTCTATCCTTTATTCACCTTATACCGAACTTCTTCTTTCAATCCTACTTGATTTCTTCTTTTTCCTTGCCCATTAGGTCAATTTAAGAAATGATTTTTGTAAGAGTAAAATAGAAAAAAAAGTACATAATTTTATCTTATTTATTGTTATTAGTGCTTAATATATTTATGTTTAAAAATTAAAATTATTATTATTATTATATATATATACCTGTCTATATTATTCTCTTGAAATTAATTCATAAGTAATAATAATTAAATAATATAACTAGAACTTTACCAGGTAATATTTCTGTTAGATATAATTATACGAGTATTTATTTGATATCTAATCCATCTAACAAAATTATTCTCGTATTGCATTAAGATATAATTCGTTAGATATGGATATTTTCTATTTTTATATTTTTATGGTTAGTTAAGATTTGAATGAAATTTAATGATTAATAAAATAATAATCCAAATTATATGAATATCAAAAGTATAATTGATGGTTCCTGTCTATATTATTATCTTTGTATGCTTGAAATTAATTCATAAGTAATAATAATTAAATAAAATTATAACTAGAACTTCTATCAGGTAATATTTCCGTTAGATATAATTATACGAGTATTTATTTGAAAACTAATCCATCTCACAAAATTATTCTCGTATTGCATTAAGATATAATCCGTTAGATATGGATATTTTCTATTTTTATATTGTTATGGTTTGTTAAGATTTGAATGAAATTTAATGATTAATAAAATAATAATAATCCAAATTATATGAATGTCAAAAGTATAATTGATGGTTCCCTGTTAAATCCTAAAACATATCGTAATAATTATTGATGTTCAAGAAAATGGTAAGCAAAGTCTGTTAAATGATCATAATTTAAGAAAAATAAATAAAAATTGACATGACCTAAATAGTTTATATTTTTCAAAGTTTTTTGTAGTAGGTTAAACCAACTTTAATCCTGAGGCTAACCCACTTGAAAGATGTTATGTAATGATAGAAAAGCATTTGATCTTCCAAAAACAATTTTAAAATATAGAGTACTGTGAAGCATTTTCCCAATTGTGGGAAGAAAATAACACCAGATATCATGGAAAAGTAGTAGTAATTATGATGGTTTCATTCAGTAAAATACATATGGACGCGAATCCTTATATTTACTAGTATGCTCTCTGATTTTTTTAATTAGTTGAACAATAAACATATTTGTACCTATTTTTTATAAGTGTTATTGTATATTTATATACAATTTTTGTTGCCCAAAAAAATTTAAGAGAACTGCTTAGAATTCGTAGTTAACCTCATTAGTCCATATAATCTAAAAGATTATCTCAAAATATCATTAATTAGTGGGTAATACGGTTAGAGTGAGTAATATTTCTTTTAAAATAATTACTATGAAATAAAAAAGATTGCTATAAGTACTTACAGCCAAAAAAAAAAAAAAATCATTTCATATAGTCTCGGGTCAGGTATAGATAAAGCATGTTAAATGAAGAACAAATGCATACTACAAAGTCATTATATATTACATTATTTTCAATATTTAAATAATATAAGACTAGCATCCGCATTTGGGACTCTACCTATTTCAGCTATTAACTAATTTTATTAGTCATGGATGTAACGTCTGCTTTCGTGACGCAATACACAATTTATGTTTGTATTTAGCTTCCGTTTCCGCACTCTATTCATTCTTAATATTAATTTTAGTATTACATTTAGCGTTGATATAAACAACGCTATTAGTGTCTCTCGCTCATAGCCGACAATAATATGTATGTATGTCAAAGTTTGCTATTTAGTTTCATACTTTTATAACTTTTTTTTAGTTTTAATATGTCACATTATTTTTAAGACATCTTTGTCATTTTTACTCCCATGAAAATAATTTTGTGATACAAATACTTTAATTAAAGTTTTATTTTCAATAGTTGTGCATCGTATGGACCGGTTGGTGTACCATATGGACCGACCGGTCAGACAGCAATCTCGAGACTCAACCAACCACCAGCGTTTCTCCCATCTTACCCTTAACAGCATGGAAGGGCGGCCGCTCACGTAGAAATTCACTTCACACGCTATCACCCGACCGACCGGTCAGACAGCAATCTCGAGACTCAACCAACCACCAGCGTTTCTCCCATCTTACCCTTAGCAGCATGGAAGGGCGGCCGCTCACGTAGAAATTCACTTCACACGCTATCACCCGACCGACTGTTCAAGACCGGACGACCTATAAGCCAGGTGGTTAAGGTAAAGAATTAAGGTAAATCAGGATTAGAGCTATTGGGCTGGAGTTGGACCGTGATTAACTTTCACTAATCCCAAGCCCATAGCAAAAACCTATAAATACAGGTTAGAGGTGAGTGGTAGCTAGCATTCACTGCACATTTATTACTGTTAGTAATATATTATTTTCTTATAAAGTGTGGTGAAGAGTAATAGAAGGTCCTTAGCCTCGGATCCGTTTGATCATAGGTGTTTGACAGACTAACTTTGTGTGGTCGTTTGGTGGTACGTTGTTTTCATCACACATGTGCAAATACCCCAATAGTTCAACATCAATACATGTATCTGGAAGGTCATGTCTAGAGTTTAGATGTGTATGTATATGTATATATATATATATATATATATATATATATATATATGTATATATACATATATACATATATATCTATATATATACATATATATCTATATATATATATATATATATATATATAGATATATATGTATATATGTATATATACATATATATACATATATATAGATATATATATATATATATATATATATATATATATGGGGTTTGCTAACGCGCGTACGTTTGTTTTTCAGTTGATACATTTTAGCAATGTGTACCGGATTTTAGTAGACAAAAATATCCTTATATATCATGCATTTTAAGTTTTAAGATTAAGGGTATTTTAATAATTTTCATTCTCAAAACTAAAAAAAAAAAAAAGAAGCCCCCAAACCCTTGTTCATCTCCCTCATTCCTCTCAACCATTTCTCTTTCATCTCTCTCGCTCCAACATTTTCTCTCCCTCATTCCTCTCAACCCTTTCTCTTTCATCTCTCTCACTCCAACATTTTCTCTATCATCCTATGGTAGCCTCAATTGAAAAAAAATCAAAAACACTGGCTGTTAAACAATCTTACAAAAAAAATGATTTTATAATGAGTTTTCATTTTATAATTTTTGTCTTATCTAATTTTATCCAATTTTCACAAGCAAAATGACATAAAAGGAATTGGTAATTGACCTGGAAAAAAATCAAAAACTCTCGTTGTTAAACAATTTCTTACAAAAAATGATTTTATAATGAATTTTCATTTTATAATTTTTGTCGTATATAATTTTATCTAATTTTCATAAGCATAATGACATCCGAAGGAATTAGTAATTGGCCTCGAGGGTTTTTTTAGAGATGATGATTCAACCTATGCAGATGATGAAATTAGAGAGGTTAGTGAAGATGGTGAAATTGAAGAGATCTTGAATGAATCTTTGCCTGAAGATGACAGAGAAAAGGTTAGGTTGGAGTGAGAGAGATGAAAGAGAAAGGGTTGAAAGGAATGAGAGAGGTGAGTAAGGGTTTGGATTTGTTTTTTTTAGTTTTGAGAATGAAAATTATTAAAATACCCTTTACCTTAAAACTTAGAATCCATGATATATAAGGGTATTTTTGTCTACTAAAATCCAGTACACATTGCTAAAATGGACCAACTGAAAAACAGACGTACGTGCGTTAGCAAACCCATATATATATATATATATATATATATATATATATATATATATATATATATATATATATATATATATATATATATATATATATATATAATTATGCTTGGTTTTAATGGATGTGATATTAGACTTTTATGTTTATGAATTGTATTAATAATGAGTGTGATTCTTTAAAATAAATTAACTTATCGTGTTGCTTGTATTTCTTTTGTTGTGTTTGATCTTTCTCCTTGACAATAATCTTCGCATTGATGTGAACCGAGGATGATGTTTCAGTTGAGCAAAACTTCGAGAGGAGGATATAGATTTGTAAATAGTTGGACAAGTATAGTTTTTAATTTCTAATACTTTGTTGAACCTTTAGTTTTAAAATGTTTAAATGATATTAGATGTAGAGCTTCTTTTATATAAAACTTGAATTTATTGTTATATTTTTGGATAACTGTAATAATTTTTATATGTCTTTTTTGATTAACTGGTTTTGAATATGAAATATGTGATGATTTCTTTTATAATATTAAAACTAAAATTTGGGATATTAAAACAAAAATTTGGAATGTTACAAACGTAATGAGTTAATTATCATAAATATATAATTAAAAAATAAGTCATATGTGAATACTAATAAATAAATAATTTTAATTTTAAAATTTATAATTTATAATTTTTCAAAAACCTTGTTGAATTTGGTTTAATGCACCAATTTTGAAGTATTTTTAATTGTTAATTATGAAAAAGAAAACTAGTTTGAAGTTAATGACGGAAGTTTTACTATATTTATTGTTTCTAGTAAATAAATTAAATTGTACGGATATCTTTTATCTTAGTATTAAATTTGTTTATGCTCCTTACTCATTGTGCTTATACCTTTTATTAGTTACAAATATGCATCTTTTTCAATATTACACACGGTTTCCTATCATAGAAAAGTATTGGAATTCTATTATATAACAACATTTTATCTTCCAAAAACAATTTTCTTTTAAAATAGAGTATGGTGAGGCATTTTCCCAATACTTCTGGCAAGAAAATAACTGCAGATATCATGGAAAAGTTTGAAATTTTCTTTAATTTTTTAAAAAATAGTTATTTTGAATATTTAATACTGTATTGTATTATAATAAATTAGTTTTATTTAATGATTGAAATAAAATTTTATTTACGTGACTGTATCAAATTTAGTACTTTTAATGAGTGAAATAAGAAATAAGAAATTTATTTACAAGATTGAAATATTGTATTGTCACTACAATACAATTTACATCTCTCTAGTTATATAGATGTTTCCTGCAATTATATAATTCAATATTATAATAAAAATTTCATATTGCTCGGATTAATTAGATGTAGATTCAGAGAAAATCAAATCAATATAATTTTTTTGTGTGTATTTCTTTGATATTTTTCTTGTATTTCTTGGATACGGTAGGACATGTGATTGGACCTTGTGTGTCATACGGCAGCATGCATGCTATGAGTAACCAAACAGAATTCTAAAACATATAGCAGAGACCAAAATGATCAATGTGAAGAAAATTAGCGAAAGCTGGGGGAAGAACTGAACAAGGGTGTGACTCTGATATGAAAAGTTAGCCTGAGGAAATCTGAAATGGTAGACGTGTCTATATTAAGGTGACTCTCAGATGAGTCAAAATTGCTCTGACCCCTATGCTGTGTACTACACCATCGCACAAATTTCTTGCCAAAAGATCCTTAATTTCCTGTTCCTCAGCAAGTTTCTTCACTCCCAAATCTCATTGGTTCTTACCATGAGAAAAACACATGGGGGAGAGAATAATGCACAGTTGCAACATTGCTAGTGGTTTCAATCATTAAACATGAATATTCTTATAACATATTCTTGTATGTGACATGATTGACAGGTTTGGCATGCAGCAAGGAGTCTAGCTAGCTCCCTCTTACCTGTTTTGTTAAGTGAGGGACATGAACAAGACAACATAAAATCAAAATTTAGCAATGAGATGCAACATGGCAATCTTCACAGCCATGCAGGGATTCGACACGTTATGTGACCTACAAGTACTAGTGTGTACCACTAACATGATCGATTTCAATGAGGTTTTTCTCCTCTCTGTCCTCTATTGCATCAAATCAATATAATCTTTGATAATTTATATGGATGTCCATCTCTAGGTAAAATTTCTACTACTTATGTATTTCAAACAACTCAAAAAAGAACTACAACGAAGACGATAAAAAAGAATTGTAGAAATATAAAAGAACTAAATATGAAAGAAATAAGTTTTTTATTCAAATTGATTCATTTTGAAATAGTAGACTAATTGCACTCTAAAAAACACAATCCTTAATTAAAAAAATGAAAATGAAAGGGTACAAGTATCTGATCCCTTCACGCAGGAAGATAATTCTCTTTTCATATCATTAATTTCTTCCTCAAGAGGGTAGAATTTCATGGTCAGTAGATATTTTGCATTCTCCAATATATATCTTGCAAAGTGAAACTCATCTTTAGATCCACTGTAATATTTTAGACGGCAGATTTTAAGGTGTGATGAAATGCATGTAGGAACAGTTTGTGGGTATGGCCAAACATCTTCTTCATAACAACGACCATGTTTCTGATAACAAACAACATAAAAGTTGGATAAATACTAATGGTTGAAGAAAATATAAGAAGAAAATCCACACTTGAAAAACTTAATCATTAAACCTTAGAAATGTCAATGACAAGACTTTGAAGCTTGGGACAATGATTGAGCACTTTCAAGACCAGAAGCCAATCCAGAACCACATTCAATTGAAGTTGAACTAAATTGTGAAAGTCAAAATTCGGGTACAGGTTTGGTTGAAATATCTGCAAGAAAAACGAAATGATATCAAAACATCAGAAAACCCTAATTTTCCCCTTCGAAATGGAAAGTAATAACAAACAAATCTCACAGGTATTACCCAATGGAATTTCACCCAATGGAATTTCAATACTTCAACTTCCTTAAATATTTCCAATGGAAGCAAGAATTTACCGATGCTTGCTCTAACCAACTTGGGCAATCTGATAAACTTTCCTTTAGTTTCACAAGCCAAATGCCTCACTTTTATGACTTTTAAGTCCTCAAGATTAGGACATCCAGAAAAAAGCTGTGAAAGATCAATTTCTATTGGGGAATTAATATAATTTAGATGCAAGATCTTAAGCAAGGGCAAATCAACAAAGGAAATATCTTCCACTATTATGTACTCCAACTTGAGAGTTACAAGAGTTTTAAAGCTAAACACCACAGATGGAATGACAATGTCCCAATCACACTTGAGGTCGAGGATTTGAACTCTATCACTTCCACTCACTGCAGTCTGAACCCGTGTCTTGATACTTTCATCAGTAATATCCATGGAATAGGAACATCTGAGGCGAAATCTATACAAGGGTTCATCTCCACGACCAGCCAAGAAAGAGCTCACCGAGCTACCAAACGTATCGAAAATCTTTATGCCTTTACGAAACCAAAAATATTCGTCAGTGACGAAATCGAAAGAGGGAACAGAACGCCAGAGAAGATTCCAGCGCTTGGAGAGAACAGTGGTTGCAACAACTTGTTGGGATGGAAGAAAAGAAAGAATATAACAAATTATTTCGTCTGGCAGACTACTTATCAAATCAGCCATGCTTCAAAGTACCTAAACTGTTAAAAAAACGACAAATGATTGAACCCTTCAATTCATTCGGATTGATTTTCATTAATTATCCTTCTTTATCATAAAATAATAATAATGATCCTATATAAATGGAAGATCGTAATTACTTATCCTTCTTTATCTCGATCAAAATCAAATATCTCAATCAAAATTAAACTAAATATTATTAAATTATTAAATTCAGTTGACTTTTTCTTTTTCCTCACCTGTTAGCTCCAAAATAGAGAGAATTAATGCTAGAAAATAGCAGCAGATATCACAGGAATAATATCAGTAATTATGATGGAGTTTCATCTGATATATATTATAATATAGATATGGACGAAATCTTTATATTCTGTATTATTCATTACATTTAATTGTGTAATTATGCTCCCCACTTTTCTTTTTAATTTGTTGAATTATAAAATATTTATATGATTTTATTAAACATGTATATTCATAAATAATGTTACTAAAAATTGTTTAAATGGACGATTAGAATTCATAGTTAACCTAATTAATCCATATATATAATTTTATCAAACATCACGACTTTTGGTTAAATACTGTCAAGGTGAGTAATATTTTTTATTTTATAATTACTACTTCTTAATTGAAATAGAACCGTTATTATTGAATATTATTGATAACGCACACTAGAAATATATAATTTGAATTCCTACAACAATAAAAAATTTAAACTTGAGTTTATATTAAATACTGAACAGAACAAATAATATATAACAGACTTTACTTAGGTGAAGATTAGATTAATTTGATAAAAAAAAGTCATGTTATTAAAATACTATAAAGGAAAGACAAACAAAAAGAAACATCCAGCTACACTAACATGTATAGACAACAAATATTTGTTCTCTTACAGAGGCATATGAGATTATGTCTCTCATAATATTTTGTTGAGGAAGTATTTTCAATAGAACTGTTGCCAAAAAAAAGTTTAACAATATGGAGAACTGCTTAGATTTCGTAGTTAACCTCATTGGTTCATATAGTATAAAGAAATTACCTTAGACATCGCTACTTAGTTGGTTGTAATACTGTAGAGTAATATTTTTTTTTAAACAATTACTTCAAGATTGATATTGAATGTTATCATTAAATACTATTGATATTGCAGTACAAGTGTGAAATTTGAATTCCGAAAACACAAAAACATTGCAAATTCAGAGTGTTCTATAAACAGTTCTAAATAAGAATGCGAGAGAAAAGAAAATAAAGGTGTCACACGAGAGAAAAGAAATTGAAGGCTCCATGCAAGAGAGAGAAAAAAAATGTGACTCGCCAAGAGAAAAAGTGGGCGAGAAATTTGTTTCTCGTTTTACCAAAAATATTCATAGACAAATTTTTTTTTTATTAA
The DNA here is from genome assembly GCF_029865625.1 of Vigna umbellata. NCBI lineage: Eukaryota > Viridiplantae > Streptophyta > Magnoliopsida > Fabales > Fabaceae > Vigna > Vigna umbellata. The sequence continues at coordinate 34,929,465 of NC_142168.1, forward strand.
TAATTATTCATAGACGTTAATTGAGGAAGTAGAAGAAAGAGAAAAATAATTAACGCCGTTTGTACGGATTTAACGGAAGGGATTTCATTGATGCAAATTTTATTAAATGAGGACGTAATTGACGCATTTTTTAAAAAATGGACTAATTTGACATTTTCGAGCGAAACTGAGGACAAAATAGGGTATTAAGCCATACTGATATACTTTGACACTGCAATTACTCCTTTACTTCCAAAGTTATACTTTCAAAAAACTTTATTTAATCTTTATCAATCTTTTTCCAATTGATGTCATGCAATGATAAAGTTGGGAAGTGAAAAGAAAAATCTCAGGTTGTATTTCCCATATTTTGCTTTGAATATTTATGTGATGGTATTACTTATTAGTAATAACTAGTCTCAATACTTCTACTTTTGTGTGTTTTTTTTTTAATTTTAGTTTATTAAATTAAAAAAATATTGACTTATATTTTAAAAGTTGAGGAAACAAACTATAAATTATTTTGAAGAACTAAAATTAGCATAAGTATTAGATAAATTTAATATGTTGTTATTATTTTTCTTCGGGCTGTTTTGTTATTACTAATTATATGTAATTTTTTATAATTGGTGGTGTGCGCAAAATATAAGGTATAATTGTAGAGTTGACAATAAAATTGAAGTATATTTGGCAAATTTGTGGTAAAATTAATTTATAATTTCGAAATTAGTTGTATAAAATTTTAGTGCATAGTTAGTAATTATCTTTTATATTTAAAAAATTAGTTATATTATGTTCTGATAAATTAGTTTTATTATCAATGGTTTAAATAGTTAATTTATTTACATGAGTGTATAAAAAACAAGTATTTTCCATAGTAATTTATGAATGTCATTATACATAATATTATGTGAACCTCGATTTTGGTTGAATAATTAAAAATATTAAATAAAACAAAATTGATTTAAAAATTTAAAAAATTAAAAAAATAAATATATTAAAATAATAAATTGAAAAATAAAAGAATTAAACCATTATATAATAAATATATCTTTTTATTTTAGAAAAACCTAAAGAAAATGCTGTAATTCTAAATGTTTTTAAACTAAAAAACTAAATATAACAAAAAATCCATTATTTTAAATAGAGCTATTTATTTTCATTAAAAAGAATTTATTTGTTATTTTAAAATGGCAAAGTTATGCAACCATATTTAATAAAAATAATTACATTAAAAGAAAAAAATTAAGAATAAGTAATCTTGTTTTAAACAACATCATATAAGTGATCTCCTGATCCTATAAACCATGCTTGGAAATATCCAGACTGAACTGGGCTTAGCTGCTTCAACTCCTTATAGGAGTAACTCACCGCCGATGTATCAAATCCTTCGAGAAGACTTTTTTTTGCATGCCATGGGAACTTAAACGTTGGACGTTAAAAGAATAAGCTAGGGTTGTATTTCCCATATTCTGCTTAGAAAACTGATGTCATTAAATCCTAATTACTAATAACTAATCTGAATACTTTTATTTTGGTTTTTTTTAATAGTTATTTATTAAATAATTAAAAACAGATTGAGTTATGTTTCAGTATAATCGCTGGGACCGAAATGCAAACCTGATGAACGACGTCTTAATCTTCTCGCACTGCAATTATCCTTATATCTTCTTCTTGTACAGGGCTCTTCGGGAAGGATGGAGTAGGTACCCGCGAAGGCACTCCGACGCTCAAGTCAGAAAAAAGGAATGATAGAATCTTTTGGTTCAGTAATAAAATCAATATTTTCTCTCTCTTCTGAATTATCAAAAACGTACCCCTTTCCTTTAGGTTTTTCGTATTTAACCTAGAAGTAAGATGAACCGTTTACCTAAAAATCTGGTTAGTTGGATAATCCAGTCACTTGATCGTGGTCCTCGTCTTTGCTACTTGGTTAGTTAGTTCCGTAACTTGCGCTATCATGGTTAGATATTTTTTACAGCTTCTTCCTTGGTTTATTTGGATTAACTGATCAAGCTTGAATGAACATAATCGATCGTCTGTTAACTGTAATTTGACTGGGTCGACCTGGCATTTGTCTTGTATTTGACCCTTGCTGGTCGTTCTGTTTAGTTGGTGGATGATCGTTGTTAAAGGTTGCATGGACGAGCGTAAAATGTAACCTATCGTGTCGTTAGTATCATATCTGGTGATATGGCGATCGTTTGGTCTAGGTGGTTGACGATCGTTCGCGAGTTGAGTTGGTTTTACTTGATCGTTCACTTGTGAGTGGTTGTGATAATTTCCAAACCGATCGTTAAGCAAAGCGATCGTTTGAGTATTTGTTGATATCTGCTCGGTTCACTATCCTACTATACAAGTTATATTTTAGAAGTCCAAAACAGTGATTCTTTATTAAGAACTGTAAAAGCAGTGCAAAAATTAAATCAATTTAATATGTTATATCTTTCTTTATTTTTCATTGGGCTTATTTTGATACTACTAATTATATATAATTTTCTAATAGTTGGTGTGTGAAATATAAGACATAATTGTATTAAAATTGACAACAAACTAAAGCATTTTTATCATTATTTAGTAAAATAACTTTGTGATACAAATACTTTAATTAAAGTTTTATTTTCAATAGTTGTGTACCGTATGGACAGGTGGGTGTACCATATGGACCGACCGGTCAGACAGCAATCCCGAGACTCAACCAACCACCAGTGTTTCTCCCATCTTACCCTTAACCGCATGGGAGGGCGGCCGCTCACGTAGAAATTCACTTCACACGCTATCAACCGACCGACCGTTCAGGACCGGACGACCTATAAGTCAGGTGGTTAAGGTAAAGAATTAAGGTAAATCGGGATTAGAAGTATTGGGCTGGAGTTGGGTCGTGATTAACTTTCACTAATCCCAAGCCCATAGCAAAAACCTATAAATACAGGTCAGAGGTGAGTGGTAGATAGGTTGCATTCACTGCACATTTATTACTGTTTCATCGAAATCGCCAACAGAGGAGTTGGACGTGAGACCGGACGGTAGTTGAAAGAAGAGGCAAATTGTAGAAGCGATACCGGACGACAGATGTAAGACCCATGAAAAATATTTAGATATAATAAATAGTAGTAATTTTTAATTTTTACGGATTAAACTAAAATTAATAAAATTATGGCAAGAAAAATTAAAATTTATGATAGATAGTTATAATAATTTCAGAGGAAGGAGTTTAAAATTTTGAGAATTTATTTTACAAGATTTTGAAAAAAAAAATGAATAGTAAAAAGTGAATAGTAAATAGTGAATAGTAAAAAGTGAATAGTAAAAAAAATAATAATGAAAAAAATGAATAGTGTTCAGTGGATAAGGCTTTCTACGGTGCATTGATGAAGCAGATAAGAAGATTTGGTGGTGGATGATTAAAATATTATTTTTGAATAGTAGAGAAGGATAAGTTATGTGGTGAGAGGGGCAGGAGGTCCTTGTCTATGTCCCAATTTTGGACATAGTGTTAACGGACTAACCTTGTGGTTGACAAGTTGTATCTGGCCATGATTTTTAGTATGAGGAGTGGAGGTCACCACAAGTACACGACCATCCGAGACTTCCATCAACGTTGGATCCGGATAATTGAGTCTAGCAAAAATCATTTTCATAAATATGAGTTAAGTGTAGTAGTAGTATCATGCCTCATTTTAATAGTTTGTTGCATGGTAGCTCACCCTTACTTATTTGTGCATGTACCGGAAAAATCATATTTTTGCGATGATCGTATAAGGTATTTGTTATACGGGATCAGATGAAGGAGTGTCGTCTAATCCAGTACAAGTGAAGATGGAGGAGGAAGGATAGTAAAGAAAAACTCGGGTTATCTTTAAGTTGAAATCTGAGTTTAAAATATGTAATTAATGTGAAATATTTTATATTTCCAAATGAATGACTGTAGAAATGTTACACTTTCATATTATTTATGAAATATCAACTGTGAGAATTTGGGATGTTACATTAGTGGTATCAGAGCAGTTCGTCCTTAGGATGACCTGCGGGTTGTACGTTTAAGTTGCCTTTTAGTGAAGTGGGCTAAGTGACATGATTTATCATGTGTTTTTAAGTTTAAATCGTAGAGTGAGTGCAACCCACTTAAGGTTTTAAGAATAGAAAAACGTCTTGATAAGAGTAATGAGGGTGCACACTCATGACTTTATCAGAGACGAATTTCCTTTCTTAATTCTTAAGGTTTCGGGAGGGAAGAGTTATGGTCTGAGTTTTTTTTGTGTGGTGTGCTCTATAGTGGTAGAGAGATACAGATTCAAGGATAACTTGACCTGTATACCTTTATTAGATTTAAGAAAAACCTTCTGAGACAAGTTTTTCTTTTTCTCGAAGATAGGTAGATGTGGTGTGTTAGAGCTTAGAAGTCAAAACATCAGAGTTTTGGCCTTGAAGTATAGAACCGTCGTTTTTACTTGGAAGTGTTTCAAGAACCGAGCAAGAGGATTAGATATCAATGGTTGTACAATAAGAGTTGAGTTCAAAGGTTTAAATGAGAGGAGTTTTGGGTAAACATTAGTGTGGCAAGGTTTGAGAAATCAACTTAATTCTTCATATAGGTGATGCTTGAAGATTGGAAGAAAGAAAATGGTGGAAGATTTGAAGATAAAGTTTAAAAAAAAGGATAGGAATACTGAAGTAGATTAAGGATAAATCAAATATTAGATGAAGAAGAGTAGAGGAGAAGTTGTATAAGGCATAAAGCAGATTGAGAGAAGGTTTAATAGGAGGAGAAAGTTATAAGTTAAGAGAACACGATGTCTTTAGAGAAGAATGAAGTATTGAAAGGATTCTAAGCTAAATGGATGATTAAAAGGAGATGGTTAGATTTTTTTTTCTTCAGTAAATGTATTGGAGATAAGATTTGAGAGTATGTGATTTTGGTATGATGAGCAGTGGAGAAAATCCAGGTACGAAAATTTTGGCTTTCGGCTTATGCAAATTTTTGGTATTTTTATGAGAGGATTAAAGGGTCATGATTTATGGTTTAATGGTTGTAAATCTTATTGATTTTGGAATATTAAAGTTAGTAGAGGTAGTGTAGGTTGAATTAATATTATTATGAACATGGCAAGATAAGGAAAAAGAAGAGTTTGGAAATAGATAAAAAGAAGGGTTACAAAACTGATGTGATTAGGGAATTTGGAATAATTAAGAAGTTATAGGTTGTGTTAGAGTAGTTTTCATCAGGTATAGTTATATGGTAATGTTCAAACCTCAATGGTGATGTAAAGGATGGGTAAAGATTTATATGTCTCACCTTGATCTCTGACCAGTGATGCGTGTGTGGGTAAACTTGTTTATACTTACTTTTAGTTCGCATAAAAGATAAAAATTTGAGATTTGGTTAACACTAAATATCCTTGGGACATGGTTTTGATCTCGGGAAGCACGTTATAATTGAGGTTGCGTTGTGGTTGATGACACTGATAAACTCACTAGATGAGAGGTGGGAGTTGCCCTGATAAGCTTTTTGAGTGGTGGGAATTACCCTGATAATCTCTCTGGTGGGAAGTAACATGCTTAAATGATTCAGAAGTGTACTTGCATGGAGAAGCTCTTGAATAGAGTGATGGGAAGGGACACGATTTAATACTTGTCAATGAAACTATTGAATAGAGTGGTGGGAAGGGATACTTGGCACAATGGTTTTGTGCTATGACATGTTTTGATGACCCATAAATTCTTTATATCTATGGGAGTTATTGCAAGTATTAGAGGATTAATTAGTATAACCATTAAACTATATTTTAATGTCATAGGATGGATTTAACTTATGTGGCATAAGTGGTTTATTTAAATGAGTACGTGTAGTACTGATAAGGTATGATAGTTGGAAGTTGGTTAGTTTTAAATTCGGCCTTATTGAGATAAAAATAAGTGGTTTCAGACTTTATAATATTGTTGATTGAGTGATCTGCTGAGTCTTATCAGATATACGCAGTTGTTAGGTACTGGGTTACAGACAACATTAAGTTTGTGGATTCATATTAGGATAGGATGTGGGAAGGTATTTTGAGGACAAGGTTTATATTCCTAAGATTTAGAGTTTATAAGTTAATTCTTGAAGAATGTTTTAAGTTAGGCTAGTAATGTTTGCTAGGAAAATAATTAGATGAAGATTGAAGTGATTTGGAGTATAATCTTGAAAGAAGCTTGATTATTCTAGTTTTGTTAAGTATTTTAGAAGTGTTTATCAGAGAAAGAAAATAGTGGTTCAACATTTAGTGTGGGTTAAATAAAGGATGAGGATAAGTATTTTAGGAATATCTGACCAATGCAAGTGAAGGATAGACATTGTAGTCTAGGGTATGATCGAAAGGATGGTTTGGTCATGTTCCAATATGTTTTTAGAAGTTTATCGTCTTCAAGAATTGTTAGTTGATTGTTGAACATTAAGTGTAGTTAAGGGTGAAGGCAATATTACCGAGAATCAAATAAGTTCATCAAGGACGAATGAAGGAAATGATGCATGATCTTAGGTATGGAAGGGTTTCTATGGATGTTATAAAGCATACTCAATATAGGTATTATTTTTGGACAAGTTCTTGTTAAGTGGGTATAGAAAAGAAAACATAAGGATGAATTGTTTAGTAATAGTGTTTTGGACTTCGTGTAATCATTAGAGTAATTATAAATTTTACGGAGAATAGAAGTAGAGGGTAAGGTGGAGCAATCTAGTATAATTTTTGGTAGACATAAGTGGCTTTTGGAGGCGTACAATTTCTAGGAGTAGAAACTGTGTTGAGAAAATAGAATGGAAAGTTGTTACGGAAAAAGAACGATTCTTAAAGTTTTGCAGGGTCATGGAAGTCTTAAATAAGGATCTATAAGGGGAATCACTTTCTGGTTATAGTGGGTATGAAAAGTTTTATGGAATCTTATTAATAGTTTATGAGTGATGAGCTCTCTTAAAACATTAATGGATTATTTTGAGACTAGTGAGGTATGTTTAATGGTGGTTTTGATGGGGCTAAAAGTGACAAGTAAGAGTGTTCTGAAGGTTTATGATTTTGATTTTTTCGTGAGTAGATTTCAATTTGAGATGCTAGAAATTTTATGCATAAAATAAGTAGAGAAATGATTCAGGTTATGAGTGTGAGACTTTTCTAGTGGAATGCGTGCAAATGAGTATTAAAATAAAATTTTTGTTGTCAAATTTTTTTATATACTATTGGTTTTGTTTTAGACAATGTTTTTATAAAATGTGCATTTTCTTATGGCTATGTACATTTAGTATGTTCATACATAGTTATATGTTGTAATTATAAATGTGAAAAAAAAAGAAGAAAATTTTCAAACATTCATTCTGTTTAGATGATGATTTTGAATATTGGATCCTCAATACTGTGGGATTATGAAACGGTTGTTGTTGTGATGGTTGATAGTATATGATATTTGATAATTAAAATTGGATGTTATCTTTAAGAGGTATAAATGGTCTAAGACATGTGTGTTGTGGTTGAAAATAGAGATTTCAAGGGACAAATATGTGAGATTGAGGTTGTTTAAGTAATCTAGTTTCCTAAATTTGTTTTGGTTTCGAAGTTTAATTAAAAAAAAAATTGATCTAGAACCAAGGGTAGTTCATTAGAGATTGGAGTACAAAGTTGGAAGTTTGTAAATTGAAGGTTTTGAGTGATAGGTGATTATTTGTCATAAGTTATTACTATGACTTGTTAGGTTGCAGAAATCAGGTGTGGAACCTAATGGTTGATTATTTTGGTGTTGTTTTTAGGTGATGAGATTTTGAATTAGAAAATTTTTGCAAAAGGAGGAGATTTGGAGTCTATTGTTAAGTTAGTTATGACTTAGGAATCTTAGTAGGTAGAAGTCGTGTGTTGATCTTGGGAAAAGACCGTTAGAGTTTGCAGTTGGATAATGTTTTCTTGTGGGTGAGTTCAACCACGGATGTGGGGGGACCTACTCACTTGAGGAAATTTTCTCTTAAGTACATTAGTCAACCTTCATTTAGTTTTTAATGTTACTTAACTAAGAAAGTATGTGTTGGATCTTTCTCAAATTTTAGAAGTAGATGCGACTACAAACAGAGAAGATATCTCATTAGAAGGGCAACCCATAAGTATAGAAAACCATCAAACAAAACGACTTAGATGAAAGATCATCAACTTAGTTTAGGAAATTAGAATGAGTGAATTTACAAGGAAACTAGAAGATAAGGTGAACTAATCATAACCTTATTTTTATGTTGAATTTTCGAGGTCGAAAATATTTGTTGTTGGGGAGAATGTAAGACTCATGAAAAATATTTAGATATAATAAATAGTAGTAATTTTTAATTTTTACGGATAAAAATAAAATTAATAAAATTATGGCAAGAAAAATTAAAATTTATGATAGATAATTATAATAATTTCAGAGGAAGGAGTTTAAAATTTTGAGAATTTATTTTAGAAGATTTTGAAAAAAAAAATGAATAGTAAAAAGTGAATAGTAAATAGTGAATAGTAAAAAGTGAATAGTAAAAAAAATAATAATAAAAAAATGAATAGTGTTCAGTGGATAAGGCTTCCTACGGTGCATTGATGAAGCAGATAAGAAGATTTGGTGGTGGATGATTAAAATATTATTTTTGAATAGTAAAAAAAAAACTTAAATAGTGTCAAATTTTGGACTATAAATAGCAAGCTTGGGAAATGAAATTTTTGCACCAAGAAGTGAAGAGATTTAGTAGAAAAGAAGAAATTTGGAAGTTTTGGAGTAGGAAGAAATTTTAGAGTGGAAATTCTGGAAGTTTTCTGGGAACAACCTCTGGTCAAGAGAATGATCCTGTAAAAGAGGTAAGGGGAGCTAATCTTTATATGCCTTATGTTAATTATTGTTTGACTATTTATGTATTGAATTATTGTGTATGTTTATGTGTTAGTTATATATCTATTCATGCTTAAATTTATGTGTTAATATTGTTATATAAAACTATGTTGTTATTTTAAATCTCTGAATAAGAAATTTGTTAAAAACAAGTTGAGGAACACTTTGGCTAAGGAAAGACTTGGTACTTAAGTTGTCCATTGTGACGCACCTCTCTTTCCTGGAAGTCTACTCAACAGGTTTTTAACTTAAATCCTATTGAACAGATTATGTACTGTTAAATTATTGTGCAATATATCTTGTTGTAATGAAAATTTATGATGAATTCATGTTATTGTGATGGATATGGAATTATGAAATTTGAGCATGGTATGAGTTGATAAATATGAACATGATATGAGTCTCGCGGAGAGATTTTGTAGTGGCATGGTATTGTGTACGCATTGATGTTGAGGGTCCTGTATGGAAGGTCATCCTGGATACTCTAATAACTCTCCAATCTCAAGTAGAGAAGGATAAGTTATGTGGTGAGAGGGGCAGGAGGTCCTTGTCTATGTCCCAATTTTGGACATAGTGTTAACGGACTAACCTTGTGGTTGACAAGTTGTATCTGGCCATGATTTTTAGTATGAGGAGTGGAGGTCACCACAAGTGCACGACCATCCGAGACTTCCATCAACGTTAGATCCGGATAATTGAGTCTAGCAAAAATCATTTTCATAAATATGAGTTAGGTGTAGTAGTAGTATCATGCCTCATTTTAATAGTTTGTTGCATGATAGCTCACCCTTACTTATTTGTGCATGTACCGGAAAAATCATATTTTTGCGATGATCGTATAAGGTATTTGTTATACGGGAGCAGATGAAGGAGTGTCGTCTAATCTAGTACAACTGATGATGGAGGAGGAAGGATAGTAAAGAAAAACTCGAGTTATCTTTAAGTTGAAATCTGAGTTTAGAATATGTAATTAATGTGAAATATTTTATATTTCCAAATGAATGACTGTAGAAATGTTACACTTTCATATTATTTATGAAATATCAAGTGTGAGAATTTGGGATGTTACAATAGATAAACAAGAAGACAAATTGTGGAGGCCTTTGGTAACTTAGTCCTCAAACAACCAAAACAAGTTGATATTTTTAAATTAAAAAATATTATTTTATTATTATCAGTTAAAGTCTTAATTCTTTTGAGATGCATGCTTTCAAATATTGTGTCCTATTAGCATGTTTAAATGGAAGTAGAATTTTTCAATCATAAACATAGCTATTAAACATTGGTCTATGTGAAAATAAGTATTCCTCCCCGTTTCCTATTTATTCCATCCATTTTGTTCAATGATAATAATCAGAAATAATTTTAGTTATAAAATTACAAATTTACAATAATAGGTGTGCATTTAACAAAGATCATTACATATTACAAACGTGAAGTTTGAATTCCAAAAACAGCAATAAGTTTTCATAAACAATTCTGGACAAAACAGAGAAATTTTGGCAACCTTTCATTAGGTGAAGAAAAGTAGACTGATTTAACAAACATGTCCAAATACTTGCAGTTACCAACAGAAATACAAATAGAAAAAAACAAACCTTAATTATTCAAACCAAAGGGTACAAGTATCTGATATCTTCATGCATGAGGATAATTCTCTTTTCATATCATTTTTTCCTTCAATAGTGCAGATTTTCATGGTCAGTAGATACTTTGCATTCTCCAATATATATCTTGCAAATTGAAACTCATCTATAAAACCACTGTAAAATTTAAGACAACAGGTTTTAAGGTGTGATGAAATGCATCCAGGAACAGTTTGTGGGTAAGGCCAAGCAACTTCTTCATAGCCTGCTAAAACTAATGGAAGAAAGATCTAATAACAAACAAACATAAAAATTGGATTAATACTAATGCTTGAAGAAAATATAACAAGAAAATCCACACTTGAAAAACTTAATCATTAAACCTTAGAAATGCAAATGACAAGACTTTGAAGCTTGAGACATATTAAGGTGTTTTTATCAATATAACACTAGCATCCTCATTTGCGACTCTACCTATTTCAGATATCAAATCATTTTTATTCATGCTTTTATATTGTTTTTACTACTTTTTTTAGTTTTAATATGTCTCATTATTTTTAAGACATCTTTTATATTGATACTCATACTTTAATTAATGTTTTATTTAATAGTTGATTGAAAAATTAAAAAATATCTTTTATTATTATGACTTAAATTTTTCTTCTTTTGAGAAGCAAGATTTCAAATATATGTCGTATTAGTATGTTTAAGTAAAAGTAGAATTTTTCAAACATAAACATAACTGCTAAACATTCATCTATGTGAAAATAAGTATTCCTTCCCGTTTCAATGATAAAAATCATAAATAATGTTAAATTTACAATAATAGGTGTGCATTTAACAAAGATCATTACATATTCCAAACGTGAAGTTTGAATTCCAAAAAGAGCAACAAATTTTCATGAACAATTCTGCAAAAATCCAACAAATTGAGGCAAACTTTCATTAGCTGAAGAAGAAAAGTAGACTAATTGCACTCTAAAAAACACAATCCTTAATTAAAAAAATGAAAATGAAAGGGTACAAGTATCTGATATCTTCATGCAGGAAGATAATTCTCTTTTCATATCATTAATTTCTTCCTCAAGAGCGTGGAATTTCATGGTCCGTAGATATTTTGCATTCTCCAATATATATCTTGCAAAGTGAAACTCATCTTTAGATCCACTGTAATATTTTAGACGGCAGATTTTAAGGTGTGATGAAATGCATGTAGGAACAGTTTGTGGGTATGGCCAAACATCTTCTTCATAACAACGACCATGTTTCTGATAACAAACAACATAAAAATTGGATAAATACTAATGCTTGAAGAAAATATAAGAAGAAAATCCACACTTTGAAAAACTTAATCATTAAACCTTAGAAATGTCAATGACAAGACTTTGAAGCTTGGGACAATGATTGAGCACTTTCAAGACCAGAAGCCAATCCAGGATCACAATCAATTGAAGTTTAACTAAATTGTGAAAGTCAAAATTCAGGTCCAGGTGTGGTTGAAATATCTGCAAGAAAAACGAAATGATATCAAAACATCAGAAAACCCTCATTTTCCCCTTCGAAATGGAAAGTAATAACAAACAAATCTCACAGGTATTACCCGATGGAATTTCAATACCACAACTTCCTTAAATATTTCCAATGGAAGTAAGAATTTTCCGATGCTTGCTCTAACCAATTTGGGCAATCTGATAAACTTTCCTTTAGTATCACAAGCCAAATGACTCACGTTTATGACTTTTAAGTCCTCAAGATTAGGACACCCAGAAAGAAGCTGTGAAAGATCAATTTCTATTGGGGAATTAATAGAATCTAGATGCAAGATCTTAAGCAAGGGCAAATCAACAAAGGAAATATCTTCCACTGTTATGTACTCCAACTTGAGAGTTACAAGAGTTCTAAAGCTAAACACCACAGATGGAATGACAATGTCCGGATCGCACTGGAGGTCGAGGATTTGAACTGTATCACTTTCACTCACTGCATTCTGAATCCGAGTCCTGATACTTTTCAAAATATACATGGAAAAGTAACATCTGAGACGAAATCTATACAAGGGTTGATCTCCACGACCAGCCAAGAAAGAACACACCGAGCTATAAAACGTATGGATATCCTTTTTGCGTTTGAGAAGGGAAAAATATTCGTCAGTGTCGAAATCCAAAGAGGGGACTGAACGCCACAGAAGATTCCAGCGCTTGGAGAGAACACTGGTTGCAACAACTTCACGGGATTTGAGAAAAGAAAGAATATAACAAATTATTTCGTCACGGAGACTGCTTATCAGATCTGCCATGCTTCTAAGTACCAAAACTGTTAAAAAAAAGTCATCTACACAAATAAATAATTGAATTCTTCGATTCACTCCTTTAAATAGGTGCAAACTTTTGGAGTAAGTACAAATAACGAAAACAGAAAATAAAATATTAATTAACTTAAAATAAAATTTACTAAATTTATCACTATCATAAAATAAAATAATAATGATCCTAAATAACCGAAAAATCATAACAACTTATTCTTATTTTATCTCTACTAAAATCAAATTAAATATAATTAAATCCGGTTGACTTTTTTTCTCTCACCTGTTAGCTTCAAAATAGAGAGAATTAATGCTAGAAAATTAACTACTACAACTTTTATCCTAATTTTAATCCACCGATCCAATGCATAATTAAAAAATTAACTAAATCCTAAAAATTAAAAACAGACTTGGACTCAATTAAATTAAAAATAAAACACTTCTAAAGCATTCTATTAACAAATCATTATTATAATAAATAATTATAAGTATATTAATAAATCATTATACCTAAATTATTATAAATATATAATTGAAAAGTAAGTCATATTAATATGTAAATATTAATAAATAAATAATTTAAAATTTTCAAAATTTATAATTTTTCAAAATACTGGTTGAACTTGGTTTAATGCACCAATTTTGAAGCATTTTTAATTGTTAATTATAAATAAAAAAAATATATAGTTTTCAGTTAATGAGGGAAGTTTTACTATATTTGTTGTTTCTAGTAAATAAATTAAATTATACCAATATCTGTTATCTAGGTATTAAATTTGTTATTGTTCCTTACCCATTTGAGCTTAAACTTTTATTAATTAAAAATATGCATCTTTTCAAGATTTCACTGTTTCCTATCATATAAAAGTATTGGAATTCTATTATATAAAAGCTTTTTATCTTCCAAAAACAATTTTAAAATAGAGTATGGTGAAGCATTTTCCCAAAAATTATTTAATCTTTTTCAAATTGATGCGAATGCCATGAGAAACCTAAACGTTGGGAAGTGAAAAGAAAAAATCTAGGGTTGTATTTGCCATATTTTGCATTGAAAATTTATGTAATGATATTAATTATTAGTAATAACTAGTTTCAATACTTTTACATTTTTCTTTAATTTTAGTTTATTAAATTAAAAAAATTCACTTATATTTAAAAAGTCGAGCAAACAAAACAATAAATTATGTTGAAGAACTGTAAATGTAGCGTAAATAATAGATCAATTTAATGTTATTATCTCTTATTATTTTTTTTCTTCGGTTGTTTTGTTTTAACTAATTATATGTAATCTTTTATAATTGGTGGTGTGTGCAAATATAAGGTATAATTGTAGAGTTGACAATAAAATTGAAGTATATTTGACACATTTGTGGTAATATTAATTTATAATTTCGAAATTAATTGTATAAAATTAATTGCTTTTGTAAATGCTGTAATTCTATTAATACTAACTTATTAAATAAGAAAATTCTGTAATTATAAATGTTTTAAAAGTAAAAAACTAAATATATTTTCATTAAAAAGAATTCATTTGTGTTAATATTTTAAAATGGGAAAGTAATGCAATCATATTAAATAAGAATAATTATAATAAAAGACAAAAAAATAAGAATAACTAATCTCATTTATAGACTGTCATCCGATATTGCAATGTAAAATTCGAATTCTGATACCATAAAATAGATACCAACAATGAATTTTGATTCTTTTTCAATGATTTTCCTTACATTGACCCATAGATCATAGAATTTAAACTCCGAATAAAAACTATAAAGCACCCAATCATTGATTACGAATTACTTCCTACCATCGACAGAAATTCTTCAATATAACTTTTGCATTGATTTTGGATATATTGTTTAAATTCATTTAATTATTAATTTAGTTTTGTTAACCCAATTCTATAAATTAAATAGTAGTTCACAATGACATAAAAAAGATTGCTATAAGTACTTTCATATAGTCTCCGGTCAGATATAGATAAAGCATGTTCAATGAAAAACAAATGAATTAGTTAAACTAGCTACAAAGTCATTATATATTATTTTATTTTAAAAATTTTAAATAATATAATACTATTTAAATCATTTTTATGCATTTGCGACTCTACCTATTTCAGCTATCAAATAATTTTTATTGGTGCTGGATGTAACGTCTGCTTTCTTGACGCAATACACAATTTATGTTTATATACCTATTTCAGCTATTAAATATATGTTTTTTTATTATTACTTTCATACTTTGGTTAATTAATGTTTCATTAAATAGTTGATATTTGGAAAATTAAAAAATATCTTTTTATTATAATGAGTTAAATTCTTCTTCTTTTGGTTGTTGATATTTTCAAAATTGAAATATAAATACTTGTTTTGTGTCATTTGGAGGTTGGTTATTTTGAAAAGCAAGATTTAAAATATTATGTTAGCATGTTTAAGTAAAAGTAGAATTTTTCAAACATAAACATAGCTACTAAACATTCAACTATGTGAAAATAAGTATTCCTTCCCGTTTCCGTTTTACTCCATTGATTTTGTTCACTGATAAAAATCATAAATAATTTTAGTTATGAAATTACAAATTTACAATTAATAGGTGTGCATTCAACAAAGATCATTATATATTACAAACGTTAAGTTTGAATTCCAAAAACAGCTAACAAATTTTCATAAACAATGCAAACATGTTTAAATACTTGCAGTTACCAACAAAAAGACAAATAAAACTTTCATTAGATGAAAAAAAGTAGACAAATAGAAAGACAAATAAAATGAGGAAACTGAACGCCATAGAAATATCCAGCGCTTGGAGAGAACACTGCTTGCCACGGCTTGTTTGGTTGGTTGGAAGAAAAGATAAAATGTAACAAAGGATTTCATCTGGCAAACTGCTGATTCTGTCATCCATGCTTGAGAATAATCAGACTTCGCTTAGCTGCTTCAGCTTCTTATAGGAGTAACTCACCGTCTAATTACCAAATCGTTTCAGAAAACTTTATTTTTGCATTGGAATTGATGTGCATTGCATGAGAACCTAAGAGTTGGACGTTAAAAGAATAAGCTAGGGTTGTATTTCCCATATTCTGCATATAAAACTGATGTCATTAAATCCTTATTACTAATAACTAGTCTCGATACTTTTATTCTGCTTTTTTAATATTACTTATTAAATTAAACACAATTTGAGTAATATTTTAAAAGTGGAGGAAACAAAACAATGTTTTCTTTAAGTATTTTTTCTAATTGTTGGTGTTGTATAATTGTATTAAAATTGACAATAAAAATAAAGTATTTTTTATATTCTTTCGTAAAATTAATCTGTAATACTATTGCCATGTTAGTTGTATAAAATTAAGGGTGTAGTTTGCAATTTTTTTTAATATTTTAAAAATATAGTTATTTTGAATATTAAATATTGTATTGTATTACAATAAATTAGTTTTATTTAATGATTGAAATAAAAAAATTTTAATGAGTGAAATAAGAAATAAGAAATAAAAAATTTATTTACATGATTGAAATATTGTATTGTCACTACAATACAATTTATA
Organism: Vigna umbellata; assembly: GCF_029865625.1. Lineage (NCBI taxonomy): Eukaryota > Viridiplantae > Streptophyta > Magnoliopsida > Fabales > Fabaceae > Vigna > Vigna umbellata. Next base: position 34,945,747 of record NC_142168.1, read on the forward strand.
TCTCTCTAGTTAGATAGATGTTTCTTGCAATTATATAATTCAAGATTATATAAAAAATTTCATATTGCTCGGATTAATTTGATGTACATTTAGAGAAAATCAAATCAATATATATATATATATATATATATATATATATATATATATATATGGGGTTTGCTAACGCGCACGTCTGTTTTTTAGTTGGTACATTTCAAAACTAAAAAAACAAGAAATCCTCAAACTATTACTCAATTCCCTCATTCCTCTCAATCCTTTATCTTTCATCTCTCTCACTCTAACATTTTCTCTGTTATCCTACTGTAGTTCCAAGTGAAAAAATCAGAAACTTTCACTGTTAAACAATTTGTCTTTGTAAAGAATTGAGTCATTGGCATATTTGTTTTTCAGGAAAAGGTTCATTCAAGATCTCTTCAATTTCATTATCTTCACTAACCTCTCTAATTTCATCATTTGCAGATGTTGAATCATCATTTCTAAAAAAAAAACCCTCTAGACCAATTACCAATTCTTTCATATGTGATTATGCTTGTGAAAATTAGATAAGACAAAAATTATAAAATAAAAACTCATTATAAAATCATTTATTTAAGAAATGATTTAACTAAAAGTGTTTCTGATTTTTTCCAAGCCAATTACCAATTTCTTTGAATGTCATTATGCTTGTGAAAATTACATAACACAAAAATTATAAAATAAAAACTCATTATAAAATCATTTTTTTATAAAAAATTGTTTAACCGCGAGTGTTTCTGATTTTTTTCAGGCCAATTACCAATTCCTCATATGTCATTATGCTTGTGAAAATTAGATAAAATTAGATAAGACAAAATAAAAACTCATTATAAAATCATTTTTTGTAAGAAATTGTTTAACAGCGAATGTTTCTTATTTTTTTTTTTCAATTGGGACAACAATAAAGAAAATGTTGGAATGAGAGAGGTGAGTAAGGGTTTAAGAATGAAAATTATTAAAATACCCTTAACCTTAAAACTTATAATTCATGATATATAAAGGTATTTTTGTGTACTAAAACCCGGTACACGTTACTAAAATGTACCAACTGAAAAACAGGCGTACGCGCGTTAACAAGCCCTATATATATATATATATATATATATATATATATATATATATATATATGTATATATATATATATATATATGTATATATATATATATATATATATATATATATATATGTATAGACACACACCTGTGTATATTATTCTCTTCGTATGCTTGAAATTAATTCATAAGTAATAATAATTAAATAAAATTATAACCAGAACTTTATCAGGTAATATTTCCGTTAGATATAATTACACGAGGATTTATTTGATAACCAATCCATCTCACAAAATTATTATCGTATTGCATTAAAGATATGGTAAATATTTTAATTAAATGTATTTTAAAAGAATTAAACTTATCATATGAATATTTTCTATTTTTATATTTTTATGGTTTGTTAAGATTTGAATGAAATTTAATGATTAATAAAATAATAATCCAAATTATATGAATATCAAAGGTATAATTGATGGTTTCCTCTTAAATCCTAAAACATATAGTAATAATTATTGATGTTCAAGAAAATGGTAAGAAAAGTCTATTAATTGTTCCCTTGTCGACGACCATCACAGGGTAGGTTAACGGTGATGACATTTTTGGAGTTTTAGGGCTTTGAATTGTGCAAAGATGGAAAACGGGTTTGAGCTAGATATTCTCTGTGTGTTTCATTTCTGGGAAGTAGGAATCGAAAGGAAGAAGGTGAAGATCCATTTTCTGGTATGAAAGGTTTTGGACACTCAATAGGAATTGAAGGTGAAGAAAGAGCAAACGTGCCAGTTTTTTACGTTGTTCAGTCAGCAAGCCACACTGTGCCACGTCATTGAAAATTGTACAGTCAGCAAGTTAAGATACACAAATTTTAATGTCTTTCGGTCCAATTAATGACAAGGTTTTAATTGAGTCAACTTTAACAAAAAGAAAGACCTAATCGAGATCCAAAAAATAAGAGAATCCTGAGACGATTCTGTACAAATAGAGATTAAACCTATATTATTTCATTTTCAATATTTAATAATATAATACTAACATCTGCATTTGCAACTCTAACAATTTCAGCTATTAAATTATTTATAATGCAGGTCAATTTTCAACATGACTCATTTAAATCCGGCTCAACTGAATTGAACCTGTGGTGAACCCACCTAATTTTATTTTTATTAATTTATTATCTCAAAATCTTAAAATATACCGCCAGGTTCGAGTTTTTCTGGCTCACTAATAAATGAGCTGGATTGACAACACTAATTTTATTATTACATTTAGCGTCGATATAAGCAGCGCTATTAACAAGACTCTAGCTCATAATCGACACTATTATGTATGTATGTCAGTTTGCTATTTAGTTTTAATATGTGACATTATTTTTAACAAATCTTTGTCATTTTTACTCTCGTGAAAATAATTTTATGATATCTCTGCTGTAAAAATCCAATGAGGAAACTGAACGTTATAGAAACTTCCAGCGCTTGGAGAGAACACTGCTTGCCACGACTTGTTTGGTTGAAAGAAAAGATAGAATGTAACAGAGGATTTCATCTGGCAAACTGCTGATCCTATCAGCCATGCTCTCTCAGTTTTATATTCTGTATAATGTATTACATTTATTTGTGTATTACCATGCTCTCTCTGTTTTTTTAATCTGTAGAATTATAAAATTATTTGCACAATTTTTTTATAAACAATAATGAATATTAATATATAACTTTTGTTGGCAAAACATAACAGTACGACGAGGTTAGAATACGTAGTTAACCTCATTAATCCATATAATATAAAGGATTCCATTATAAACATCTTAGTGTATAAATACTGTCATGGTGAGCAATAGTTTTTTTTTTTTTTTTGATAATAATTACTTCTAAATTGACATTTTGAAACGTTATTATTGAATACTATTCATATTGCAGATTACAAATGTGAAATTTGAATTCTAATTAAAACAACACAAAAACATTGAAACTTCAGAGTGTTTCATAAACAATTCTGGATAATGTGTCACAAACTTTCAGAAGAGGAAGAGTGTATTAGTTTGATAAACATGTCAACATCTACAATACTAATGAAAAGACTAACAAAAAGAAACCTTAACTATTCAAATGATAGTTTACATGTATCTGAATTCTTTATGCATGAGGATAAATCTCTTTTCATATCAATTTTTTCCCAATGAGTAGAATTATTGTAAGTGCAGATTTTTATTTTCATGGTTCGTAAATATGTTGCATTCTGCATAATATATCTTGCAAATCGAAACTCATCTATAGATCCCCTGTAATTTTCAAGACGGCAAGTTTTAAGGTGTGATGAAATGCATGCAGGAACAGATTCTGGGTATGACCAAACTGCTTCTTCCTCTTCTTCCTGGCCTTCAGCAGATGAACCAAAACTGGTCTGAAAACAACAATCATAAAACTATATCAGTACTAATGTTTGAAAAAAAGATAACAAGAATATTCATACTTCCAAAGCATAAATCATCAAACCTTGAAATAACGAATGGCAAGAGTTTGAAGCTTGGGACAATGCTTCAGCGTTTCCAAGAGCTCAATCCAATTCTGAATATACGGCAAATTCAATTTAAGTTCAACTAAATTATGAAATTCAAAAACCAGGTCTTGTTGACATAACTGCAAGATAAACAAAACAAAACATCAGGAATCCATTTTTTTTTCCTTAAGAATAGAAAGTAATAACAAACAAATCTCACATGCATCAACCAATTTGTAGGCAAAACTTTAACATTGTTGACAATTTCCAATGAAAACAAAATTCCAGTTATCTTGGCTCTGACCAACTTGGGCAATCTGTTGAACTTTCCTTCAGGATTGACAGTTATATTTATGGCTTCCAAGTCCTCAAGATTGGGAGTCCCAGAAAGAAGCTGCGTAAAACCTAGACCTTCTGAGAAATAGACAGTCCTCAAATGCAAGATTTTAAGCAAGGGCAAATCGACAAAGGAAACATCTTTCAGTGTTATATTGGCCAATTTCAGAACTACAAGAGTTTTGCAGCTAAACACCACCGACGGCATGGCAATGTTCAAATTCAGATTGAGGTCAAGGTGTTGAACTCTACCTATTGCACTCACAGCATCATTAATCCACTTTGAGGTCAACATGCTGATAGTTACAGTACGATGAAATTTAGAGTGACATCGGAGGCGAAATCTATGGAGGGGTTGATCGAGACGACGGAAAGCCAAAAAAGATAACATGGAGAGAAGAAAAGGATAATAGGCCTCTTTGTTCTTGTCATTGCCTCTAATGTGGTGGTCGAAATCGAAAGAGTGAACCCAACGCCATAGACCGTACCAACGCTTGGAGAGAACACTTGTTGCAACAACTTCATTGGATGGAAGAAAAGATAGAATGTAACAAAGGATGTCGTCGGAAAAACTACTGATCATATCAGCCATGATTCAGAATACCAGAAGTGTATTTGGTTTCTTATAGGAATATTCTAAGAGAAAAGCTTTTCTTTTTTTTGAAAATTTGTGAACTATTGTGATAGAGTCGTTTTCTGTTTTAGATAAATATATTTGAAAGTAAAAATGTAAAATAAAATAATATTAATATAATATAATATTTATTTGCAGTATTATAACCACTTTTTATTCTCCAATCTTAACAGTTCTGATCTAAATATATAATTTCATAAATATTGTTCCGATTCTAAAAAATAAGCAAATTTAAAAGTTTGTACATATTTTCGTTTGATTTTTTTGAAAAGAAAATAAATATTTTGAAGATTACATTAATATTGCATGTTTAATTAAAGGTAATAGTCCTGATAACATTGTAAGCTATTAATGCCTACATTGACCCATATCCAAATTTGGGTTTGAAGACAATTCTTTTTACAAAAAAGTGTTTTTTCTTAGACAACTCCTTTTCCTTTTACCAAAAAAAAGCATCCTCCCATCGTGAACTCAATTGCACCAAATACTTAGATCGTAGATGGTTGAAATAATTTAAAATTAGAATGGTTTTGTAATTTTTTAATATAATTACATTCGTGTAGTAAATTATGAGAGGGGCAAAAGGAAAATGGTAATTTTATAATGCATAGTAAAGTAGTACACATTTGTAGATCTATAAATATATGTTGAGTAATATGCGGGTTAGTTTTTATTTAGTGATGTATTTATATTTAGTAAGGTGGACAAAATTAATCAAATTGAACTTAATTCACACATAATTCTATCATATTATATTAAAAATATTGAATTATTTATAATGAAAATTGACCTTCACATTTTTTAGTTTAATTTTTAAATATTGAATTTTTAAAGTTAAAGTTCAATTAATTATTTATTAATTTAAAATTATTTTGTTGATATAACGTATAACTATATATATGAGCGCAAGGTTGATACGAGTCGTTGAGTCAAAAATCTTGTCGGATTGATCTAGGCTAAAGGTACAAAAGGATAAGACCAGGTTAAAGGTCGAAACAGTCAAGTCAGACCTTGATCAAAATTTGGTCACATTCGATCACAATCGAAATTTGGTTAATTCGCAAGAGTCAGCATGATTGAAATTTAGTCGAATTTCACAAACCAAAATTCGATCAAATTTGATCAAGTCGACTCAAGCCAAAATTTCTTTGAATTTGATCGAATTTAGTCGAGTTGGCCTTAACCAAAATTGGTTGAACTCGACACCGAACGAATTCATCCGAGTTAGTCCCGACAGATATTTGGTTGAAATTTGACTGAGTTGGCCACAACTAAAATTCAGTCAAATTTTCGATCTCAACTTAAATTTGGTCGAGTCAACCCTAACTGAATTTAGCCAAATCAATCACAATCAAAATTTGATCGAATTCGATCGAGTCTAGGCCCCACCCGAAATTTGATCAAATTTTACCAAGTTAGTCATAATCAAAATTCAATCGAAGTTGATCGACTCACCAAAATTTATCTTAATTTGGCCTAATCGCCCCAATAAAAATTTGGCCAAAATTTGTTGAATTGATCAAATTTAACCATTAGGTATTAAAAAGTAATTTGACCATTTTTAATATAGTATAGTTTAATAGGACAGAAAATAATTTAATTCAATTTAAACAAATTACTTTTTAGTTCATAACAATTTTTATATGTTCAATTTAGTACAATTCATTTTATCCACCTCGTATTGTTACAAGCTATAATTTTTTTCAGTGTCCATGTGTGATGCAAATGCAGATGAAGTCCATCGAATGATGAGAAGAAAATAATTGTGAAGGTGATATGGTGTTTGAATAGAGTAAATCTCGTTTTTTTTACATGGTTTACTAAAATTGGTTTAATTTTTTCCCTTTTAACATATTGAAATTTTAGTACATATGTTAGTGTTTTCTGTGTGGCATTAGTTGTGTTGAATATCTATAGGACAAAACTAGTAAAGTTAGGCAACAATTTCAATGGTTAGAGTTTGAATATGAATATAGAGATGTGAGGTTATCTATGTCTTCTTGTTTCACTTGTTAGGTTAACACCTTTCTTCCTACAAATATATAGATGAAATGTTTATTAAGTTGAGTTGTAGAAAATTATATGTAAATAAGATGATGATGTGAACTGACCTGATACTGAATGAAAGATATTTATTTAGTCTTTAATGCATGATGGTATATCTTGAACATACACAAATGAAAAAAAAAATAAAAAAACTTTATGAAGCTAAATGAATTTTAAAATACGCATAATTTGTTAAGTGATTTTTTCTTACTTGCTATAGAGTTTCGAAAACTTAATTTAATACTAATTAGGCGCACTAGTTCATATGTTAATATGATATTTATTTTTTTAATATTATATAACATAATGTTATATTAATTCAATCTATATAAGAAATTGATACGGTCTTAAACTCATTTTTATGGTGACGAATTTATGGATTTTTTTTTAAGGTAGTAATCTTTTTTTTATTCTAATCAATATGGAACTAAGACAAATTTAAAAGTGAAGTAGATAAAACATTTGATTTAGGTCTAAAAAAAAGTTTCAAATAAACTTTTTACTACTAATATTCTTCAATTAAATTATTATAAAATTGTTTAAGAAAAAAGATTTCAATTTTTTTTAGTAATATTATATCTATATTAAAATAATTATAATTTTATATTTGACAATAAAATTTAATTAAATTATTATCGGTGTCCGTTAATTTTTATTGGTATCAAAAAGATATTTAATTAGTTAAAACCTTTTTAAAGTAAATTATATTTTTGTTTAGGGAAAAATAATGATTAGTTATCTTTATTATCTTATAATCAATTTTAGTTTCTATTTTCTTCTTTTATCTCTATTTGACTTCTCATTTGACTTATTCCACTCCTTGTCTCTTCATGTTTTTTTTTTCTATTATAAAGTTATTTTTTTTAATGTTTCTACAAATTTCATTCTTTGAATCTTATGGTGTTTGTGTGTACAAATATTTTTATCTTAATTTCTCGTTAGTATGTTTTTCTTTCTATTTATGTTATTCTTGTTTTTATTCCATTTGTTGAATTTGTATTAGAATTAAGAATGTGTTTTTTTTTTTTTTTAATTTTTCGTGCTTTTCGATTCATGGGTTTTGAAAGTTTTTTTTTTTACATGTATTTTGATGAGAAACTATAATTTTTGCTTGGATTTAATTATAAAACTATTAACTAGGTTTTAGTTTAACCTTTTGTGAATGATAAAGACGAAATATCTAATAAAATAAACTATAGGCATGAGTTGGAATTAGATAATAGTGTGAAAGTTAAATGAAGTTAATTACACAATTTGATAGATAACTTTGCATAAAAAAATATCAAAAGATTAATATAAAATAAAAGACTATAAGTTTGTTTTAGGTAGAGCTGTCAAAATGGGTTAGAACTTGTAGGTCAATCTGACTCACTACAGGTTTGAGTTGAATTGAGTTTAAAAAAAACTTATGTGGTTCAATTTTCAATCTGGCTCATGTTAACTAGAGTGAAATTATTTTAAAAAAAAAACTTGTAATTGAGTCGTGAGCCAACCCGTTTAACCCACCACGTTATGAGTCGAGCCGGATTTGAATTTTTTCGGCTGACTAATAAATGAGCCAGGTTAGGTTAACTTACTAAGTGGTCAACCCGTGGTGGACCGGACTGGGTTCAAATTTTTTCGGCTCATTAATAAATGAGTCGAGTTGAATTAGCTTACTAAGTGACCAATCCGTGGTGGGTCGGATCGGATTGGTCCAAATGATCCGTTTTGACAACACTAGTTTTAGGTTCCCAATCCTTTGAGTTGTCATAGTGTGAAACTTCAACTCACTTTGAATTTTTAACCATTTATTTCTCTGAGTATAAATCCCCTTTGGTATATATCTCCCTGAAAGGCCGTTAGTAATTTGAGAATTAATGATTTATAATGGTATCAGTCATATGAATTAACATCATATCTTATTAAAATTGTGTATTTGCAATACATCTCCAATCAAAAGACTCGTCAAATATAATTTAATTTATAATTTAAACAATCTAATTCATAACAGTATTTTCCATTAATTTTGCTGTCATGTTATACTTTATTAAGCCTCTGACATTTTATTGTAAATTGAATTACTAAGAGTAAAAGAAACTAGGTTCGTGTGATTAAAACTATTTCCAACGAGCATTTCACAAAGATCATTACATATTAAAAGGTAAAGTGTGAATTCCAAAAACAGAAACAAATTTTCATAAACAATGCAAACATGTTTAAATACTTTCAACAGAAAGACAAATAAAAAAACACAATCCTTATTCAAATGAAAGGGTACAAGTATCTGATCTCTTCATGCAGGAAGATAATTCTCTTTTCATATCATTTTCTTGAAAATGAGTGCGTATTTTCACCGTTGCCATTAAATCATAACCATCATCAAAGCGTATGCTCATGGTCTGTAGATATTTTGCATTCTCCAATATATATCTTGCAAAGTGAAACTCATCTTTAGAAGCACGGTAATTTGTAAGACAGCAGGTTTTAAGGTGTGATGAAATGCATGCAGGAACAGTTTGTGGATATGGCCAAACATCTTCTTCATAACCTGGTAAGTTTAAGGATATGGCCAAACGAACACGGGTCTGATAACAAGGAACATAAAAATTAGATTAACACAGGCATTACCCAATGTAATTTAAAAACTTCAACATCCTTAAATATTTCCAATGGAAGGAAGAGTACATCGATCGTGACTCTAACCAACTTGGGCAATCTGATAAACTTTCCTTTAGTTTCACAATTCAAACCCCTGACTTTTAAGACCTCAAGATTTGGACACCCAGAAAGAAGCAAATCAATTTCTATTGGGGAAATAATATATTTTAGATGCAAGATCTTAAGCAAAGGCAAATCAACAAAGGAAATATCTTCCACTGTTAACCACTTCAACTTGAGAGCTACAAGAGAGGTCGAGGATTTGAACTCTATCACTTCCACTCACTGCAGTTCGAATCTGTGAATTGATACTCTCAGTAATACCAATGGAAGAGTAACATCTGAGACCAAAAATCTTCGTCAATGGTGTTGAAATCCAAAGAGGGAACAGAACGCCACAGAAGATTCCAGCGCTTGGAAAGAACACTGGTTGCAACAACTTGTTGGGATGGAAGAAAATAAAGAATATAACTAATGATTTTGTCTGGAAGACAACTTACCAAATCAGCCATGGTACAAAGTACTCTTAAAAAAAACGTGATTTACACTAATAAGTGGACTTTTCTATTGTGATTGATTTTGATTGAATCTTGATAACCTTTAAATAATAGGATTTTAGACTAAATATAAATAATAAAAACTGAAAATAAAATATCAGTTAATTTAAAATAAAATTTATGAACACCGGTTGCAACAATTCATTGAATGGAAGAAAAGATAGAATATAACAAAGGATGTCGTCGAGAAAACTACTGAACATGTCAGCCATGATTCAGAATATCAGAAGTGCACACATCTACCTCGGTTTCTTATAGGAATTATTATGAGAGAAAAGGTTTTCTTTTTTTTTGGAAAATTTTTGAACTATTGTGATCGAGTCGTTTTCTGTTTTACATAAAGAAAACGTTTTTTTAACAACATTTTCTTGATACAATTTTGACAACGTCACGTGGTGGTTGTCTATTGGTTGATGTTTAAAAAAATAAATTAATATGCAATTGATCAGGCAAGGGTATTATGGAAAGAAAAAAATACAAGATTTCATTTCGCGCTTTGGCTTCTTTTTTCATTTGCATTTCGCAGTTTCGCTTTCGCCTGACCTCTCGCGTTCCCTCATCTGTCTCCGTTCTCTTATCTTTCTGGTGTTCAAAGACTAACCTTCTCGCTAAACCCTAAAGAATCATCTTCTCGCTGTCTTGGACGTCCATCTTCTGCAGCATTGAAGCCCTTCACTTGGTGTTTTTTAGAAAGTAGAATTGCGCGAACCCTAACCAACTTCTCGACCCTTGTTGTTTTGTTGACGTTATAACTGCAGGTCCAATGGCAACCCAATGACAACCCTCTTCTTCGTCTCTCTCCACCATTTTCACTTTGTCTGGAGCATTGCTTTCACTCTCACGGATCTTCTCGATCGAAAGAAATTTTTCACTCGAGTTGAAACTTGTACATGTTTTTTATATACAAAATATCATGATTATAAATGTTGGGTAATATGTACTGATAATATATTATATGAATAAAATTTCAATTTTGATATAGTACCATACATTCTCTAATAGTGTTGTTCGGCCATATATATTAAAATTTTTATTTGGTTATGGGTGTTTGGTACAAAAATCGATTATGTAAGCGACCTCGATAGGCATGAGTGTTGGTGCGTAAAAAATTGATCCAATTCAATTGAGTGTTGGTGCCTAAAAAAAAGAATCACATTACATAGGTGCCCAAGAAAAGATCAAATTCAATTACGTAAATAATTTTTGGGTACTTATGTGCTCACACTGACTCTTGCAGCATAAGTTTTTGTACAAAACCACATTTTTGTTCGTGTAATCGTTTACAAGGTCCTTGTAATCGATTACAATGGCCAAAAAGGCCTACACTTGATTACCAAGGCATAATTTGAAAGGTCTTTGAGTCTAGATTCCAACAAAACAAGAATCAACTCATTTGGAGTTCGGTGGAGAAAGTTATGAGCAAAACAACCAACAAAGGTCAGAGTTGGCAAGAATATATAAAGAGTTAACTTTAAAAAATAAACTGTACCTACTAAGATATCCAAAAATTACAAATTAGTAGTCATTGAAAATTTGCTTGAGTCTAGTTTCTAATAAAAAAAGAACCACATCATTTTAAGGTCGGTGGGAAAAGTTATCATTAAAATAGAAAACAAAGGTCAAAGTTGACAGCATGTTATCTTGGTCATGACACCAACATTGTGTCTTTCCTCCACCAAAGACTGGCAAAAACCCAGTTTTCAGACTCTACTCACACTTAAACATTAAAAAGAACTCTCATCCATTCAAGAAATATGAAAAAATAACGTAAAATGTTTTTGGCTACGTATGTGCTCACAGTGACAAAATGAACTGAAGACCACCAAAGTTGTCATAAGCATTGTTCCTTTCCTCAATCATGGAGTGTCCAATCATGACTTCTTAGCCTCTACTCACACTTAAACACCAAAATCAAGTGAAAACCAGTGGATTTATGCCAAAAAATTAAAAATTTTTACTATGGGTCACCTAGGTTACTACAACTGGCTCCTACAGTACAAGTTTTTGTACAAATCCTGGATTTTGTTCGTGTAATCGTTTACCAAGCATCTGTAAACAATTACAAGTGTGTTTTTTTTTGTGCAGAAGGTTCAGGACTTCATATAAGTTGCTCATCTTATAAACATTGTTCCTTTCCTCAATCATGGGGTGCCCAAACATAACTTCTCAACCTCTACTCACACTTAAACACCAAAATCAAGTGAAAACTAGTGGCTTTATGCCAAAAAATTAAAATTTTTGACTATGGTCACCTAGGTTACCATAGTTGGCTCTTGTAGTAAAAGTTTCTGTACAAATTCTGAATTTTGTTGGTGTAATCGTTTACCAAGCATCTGTAAACGATTACAAGTGTGTTTTTTGGTGCATAAGTTCCAGGACTTCACCTAACTTGTTCAACTCAACAAAATTCTTTCTTATGTCCAACAGGGGTGTCCAAACATGATTTCCTACAATAAAATCACACCAAAACCATTGGATTTATGCCAAAAATATAAAAGTTTACACTATGGTCACCTATGTTACCATAGCTGGCTCCTGTAGTACAAGTTTTTATAGAAATTCCACTTTTTTCTTGTGTAATCGTTTACCAAAGAGGTGTTATCAATTACAACTGTGTTTTTTGGTGCAGAAGTTTTAGGACTTCACCTAACTTCTTCATGTCACAAGCGTTGTTTCATTCCTCCATCAAATACATCAATACTAATCAAAGTGGTCACTTTATTCATTAACAATTCAAACAAAACCTCATTTCACAATGACAATAACAAAGGAAATTCAATTAAGATTAATAATATGTACAATTTTGTATTACTTTCTCTTAACATTGAACAAAATATATTCCAAATTATAAACATTTGTTCATCTATGTACAATTTTGTATTACTTTCTCTTAAGAAATCTATACAAATATCACTCATTTTATTCTAAGAAATCCATTGTAAAGAGTCCTAAGCACTCTGCTCTTGTAACGCCTTCGTGACCACATCCTCACATAAGTCTTCATTGGAGGTGGATTGGTGGACATGCCTCCCGGGGAAAAAAATCTAGTGTTCATGGATAGTTCTTCACGTAAAACACTTTGTCCACCATCTCCGCAACCAGTGACCGGTGCTCCTCTGTCAAATGCTCGTTCAAAGTAGAAATATACTTTGTTGAAAATGAGTGACTAACCATCAACTGCATCAACGACAAACAAAATAAACAAAACATAAAAGTCCTAAAACGAAAACAACAAAAAATTTAACAGAACAGGGAAAACCCAAAATCCAAACCGAAAACGCAATGAACAAAATGAAAGAAGAATGCATTTACCTTGCTCGTCCAAGGACCATGGTTACTGGAACTTGCCATTTCGCACAATACACTCAACAAAGAGGACGAGACCAAGACGAAGAAATGTAACGAAAACGTAGAAGGAGAACGACAAGGAAGAGCGACAACCAAAAGGAGAGCTAGAACAAAGATGGTGAACGAGAATGAAGAGAGAACAGTGATTTCTAATGAAATAGGGCAAGGGGTATATTTGGAATCCCAAATTTCTGAAACTTTAATCAATTTCGATGTCACAATTTCAGAAATAAAAGAAAAAAGAATTGGACCAATGCTCTAACACCTGGCTTTGTCAAAAGTGTGTTAAAATTTTATTGTTAAAATATCGGGATCCTTTACATAAATATATGTGAAAGTAAAAATGTAAAATAAAATAATATCAATAATATAATATTTATTTACATTTAGTTAAAAATTATTAAGTAACCACTTTTTATTCTCCAATCTTAACAAAATTTGTTTTTTATTTTTATTTTTATTCCCCAATCTCAACAACATTTATTTTGTAACAACTGTAAAGTATCTCAAAAGGCACCTATTTCTATAGAAATATTTTCCAACTGTAAAGTCACATTATTAAATTTTGGATTTAATAGGTTGACCGGTGGCAAAGTTACAATAAAAGTAAGACATATTATAACGTACTTTTGTAAATCAGTTATAATATGAAATGCGGTGGCAAACCTGTAAATAAGTTTAAGATATATTATAACGTAGTTTTGTATATTAGTTATAATATGAATTGCGGTGACAAACTTGTAAATAAGTTCAAAGATGTATTATAACGGAGTTTTAGAAATCAATTATAATATCTCTTGTTCTTGATGTATTATAACGGAGTTTTAGAAATCAGTTATAATATTTTTTCCTCTCTAATTTTTCACATTTCTCTCTCGCATCTCTAATTTCATAACGTTCCTCTCACTCTCGTTCTTCTCTTCTACTTCTCTAAACCCTTGCATTTTTCGGCACTCCTCCAAGAACACTCCTTTGTGCTTGTGGTTTTCTCGACTCCTCAGACACTCCTCCCTCCACTGCTTCTGAGACTGCCTCCACTACCTCTTTGTCGAAATCTCCAAAGTGTGACCAAGTAGGTTTTATGATTCATAGTTTACATTCTACTCTTTGTTTTTTCCAAAATTTGTTATGTTTTTCTTCTATTAATTTCACTAATTTCTCCTAGTTGGGGATTGTGTTTGGATTGGTGGTGAAATTGTTGTTCGTCGGATTTTCCCAGCGAATTCGAGAAGTTACCGTTCGTCGGAACGGTAACTCTTCCCTCTAATTGTGTTAATTTGATTGGTACCGTTGGATGTTTTGGATGGCTTTGTTGTTTCTAGCTCTGGATTTGCTCTTGCTTGTGCTTTTATTGTTTCGTCCTTTCTTGTAAGAACTAGGGTTTTGAAGTCTTATTTCTTTGAAGTTGAATTATCTATGAAGTGAGAAAATGCTACTTGCGTTTGTCTTTTTCTGTCCCATGGCTCTTGCTGATCAGACGGCTTGCTTTTCTGGCATTCTATTATATTTAGCATTCTACTATAATGTCATGTTACTACTATATTTAAAGTTTGAAATGAATTATATTTTGTTAGTTTCATTAAATTTGTTTATTTGAAGTTATATTAATTATAAATTGATTGGATCTCAAATGTAATAATCAATTTTTTTTTAAAGAAAACATATATTATGACGTACTAAATAATTTACATTACGATAGGTTGATCACAAATATATACGTAATAATAGATCACATATTATAACGTACAAAAATTTTTACATTATAATACCTTCTGTCCTATTTCTGTCCTATTATAACGGACAAATGAAAATTCATCATAATAAACGGCTCATATTATAATGGACTTCAGAAACTTACTATATTATAGCGTAAATTTCTACTACGTTATAAAATGCGTAAACTTACTATATCGGCCAGAACTATATTCCCAGAAATTACGTTATAAAAAGTCATTTTTGTACGTTATAAAATGTTATTTTTCCACTTGTGTTTTTACATCGATACTAAAAAGAGACATTTAATCGCACACTCAAAATAAATAAATATATATATATATATATATATATATATATATATATATATAACAATGTTAAAATACTAAAAATAAATTAAAAATTTAAAACTAAAAATACCATTTTTACAAAAATAATTTCAAAGAAATATGTAATTTTTATTTTTCATTGTTAGTGAAAATACTGTTCTGATCAAAATATATAATTTTGTTCTGATTCTAAAAAAATAAGCAAATTTAAAAGTTTGTACATATTTTCTTTTGATTTTCTTGAAAAGAAAATAAATATTTTGAAGATCACATTAATATTGTACCTTTAATTAAAGGTAATAGTCCTGATCAACATGGTAAGCTATTAATACCTACATTGACCCCATATCCAAATTTGGGTTTGAAGACAATTCTTTTTTTAAAAAAGTTTTTTTCTTAGGCAACTCCTTTTCCTTTTAGAAAAAAATTCGTACCCTCGTGAACTCAATTGCACCAAATACTTAGATAGTAGATGGTTGAAATAATTTAAAATTAGAATGGTTTTGTAATTTTTTAATATAATTACATTCGTGTAGTAAATTATGAGGAGGGCAAAAGGAAAATGGTAATTTGCTAATGCACAGTAAAGTAGACTACACATTTATAGATCTATAAATATAAATATATGTTGAGTAATCGCCTGGTTAGTTTTTATTTAGTGATGTATTTATATTTAGTAAGGTAGACAAAATTAACCAAATTGAACTTAATTGACACAATTCATTATATTAAAAATATTGAATTATTTATAAAACAAATTGACCTCCACATTTTATAGTTTAATTTTTAAAGTTACACTTAAGTTAATTATTTATTAATTTAAAACTACTTTGTTGATAAAAGACATAGCAGCACATAGATATATGAGTTTAAGGTCGAGACGAGTAGTTGAGTCGAAGATTTTATCGGATTGGTCCAGACCAAAGGTCAAGATGGGTTGGGCCAGGTCAAAGGTCGAGATGGTCAAGTCAGGCCTCGATCAAAATTTGATCGCATTCGGCCACGATTGAAATTTGGTTAAATTCGACAGAGTCGACATGATTGAAATTTAGTCGAATTTCACTGAGTCATCCCTAACCACAATTCGGTCAAATTTGATTAAGTCGACCCAAGTCGAAATTTCTTTGAATTTGACCTTGTCAATCCTAGCTAAAATTTGATGGAATTCAGTCGAGTTGGCCTTGGCCAAATTGGTTGAACTCAGTCCCGAACGAATTTATCTGAGTCAATCCCGACCAATATTTGGTTGAAATTCGATTGAGTTGGCCACAACTAAAATTCAATCAAATTTTCGGTTCCAGCTTAAATTTGGTCGAGTCAACCCTAACTGAATTCAGCCAAGTATCAAAATTTGGTCAAATTCGGTCGAGTCTACCTCGATTGAATTTGACTCAGTATGCCCCGTCCAAAATTTGGTCAAATTTTTTCAAGTTGTTCATGATCAAAATTCAATCGAAATTGATTTCGTCACCAAAATTCGTCCTAATTTGACCTAATCGGCTCCAGTAAAAATTTGGCCAAATTTTGTCAAATTGATCGAATTTGACCATTAGGTATTAAAAAATAATTTGATCATTTTTAATACAGTATAGTTTAATAAGACAAAAAATAGTTTAATTCAATTTAAACAGATTACTTTTCAGTTCATAACAATTTTTAACTTTTCAATTTAATACAATTCATTTTATCCACCTCATATTGTTACAAGCCATGCTTTTTTTAGTGTCCCTGTGTGATGCAAATATAGATGAAGTCCAATTAATGATGATAAGAAAATAGGAGTTTGTGAAGGTGATATGGTTTAATTGTTTTCCCTTTTAACATCTTGAAATTTAAGTACATATGTTAGTTGTTTTTGTGTGGCATTAGTTGTGTTAGATCTATAGGACAAAACTAATAAAGTAAGGCAACAATTTCAATGGTTAGATTTTGAATATGAATAGAGATGATGCGAGGTTACGAATATATGAATGTCTTCTTATTTCACTTGATAGGTTGACACCTTTCTTCCTACAAACAAATTGAAATGTTTATTAAGTTGAGTTGTAGAAAATTATATGTAAATGAGATGATAATGTGAACTAACCTGATACTGAATGGAAGATATTTATTTACTCTTTAATGCATGATGGTATATGATAAATGTTTAGCAAGACTACCAAAATCATCTCAAGTAATAAAGTAAGTAAATTATCATTTCTAAAGGGAATTTGAGTCACATTATTCAATTGGACTTGTTTATCAAGATTAATTTAGTGATGATAGACTTGATTTTATATTTGAAAATTTGCATGAAAATAACAAACGTACAAATTTAAGATTGTAAATTTAAATGAAAGTTTCATTGGAATTGGAACTCACATTACGGTAACAATCTGAACAATATATATTTTATATTCAAGCATTCACATCAATGTATCTTGATTTAATTCCTTAAAATAAGTTCTAAAGATATCTATTAAATCATTAATTTCTTAATTAATTCAACAAATACTTTGCATTAAAATCTGATGTTAAGAATGACCATAAGATCGGAACTATTCTTAGTATCTTTACTTTTGGTTGTTTTTCTTACGTCAAGTTCAAATTTACTTCCCAGTACAAAAGAACGTTTAAATCACATCATACTTCCTTATAATCATAAGTAAGTCAAGAAAAGCACATAAACATAGATACACTTTGAACAGGAAAATTACAGTAATGAAGACTCATTACAACCAATTCCAATGAAAATTAGCCACTCCTAGTCATCTAGAACATACTCTTTTAAGTAATTTCTTGCAGAAAATGATGTCTTGAAGCCTTGAAGTTGTATCCTGATGTTTCTCTAGTGTTTTTCATTCTTTGCTTGGTCAGAAGATGCCTCCTTTCTTTTTGTCTCGACTTTAAAAATCAACTTTCATTTAATTAATACGCTCAGCGCACAATTATGCATTTATGTACTGAGCGAAAATCTCAACTGCTCTCCTTCAACTGACGCAATTCGCTTAGCGCATAATAATGGTGCGCTGAGCGAGAAGTCTTACTTTTGGCTAAGCGAATGATAGCTGGCGCTTAGCGACAAAGGACTGACAACACTCCAATTAATGTAGAATTTCGTACACAACTTTCTACCACTTCCTATTACAACTTTTCAAAGAAGAAATATATTATTTCATGAATAATTACAACTTTGAACTCATTTATAAGTATGAAAACAAGTAGTTTTTACACTTATAAGTATATCTTAAACATACATAAATGAAAAAAAAAACTTTATGAAGCTAAATGAATTTTAAAATACGCATAATTTGTTAAGTGATTTTTTCTTTCTTGCTATAGAGTTTTGAAAACTTAATTTAATACTAATTAGGTGCACTAGTCCATATGTTAATATGATATATTTTTTTTAATATTATACAACATAATGTGATATTAATTCAATCTATATAAGAAATTGATATTGTCCTAAACTCAAAAACTCAATTTTATGATGACGAATTTATGGATTTTTTTTAAGGTAGTAAACTTTTTTATCTTAATCAATGTGAAACAAATCAAATTTAAAAGTGAAGTAGATAAAACATTTGGTTTAGGTCAAAAAAGGTTTCAAATAAATTTTTTAGTACTAATATTCTTCTATTAAATTATTATAAAATTATTTAAGAAAAAAAGACTTCAAATTTTTTTAGTAATATTATATCTCTATTAAATTAATTATAATTTTATATTTGAAAATAAAATTTAATGAAATTATTATTGATGTTCGTTAATTTTTATTGGTATCAAAAAGATATTTAATTAGTTAAAACCTTTTTTTAGTAAATTATATTTTTGTTTAGGAAAAAATAATGATTAGTTATCTTTATTATCTTATAATCAATTTTAGTTTCTATTTTTTTCTTTTATCTCTATTTGATTTCTCATTCCACTTATTACACCCCTTGTCTCTTCATGTTTTTTTCTATTATAAAGTTCTTCTTTTGAATGTTTTACATATTTCATTATTTGAATTTCATGTGTTTGTGTGTACAAATATTTAGTATGTTTTTCTTCCTATTTATGTTATTGTTGTTTTTATTCTATTTGTTAAATTTGTATTTGAATTTGAAATGTGTTTCTTTTTTTTATTTTAATTTTTCGTGTTTTTTGATTTTTTTTTTCTTTTACATATATTTTAATAAGGAACTATAATTTTTGTTTGGATTCAACTGTAAAAATATTAACTAGGTTTTAGTTTAACCTTTTGTGGATAATAAGACAATATCTAATAAAATAAACTATAAACATGAGTTGGAATTGGATAATAATATAAGTTAATTACGACAATTTAATAAATAACTTTACATAAAAATATCAAAAAAATAAATTTAAAATAAAAGACCATAAATATGTTTTGACCATAAATACATCTCCAATCAAAAGACTCATCAAATATAATTTAAACAATCTAATTCATAACAGTATTTTCCATTAATTTTGCTGTCATGTTATACTTTATTAAGCCTCTGACATTTTATTGCAAATTGAATTACTAAGAGTAAAACAAACTAGGTTCGTGTGATTAAAACTATTTCCAACGAATTATACTTCAATTTCCATTGAATTTCCTAATCATAACAAACATAATGTTAAAAGTTTAGGACCGATAAATTTGGCTTTACTTTGATAAAATTTGAAAAATTTACTATACTTCAATTTTCATTGAATATCCTGATCATAACTAACAAAATGTTAAAAGTTTAGAACTGAAAATTTTGGCTTTGCTTTGATTAAATTTGAATATTTTGATATTTTTAATAGTAGTGACTTTGGCCACTATGATATAAGGATAATGAAAATTTGCCAACATTTTTTTGATAATATTTTAACATCATTTACGTGTCATGCTGTAATTGGTCCAAAATTATTCCACAATTAATAATAATAATAATAAACACCAATATGAATCAATCACAGAATGACACATAGGTAGTGTTAAAATGTTGTCAAAAAAAATGTTGTCAAAGTATCATTATCCATGATATAAAATGTTTTTATTAATTTAATTTGAGAAAAAATTGAGTAAAAGAAATGAAAATTTAAATATTTTAGGTAAAAATTTAACAATTGGACCACATTTATTTAATTTAACTTGAGAGAAAAAAAAAGACCAAAATTACAGAGTTCAAATTACATGACTAAAAGAGTGATTAACATTTTGCTGAAGATTCAATGCAACTGACATCAGCATATTTTCTGTTTGGTGGTACTAACAGTCGATATTCATAATATGTAAAATAAAACAATTTAAAGTAATATAGTTTTTCAATAATATATAAAGCTTTCAATGATTTTATACACATTTGAAAGATGCTCTCAGTTATCACGTATGCTTCTATGTTTCTCAAATTGGTATCACTTGTAAAGTGAGGAAATCAGTTTCATGTCCTTGTATATTATGAAATAAACATCTTCCATACTTAGCTAAATAATTGATACAATAACTATCTCTTCATTTCAGAAGGTGAGTAGAAGGAAAGAACTAGAACTAGATCAGAACACTTCAAGAGTTTAAAAAACTAAATACCCTTTACAGACATCATATACTGCTACTTCCACCATCAATTCTGCTGACAGTAACTACATGAAATTTCTTTGTTTTCAAAAATTCATGACCCCAACATTCAATATGGATCTCAAAAATAAGAGAATGTGATCTATGATGACTGTCAATTTTTCTGTGAGTAAACCAAAAGGCTAAACCAGCTCAGTTTCTGAAATATAATGTCATATTGTAAAGTGGAAATCACAGGCTTCACCACATTGTTAAGTCTCACTATTTTGTTGAAGGAACTGAAGGTCTTTCATTTGTATTTCAACAGCTTCTTTTGATAGAGGCTTGAGTTCTGAAACAAAATCATCATCAACACCAGCAGCTATTTTCTCTGCCTTGTCTTTCACAAGGCGCTGGATCACATCGCGCTGAACTGCCGGAAAAACAGCGCCAAGCATTGCTGTCAGCAGTCTCTCATCATCTTCTTCAACAGCATCCCTTCCAAAGCAACACACATAGATTGCATCAAGAGCCTTCCCAGCTCGAGTCTCCATTGCTATAGCAGGAGGGTCTGCCTTTATCTTTGCCCGTCTCTACATTGTTGGATTAAGTTTTAAAGTTTTTAGGATAGTGGAATATACATAAAACTTAGCTTCAGCACAATCAAAGAACCAAGCATATCGGCACAAGAAGCAAGAATATCATTCACACATCTTAGAATTGTTTTTCCTCTTCTATACAGTAGTTGTCACAACACAAGATGAATGAAACTTTATCTGGATTTGTCATCACCCAATGAAAGGTTACTTTAAGAGCATCTTAATATTAGACCATTCCTATTACTTATGCATCTTTACTGTGTCAATATGGTTGTCATGATATAGATTTAGGCAAGAGAAAATGTTACCTTTGGCAATGTAACACATGTTAACGATTTCCACAAACAAGAGAACAGTGAGAAATAAGCCTTAAAATAATGTCAATAACTAATATTATCAGCACTTTCTTTAGTAAGTACTTAGACAATAGTGCTTCGTGTCCATAAGTTGGAACGAGTTAATGCAAACTGACAGAGTTCTTCTTCAAATACAGCATAATATCATAGCTGAATGACCTTCAAAGATAGAGACCCCAAAATCAGTATAAGTTAAAACAAGTGAAATGGGGACTAACCTCCTTTGCCTCACTCATCAAGGCCATGAAATTCTGCTCTTCAAATTCAATGTCATTTGAGATCCGGAGCCTAGAGACCCCTTCTAGAATATCCTCAGTTTTGAGAAGACCTGCGCCAACGGCTGCTAGCCAACAGCATAACAGAACATAGAGTGGATCCCCTGCCTATCCACAACAAACCATTCCCCTTTAGCTCACCAGAACCAATACCCGATTGCTACCACAAAACGATGCTAAGAATAAAGTTAGAAACAAAAAAACAAAGGATAAATCAACCTCACTAATATTCAAATTTGATTATGGGGTGGGAATTAAACCTTTCACCAGTCTTCAACAATGTAAACTCATAAAAGATAGTTCTGAACATGAAATCTAGCTCTTTAAACTCAACCATAAAACCGAGTTAGTGCATGTAATAAAGGTTTGCCTTGAATATCATCATAGGTTACATTGGTGAACTTCTAATTCCAAATCCTATTAGGGTATAACACGAAAAACTGCATATAGTTAGCCCTTTTAGTTGTCCGACTCTCAATGAAAGCATCAATAAGCATACAGGGAAAACTCAACCAAAAAGTCTAATATATTCGATAGAAAAGTCTCAAGGCTTAAATAAAATATCAAATAGTTTATTCTTCTCAATGTAAAACTCTTAACGCATTCAATTTATGATTCCATGATGGTGTAAATTTCTACATTTTTACATACCAAAATGACATTGTTAGTGCATATACTATGAGTTTTGTGATTAAATGATTAACGAGTAAATACTGTAAGCAAGTTTCTTATTTTGAACATGATTTTCAATTGGGTGAAGCTTATCAAAATGAAACTCTTGCTTAACTACCCAATTCTGATAAACTACTAAGACACGATTTTGACACCACCATGCAGTGAAGCACGCAAATGAGATCAGATGGTGTGAAGAGAAGGACTGGTTGATCACTCACCCTTCCTCGTCGGTCTTGGAACTCAAAGAAGGCAGTGGAATCAGTCTGGGAGCACTTGTTCCCAACGCGCCTTCTGAACTCAGCAAAGTCCACGAGGTCATCGCCGACGCCACCTTCGTCGCTGAAGATCCTGGCAATGAGACCCACCACAGGGAGTGCCCCGATGACCTTGTTGGCGAAACTGCCTAAGGAGTTGGAGTTCTCCATGTAAGCTTTGACACTGAAGTGTTTGACTCTTGACGTGGGCTTGGTGGCGGTGGGGTGAGCATGGTGGTGGTGATGGTGGTGGCGGCGGAGGGAGGAGAGGGTGAAGAAGTGGGAAGAGAAAGGTGAGAGGGGTGAAGTGGACTTTAAAACCACCATGGTCGGGGGGAAGAAGAAGGAAGGGGTTAAGGTGGTTGGATTTGAGGTTCTTGGCCTCACGTTTATATATGTTATCCACTTTGCTCTCTTCTTCTCACTTATATTATATTTAAAATTTATATATTTAATTATGGTCATTAATACCGTAAAATACATAATTTAGTATTTTAATTTTTTTGGATGTTTTTATTTTAAATATAGTTTTAAAGTTATATTTAATATAAATCTCATTTTAAATAAGATCTACTTTCTTTCTTTTTTTACTCATTGGATGTTTCTGTATTTTTAGGTTTCCTAAATTATGTTCCAAAAAGTTAATGTGAAAGTTCTCATTTGTTATTTCTTGAATCTTAAGAAAAAAAATTATATAATCGAACAATTATCATTAATATCGTATTTCAAAATAGATAAAAAAAAACGAATTTGTTGTTTTTATCTTCACATGTAATTTCTTTTTATTAATTCTAAAAAATGAATTTATTTTTTTATTTTATGTCAATATACTTATTTAAGGAAAACTCAACATTTAAAAAATAAACTATCAAAATTATAAACAGATTATAGAAAAACACATGATAAATCATCTTATGTCAATAAAAAATTATTACATAAAAGACTCATAAAGTTAAAAAATTATTGTACCATAAAAGTAATATTTTACTATAAAAACCAATAAAAAATTATTTTTTTTATTAATGAAACAGATAAAAAAATGAAAACAAAATAATAAATTTGTATAAATTAACTTTGTTTTTATCATAAATAAAAAAAGCATACAGATAATTCAAATCGAATATAAACTATAAATAACACAAAAAAGTAAAGAGAAAAAAAATAGAAATAATTTTATTATTTAATATATTTAATATTATCTTTTACTAAATTGACGTGATTTATAAAATTAAAAATTTAACTAATTTAGTTTTCATGTGCCGCACAACATGCAATTAAGAGATCTACAAATCTACTTAAATTTAAATATGTTAAAAGGAAAAGATAATTAATATTTAAGACAAACCAATTTTACCATAAAAAAAATTATTTAATCAGGATCTTATGGGTGAATTTGACAGGTGCCAACATCATAAGAATAGTTAATTGGAATGCAATTTTTTGTTGTTTAAAGAAGGAAAATTCACCTATAAAAGACTATCAAACACTTAGGTCAATAAGAAAGTTTATGATATTTATAAATATAGTAAACATGAATGATTATGAAAAGGATATTTCTTAATAATACTAATTGTATTTATAAGATCATGTGTTCATATTTCTATTGAAATAATACCTACCTTAAATATATAACCACACGGTAGTTAATAACATAATGATACTTCGTCATAAACAAAAATCATAATACAAACTGTCGATTTTATTTATGATATGTAGATATTGCCTAATTAGATGTAGGTTTAGGTTACTCCATAATGAAGAAGCTTAATGAACCTTGTTGGACCATTTTCTTTAATATGTTTATTGAGTCGAGTAGGAAAATAAGCTCCTTAATCTTTAAAGTTTTCTTTGGCATACATGATTTGTGTCTAGTCTCTTAGTTGGGCCTTGGTCGACTTGTATAGTTTGTCAATAGATTCGTCATTTGATCGAGCTCGTTATACATTGGTCCTTCAATTGAGCTTCGCAGGTGGATCAACCCTCTGATTGAACTTGTTTGGGGATTGACCTCCTGGCCAAACTTGTTTGTGGATTAACCCTCTTGACGAACTTTATAGGTGGATTGACACTTTGGCTGAGCTTCACAAGTGAATGAGCCCTCTAACTGAGCTATGTAGATGGATGGACCATCCAACCAAGCTTTGTAGGTGAATTAGCCCTCTGACCAAACTCTTATGTGGATTGTGGATTGGCTTGAGAACAGTTCTCCATTTTTGTCGAGTTAATTTGTCACTTTCTTCACATGAGTCATGTATTCAATCTTACATTTTTTTTTTCATCTTTTAATTTTCCAACTCCCCTTGAGAGTTTGAAAGTCAGATTTGTCTAAAATCGTTATCTCCCTTTATGTCGTCTTTAGAATCTTCACATTTCTTTTGAAAATACAGCTTTTATTATCTTTTGAAAGTCGGACTCGAGCACACCTCTGTACAATATGTTTGCACAAACCTATTTTTTCTTTAACTCATTTTTCTCAATACAATCTATGCTATCGTATGCTCTTCATTCGTTACTGATTCTTGGTAACCAGTCTCGACTATAGCTCTTGATTTTTTACATTAAAACAAACTTATATCAGGTTCAGAAAGGCTGAAACAACTATCATTCAGACCGTTTCAGATCGATCTTGATCGAATAGTATTAGAATTTGATCAAACTGTATCTAAGTGTGGTTGAATTATATTAATATGAAATGTTGTTACTAGAATTTTTTTTTTAATATAAAATTGGCTGGCCTGACCTGTATGCAAAACTGACCTTCCTAACTATCGGACTTGATTAACAGATTGATTTGAACTATTGAAATGAAAAAAAAAAAAAAAAAAGCTGCCCCGACCCACTTTTATATTCGGACCGGAGTTAGACTTTCTATTTTTTGCCTTCTCTGGGTATTTTTGATTGTTGGGAAAAGGCTGTCCTGTGGGACCCAATAACTGATGACCTCACGTGACAGTTTTTCCTTTCACTTCCCAATGCTTAGGTTCTCATGGCATCCACGTCAATTCAAATAGCAAAAACAAATTCTTCTCAAACGTTTTGACATGGTAGACAGTGAGTTATTTCTGTAAGAAACCGAAGCAGCTGTGTTCTCTTTTGATACTCTTAATCATGGCCGATGATATTATCAGTAGTTTTCCAGACGAAATCCTTTGTCACATCCTATCTTTTCTTCCGACCAAACATGTTGTCGCAACCAGTGTTCTCTCCAAGCGCTGGAAATTCCTATGGCGCTCGCTTCCCTTTTTCGATTTCCACTATGACGGAGACCTCTTTGATTATGACAGAAACAACGAGGCCTACTCTCATTTTCTTCACTCCGTGGACTCTTTCTTGCTTTCGCGTGATAGAGACGAACCCCTCCATAGATTTCGCCTCAGATCTGAC
Organism: Vigna umbellata; assembly: GCF_029865625.1. Classification (NCBI taxonomy): domain Eukaryota; kingdom Viridiplantae; phylum Streptophyta; class Magnoliopsida; order Fabales; family Fabaceae; genus Vigna; species Vigna umbellata. Next base: position 34,971,968 of record NC_142168.1, read on the forward strand.
TCTACCTATGGTCATCCTGTAAGTATCCAGAGATGGATTACGGCTGCAGTGAGTGGAAGCGTTCGACACCTCGACCTCTATTTGGATTGGGGCTTTGTCATGCCTTCTGTGGTGTTTAGCTGCAAAACTCTTGTAGTTCTCAAGTTGACTTTCATACAAGTGGAAAATACTTTCTCTGTTGACTTGCCCTGGCTTAAGATCTTGCATTTGAATAATATTTCTTCACCCGAAGGTCTAGATCTTTCAAAGCTTCTCTCTGGGTGTCCTAATCTTGAGGACTTGGAAGTCAAAGGTTTCATTTCTACAACTAAAGGGAAGTTTATCAGATTGCCCAAGTTGGTTAGAGCCAGCATCCATGAAGATTTACTTCCATTGGAAGTTGTTAAGGATGTTGAAGTTTTGTTCTTGGATTCGGTAATGCTATGATATTTGTTTGATATCACTTTCCATTTCGAAGGGAAAAAAAGGGGATTTCTTATGTTCTGATATCATTTTGTATCTCTTGCAGAAATATCAACAAATCCTAGATTTTGACTTTCAGAATTTAGTTCGACTTGAATTGATTTTGCAGCTTAGCAAGGATTGGCTTGGGGTCTTGGAAGTGCTTGAGCATTGTCCCAAGCTTCAAACCCTTCTCGTTTGCATTTATAAGGTTTAATGATTTAAGCTTTTCAATTATGATTTTTTTTTATCTTTTCTTCAAACATTAGTGTTAATTTAATTCTTTTTATTGTTGTTATCAGAGCAGTTTTGATACATTTTTGGCCGGCCATGAAGAAGTAGTTTGGCCATATCCACAATCTGTTCCTGCTTGCATTTCATCACACCTTAAAACCTGTTCTCTTAAATATTACAGTGGTTCTATAGATGAGATTCAATTTGCAAGTTATATTATGGGGAATGCAAAATATCTACGGATCATGAAAATCTACATTGACAGTGAATCCCATTTTACTTTTGGAGAAAAACTTCATATGAAAAGAGAATTATCCTCGTGCATGAAGAGCTCGGATACTTGTACACTTTCATTTGAATAGTTAAGGATTGTTTCTTTTTGTTTGCCTTTCTTTTAGTAATTGCAAGAATGTGGACATGCTTGTCAAATCAATCTGCTTTTCTTCACCAAATGAAAGTTTGCCACACATAATCGGTTTTGTCCAGAATTGTTTATGAAACACTCTGAAGTTTCAAAATTGTGTTGTTTTCGGAATTCAAGCTTCACATTTGTAATATGAAATTACCTTTTTATAGTATGAGTATTTAGGAAAGGTATATCGAAGAATTTCTGTCTATGAGATGCATTAATTTGTAATCAATGTGAGTATATTTTCTATTTACCGATGAAACCTGTTTATCATAAATCATTTTAGGTGGATGATATTATGGGAAATTTTTTTTATTTGCTTCTACTGTTCATTCTTTTGGATTTTAAATTCTATGAACAATGGTCAATTTAAAGAAATTCATTGCAAAAGAACCAAAATTTACTGTTGGTATCTCTTTTGAGGTAATTATTAATTCTGGTAACTTTATGGAATCAGAATTAGTATTTTACTTGATTTAAGATGATAGTGTTTAATGCAAATCATTAAGAAGTTATTAGTTAATGTTTCTCATTTTGTTTGTTATAAATTATTTAAGTATCATATGAATTTCCAACAGTTCATCGTGATGTGATCAAGCGCCTTGCGAAAGACAAGTCAGAGAAAGTAGCAGCTGGTGTTGATGATGATTTTGTTTCAGAACAAAGAAGCTGTTGACATACAATTGAAAGACCTTCAGTTCTTTCAACAAAATAGTGAGACTTAACAATGTGGTGAAGCATGTAATTTCCACTTTACAATATGACATTATATTTCAGAAACTAAGTTGATTTAGCCTTTTGGTTTACTCACAGAAAAATTGACAGTCATCATAGATCACATTCTCTTATTTTTGAGATCCATATTGAATGTTGGGGTCATGACTTTTTGAAAACAGAAATTTCATGTAGTTACTGTCAGCAGAATAGATGGTGAAAGTAGCAGTAAATGATGTCTGTAAAGGGTGTTTTGTTTTTTAAACTCTTGAAGTGTTCTGATCTAGTGTTAGTTCTTTCCTTCTACTCACCTTCTGAAATGAAGAGCCTAGCTAGTTATTGTATCAATTATTTAGCTAAGTTTGGAAGATGTTTATTTCATAATGTACAAGGACATTTAACTGATTTCCTCACTTTACAAGTGATACCAATTTGAGAAACATAGAAGCATACGTGATAACTAAGAGCATCTTTCAAATGTGTATAAAATCATTGAAAGCTTTATATATTTTTGAAAAACTATATTACTTTAAATTGTTTTATTTTACATATTATGAATATCTACTGTGTTAGTACCACCAAACAGAAAATATGCTGATATCAGTTGCATTGAATCTTCAGCGAAATGTTTAATCACACTTTTAGTCATTTAATTTGAACTCTGTAATTTTGGTCTTTTTCTTTTCCCTCTCAAGTTAAATTAAATAAATGTGGTCCAATTGTTAAGTTTTTTACCTAGAATATTTAAATTTTCATTTATTTTACTCAGTTTTCTCAAATTAAATTTATAAAAACATTTTATATCATAGTCGCCAAAGTCACTACTACTAAAAATATCAAATTTAACCTTCCTGTAAATTTTTTCAAATTTTATCAAAGTATAACCAAAATTTTCAGTCCTAAACTTTTAAAATCATGTCAGTGCTCAACATGAAATTCAATGGAAATTGAAGTATAATTCTTTGGAAATAGTTCTAATCACAAGAACCTCGTTTCCTTTACTCTCGTAATTCAAATTTATGTAAAATGCGCATGGTCAATAAAGTATAACAAGAGAGCAAAAATAATGGAAAATAATAAGTTAGAATTAGATTGTTTAAATTATAAAATTATATGTAATAGTCAATATAATAGTTTACATTGATTAGAGATAAAGTTTATAGAAGACTCGTATATTATACTTATCATTATAATAATAAGAATAATCACTTTTTTCTTTGTCATTAAAGAATTATATATTTATATATTGATGAGATAGTAGGGAAAAAAAAGAAGAGATAGACACTATATATTTTTATACTGCCGTGTGAGTCATAGCTTTTCATATTATCCTAATATCCATCACAACTTATAAAAGTTAAGTAGAAAGAAAGCTTGCACATAATTGGGATTGAATTGCATTCGGACTCCTCTAGAATGTAGCCTACAAGCTAAAAGAGTTTAAAGGAAAGCTTATCTTGAGGATAAGGAATGCAATCCATTTAAAGATAGTTAAGGTTAAAGATGTATTACACTTAAGGTATGAGATGTGTGTATTCTTTTTCTTTGGCTTGAATTTTGTCTCTAAGTTGGATTTTTGCCGGTTAACCTTTTAACAAAACACACTTTATTTTTCAAATAAAAATTCTCTTCTCTTTTACACATATGTCTTTATTCGTCAGTACAAAACCTCAAAAGAAAACACCAAGAGGTACTAAGTCATGCCTACAAACACGACATTTAGATTACTTAAAATGTAACATAAGCTAAAGCATGCAAACACGATACTCAAGTTACTTAGACAGTAGTAAAATCTCGCAAGCATCACACTTGAGTTACCTAGATGGTAATCTAAAGCCCTCAAATGAGGCATCAAGTTACCTAGATGGTAATTTAAAGCTCTCAAACGAGACATCGAGCTACCTAGAAGGTAACCTAAAACCCTCAATTGAATCACCAAGTTACCTAGACAATGACCTAAAGTTCTCAAATGAGGCATCAAATTACCTAGACGATAACCTAAAGTCCTCAAATACGATAAAGCTCTTAAACGAAAGACCAAGTTATGAAATAAATTAAGTATGTGGAGTGCAGTGTAAATAGAGTTTCTCTTTGCCATTTTGAGTCTATTTTTTCTGTTTTCTTGGTCCGGTGTCTCCTTTTTCTTTCATAATATTTTTTTAGTTTCTTTTAATTTGTAAATTTCTAGAATTAGGTTAGATTTTTTTTGTATAAAAATTAGAGTTTTCTGAAAAATTCCTTAAAAAGCTGTTTTTAGTAGTGTTTTAAGGTAGATAATAATTTTTGTGTTCTTTAAAAAAATTTAAAGAATATAATAAAGTCAGATTTTCTTAGATAGCCTTTTTCTTTTATAAATTTGGATTTCAATCCTTTTCTCTCTTTTTCATTCTTGCAGAAAAGCCCCTGGGCCCTTAGCTGATTTTGCAATTAAGCCCTTGGACCCATTTGCATCATTAAACCAGAAATGCACAGAGCTCTAGAGGAGTTCCAGAGGGAAATTTGTGAGATTCAAATTTTCAACGTAGTGAGCCCAAAGTAGCCATTTGGGGAAGGTGCATTACTATTGTACAGTGTGAGAATTGCGAGAGAGGTCTTGTGAGTACAAAGTGACCGTCAGACCGGCACTGGATTAATTCTTCCTGTATCCATACTGTTGAATTCAATAAAATTCCATTTTTGCTATCAATCTAATTTCAGTTCTGCAATTTAATGTTTTGTAGCCTTTAATTCTTGTTTATTTTGAATTTTTGGTTATACGTTTATGTTTCTTGCCCAGATTTATGTTCCTTGCTTATCTTTTTACCATTCTGCAACTTCCTTTGATTTTTCTCGATTCAATTCAGTCTAGTTTTAAGAGTACTTTAGTTTCTGTAAATAGGTTTTATTCTTCAGATTGATTTGTGAAGTTCATAGTGAAACAGCAATAGTATCACATGTTGAGTTCTTTCCTTCATGGCTTTAATTCATAAATCAAATTTTGTTAGAGATGACTTTATTTATAGTCGATGTAAGACTTTCAAGATATTTTCTTACGTTGAGTATATACTTAATATTTACACTTATAAATTATTGAGTGAAATTTTCAATAAATTTACTTTTTGATAGTTGACTGTCAAGATCTGCACAACTTTTGGATTCTAATTGGATGCCATTACGATTCCAAAGTGGGCGTAAATGTTGCAAGATGTCTTCTTTTGTACGTGTAGTTTCAGATATTTTCTTATGTTTTTCTTAAATACCTTTCATTGAATCTATCATTCTATCATTTCGTGATTAGTGTAGCCTAGTTGTGTAAATGATTGATATTGAGTTTTTAAATTCTTGCATGTTCTAGGTAAGGAATATAAAATTAAAAAAATATAATGAAATACATGAGCAAATTTATTCATAAAATCCAAACAAATATAAAATAATAATGGAACAATAAGATTTTGAATTAAATCTAATAAGTTAAGGTCACACTTTTAATTCTATCTATGTGAGCAAACAAAAGAGTGATTACTGTATAATCAGATAAAGAGTGAAGTAGATTTCCTACAATTTACTCTTTGACTAGTGTTTCCTTTTCTTTTTCTTTTGTTAAATACTAAAATATTAGCCTCAACAAGCACGTGCAACCTATTCTTCACGTTCAAGCACCGTGTTAAATTTTAATAACAAATTGTGTAACGATCATGCGTTTTTTGTTTACAGAGTGTAACAACCATGCTTTTTTTATGACACGTGCGAACAATTATTTCAATTTAAATAAGGTGTCAGGAAAAATTGTTCCTGAAGGTTAGAACTAATTTTTTTTATTTGTAAGTATCAAATAAATTAGTGATACACAAATAAAAATGCGGTTAGTGAGATAAAAACAAATATTTATTTTATGAAAAATTATGTTTGGTAATAATATAATTATTTAACAATTGTTTTTATTTTAAATATATTCATTATTTTTTACAGTATAAATAGTGGTAAACATTAATTTAAATTTGAAAGTTGAGATTCTAAAGACAGAGAGAAGGTGAATTGATAGTGTGGAGTTGATAACGGAGGAAGAAAGGAAGGAAGATATGGGGGCATACAGCAACGTCGACGTTTCGTTGCCACCTTCCTACGACACCGTTTTAGGCCAAAATCCCAGGTTCTGCAAGCACGTTCACGACAACGTCCATGGCAACATTTATCTCGATCCCGTAATTTCCAACGAACAGTTGAATCGTTTCGTTTCTCTGATCTTATTCTCCTGTAGCTACGAAGAAACTGAAGCATATTATTATTATTATTAATTAATCTGATTTATTTTTTTTTCGTTTTGTTCGGTTTTGCAGCTTAGTTTGAAGTTCATAGATACTGAGCAGTTTCAGAGGCTTCGCGAGTTGAAACAACTAGGTGAGTTGATAATCGTTTCTTGAATCCAATTATAAGAGAGTTGTTTAGAAATTAGAAGCTTCCTGAAATTGAAATTAAATACACTTGCATGCTTCTTATTCTAGGAAGGGCCTTTAATGCATTTTATTTTCCTTGTGAACTCACAAATAATTGTTTTGCTTTTAGATTCTTGAATTGTTGTGTCAATGGTGGGATACGTAGCATGAAAGACCTCACTGCTTGGAAGTTATGTAGAAAATTAGGTTAGAGTGGGACCAAGATTTTCAAGGGATGTTGTGGTCATGGTTTCGTTGTGATCCTTTACTTTTCAGGACATTGCAGGCAAATATGGCTAATGCAGTCACGGTTGTGGTCCTGGTGAGTCAAAAAAGACCTCGAAATTGTGGCCAAATTTGCAGTGTTGGACCATTTTTAAGAACCATGACTGGAATATATTTTTGAACGTTCCCGACATCCTGTTTGATTAGTGATAATTTTAATTTGTTTGTTTTGTAGTTTAATCAGGTTAGTTCATGAAAAACTATCAAATATTTAGTTGGACTGCTATGCTATTTTGTTTTAAATGCTAGACATCCTGGCTTCTCCTTTTAGGCAAGAGGATTTTGATTGTCCGCTAGCTGAGAATTTCATGGGAAAGTTTGTTTTACTGCTTTGGGGTATCAAATGTATTTTGTGAAGTATGCCAAGATCTTTGTCTTAAGTTCAATTTAAAATAATACCGAAAGAAGATGCATTTATTGGTCATCAATACTCATATTTCATGTGTGTGTCATGAAATGTTGAGTACTTTTAATGAGTTTTACTTGCAGGAAAAGAATATCATGCATGTATTTAGTAAAAGAGGTTTTGGAGTTTTGGAAGTTCATTTATACTTTCTGTATGGCTTAGTTCTGATATTGAATGACACTATGTTCAACAGTATAGCTTGACAATTGGTATAGCTAAACTGCTTTTGTGTTTAAGCAAGATTATTTTACACAAATTTTGCTTAAGCATGTGAATCTGTTAGTGCGTGTGTGTGTGGGTATTTTGAAATTATTATATACCAGTTTATAGTATGTTGAAAGTCACACAAATGTATATGTTGCATAGATGAGATGAAAGAAAAATTGAATTTTTGCGGAAACTTGAATATTTTATGATGCATTTTATGTTATGACATAACTAACACAAGGATGTCCATTATTTGATTCCCTGCTAACCACTGGCTGTAATAAATCTGTTTCTATAGATAAAAAGTTTCCCCTGTAATGAAATAGAATACATCGAGGATAGTGGTAAATATCCATTTGGTGTCTCAGAAGATAATAAGTTTATTTCTTTGGTTACAAGGTGGTTCCTATCATTTTCATGTAACCTGTAACAGGAATACAGTAGTTGTGAAATTTAATTTTTAAAATGCTGCTTCAAACTCTTTCATGCCATGATGCTCACATGGCTTGATATCCCCTTTTCAATATTCAGTATGTTTAATCTCTCCAATAAATCAATCTGTTTTTATGTTTCAGGTTTTACGCACATGGTTTATCCAGGTGCTGTGCATTCCAGATTTGAGCATTCTCTTGGCGTGTATTGGCTAGCTGGTCAATGTGTGGAAAAGCTTAATAATTATCAGGTATAAAATTTTATTGAAGTATTTTATCATTTTAAAGGTACGGTCTTTCTGACAGGATGTTAATCTGTGCTTATGATCATGCAGGGCTCGGAGCTTGGTATTGATAGATTTGATATTCAAACAGTGAAGCTTGCAGGTATCTCATGTTTCATGGAACTGCCGTTGGTTTTAATCCAATATAATTTCTTAATAATTTTTAGTGCGGATACTTTATTTTCTGTAGGACTTCTGCATGATGTGGGTCATGGTCCTTTCAGTCACTTGTTTGAACGGGAGTTTCTTCCCCAAGTTATCAATGGTTCTGATTGGTAATCTTATTTTTACCTTTTTTATACAATTTTGCATTTAATGATATAATTTATTTCATTTTTCTCTGTATTTTTGCCTTCTAATGTTTAGAGAAAAGTTGTTCTTTTGTCAGTAAATTCCTTAGTTAAGATATTATGTTTTATCTGATTTTTCTTAAAACCATTTTATAACCATAATTCATTTAATGTGTGTCATATTTTTTATGTTGTAGGTCTCATGAACAAATGTCTGTCAATATGGTCGATTATATTGTTGATGAACACCGTATTGATGTTGACTCCCAGATGATAAAAAGGGTCAAGGTAAAGCTACTGGTTTACCATTGTTTCCTTTCCTGCATTAGATTAAGTGTCTTCAGATTTTGAGCATCACTTCCTTAACCATCATAAACGTTATGTCTGATATAAATTAACAAAGTTGTCAGTGTAAGTGATAAATTGGGTGATTAGGCAGTGTAGACCTGGGAACAACTTTCTTCTAGTTTAGAAGCACTGTAATTTTTCTAAACGTGTGTGTGTGTCTATATATATATATATATATATATATATGTATAATGTATTAAATGTGCGGATAGCCAATGTACATCTTGTTGAGAATATTTGCCTTCTATGTTCAATAGTAGCCATAAGTAGGAAATGTGTGTTCAAGCTCTGCCGTAGACATCTTCAAAACATATTTAGAAGGCTGTGTAGCATCCATTTTCCCATCTCCACTTATGTGTGTGGATATACTAATTTGAAAGAGCAATTACGCAAGTTTATGTTCTCAAATATTTGTTCACTTATTCTGAATAAAAGCATATTGCATCTCTCATATAAATGGAAAGTAGAAAGAGGTTTGCATCTTCATTCTCGTAAGTAAGTGATTGATGTTGGCAGGATATGATACTGGCAAGCTCTGAATTTGCTCCTCCAAGGGTAAGGTTTTTAATTTATTCTATTTTATATTTTCTATTCTCTAGGCTTAATTATTAAAAGTTTTGATGGATGATTTTGTTTATTCTTACCAAAGTTATTTGTTACCCGTTTATCCTTTTTCTTTTATATTTTTTTCCCAATTGTTGGTTATTTAGAGCTCAAGTGAGAAAAGTTTCTTGTATGATATTGTTGCAAATGGGCGAAATGGAATTGATGTTGACAAGTAAGTAAACAGAAAATTTAGCTGTCAAATCTGGTTTATTGATACTTTTTACATACTGTCCTTCATGTATTCTTTGAGTATCTGAGCATGAGTTATGCCATATTGTAATACTTTGTGGAAACTATTGCTTTGCAGATTTGATTATATTCCCCGTGACTGTCGAGCTTGTGGTCTAGGATGTAATTTTGAATTTCAAAGGTTTCATGAATTTCTTCAAAATGACTTAATTCTTATCGTTTGATAATTCTTCTTAGCTGGAAAGTAAACTTAAATAAAGGCCATGTATCACTTCTAGCATCTTAAATTGTAATTTACCTACAGGTTATTGGAGACAATGTGGGTTTTGGATGATGAAATTTGTTATCGTGCTAAGGACTGTTAGTGTCATTCCTCAACATATTTTCATAATACATTTCTGATTTTCATATCAATTGTGTTTCTAATAGTTCCTTACTCTTGCCTGTGCAATTTGCTAGACCTTACCATCCACAAAATGTTTTCCACTCGTGCTGATCTGTATAGAACGGTTTATACACATCCAAAAGTGAAGGTATGTAGTTGTTTTGTTAGGAAGATTATTTTATTTTAGGTAGATGTAGATCGTTGCCTTTCACCCCCTTTTCCCGTCTATTTAATATCCATAAACTTACCGTTCTTGTTTTTACAGTTTCTAATCCCATCATGATGTTTTCAGGCAATGGAGCTTATGATAGTTGATGCACTTGTTCACGCTAATAGTTTTTTGGAGATTTCATCTAACATACATGATCCTTCTCAGTACTGGAAGGTTACAAGGGCTTCTTACTAATGAGCTTGTGTTAAAAACATTTATTCAATGCTCTTTTTAATAATAAAGTGTAGTTTACTTAAAAAAATGCAGCTGGATGACACAATAGTTAAAACTATTGAGACAAGTCCAAGTCAAGAACTAAAGGAGGCCAGGGAGTTGATCCTGCGCATTCGAAGGAGGAATTTGTACCAGGCATGTTTCTAACCTGTTGCTTTTCTGTGATAGTTATCATTACCTGCTGCAATCACCTATTAGGTAGTGGTATTTTCTGAAGCTGTTTGACACGAATTCCGTGTAAACTTGTGTGGATGTGTCTAAATTTACATTACATTGGTCTAAAATGCTTGTGTGATTAACAATTTCGTATTTATTAAATTTTGTATTTAGTTTTTTCGAATCTAAGGATGAATTTTGTTATGTAGTTTTGTAATGAGTACCCTGTACCAAAAGATATGCTGGACAATTTTAAGAAGGTCACTGCTCAAGATATTGTTTGCTCTCAGGTCTTTAACCTGGTTAACCCTTATCATTTGCAAATGGCATCTAATTTTGATTTTTTTTCTCATCATTGAGGAATTCCATTTTGTTTCTTATGTCATTTGACAGAAGAGTGGTGGAGTTACACTGAAAGAGGAGGATGTAGCTGTTTGTAACGTAAAAATTGATTTGACTCGCGGAAAGCATAATCCCCTGGAAAGGTATTGAGTGAAGAATAATCATGCTAGCTGAATAGACCTTTAGTTTGTTTTAGTTTCCTAATATGTTGTCCTAATATATTATTTTCTCTCTTTTTGGTGCATGTTTCTGTGGCAGTATCCACTTTTTCAAGGTAATCTTTTTATCAAAATATTTCTTTAATCATATATTTTAATTGGTTTTACCTTGTTCAGTTTGACAGGTTCTGTTCTAATTAGTTTTAGTTTAAACTGTTTTTTATTATTTCTGTTGGGATACTGGGCTGCAATTGTTGGAAATTATTGAAACATTTAAAGTGTTTTGGTTTGGTCCTTATCATGATGTTTAGCTTGGAATTGAATTATGCTACTTCTATTGAGTTTCCTGGTTCAATAATGTATTCAGGATTATGAAAGCAATGAGAAATTTACAATACCTGATGACCGCGTAAGCCACTTGCTACCTACATCTTACCAAGATATGATAGTTAAGGTGTACGCCAAAAAGCCAGAACTGGTTAGTTAGTTTATCCTATGCTTGTTTGAACTTCTTTGCTTTACACATTCAGGTTGGCTTCACTAACCTTGGTTTGTGCAATCCTATAGGTGCAGGCAATTTCAGAAGCTTTTGAAAATTTTCAATTGAAAACATATGGGATAAAAGCACAGGCGCATGCAACACCACAGAAGAAACGACGTTACAATCCAATTTTATGAGGGAAAATGTATGATAACCATGATGCTATTTTGTTTTTCTTTTGCCTCTATTTTGTCTCACGCTCACCCTTTTTTGCTATACTTCCACCATGAAATATAGTGTAAGTCCACAGAGAACAATGTGACACACTCTGAAGGTTGTACTAGAGTTATCATATCAAAAGAATCAATTACATATATGGCAGTGGTTAAGTGCAACATTTTCATGTAGCTGTATTTGGCAGTGAGAGCAATATTTTCTTGTCACCGCTAGTTGGCAGTCTCAACTTGCAGATGTTTCTGAAATCCCATGTTGATGACAAATTGGTCCACTCTTCATGGATGAGAATCCACCCTTTTAAGGCTACTAACCACTAAGCATTCATTGTGTACTACAATTGTGTCCAGTTGGAAGAAAAAGTCATCTAATTAACTTAATTTCATGTAGGACAAATCCTTCCTTGGATAAAACTGATCGTGGGATTTGACCCCAAGGCCAGGAAATAATGTTCGATTGCCAAGTTGACTCCTTATGGCCGAAAAATCTAAAAGCATATGCGTCTCGTGACTAAGAAAACTTGTGGTGTTAAAGCTACGTAAGTCATAGCCCACGGTGCTTATCTTGATAGCTTAACACATTTCATGCGTTATCACTGATGTGATTTTTGCTGAAATTTTCCTTCTTAAATCATATTAACCTGTAATAATGCCATCAAAGAGTCGAAAGAAACAAGAATCAAATACACATATTACTAAAAAAAATGTGTTGTTAAACTAGCAATTGATGTGACAAGTCCCTAGGAAATATAGGAATAAAAAATGTTTACCAAATTTATTCAGATATTTAAAGCAAAAAATATGAAAAAATTGAAAACCCAAAATGGTATTAAATCAAACTTTTTCATATCAATTTGTTTGGGATCCATTGTGTGTGTTGGGAAGAGACACCCTAATTTTAGGTTTTGACGGTCATGCCTCTGAGATCACGGGTGTTACTACTTAGTAGTGATAGCTCTTAATAAAAATCTCGAGCATTTTGCGATTCAGTTGAAACTTGGCCTCGTGATTCATGTCTATGTTGAGACTTCTGAGACATCTTTTTGGTCACATTAAAGTCCAAAGTTGGCATTCACGGGTAAGCATTAAGCACATCATCATACAAACAGCAATGTTGCTTACCCTTTTAATTCATTGCAAAGCAAATGCCTAAAACTTCATATTTCCTTTTTAGTATTTTCTTTTTGAATAAAACTTCACAAACACACATGAGACTTGTCATACAAACATACACTCCACTATTTATTAACATTTAAAATTTTGTTGAAATTCTAGATGTCGGTGATGTTTGATGTGAGTGTTCAATAAGTTCAATATGCCATAGCACCTCATTTGTCCTTCTTAAATTTGGAATAGATATCTAGAATTGAATATTATTTATTTATTGATTGGTGAAGATAAATCAAGTCCAGCCTGTATCCTAAATTATGATAACGTGTCAACTTTTTTGTACTCATGATTCCAAAGTGTTACACCGACTACAACATCGTGATCATTGAAAATTTGAAAGCATCTCAAAGTGAAACGAATTCAACAGAAATCATTGGGTTTGGTTCACCCTTATAAGTTTGATATTTCATTTTTCAGTCACATATGGTGATGTGATGATCCTAGGTTATGTAGATGCCCATTGAAAATTAGTTTGATTCTTCCATTACACCTCCTTGAGCTTATGTTATTTCACATAAGGTACTTTTATTTTTGTTTATTTTTATTTCTCTTATGGGGTAACATAGAATATCACATTTGATGGCCAAAACTCACTTTCTTTTTTATGTTCTCGTTTTTTTTTTTTTTTTGTATTTTAAATTTCTCATGCTTTTGTTGGAACAAAGTATATGAAAATTCAAGTGTAACCTTCCCCAGATGATCACCAGTTCTAGGTTGGCACTGAAATTCTCTTTCAGCCCAAAGAAGCATTTTCTCTTTATTAGAAGTCTTAAACAAGCCAATACTAGTGAGACATTTGGTTTGTACTAAGCCATGCAGGAAGTCAAATTGACATTAATGGTGAGAAAATAGTCCAGGAAAAACGAATTATGAGAATTCATTTCAATGATGACTACAACAGGGAAGAAGAAGAAAAAACACTTTTTTTTTTCTCTTGTCACCTGAATGCATGCATGGATGTCTCACCAATAAATTTCATATTGATCAGCATAATGAGTTTTGCCAAATGCATAAATGTTTTGGAGTTTATTTTATCCCTTTGAATATTAAGGTTTGATTTATCTCAAATTTGAAATAAATATTATTTTGATTCCCTAATTTTTTAAATATTTAATCTTTTCAATTTTTTTTTAAAAAAATACGCATTTAAAACAGTTTTATATATTAAAAATGTGTTTTTAAAAAATCATTTAGTTCGCTAAATATTTAGAAAATAAGAATGCATGTTTTCAAAATTTCAAACTAAAATATATATTTTTTAAAATTCAAGGAATCAAAACAGAAAATCATAAACTAAATACATAGTTCTTTTATTTAATTTTTTTTCTCTTTGATGATTAATTCATTAGTCTTGCCTCAACCAATATTCCACATATTTATTATAAAGCAAGTAATAACATATTTTTAAAATTTAATTTAATTATAAATTTTCATGTATAATAAAATTGATGGTTTTAACAATGATTAAATTTAAAGTTATGTTTATCATCATACTTATCACAGAAAAGTTCTTTTATGCTTGTAATAAGAAGAATTAAACTCTATCATTTATTTTCAAAATAAATTTATCCGAAGAAAAAATTTATCGTTTATTTTAGATAGAGCCATGAATGAACACACACAGGTGAAGAATGAAAAAAAAAATAACAATTAAAAATTTTCAACACATGAAACTTCTCTAAAAATTAAAAATTGAAAACCATTCGTCTATTTTTTGCAAAAAACAAATTGTTATGGTTTTGTCTGATATGACTTGTATTTATCTCTAAGTATATAACAACTTTAATCCAAATATATTGCTTACTTTTCATACTAATATTTAATTTTGTTTGACTATTTTGTACGTCACTATTTTCATATAATTACTATTATTACTTTTCTTTAATTGTTATTATATCATTCATCAATACATTGCTTAAATTTTACTACAACATTTAATTTTATTTGACTATTTTGTATGTCATTATTTTCATATAATTACTATTTATTTCTTTAAAAAAAATAGGGTTAATTATATTTGTGTCTAGACCATTATATTTTTTTCTATTTTCTTCTTTCTTTCAAATTTTATTCAATTTAGGTCACGATAAGTTATGAATTTAGTCTTTCGTAATCAATATCTTTAGTTTTTTTTTCTTATGTGGCAAACGGTGTGTCACGTTTCCAACCTGTTTAAGATATATGTATTATGTTTCAATGTCAGCCAAATATTCAGATAGCTTAGTCAGATCATAAAGTGTATAGAGAACTCAGATAGCTCAGTAGGAAGTCCAAATAGGTCGGTAAGGTGCATGAAAAACTTAGATAGCTTGGTGGAAAGTCTAAGTAGGTTGGCAAGGTGCATGGAGAACTCAAATAGTTCGGTAAGAAGTTCAAATAGGTCGTTAAGGTGTGTGAAGAACTTAGATAGCTTGGCGGGTAGTCTAAATAGTTTGGTAAATACCTTACGGAGTTATCTAGACTTGTTACACAAATTCGTTATCTGGACTTTCTACTGAACTACTAGAATTTTCCATGCATCTTATCGGACTATCTGTATATCTTACCGACCTTGAACAATTTTAATCTAATTAGAAACATAGCACTTCTTTTGCCACATAAAAAACCATCAACATTTGTCATAAAAGACTAAATTCTTGACTCTTTAAAGAACATGAACCTAAATAAAATAAAGTTTGAAAAAAAAATCAAAAACATATAATAATTTAGAGTTTAAAAACATAATTAACAATATTTTTTATTATATCATATTATTTATTATATATAATTTTTTCACTTTACTTTCTTTATTTTCTCTCCTTTGTATTTTTTTTACATTAAGATATTATATCCATATATCGTTCTACTAAATTAGATTGTGTCAAGTAAAAAGGCAAAAAGATACTTATTAGAACACCTTCTAATATGGTATTAGAGCTCGACTAGAGATAAGACCGAATTATAATATATAAATAAAGTGTAAACCCTACCTTACAAACCGATTTTGTGAGGTTGAATTAAACTTAAACCCACCTTCTAATAATAATTATTTTTCAATTATTTTCGGACTCTCATCGAACAATTAATTAAGCATATAAAATCACACAACATGAAAAATGTAAGAGAACTCATTTTGAATTTCAAACTAGTCCTAAATAATTATTTTAATAATTAAATGAACATCCTCTCTCTATCATGAACCTAATCCATTAGTTTCTCTACAATTTTGCTGTACTGTCTTATTGTTTATATTGGATATATTATATGTCGATTCGACCTGTCACAAACAATAAGGAAAAACAAAAGCAAAACTCTGTTTTGTCCCTGTATGATGGTCAGAGTGTAAATTAATGAAACCATCACCTTCACCAAATTAAAAATCATTTGATTCTATCAAGGGTTGGACTCATCTAAGTGATGCTACCTACAATGGTGGACAAATAAATCATATTTATTAAACATTAAACATGTGAATAACAATTTAATATTACAAATTAAAATTTCAATATTTTAAATATAAGGTATTGTTTTAATCTTTGTTTATCTTTTTATAAGCCTTTTTTAAATTATCTCTTGCTTTAATTATTTATTTTACCAAAAGAGTAATTACTTTTACATTAATATTTTTAAAATAGTTTTAAAATATTATATTTACATTTAAATCAAAATAAAGTTTCTTAACAAATGTATATCAGTTTCAAATATCTTCCATTCAAGAAAAAAGTGCATCCTAAAAATAAATTTTAATATTTCAAAAAATTAATCTCCAGAATTTGATTAGGATGTACTCTTATTTTTCACCAAAGCCACAATTTTATCTAGCATAGGAGTCTAAAGAGTGAGATTTTTGTTGAAAAGTTATTATATTTTGTAAGTATGTAACGAAAAGTTTAATTCCATTATCTTTGTACATGAAAGAGTATGTATTAAGAAATGTCAATAAATATGTTAGCATTGAAAGAAAAATATTCTCTAACTCTAAACATAGATATGTTACAAAAATGAATGATGATTACAAGAAGTTAGACAATTGCCTTTGTGACAAAGTGAGTCCTTTAACTGTTTGCATGATCACCCATTGATGAAGCCAAACAACTTGTCCGAAAGGGATGGGAACATGAAAAGGTGCAACAACCGTGAATGTCATCAATGAAAAATAAAAATAGAAGAAAATGAAAAAGGAAACAGAAAAACAAAGACACACCAAACAAGAGAGAGCCACAGAGACGCACAGAAAGAGATCTTTGGTTTCAATAAATTAGAAGAAGTTGAAGGTTTTGTTAATCGGAGGGAACCAAAGTGGGGCAGAAACACACGTCGTGTTCAGGCAAAATCCATGTGCCCACATGGATGATTGAGAGAGAGAGAGAGAGAGAGAGAGTGAGTGAGAGAGTAAGGGTGAGAGAGTGTTATATTTAGGACCTCAACATCACCACAGGTATAACAGCAGCAGCACCTGCAGTGGCAGCATAAGCATACAGTAGTAGAAGAGGAGAGACACGAGAGACCCACCAAGGAAATTTTGTTCAAGACCAGAACTTGGTCGTAAAGTTAGCATCTTTTGATGATTTTGAGTGGCTCGAGGTTCAAAGTCCATAGTGGGGTGTGGTGAATTTTATTTTGGAGTGGGGGAGGAAGAGAAGAGGTGAGAGAGATGAAGAAGAGTGAGAGTGGAGGGTATGTGAGAGCGGATCAGATAGATCTGAAGAGCTTGGATGAGCAGCTTCAGAGGCATCTTAGTAGAGCATGGACTATGGAGAAGAACAAGGAGAAGGAGGAAGAGGAGGTTGAAGGAAGGTCCACAAGAAGCAGACAAGAGTGGGAGATTGACCCCTCTAAGCTTGTCATCAAGGCTGTCATTGCCCGTGGCACTTTTGGCACAGTTCATCGTGGGATTTATGACGGACAAGATGTTGCAGGTAGTACACTCTCTTGTTTTGGTCTCAAGCTTGAAGTGTTTTGAGTTTTCATTTGATGTTTGTCTCTTTGTTTTATTATGTAACTGACCGAGTCTAGAAAGATAGAGGAAAAAAAACATTCATGATTTGTTTTTCCCTCCCTTTTGTTGCACTGTATTGTTTAACACCACGCCCATGTGCAAAGGGGAAGTTTTATTCACTTGTGGAAGTTCATGCAGTTGGTGCTTTTAAGGTGTACTTGCATAATGTGCACATGCTCCCAAACTGTAGGGTTTTTGGTTTTTCGGCCTTCTTTTGTGTGATTATCAAGGTTTCATTTGATAGACAAGTGCATTATCAACGATGTCTTGCTTAACTTTAAATGGGAGTGTTATGAAGGGTTTGAAAGAGTTGTTCAATGTTATGTATTATTTGGTCTGCAGATCCACTGCTTAAGTTTTATTTTTCATGTTCCTGCTTGTGATTTTGTTTTACTTGTACCTTTGCAATCAAGCAACAACTTTTCCTTGGACATGACTCTGTTCTGCTGTTTTTTGTTTCCTCAAGTTCTTTGAGAAGGCATCCAAGTTGATAGTGTTTGGTTAGCCATAACTGCCTAGCATTGAAACTTTGTGTATCAGGATTTGCACAATCCGTGATTCACAAGATTGAGTACCCTTTACTCCTTTTCTTTTTGTTTTCCCCGGAATTCACAAGATCCAGTTGTCGGACAGCTATGTGCATGAACTTTAGTGTTTATTTCATTTTCAACTTTCTTGTGTTCTTGGTTATTACTGTTGTGCCCCCCTTATTCTTCTAGTGGTAGCCAGTTACAGGAGCTCTTCTCGTGAGAGGTAAAATCATCAGTGATGGCAATGCCTTTTTAAGTTTTCATGATTTTCATGATAATAACAATATGCTAAACTTTATTATCTTTTACAGTTCCTGGATGCTATACTTGTTAGATGAATGAACAGTTTAACTTGTGAATGCGCATCTCCTGCTGCTTTCATAACATGCAATCAATGTTCCATTTTGTTTTTCTCAGTTAAGCTCCTTGACTGGGGAGAAGAGGGACATCGATCAGATGCTGAAATAGCTTCTTTGAGAGCGGCGTTTACTCAAGAAGTTGCTGTTTGGCACAAGCTTGACCATCCTAATGTAACCAAGGTAATATTTTCTCCTTCATTTTCACTTCGCCTTAATCATGTTTGTCCTTTATCTTGTGCCGCGGGGACGGTTAACTTCTTTTAACAGGTGGTTTAAATTCTGTTACTTGCTACTGAGTCAAATGATGATGAACAAAATGAAAGAGGGAAGATAATTGATGATGAAGATCTTGAGATTTAATGTGTTACTTGAGGCTAATATTGGACTATGTTCAATCTGGAATGTGGGAAAACATTCTTGGACTACAACATTGTCAGAATCTCAAATAAATTCTCTTAAGATTTATTTTCTGTTTTGTCTCTAATATGTTGGGGCATGGGAAAAGGATTAAGTGGTAGTTGGGTGGGTGCATTAAGATCTGCACCAAGGGGAAAAACCTGTGCAAGTGTACAGGGCAGAAATTTGGTCTGGTCTTCACGTTCCCCCATAAGTAATGCATGAAATTTTCATATAATTTCAAACATTTATGGGAGAATCTTCTTATTCAATCTTACTGTCAAATCCGTTTTGCAGTTTATTGGGGCAACAATGGGAACATCAGAGCTACAGTTACAAACAGAAAACGGTCATATAGGCATGCCAAGTAATGTTTGTTGTGTTGTTGTTGAATATTGTCCTGGAGGTGCTCTGAAGACTTATCTTATTAAAAACCGAAGAAGGAAGCTGGCTTTTAAAGTGGTTGTTCAACTGGCTCTTGACCTTGCAAGAGGGTCCAATCTTTTTGCCTTATCTGTGTCATATAAGCTCAAGAGAATAAGCTTTTTTTTCCTAAGCCTGAGAACTCTTTATTATTTACTTTACAGGTTGAGCTATCTCCACACAAAGAAGATTGTCCACAGAGATGTTAAAACAGAAAATATGCTTCTGGACAAGACACGAACCTTGAAAATAGCTGATTTTGGAGTGGCTCGGATTGAGGCCTCCAATCCTCATGACATGACAGGTGAAACTGGAACCCTTGGTTACATGGCTCCTGAGGTATATGCTCCAATTCCTTTGAAAACATCTCTCTCTTGTGCACTTTTGGGATTTGTTTCAAACACTAATTAATTTCTAGTTCTTGGCTCTGCATACACAAATTTTTGAAACTCTTGAACGTGTTAAATGTGGTCAAATCTGTTGTCTAACTAATTGTGAAAGAATTGAGATGATCATTCTGCTCTTAGAAATATAGTGAAAAATCACTAAAACGAGTTCTTGATTAAAATATTTACCTTTTTTTTTTGGAAAAATAAGACATTGTATTGTTCAATCACTGTTGTCCATACTTTTGTCAGGCATTCCTTTGTTTTATATTTCACCCATCAATTATGTATATATATATCCATGTTGGTTTTGATACATAGTACTGGAAAAAATCTCTACGTCAGAAGGTCCCATTTTCAATTAATAAGATCTTGAACTTCAGCATATCACTAATCTTTAGATATTTACAGCATCTAGCACAAACACTGTTTTACTTTTTCCTGAAAGTATTCTAATGACGACTCTCTTCAATACGAGTCATTCATTTAACTGTAATTGACAGTTCACTCTTTAAAAACACAAGCCTTGGCATATATTCTGCTTATGTTACAATTATAAATAGCTTGGTTTTGCATAAGTAATCCATGTTTTGTTGGAATAGTAACAGATGTTGTATGTATGAAAATCTTACCTGAAGAAATTGAGCAGGTTCTAAATGGTAATCCATACAATAGAAAGTGTGACGTGTACAGTTTTGGCATATGCTTATGGGAGATATACTGCTGTGACATGCCATATCCGGACCTTAGCTTCTCCGAAGTGACATCAGCTGTAGTACGGCAGGTATATGAAGTGTATTAAGTGACTCTGTCAGCAGCATAAACTAACTTTTACCTCTAACAACTGATGTTTTCAAAATCCAAAGTCTAATTCTTTCTCGTGATCTTAAATAAGGACATTTTTTTTCAAAGTCAAATATAGTATTTTTTTTACTTCCATTATACATTCCTTAATCCATGTGCTTTAACCTTAAACATCATATAGTTATGGGAAAGAGGTAGTATTTGCTAACAATCATATCTGATGTTTATGCATCCGTAGTAGCTGTTTTTATTTTAACTAGAATCTTTGTGGAACTTCAGAATCTGAGGCCGGAGATTCCAAGATGTTGCCCTAGCTCTCTGGCAAATGTGATGAAAAGATGCTGGGATGCTAATCCTGACAAGAGGCCAGAAATGGATGAAGTGGTGTCCATGTTGGAAGCTATTGACACTTCAAAGGGTGGAGGTATGATCCCTCTTGATCAGCCTCAGGGTTGTTTATGTTTTCGCAGCTATCGAGGACCTTGAAAGATTTTTCACTGTCAAGGAAATCGATTATGGAGGGATGATATACAGCATTCTGGAAAATCAGTTTGTATTTTATTTCATTGAAGGAATAGGGAAGGAAGACTCAGGATGGAATGCATACACAAAAACTGTGAAGGCCATAGTTAATGATGAGCTCTGCAATTACTTGTTACTTTGTTGGGCTATAATTTTTGTAAAGCTAATTGTGCTCTCTCCTCATTGCACCCATTTTTATAATATTTTCTATGTAAGTTGTACACTTGACAGTAGTAGCATGGATTGTTCCAACACTAATATCAAAGTCCTAAGGGGTCATTTGATGTCCTATGAGCCTACAAGTGATCTGTTTTGGGAAGATCTGCTCATGTGCAGAAAGACACCTATAATATATGGAATAAATATACAATTTGGCTGTAAAAGATGTATCTGTTTTGATTGAGGAAGCTTTTTGTTTATCCAATTGACATTTTAAGTGGTAACTTGCTGACAAGTATATTGAAGTTATCTACTTCAAGTTTATTTCTATTATAGAGAATCAGAACGAGACAAGAACCATGTTGACTAGATGTTACTAATCCTCAAAATTTACAATGTAGTGGTTAATTATTTTTACCAATAAATTTGTGTAGGAACTTATGAAGAAGGACTAGAGTTCATCACCAGTAATAAGAGCAACGGGAACAATATAATTAATTCTTAAATGGTATAATCTAACATGATATTTTAATTGTAAAGAATCTCATGTGAGAATATCTGATTCCCGTCAGAATGGTAAGCTATATATCAACAGTTTATGACCATATGATAAGAAAGAAGTTCCAGATGTTTGCTTATAATCCTCAGATTGGAAAGGTTTTTAATTCTTAAAAGCAAACCAGTTGATCTAATTTTTACAAACATTATCCAACGCTAACCATCTTCTTAAATCAAGTTTCTGCTTCAAACTATCTGTAACACTAGTCATCTAATTCGTCAACGGGGCCACTTCCCCTGAAACTCTGCTATGTATAAAAGATCCTTCTTTAGAAATTCTGATTGAGCTGTACATGAAGAATTCTCTTGTTCTACAACATTTCTGTTAGCTTAATGATATCTTCCACTTTATTTATTACCTTGCAAAACAACAGAACTAGAGATTAGGGAAGTTCCGTATACCTTCTTTTGGGTTACAGCTTCAGAAGAAAGTTCATCTAATAAGGGGACCCCTTTTGAATCAGCTCTGCATCCCACTAGGCCATGCTTGAACTGCATAAATATGTCTGATTTCAAATGTTAGAAGCAACTTCTGCACAAAGATTCTTTCCATGGTCGAAGCTCACAACGACAGGTATAGAAAATCGCATAAATATAAGAAAAGAGAGAAGCTCCACTGCACATTCTTGACCATTTCTGATGTTGGAGATGAGGAGGAAAACTGTTGGGAAAACAATGACCTTCACATACTCAGTGTAAAATTCGGAATACAAGTTGGATGATGCAGCATCCACCACCAAAGAAAGATGCTTTGTTCCCTTAAGATTTTCTTTTTCCTTGCATGAATGTGTGAAAGAGAATATTTGATAAAATGTTATTGTACAGTGTTGTCTTCAATCTTTTAAACAAATTCCCATAAAAATAGTGGAAGAATATTTTCACTTTCGGACAGAAAATAATATATCGATATTTCAGTCGAGATAAAAGAAGGAAAATACTATACAGAAACTCAGACAGAACCATTCACCAACACCATTGTTGAGTTGCATAAGTTTTTAATATTGCCCAAGCCTAATGATTGATGTAATGGTACAAAGAATTATGTGAAGTTCTCTATAAATGGATATAGTTATGTAACATCATTACTCAGGTAAAAATAACCATGACAAGGCTTTTGGTCTTGTGCTTAAATGATAACGAGTGTCGATCCTTTCATAGTTGATGTTTGTGTTCGAAGAGACAAATAAAACAATTCTCCACAGACCTGAATAGTTTCAGATGAATGCCCGAAACTGCATGAGAATGGCCCACAACTTCCTCATTGAACAATCATAATTTTATTGATGAATTGGTGGAATGAAAGTTACAAGCCGGGGTGGTGAATAGTTTTAAAGCATAATAAATTCTCAAGCTGTTTAACTGAATACTAGGTTCTAGTAAAATGAAAACTTGCTTTTCTGATAACAGTGAGAAACTTAAGGGAGTAAACTTTCCACTGTAGTAGCCTGAACTCCTGAATAGCCTTGAAGCAAGTGACAACAAACACTCATGTGGTATTTGTAGCAAAAGCTTAGAAAGTTCACTAGCCAGCAATCTTGTAGCTTGGATTCACCAAATTATCAAGGCCAGAAACTACTTGAATAGATTCTATGACATCACCAACTTTGAGGTCTGCCAAGTAATCCTCGTTTTCTGTTACATATCCAAAGACAGCATACCGACCATCCAATATATTGGCATTACTAGGAGTTAGCTCACTCTCTTTCAATAGCCAAAATATCTGGCTAGAGGCAGAGTTGTTCTCAAATTCCTATTCAACAAAATAAAAGGAGTAAGTAAAAGCAAGAAAAGAATATTAGCATGCTTAAAGAACAGCCATGTCAAAGACTAGATTCTCACATCTCTTGCCATTGCCATTGTACCGAAAGCATTAAATGGAAGCTTTGTTTGAGCCTTGTATAAACCAAGCTCCTGTTCAAACAGATTATTGCAACCAGCAAATAAGAAAGTTTTCAACCTTGAGACGGTTAGAGGAACGTGTTTGGAAGTACAAAATCAAGTTACAAAGGGAAACTTCATGCAAGAAACTAATACTATTAAAGAGCACTTATTTCTTCTGATCATACAATAAGGTCTTTGATAGAAATGCACAAAAGTACACATGCCGCAAGAGTGATAAACAGCTGAAGATTACCTCTAAAGTTGCCTCATAAACAGGTGCCTTTTCTCCATTCACCGTAATTTCTAATGGTATTGTCCTGGTTTTCTCTGTACTTGGATCAATGAAACCCTCAGCAGGGCCTTCAGGATCACCAGTTTGGACCACAAAACCATCCGCTGCCCAAAGTATAAATTTGAAAAAATAAAATTAAGACTATCTTGGTGAATTTAAACTATACGAGAGAGTTTCTACAAATTGAGCTCATACATAGACTAATTTTAGTTTACAACAAAGCTCATTTCATATTTTCTTTTTATTGTTTTTTCTCTTAGAAGTTTTTACGCAGAATTTTGTCCAAACAGACCCATACAAAATTATAGATATCAAGATCATTCAGCTACCATTACATAAGATAAAATCCAGCCAATTTATTCTCATAAAGAATTAATAATATGTATGTATACATCCTTCCTTGTCATTTCCTGTTGTTCAATGAGAGAAACTGGTGTACCTACTACTTATTTCTAAAACATAGCTAGAGAAGGCCTAAAACCTTATTTACCAAACCAGCTATAGCTAAAAAGGAAAACACAAGCAAAAATACATGTCCAATAAAAATAGTATTTGTTACCTCTCTGGATTTCCATGCCATCGTAGAAGTGCCTCTGAACTAAGTCAACAAAATTTCCAGAAGTTACAGGGGCATTGTAACCATCAAGAACAATGTGGAAAACGCATTCTTCCAGATTTGGATTGTCTTTTATCTTGACCTTCATATCCACTGCTGCTCTCCCCTTCAATAAGGGCATATTTTGGTATTCCTCGGGCACTTCAAATGGGAAGCCATCAACCATGTCTTCTTCAACACTGCAGAAATGCAATGCCCCAGGAACATCTCAGCTGCAGTCAATGAAAGGTTCTATATGAGAAAAGTCTTTCTCAAGAAGGTTAATTTTCTAAGTCCTCCTCAATTTTCCACTGGTATGAGGAGGATTCAATTTTTGCCAACATCTGATAAAGCCACGTTACCAGAGGCCTAGGAAAGTCTGTTAGTTAAATTGGACTGAGTTTGGATTCCGCCCACTCAAAACAGATCAAATTTAGCAGGTTTACAACCAAATCGATCTAGAAGGGTCGTGCTAATATGGTTGCAAATCTAGTATGCAATATCAGGTTGTCCAAATGAATGTTTTTCAATGGCTACCTGACTAACTAAACATGACACTTCGCAGCAGTACAGTAGTTAGTCAGACCTTCGGATTTTAGGCACGGTTAGGATATACATAACCAGGACAAGTGGTGGTCTACTGGTTGTACAAATAATTCGGCTCTCTTATTACATTGATGTATGGCAAGGTTAAATTGCTTTGCCCCATAGGTTTAAGGTAAAGCCGACTTGTATCATTGAAGCAACTAACCCTTGTTTCTGTCAGTTCCTATGATCAGATTAAGGAACATGAAGTGCTTTATATTGTCATATAGCACACGCCTATGCATTTTTCTGCAGTGCTAATAATTGCAGAGTCTCAGATTCTTAATGACAAGTAGATAGAATAGAAACTTAAAGAAATGCATCATGACAGAGTGAAAACATTTAAGCAATCCACCAATCTGTCTTTCATTTATTCCAAGGAAGAAGAAAAAAATGTCCTGTTCTTATTGTTGCGTATGGAAGGATAAAGGTCTTTGTGTGGTTTATATAAGTGATTTCTTAATCGAGATGCTTACCCTCCGACATATTGAAGAAGCTCTTTTTGCTTTGGTGCAACTGCATCTCGATTCCTATCCTGTACTATCAGTTCAAGTTCATCTATGCCAGCTTCCAGCTTACTAAGCAATTCAACTCCATGTTCTTTCTTTGACTCAGCTAAACCAGATACGATTAAAGTCTTCCCTTGCTTGAGAGCTCGAGATGCCTGTCTCACATTCTACATTCCATGTAAAGTTAATCAGCTTCTACCCCTAAGGGAAATGAAACACAAAATCCCAAGCACAAGCTGCATACACAATACACTGCTACAGATTGAAGAATAAGAATCTTTAAATCTTATGTCTTACTCTTTCCACAGAGTCAAGTGCCTTGACTCCAGCAATCTTGAGACTCTCTGTGATATCTTCAAGTGGCTTTTGTACTTCTCTAATGGCCTTATTATCAATAGGAAGAGCATATCTCAACAATGCCCCAGGGTCCTTAATTGGTGGTCCAGATATCAAAACAGACAGATCAGAGAACACAGAGTTCGCTGCTTGAGCATTGGTAGGCCACCCCAATGTAGGAACTCCTGTTATTAACCCAACAGCCAGCGCTATAGATATAGCACACTTCTTGAAGGAAAATGGCTTCTCATTCTGCACCAAAATACAACACAATAAGCTTTGCGGCTGTAATCCCACATTGCAGCAATCTAAATTGCAAACATAAGAACACAAGGTCGAGAGAAAACAAATAAAGTACATAAACTCCTTCTAATTGAAAAGAACAGAAAAGGAAAAGAAGTTCAAACAGATAACAACTTAGAAATTTATCAAAACATATATTCCCAAATATTCAGTATATATAATTACCACTGTAGAATAAAGAGTTGGGCAAAGTGATTAACTAGTTGAAAAAACACTACTATTTTTCTAACAATGCTTGATTTAACCTAAGTGCATTTGGGGCAAATGCAAATCCCAAATATCCACCTTCCCAGGTATAAGAGCAGCAGAGAAAGTTAAACCTTTTAAACTGCTTACCATTAGAGCACTCTCAGTGCCTTTTAGAGGATTATCTTTCAAACTATAATGTATAGAACTTACACTCTTTTTCCCTTGTGAAATTCACTTCTACAATTTTCCTTTTTAAAAATAATAATGATAATAATTGTATTCAACATGAGATGAACTAGAAGAGTAAAATGCTGATTGGGTACCCACCACATCTCCATCCCAGATGAGCATAATCACAATTCATGAGAAACAATGAGCATCTACAGTGACAAGATAAAATTTTTAAGAGACTTACATGGTTGTTGCGAACTTCAGAATGATGGGATGGTTGGTTAGAGCAACGAGCATTGAAACCTCGGAGTCCTCGAAGTGGGTAGGACAAACGCCCAGAATGTGTGGTGTTGGAATTGAACCATTTGGGAGTGAGGGAAACACAGTAGTGGCAGGGGATAATGGCTGCCATTGAAATTATGCCAACAAAAACTTCAGAGAACAAATTTCATGTGACACAAAATTGGAGAGAAAGAGACAAACAACGAAAACTAGTTAGTTTGATAAGGTTTTAGGCAAACTTTGAGGTTTGAGTTGTATAAGGGATGGTTGCAAAAAAGGTCACCTTTGAGTGAAATCCATCGTCCATTCATCTTGATCCTGCTTTGGATAAGATAACATAGCAGTGGGTCCCTTGCAAAGGAAACATTTCCTTTCACATAAATATATATTATTTTTTTTAAAAACAGTGTAATTAACTTAAATTTCAAAATATTTTAAATGATTTTTGTACATAAAAGTAATCTGTTATTTGATAAAAAAAATTGAACATTAACTTTTTCTTTTATAGTATTTGACCCAGACAATAAATGAAAATTGATTTTTTCTCACTTAAGTTTTTTTTTTGTATTGAATTAATATGTACAACTTTTTAAGTTAAAAATTTTAAATATATTATTTTATATTTTCCAAAAAAATATTTACTTTCTTTAGAAAATAATTTAAAAATGCGCCACTTGTTTATGAAGTTTTTTTAAATGCTAATTCAGTTCATCCATTTCATTTTTTCTTCACTCTTCTTGAAAAGTTAGGTAAATATTTAAAGAAGAACTCTGACAATTTAAAGACGGCAGTTTTATTTAAGAAAAAGAAGAATGATTTTGAGAAAAATGTAACTAAAATTATTGTTTGGAAATTTTATATATATATATATATATATATATATATATATATATATAATTATGTTATGGATTCAAAAATATTTTGAATGGATTTTAATAACATGTAGTATTATTGAAATATTTATGATATTGAGTAAAAATTGAATATAATTTGGATTAAAGAGATTAACTATATATAATATATAGAAAATTTCATTGAATTTGTTATTATTACCTTATATCCATTATTAAAATACCATAAATTTAATGAAAAGTAATATAATTAAGCAAGATATTATATATATATATATATATATATATATATATATATATATATATATATATATATAAATAAGTGTATGAAAAACTAAACTAATTCGGATAGATATAAGGAAAATTCAGCAAAAAATTCTTAGAGCTTGGTAAGGTGAATTAAGAAGTTAGATAGTTTAGTGAATAGTCGAGTCAACTTAATAAGGTATATATGTAAAATTGGATAATTCAATGAAAAATTCAGATAGTTCAGTCTCATTTGTCGAGCTCTCTGAATTTCTGATCGAGCTATTTGACTTTTCCATGTACTTTACTGAGCTCTTCGAATGACTTATCGAGTTATGTGACTTCTCCATGTATTTTACTTCTCCTGATGTTTTATCGAACTATGTGACTTCTCCATGTACTTTAGTGAACTCTCCTAATGGTTTTATTGAGCTATGTGACTTCTCCATATACTTATTCAAATTATTCGATATTTTGCTAAAGTGTTTGAATTCTCCATGCTCTTAGTCGAACTCTTTGGTTATCTTGTGAACCTTTCCACCTTTTCATTGTACAATTAAAAATTTTGATACATATAATTGTCCTTTGCCACGTCACCACACTCTTAAAACCATTTTTGAAATACTAACAATTAAAACTTGATTAATATATATTAACAAATTTGAAACAAACTAAAACTTTTTTAAAAATAAAAATCCAATCGACATATTACCTTCAAAGTAGAGAAAATCTTAATAATTAGGTCTAAAACTATATTTGCCATGCTATAAATTAAACTAGTGAACTTCATTGTCTTTCGTTATTTTTAACATTTATAAGGAGTTATCTCATTTCTATTTTTAACATTTATCTCATTTCTTTACTTTTCTTGAAAAGTTAGGTAAGCATTTAAATTAACCCCACACCCCCCCTTCCCCCAACTTTTTTTTTCTTGAAAAGTTAGGTAAATAATTAAAGTAGAACTCAGAGAAATTAAAATTTTGAGTAATTTTGAGTAAAAATTTAATTAAAATTATTGTTTGGAAATTAGCTATAATCCTTGTCTCCTTCTCATAACTATAAACTAATCATTGTGGGATAATACAGTAGGACTTTTGAATTAAAACGAGCTTTTAAGAAAAGAAAAACTTTAAGTTAAATAACAAACAAATTTTCTTTTATTTTTGAAATTTTAACTTTAAAATAAATTTCGAAAATTGTATAAGAGAAACCTAAACCTGGAAAATATTATCATGACTTAAAAAATTAATCACACCAAGCTTAAAAAAACATATTAACAAAAGTGTAACACTTGCTTTACATACATTTGAAAATATGTAAACAAAGTTTTCCAAATAAAATATATATAAATATATAGATATAGATATAGATATATAGATATATAGAAAGCCATTGAAAGATAAAACACTTAATTGCTTAAACCACACTAGTTTAGATTTTCACTATGAACTGTTTATAAAAGAATTAGTTTACGCATGGGTTGTTTATTTTTTCTAGTTAATAATTGTTTTCACTTTTGTATATAAATATATAAGGTAGTGAAATTATTATGTAATAAAATACAATGAAAATTAAACTATATTGTTGTAATTATTATTATTAATCTAATCATGTAATAAATTTAGGTGATATGACAATAATTTTAGTTTTAAATATAATAAATGAAATTGATATCAAATAATACTCTCATAGTGTATTATATTTTTTAAATATAATACACTCACAGAGAAGATGAAACTACAATCACAGCAAATGCATTGTTGTAGAGGTTGGGGAATGGCAACGCCATAACATATCCATCCCTCACATAATCAAATCAACAACAAGCATACATAGATTTTTTTCCCTCATTGAATAATGTAACATCCCAAAATATACAGTCATCAACCATATAATAGAATATTCACATATATTAATATATCAAATCAGTCTTATAGTAAGAAATAACGTACGCTCTTGGCCGAATGGCCTTACATAGTTACATACAATTTTACGAGAGTTCACTAAGCAATAAGAACGAACGGTTTACAAAATTGAGGAAATACCGAACGTTCCAAGATTCATCATAAACAAAAGGGCGTTCGCTCTAAAACAGCCCGCTAACCTAGATAAACTAACATATAACCGAACGTTCTATGGTTCGGCCTTCACTTCAATCTCCACTAAATTCTCTTCAGCCAGAATTCCTTGTTCGAGTGTTTCTTCCAGAGATGCATCTCCCTCTGCTCACATCCACACGGATGATCATTGCAAGGACAAGACGGACGTACAGATACATACAACACAATGGAAAAACGAAGGGTAAGCTTATTGAATTTAATTCAAGTAAAACATACATATACATCAAACAAATCAAATAAGTCATAACATATGCTTCAATCAATTCATTCACTCAATCAATTCCTGATACTAGATTGAATGTCCGGACTGTATGAATTCTGTGTAGCTACGACGTTCGTGCACCCAGGTGGTGTAGTAACTGGCATTTATCATCAGCTGCCACCCGAGGTTCACTACAAGAAAAATCACAGTTACATACGGTCAAAATCCGTATATAACCTCCAAAATCCGTATATAAAATGATATTACATACGGATTATATACGGACAAAAATCCGTATATAAAAGAAGCGTAGCTAAGTTATATACGGATATATCCGTATATAATTTACATACGGAAAAATCCGTATATAATTTATATACGGAAAATCCGTATATAAAATCCGTATATAATTATATACGGAAAATCCGTATATAAAATCCCTATATAATTATATAGGGAAAATCCGTATATAAAAGCTGTATATAATTATATACGGAAAAATCCGTATATAAAATCTGTATATAATTATATACGGAAAAATCCGTATATAATTTATGATTTTATAAAAAAAAAAATAGTTGATTCTGCATCTGCATTTAATAGTTATGAGTTTCTGATAAAAGTCAACATAACTAACAAATTGCCAAAAATCATCTAATATAGATAAACATTTACAACTATTTAATAAAAGATATAATTCACTGAAAACTTTCAACATTTATCAAAAATAAGACATAGGTTTCGAAAACTTATCTTAGCTTATATAACGTAATAAATGTAATATATATAACAATATATCAATCAAGACTAACATCACATACAATAAATATATATGCCCTGCATCCACACTATACAAATATATATTAAACAAGATTTTAACCAACTAATACAATAAAATATTTATGTAGCATTTGAATCAACACAACAAACAATTTTCTGCAGCATTTTTATATCCAAACATCAAATAATTTCCTGCAACATTTTTATCAAAACAGCAAAGAATTTTCAGCAGATTTTTTCTTATTTTCTTTTCTTAAGAGTTTTTATCTAAAATATTATGAAAAAGAAGTCAACTAATATTTCAAATGCTGAATTTTTATAAGGTGCAAATATCGAATAGAACACAATTTCCTTAAGAAAAGTTATGCAAAAATGAGCATGAATTGAACCTTAAGTAAAAACAGAAAATAAATAACCAAAGGAAGTTCTTCTGCTAATGTATGACTTTTCATAGTACCTCTTCATTTAAGCGTTCTGTAACATTCTTCTTGGAAGATAAGGAAGAACCTTTTCCCTTGTCCTCGTCAATCTTTCAAAAGAAAACATGTAATTAGACAATAGCCTTAGTTACATATGATATGATAGTTGATGCAACAACAGCACAGTTCAATGCTTGCTCAAATAGTAGTTATGAGTATGGGATGTGAATCACCTATGGGGACTGTAGTATTTTCAAGTGCTATCCTCACACTGTATGGACTCACAGGAATTCCCTCAGCCTGCGTGCAGATCGATTCACATTAGAAAAACTAGAGATACATGTGCAAATAAAGACAACTACATAAGAAAAGCTACAAAAGAACCACATGCAAGAACCTTCATTGCACTTATGACCAATGCAATTCCTCCACAGGCTGAAGGTGATGCCATTGATGTCCCATTCATGAGCATACGCTGTTGCAGAGTCCAAGTGGGAACAGGAGCAACAGCACCACCCGGAGCACTCACACAAACACCAAGGTCTCCATCAGCTGTTGGTCCTCTACTAGACCTGTATCCATCAAAAATATGCAATGATAATGACAGTAAATAATAAGTAACAGCAGTAAAGATGAAGGATATAAGAAGTCATCTAATTAGGAAGATTTCAGGGAAGCAAATATACCAAGTGTATTCAAGCCCATCAGAAGGAGGCTAAACAACACAATGAGCACCAGCAGCCATAGCAGGAGATACATACGCGCCAACACCTATGATACTTGAGGAAGTACCACCAGGTGCACCAACAGTGCTCAATCCTGGTCCACTGTTACCAGCACTGCTCACAAATATCAAACGATGCTTGTTCACAACCTACAAGTAAATCAACAAGAATATCAAATACTTAAGAAAATACGAAAGTGACATGCAAATGATATAAGTGCCCAACTAAAATCACAAGTCTAAGAAAATACTTCATTCACAAGGTCAACAAAGCGCCCATAGTCTGGTAGTAATGTTCCTTCACCATAACTCATGTTGATAAGGTCACACTTATGCTGAAAAGGAAATGTAGAACGCCCATCATTAAAACTCCTCTTTGTGCAAGATGTTATAACATCCAAAAAACAAACTCAGTTCATCAAACACACAAAAATCAAAGGCAAATCATATTTCTCTTGTCAGAATATCCAGGATAATCAGATAAAGAAGGAAACTTTTGAAGCACCTCCACAGCAGCTATCAGTGCGCGAGTTAAACCAGTTCCTGTTTCCATTGAACCTAAGCGAGAATCCCCAATTTTACAAGATATTATTTGTGCGCCCGGTGCAACTCCATTCAACAAGGGCTCCTGAAAGCAATATTGTATATCAAAAGGCTATTTTTCATAAGAATATTGCTCTATGTGGATATAATTATATATTTGTACCTTTGGGTGGAAGGCAGTAGCTATACCAGCAACATGGGTGGCATGTGGAGAACTGTCTGTTACGATACTCAAAACATTCCCATCATTATAGACATTAACAACAAAAGTACAAGCATCTAATTTGCTGAAGACACCATACTTCCTCTCTATCCTGAAAGAATGGGCGGTCACAATTAGCATTGGAACATATATGAATTCAATGTGTACCCTACTTAATAGAAACAAAAATGCAAATAATTGCTTCAATAGATAAACAACAAAAGTTTATTTTCTTTCATGACAGAGAAAATTAATTCAAGAACATCTTAATTATAGTCAAGGTGGAAACCAAGCTCTTCCAATTCACTTGTTAAGTTGCTCCTTTTTTAGTTTCTAGGAAAAATGTCTATTTGACATTTTTTTCTATAGGACGTAAACCAGTAAAACATCTATAAACCCCAAAAGAAGAACCAAATAGATTTAGAAGAACTGTTTGCAGAATGGAATCTAAACTGTTTCAATGTAAAAAAAAAAAAGTTTTAATATGATCACATAAAAGTCAAAAGGTCAAACTGTTTCAAAATAAATTTCCAAAAACACAACAGAACATGGAAACTTCAATCCCATTCATCAACTCATTTCACATTTTACTATATACTTAAAGGATGACATCATTTTTTCATATATACAACATTTGTAGTAGCACTTTGTTGTAGTAGAAATATATCAGGAAATCAAGGTTGGAATCAATAGAACAAGGTTCCCAAACCAAGGGCCGCATGTAGTGACAATCAAACTGAAGGTCCTTTATGGTAGGAAATTTGTTGCCAAAAAAAGTGTCTTCCAATTTCATGAGACATCTCCAGACAAAAGCTATCAACTAAGATTAAGATTTATATTATAATAAATATTAACACAACTAAGGTTAAGATTTATAATAAATATTAACACTGGGAACTATATGTACCTATAATTAGTTAAAGGCACAAAATCAACAAGCTTTCCACTATTTGGATCATCCTCCAGACTCTGTGTGTCAAGGGCAACCCTCCAAACCTCTCCATCATGCCAGACAACCGCATCTATGACAGGCCCTCTATCATCATAGCTCTAAAACATGAAACAGCATCACCTTTTCAAATCCAGGAATTTCAATTGACAAAAATCGTGATGGGAGCACAAATACAATACAAGTATAAACGTTTCTCTTAATTTTAGTAGACAAGCGAGATAGAGAACAACAAGAGTTTCATTATGTGTGAGCAGGGTGAAAAAGATTTATCCAAATGAAGATACTCCTTTAGCATCCAACTACGACACCCGACGAACAAGGAGATTGCTTGGTGAACGCCGGAACACGACGGACACTTCGACAGAGAGAGAGGAGACAGAAGCAGAGCACGACGGACAGGGACTGTGAAGAGGGCTGGAGAGAGGGTTAGGGAGAGCGAAGACGGCTCGAGAGAGGGACGGCGACAGCTTCAGGGTTCGAGAGAGAAAGGAATCGAGGGTTCGAGGAGAGAGATAGCTCGAGGTTTTCAGAGAGAGTAGCTCGACGGTTCGAGAGGGATAACAGTGAATGATACGTTTCAGCTTCTAATTAATAAAAATACATTTTTTTTAAAATTTTTTTTGAAATCCGTATATAATATACATCATTCTACTTAGATACGGTTAATGGAATTCCAGGGGATATATCCTTATGAAATTTTCCCGCCGCTACGCGCCAACTTTATGTATAGAATTTATATACGGAAAATCCGTATATAATATCTGTATATAATTTTTTTTAAAATCCGTATATAATATCCGTATAAAATATTTAAATTATATACGGATTTAAATCCGTATATAATAGTCCGTATATAATTTCAATATTTCTTGTAGTGGTTAGTCCCTTCCATCCAAAGTACCCCTAAGGACTAGGACCTCCTGCCGTTCCCACACATGACATATTCCCCTCTACGTGAGGACGAGCACTCACGGAACATCAGGATGAATCGCCAGCTAAGCTTTGTCCACATTCATACTTTACCATCTCAATTTTCATACAAGAGTCGTTCCTCCCTGGAACGCTTGTTCAAAATCCACAATCATAATTTCTTCTCTTATATTGCTCGCACATTATAATTTTTCCTCTTAATAACATTTTCATTCTTAGTTCCACTTTCATAAAAGGACGAGCGTTCAATCCTCTTCATAATGAGGACGAACGTCAAAAGCGAGACCGAAAGGTCCTCTTTTCCGAAAGAATAAAGCTGACACATTTTACATGACGAACGTCATTATAATTTGAATCAGTTAAATGAACTGACTCTAGAACTATTCGATTTATACTTAGAATAAATTAAGTATCAAGATTCCGGGTCAAATCCCACTGGATTGAAATACAAAAGACTAGTATTAAATGTACCAAGGACAATTTCGTTAGAGTAAACCGACTGCCAGTCAATGACCGAACGCGGTACGTGAATTCATTGAAATTCAGGACGAACGCTTTTTAAGTTCAGGACGAATGCTATTTCTACTCTTTGGTAATTACGGAAAGAACGAGCGTTCGGTATAGGACCGAGCGCCACTTAGGACGTACACTTTTGGGTCGAGACCCTTTTGGTGATTCAAAATCATAGAAATTGGGATTTATATAAGATAAGATGTTTACAGTTATGTTTTTAAGAATGACTAATTGTCCGAATGTGTATTTTCAAGTTTCTCAACTCCTCACTTAACACTCAGGGCATCTACGTTTGGCCGAACGCTCAAACGTAGCACTAATACAAGAGGGCGTTCGTCCTCAGCTAGAATTCCTTCCAAATGAAAGAATTCAAATTTCAAATAAGTTTACTAACAGCACCGAACGGACAAGGACCGTTCAATGACGAATGTACGTTATCATAGAGAAATTTGTATTTAAGAATTCAGTTACACTTACTCATTTTTCAACATATACAATTCATACTTTCAAATACTCATACTATAGTTTATCTCATATTCACCATACATTAGTTCATACTTTAACCATATATAAAAATCAAATATCACAGATCATGCTTCATGCAAATCACCAAACATCCATACAGCACCATACAACATACGAATTAAATTGAATAAGCTTCCCTTACCCGGATCAGGGTAATAGTTCTAAGAGTGAGTGATCTTGACTCGTCCAATTGTGGCTTTCTATTCTCAACTTTTCTCTTAAGCTCTTCAACTAAAACTAACCAAAAGAGAACGTAGGGACTTAGTTTACACCCTTGCATGCAGCTGAATCGGGGTTCGCAGGAATTCCAGAAATGAACGTCTAGGTTGGGAAACTTACCGGTCACAGAATCGGAAGTTGTTCGGTCCAAGATAGAGCTCACGACGCAGGGAACGTTCCTACGGTTCTGAAACGTGATCGGAGAAGAGGGTGGTGAATTACAGTAGAGAGAAGGTGAAATGGTTCTAGAGAGAAGGAGGAGAAAATGGAAGTTTGATTTCTGAGGAAGAAGAAGGTGTACACAGAGAATGGGAAGGAGTGTTTCAGAAAAATCAATTCCCTTCCCAAAGTCAAACGGACGTTCTCTCACACGCTGACACCTGGCTTCCACTATTGATTTCAGAACATTCCAATTTGACACATGGCAGACGTGAGTCAGAGAATGTGAGTGCGTTTTAATTACACTGAGCGTGTGGCGTGGGTGCATTTATGGAAGCTGACAGGTGACTCAGCAGTGCTTTTATGGTGACATGACAAATAAAACCATCAAAATATAGATAGAACGCAAGCTTAAAAAAATACTAAACTTACTTATCGATTCAATAAAAACAAGATAGATGAATTGAATAAAGTTCTAAATAAGAGTTTTCTAATTAACTATGATATAACATAAGTTGTTCTTAATAAAGGGTTTCTAAAATTTTATGCAATTACATAAAGCTAAAATAATTTCAGTCCAAAATGATGCAGATGTTCCAGTACAGCCATATGAACATATTGCTCAGTGCCCCAGAAATTTGAAATCATTACATTACATTCATATATCATAACAAATAAACAAAAACTAATGTTGGATAGAAGTAATACCCAAGACCTTATGCTCATAAAAAACACATAAGATGTTGATTCACAAAAGATGACTGCTTTGAATAGCAGAAATAAATTTCATCCTTTTTCAAGAACTATAAACTTACATTTGTCCAAAAGTGAATCAAACCAACACCATATCTTGTAATATCAATTAATTAAGAGACACATAACAATTACAATCAAAATAATAATGCCATTCAGTACATTTAGAAATCTAGAGTATTTCAACCCACAATTGAGCAACCATTCAATACTTGTTATTAGTACTAATTTTCCGCACAATGCTAATGTGTTCCTTTCTATGGTCCCTGTCAAGGTGATTTTAGTGTAGTAAGATTCTTCTCGGAAGCTTCGCATCTTCCACATAGAAGTCAATAAACTTTAGAAATGTGATTTTTAGAGAGATAATGTATTTTAAATAATGAAACATGTTTATAAACTTCTTATTTATATAAAATATTTTTAATATTAAAATATCTGAGTCTCGGTATTTTTAAACTACTCTATTAATTTTAATATATCATTTACTAAGTCTTCACATTCTCTACAATAAGATAAATTTTGGTCCTCAGGTGGAAGATAAGAACATACCCTCCTCATTTATCTTATTACAACCACCTAGACTTGTTTGACTTACCTTTATCAACCTTAACTAATTGAAACCATACCTATGTGATATGATGTTCAACAATATAGATTGGCCTAGCCATCACTTATAAAAACACATTCTCAACCTCAAATCTACAACTTGAATCATCTTTTATTTCTGCCTGATTGTTTATATTTGATACACTAACCTCATCTTTCATATGCTTTTAACTACCTCTTGTAGGTTTCACCAAAATCTAAAGATACCCTTAGGTCTCAATCTAAAGCATGCTAGTTAACACTTCACACCACCTTATTCTCTCCTTGATGTACCACTCAACTGACTTGGTCACACATGACTTCTAACACATTGACAATAAGTGAATACTCTTGGTCACCTTATTCACAACCACCCTTATAACATCATGCTTCGTTTACTGATTGTGGTTTGTGGAGAATAATGTCCATAACAATGTTATTCCACTTTCAAAATGGAACTTTCAACTATTGTAATGACAAAACCCATTATGGCAATCTATTAATCATAGCAACTAAATTAGAATAACACAAATTCACAATACACACAAAATTAGTTTCAAGCAATCAATTAAAAACAAAAGTTGTAGCTCTCTCGCCTATGAAAACAACTCTAGACGGCTCAAACAAACACTCTCCACACCACAAGATGTTTTATCTATACATAGAAATATCACAAGAACGATCAAGACATATATTGTGATCACTAATCAACAAAAAAATCATATTCAAAGAGCACATGTAAGCAAGAAAAACCCACATACAAGACGAAAATAGATTAGACAATGAATAAAGACAAAAAACTCGACTTATACCATTATAAAAATTCATCGGTCCATATTGAAGAACTCATTACGAGGATCACTCCTATGATCTCAAATCTTTAATCATGCAAAACTCCTGTAAAGAAGGTAGGAAAATCTAGAAAAGTGATTTATAGAAAGATAGTATATTTTAAAATAATAAAATGTATTTATAAATTTCTTATTTATATAAATCCTTTTTAATATTAAAATACTCGAGTCCCCAATTTTAAATTACTATCAATTCAATTCTAAAATATGAGTTTTTAATCCTCTCATTAGTTACTCTCAAAAAAGTTTTCTTTTTCTTAAATCTTTTTCTTGACTATACACGAGAAAATAATTACTACAAAAAAATTAAATAACAATCCATTTTTATACTTAAATAATCATTTTATGAAAGAAAAATTATTATATCTAATATAATATATTATGAATACAAAATTATATTTGTGAATTAATATCTAAACTCATCTTTTAACATATTCTACTTCCTCGAATCAATTATAATACATATTATTTTAGATATCATTAACTTTTTAATGTATAAAATAATATATAAATTACTAAATATAGTGACTAATTAAATTGATTATTATTTAATAATTTTCTTGTTGTAAATGTCTCCTATTTTATAAAAGAAATTGCCAGTGTTATTTTCGTTATAACCGAACCTGTTTTGTAATTAAATTTTAAATTTTATTTAGTTATAAGTTAGTATAGGTAAGTGCATACTTTTATTTATTTTTTTATATCAATCAATATTGTTTTATCTATTATAAACTAAGAATTGCACAATAAAATACTAATAATATAATAAAGTAATTATATTACCTAATAATAATGATGTTGTGATTACAATACTGTATTGAAAAATATTATCTTATAAATTTGAAATGTTACAAAATTTGTATTTAAAAAATAGATAAATTTAATTGTTATTTTATCATAAATATATAAAATATGTGCCTATTTTTAAAAATGAAACAAAATGTGGATTGTTTAAAAGATTAAACACCACTATTATTTTTCGGAACTTATTATGAATTAATTAGTTAACTATGATAGTCGATAAAATCATCCAGTATTACGTTCTATTACTGAAAGAATTATTTCTTTTAAAAAGTAATTACTTTATTTACTCATTTATTGCGAATTTTCAAAATAATAAAAATTATAAAATTTGTATGCTTAAAAGCTATTTAAAAATTAGTCTGTCTAATTATAAATAAACATGAACTAATTGATCTTTACATTTTAAAAGCAAACAAGATGTCAAGCTTGGATATATTGGGAATAAAAGATTGCGAAAAAAGTTGACGAACACCTTTGCATATATATGAGAGTAATGCATTTTTTACATATAAATAAAAAATAAAAACAACCTGCCCGTGTACTACATAATAAAAATAGAAAAACTAATGGCCAAGCCACTAATACCAGAAAAGAATTAAAAATAAAGACTCAAACGAAATTACTCAAGATTTATGTTTATAAAATATATGAATGAAAAAATCAAGCTTCGACATCCCGAGGGCGTTCGGAGAGTTGAACCTCAGTTGAGTTGTGCTGATCACCATCATCATTGTTTTCTCCTCTGCAGAAGTAGAAAGCATACAAGATGAGCTGAACCAGTCCTGAGACTGCGCCAATGCTGTTACTGATCTGCAACAATGAATGAACACAAAATGCTCAAAACATTATTTCATTCAAGAACAACAAAAAAGGAAAAGCAAAGTAACGAACCAATTACCAGAACATAGATGTCGAAGGGGTGGATAAGAGCATATGTGGTCCAGCACACACCATTAAGGAAGTTCGCCAGAGAGAGCCAGAATGGCATGTATTTCACGCTCTTCGTTTTGATAACCTTAGCCTGATCGTTATTTATAATACCAACACCATTATAAGTTTTGGAAAGGAAAATGAACTTCTCATGATGACGTAAATTTGCAGAAATAGAAGACTTACCATGATTGTAAGAGGAGAGACATACATCATCACGTTGAAGACATCGCAGATGATACCAACAATCAACGATCTTCGTGTAGTGCCATGCAGTACCAGCATTGTTATAAGAATGATTGCAGCGAAGAAAATAGCCTCGATCAGAAGTAAAATCGACACCTTTTTCTGAAGTAAGGGAAGAGACAGTGAGAAACATAAGCATGAATAATGAGTGATAGTTAAACAAGTCGATCTTGGGACTTCAAAAGTAATTGAGTTTATTTTCTAAAACGGGAGAAATTCATTATAGAACAAGTACAAGAAGGAGGAAGCATACCCGTCCTTTATTGGTTGCATAGATGAAAAATATGGCAAGATAGACGAACTCGAAAACAAGTCCAACGCCATTGATGGTCACCACTAAAAGACTGTTTGGGTGCACAAATGGCATTCCATAGAACACCCAAAACGCACAGTTCAATACCGTAGCGATGTAGGGATCAGGCTTAAACTCCTCCACCGACTTCTGCTTTATAATTTTATAGAAAGTTGGGCTGCAATTCATTCACATAATATGTAATTTTTCATAAAAAAGTTGTATAAATAACATATTATAATTTTTAGAAAATATGTGTATAGAGAGAGTAAGATTGATTACGCTGGTGAGAAGAACAAGCCGAAGGAGATGATATTTCCTGCAGAGAAAAATCAAACACTCCATTAGAACGTAAACACAACAAACTTCTTATTTTTTTTGGCAAAAATATGTATATAACAGAATTAAGATACTCTAACACTTATAGATAAATACTACCTCATATGCATAAGATAAACCAGAAAGTTTTCATGCATAAATCGATTAAACAACAAAAGTCATGCAAAACTATGCAGAATTGGCAAGCATTAATTGAAATGCATGAAGTTCAAGTTCTACTTGTTAGAATCAATTTCTCCCACGCAAACAAAGCGAAATGCGACCGATCCACGATGCAAATCAAAAGTTGAACAGAAAAAAAGAAAAAAAAAAAAAGAGAGTCGTTTTAAGAAGCAGATGCTTGTGCAAAATTCGGAGTTGCAGCTTTGGAAGAGAGAAGAAAACGAACCTATGATGCCGACGATGTTGCGAGCTACTGAAGCGCTCACCATTTTCGAAAACAACGAAAAAACACAGAATTGGAGAGAACGACGTAGGAACACAATGTGCTTTGTGTGAGCTTTGCGTGAGTGAGGTGAAACACGAAGGAAG
Source organism: Vigna umbellata (assembly GCF_029865625.1). NCBI lineage: Eukaryota > Viridiplantae > Streptophyta > Magnoliopsida > Fabales > Fabaceae > Vigna > Vigna umbellata. Next base: position 35,013,568 of record NC_142168.1, read on the forward strand.
AAGGGTTTATTTTATAGAGTTTTCCTGCTAAGATATATAGTTTTAAAAGATAATCAAATTAGGTTTTAGTATTAAAATATTTTATTATAGATAATTAATTTTAGTTGTATTGTTAAAAGTTAACCATAATATATAATAATAATAATCTCTTCTTATCAAATCTATCAAACTTATCTTCTTTTGATTTTAACAGATACAGTTTCTTCTATTTTAATAGAAACAGTTTTGAGTACATAAACTAAAAACTGTTTTTTTCACTATATATATATATATATATATATATATATATATATATATATATATATATATTATGTCGTTATTATAAGAAGCTAATTTAAGTATTTTTCTAAATTCAGTAAAAATATTTTTGAAATTATAATTTAATCCGTTATAGGATGGAGGAAAGACAAATTTTAGTTATTAATTTGATTTTACGGTTAATTTAGGTTTAATTTTTATATTTTAATATACTATTAAAGTTATTATAAATTTCTTACAAGATATATTAATCTATTGTATTACTTGAATTCTTGATTCTGTTTGAGAAAATATGTTAAAATCGTGAAAAGAGAGTTGTTGAAATCTCACATATAATATAAGTTGAAACAAATTTTATCTTATTAAATTGGTTTTTTTATTATTATAGATAAAATAAAATGAAAGAAAGAAATATTTATATTGAATGAAGAGTTTCTAAAATTTATTTAATTGAGAACACGCCTTTACAAAATTATATTATCCATCTAATTTAATGTCATAATTCGTGCTAGGATGAGGAACAAATATAATTATAATTTAAAAAGTTGAGAGTTTTTCATTGTATGTATAAATTGTCTGGAATATTATGTTAGTCCAAGAGCCAATAAAATAATCTTGCTCGAGTTCCAAGTATATCTCCATCTAAGAATTACAATATTTCATAACTTAATTTAATATATGTTTATATCAAATACTAAACATAATTATTGTTTTTTTTCCTCTATTTTTATTTCATTTTATCATTCCATATCAAATTATCTCACCTTATATACATAACTGACTTTTGAAAGTAGATTTTTAAAGTAAATAAACTAGTTATTTAATTAATATATAAACTAGTTTCAAAAATTTTAAATTACGATAAAATATTTTAAAAGTTTTTAATCTATAAATTACAAACCAGTTATATTTTTGTTATATTTTTGTTATATTTTATTTTATTTATAACTTTTTTTACAATTTAAATTTGTTTTATTATTATTTATTGGCTTAAATGTTTATTTCGTCTTCATGTTAAGAGATGAATTTCTATTTAGTACCCAGTTTTAAAAATGAGGATATTGGGTCCCTATGTTATGAAAAGTATATGAATAAGGAAGGTGTCCATTAAGTTGACAGCAACGCGTTAAGTCCATGCTGATGTGGCCGTATTTTTTTTCTTCACTCTTTTGCTCTCCAATTTTTTTTTCTTATTCAAATTTTTCTTTGATAATATGTTGAATTTGTTTTTTCTTTATGGACATTATTCGTATACTTTTCATAACATAGGCACCTAATGTCTTCATTTTTAAAATCGGATACTAAAAAAGAAATTCACCTCTGGTACGAAGTAAACATTTAAGCCTTATTTATTTTAATTTTATATAGATATGAATTATTATGTTACTTTCACTTTTTGTTGAATTAGTTTTTAAGTTTGTAGATAATCAATTATTATATTCTAATATTTTAAAAATATTAGATAATTAATTATTATATCATAATATCTTAAAATTTAAGAGAATATAATAAGTTAGTTTTTAAGAATATATTTACTGTAAATATTTTGAAGACATTAACATTTTAAAATAAAGTAAACAATATTTTAATACATTATTTCATCTAATAAAGCATAATAAAAAAAATTAACATTTTAAAGTAAAATAAATAATATTTTATTTATTTATCTTATATAAAGATTATTCATTACAATAATTATAAAAAAATTCGATGTAATAATAATTTAAATTATAAAATTATAAAATTTCTAAAAATAAATTGTAATTAATACTCATTTAAAAAATATTAAAAAAATAAAAAATTTAAAACAAAGTACTGAAAAATTAATAAAAATTTAATTATTGTAAAAAATTATACTTATAATTACATATTTTTATCTAAAAAACACAAATTATATTTATTAATAAAATTTATATAATTATATCATTTAAGGTGAATTTACATTTATTAAGTAGTTCATCATCTAATTTTATGAAATATAGTATTTATAAACTGAAAGTTTATCAATTAACAAATTACTTAACTGCTATCAATTAGCTTATAAATTCCCAACTATCGTATAAATTAGTTTTGCTAAAGATGCCCAATGGCAAAATTAACTGATTTCGGTCGTTTCATGAAGTATTTACACAATTAACATACAAAACTTTGAAAAAAAAATTAAAAGTAAATCTTAATTAGCATTAAGCATGCATGTATATTATAAAAGCAATCACTCTATACGTTGAGATATAAATTGAAATACCAACAAACTCTACGGAGAGATTTGAATAAAATTTGAAAACTATTCGCAATTAGACATTGTTTACATGGATTAGGCTGTCAATTATAGTGTTGAACACTTAAAAACCTTTAAGCGTTTGAAAACACAATAAAAGGAGGGTATAAAAAATCCATTTTATACTAGTTTACTCAATACGAGACTTCTTTTGGGTTTGCTGGTAATGATGGCCCCATGCAAATCAATACGAGACTTCTCCTCACTTCTTAGAATGGCACGTGTAACATAATATGAAGATAAATTCAATTTTATGCTTGGCAATATAACTTGTAGTGGTTTGTTTCTAACTTTTTTCGTGGTAGAACTTTGATGTGATAATCTATTGACATTCCTTCGTGGTCGAGCTGCGTGATCGAGATCATGTTATGCAAGCCGAGCTCTTAGGTTGGGTCTAGGCCGAGTTCATCCTTTGCAAGTCGAGCTTTGAGCTTGAGTCCATTTTTTTGTAGGTTGAGCTCCAAGGCTGAGGTTATCCTTAATAGGTGGAGTTTTGAGGCCAAGGTCATGCTCTTTGTGCTGCACTCTGGGACTGAGGCTTTTCTTATGTTTGAGAATCCCCTCTAGGGTGTTTGCTCGGGCTACCAAGATGTTCAATATGCTTGTGAAACTTTATCCTAAGGTTGTTTGCTTTGAACTCTTCAAAATTTCTTTTGAGTTGATCGATTGCCACTTACCAAGTTTTGTAGTGTGATGGCTTCGAGCCTTGGTCCTCTACACCTACATCATCAACAATAATACAAAATACAAGCATAGTTTACTTGCAAGGAACAGTGGGATAATGACATCCACATTTTCAATGTCATCACTATCATGAAGAGGAAGGACGATGCTTTAAGGTTATCAAAAGGTTCTCTTTTTGGCTAGTTTTGTGTATATGATGTTAAGACAAAATCGTCTATAAGATTAATATGTCTAGACGCTCTCATATGTTTTGAAGTTTAACAAAACAACATTACAAAAATGAGAATATGAAGATGTCATCACTAAAATATCAGGATAACAATAACTTAAACGATAAGTTTAAAATCTCTAAATACCTAGTGACATAATAAAGTTTTAGAAAAACACTTAGGCATAAACAAGACGTTATATTACACAATTCCCAAAGTCAAAGCATCTATGAGAATTATGCTAAAAACGAAAGTTATACTATTTCAAATGGTAATTAATCAAACTCTAAAAAGAATGTAAAAGTGTTGAGACAATGTTTTTGGTAAAAGTCCTTTTAAGAGTATGATAAGTTTCAACTTTACTTATATTTAGCACTTAGTTTAATCCCCTTTTATATGTTTATGTATTAAATTCTCATGAAAAGTTGTATAAAATATATATAGTTGTTCCTAGATCATTTTAATTTTTTTTTTTGTGTTTATTTCGTAGGAAAATAAGGATTAGAGAAGATTAAATAGTCCCTGTTTTGCACCATTCGCTCAACTAAAGGATTTTTCATCCCACCAAGGCCATTAGCCCAGTCAACTAAAGAAATTTACTCGCTCAACGAGAAAGTCAACGTGTGAACAGTGTTGGTCAACGCATGAACACTACCAAATGAAAAGTGAACAATGACTCACCCAACAAATATGCACTAAATGTTTTCTCAATAAATGAGTCGAGAACAAAGACAAATTCAGTTCTGGATCGTGGGAATGTTGCGAAGGCTCTCCAATTCGAGCTCAAATGCTTCTAGGGTGAAAGGCTACCGTTTTCCACCATCCTGATCTATCATTTTCACTCATTCTTGCTTCCTAGATGTCTATGTGTAGTTAAAACTCCATTTCATTGGGGTTGAAATTAAAGTTTTAAAACTCTTATAAACTTTTTTTTGTTTAATGCTTGATCTTTTGATGAATTATATTACCTAATAATAATGATGTGATTAAAATATTGTATTGAAAAATATTATGTTACAAATTTGAAATGTTCCAAAATCTGTATTTAAAAAGTAGATAAATGTAATCACAAATATAAAAAAAATGTGTCTATTTTTAAAAATCAAACAAAATGTGGATTGTTTAAAAGATTAAATATATTAAATAGTACCAATATTCTTTCCGGAACTTATTATGAATTCATCAGTTAAATATGATAGTTGATAAAATCATCCGGAGTAACTGAGATAACTATTTCTTTTAAAAAAAATAAAATCATCAGTATTGTTTTCTCCTCTGAAGCAGTTAGCAAGCATACCAGATGAGCTGAACCAGTCCATGGACTGCGCCAATGCTGTTACTGACCTGCAACAATAAATCAATACACAATGGTAAAAACATTATTTCATTCAAAAAATTCAAAAGGAAAGTGACGAACTAATTACCATATATAACATAGATGTCGAAGGGATCGATAAGGGATGGATTAGAGCATATGTGATCCAGCACACACCATTAAAGAAGTTCGCCAGATAGAGCCAGAATAGTATGTATTTCACGCTCTTCGTTTTGATAAACTTAGCCTGATCATATTATATATATACATATATATGAATCAAAACGAAAAGTGTGAAATACATGCCATTCTGGGCTCTGTATAAATATGCGTATAGAGAGAGTAAGATTGATTACGCTGGTGAGAAGAACAAGTCGAAGGAGATGACATTTCCTGCAGAAAAAGGAACCCTTATAAACCACAAAGTTTTTCATGCATAAAAAACTATGCAGAATTGGCAAGCATTGATGGAGAGCAAAAGAAGCGAAATGCGATCGATCCATGATGCAAATCAGAAGTTGAATAGGGAAAAAAGTCGATTAAGAAGATATGCTTGTGCGAAATTCGGAGTTGCAGCTTGGAAAAGAGAAGAGAACGAACCTACGATGCCGATGATTTTGCGAGCTACTGAAGCGCTCACCATTTTAGAAAGCAACGCAGAAAACACAGAGAATTGAAGGGAACAACGTCAGAACACAATGCGTTTTATGCGTTTTGTGTGAGCTTTGCGTAGGTGATGTGTGAGTTTTGTGTGGTTTGACACGGAAAGGAAGAAGAGTTTTTATTTTGGAAAATATTTGTTTAATAATAGTTTTTTATAATATTTTTATAAGTTGTGATCCGTTCATTTTAAATACTTTCTTTAAAAATAAATTCAAACGAATTAATAGAATAATTATACGTTATAAAAAGTTATTACGAAAAAGTTATTAAAATATCAAAATTTTATAGAGTTTTGCTGGATGGAGTTTTAAAAAATAATTAATTCAAGTTTTATTATTAAAATATTTTATTATACATAATTAATTTTAGTTGTATTGTTAACCATAATAATTATATCTTTCCATCAACTCTATCAAACTTCTGTTTTTAACAGATACAATTTTTTTTTTTAAATTTTGACTGAAACAGTTTTGATACAATTTTTTTAATAGGTAACACACACATAATGTCGTTATTTTGAGAAACCAATTTAAGTATTTTTGTAAATTAAGTAAAAATATTTTTGAAATTATATTTTAATCCGTTATAGGTTGGAGGAAAGACGAATTTTACTTATTAATTTGATTTTACGGTTTTTGAGAACCTAAAAATTTGAGATTTAAAGGAGTGAATTAGTATATATTAGACTAATAGAATCAGATTTCTATTTCAGTGTAAAAATATATTTTAGACAAACTTGGTTCATTAGCCTATTTCCATTCTCTCTCTAAAAAAAACTCAGAACTCTGCCTTCTCTCTACCACATCTCTGCCTTCTCTCTTCAGTCTCTTTTTACTGAGCCAGTGGATTTTGGATTAGGTGACGTCCAAATGTCCGTAACGTAGAGGGTTTCGAAACTGACCGATTCATTTCGGGGTTCTAGGCTGGTAAGTCCCTACATTCAGTCTCTTCTTTGTTCTTGAACCTAGCACATGCAATATCTACCGGTTGCATGTAACTAGAAACGTACTTCTTCCTGTTTCTGTAAAACTCTAGCTCTAAGACTTGTTCTTAATCACTAAGTGGTGGTGTGTAGGGTGTTGTCTAGGTTTCTCACAACTCGATGTGGTACTGTTAGGGCATTCCTGTGAATTGTGTTGTTCAACTCTAAGGTAAGGGGAGCTAGAAATACATCTTTGCATTGTTTGTATGAGGCATATGTATGATATATTCTGACTTGGAATGCTGTTTGGAGTGGTATTTCACTTGCTTGGGTATGACGCGTTATATGAACTTAATTGTATAATCTGTGATGCTGGAATTAATGCCTGTGTAGTTGTTTGCATGAAGTGGATATCTGAAATTGGGTATGTTTGATGTATGTATTCTGTTGAATGGGTGATCAAGTGGAAGGTAAGGTAAGTATGCACTGTTTTGAATAAATTGGTAGTGGTTTAGGTCATTTTGAGAGGAAGTGAGGTAATGATTTTGGGCATTTGAGGTCTAGAGTGTTTTTGGGCTGTTGGGGGATACTTAACTAGTGTATTGTCACTTGTTTGAGTCACCAAAGTGGTCCAAATAGGTGCAAAGTATCATAATTGGGTTGGGGTTCCTCAAGTTGTGGAAATTGATGTTGAGGAGTAAAAGTTGAGTAGTAATCCCTTTAGAAATGTAGTAGGAATGTTTAGGATCAATTACACCAGTTTAATTAAATATAAAACTCGAATTAGGGGTGTTAGAAGTTAGTAAAAATGGTTAGAAATAGTCATGTTGGGTTCTGGTAGCAATTATGCAGAATTATGCAGAACGCTGTAGTTAACTGTTCGGTCTTAGTAGGTGGTATTGGTAGCGTTCGGTCTTAGTGGGTGGTATTGGTAGTGTTTCGGTCTTAGTGGGTGGTATTGGTAGCGTTCGGTCTTAGTGAGTGGTATTGGTAGCGTTCGGTCTTAGTGGGTGGTATTGGTAGCGTTCGGTCTTAGTGAGTGCTTTTGGTAACGTTCGGTCTTAGTGGGTGGTATTGGTAGCGTTCGGTCTTAGTGGTGGTCTTGATAGCGTTCGGTCTCTCTTAATGGTCGACCCTAAATAGTGTTCGGCCAAGGTTCTAAGTGTTTGGCCAAGGCTCTAGATGTTCGGCCAAGGCTATAGGTGTTCGGCCAAGGCCCTAAGCGTTCGGCCAAGGCTCTAGACGTTCGGTCAAGGTTTTAGTGTTCGGCCAAGGCCTTAAGCGTTGGTCCGAGACTCTAAGTGTTCGACCAAGGTTCTAAGCGTTCGGCCAAGGTTCTAAGTGTTCGGCCAAGGTTCTAAGTGTTCGGCCAAGGCTCTAGGTGTTCGGCCAAAACTCACAGCGTTCGGTTCAAGCTCATTTGCTCTTGTTTTGGTTTGAATTAAGTGTGCAAAATTATTGAAATGCATAGTATGATCGTGGTAATGTTATTATATTGAAAGTATGTGAATGTATGAAACATGTTTGGTGGTTGAATGTAACAAGTATGGTGGATGGACGTAATTCCATGATCTTCAAGGAGAAGATTCATGGTGGTGCCTTAGTGTTTAGAATGATCTGCAGGGAAGCTCAATCTTGGGGGTTTTCCTGACGCTCCAATGGTCTTTCATTCTCAAGTAGAGAGGATTGAACCATGTGGTGAGGAGTAGCAGGAGGTCTTAGTCTTGGGGGCTCCCAGTATGCCTCAAGGCCCGGAACAGGCTAACCTCGTGAGTGTGGTAGGGTGGGAAACCCAAGTTTCATAAGCCACCACGAGTGCATAACCCGCCATAGTTCAACAATCATTCTAAGTCCGGACGAGTCAAGTGTAAAGTGTAATAAGTGGTGTTGTATGGTTCATTAACTTTGAATTAAACTTGCATGTTGTGTGTGATTGTTATAACATGATTTTTATATCTAGTCCACCCTTGCTTGTTTGTGTTTGTGTTATGTTGGTGTGTTTTCTTTTGCGATGATCATCCACTTGGATGGGAGCAGATGTCGAGGAGGTGCCCCTGGAGCAGGCTTTGGAGGAAGGCGATGCTGCTGCTTAGTCTCCTTAGGGTTCTCTTAGTATTTCTCGTATTTTGAATTACTATTCAGTTGTTAAGGATCTCCCTGTGAATCCTATCCTTTTGAAATACTTTATTCGCGTTCAAGTTTTAAATTACGACTCATTTCGAGATGACTGTAAACTTAACAACTGTATTTACAGTCTTCTTTTAACTGTTCTATTATATTAAAATGTGGATTACTAGATTATATAGTTCTATAATTTGGACGTTATAAGGTTAATTTAGGTTTAATTTTTATATTTTAATATAATATTAAAGTTATTCAAAATTTCTAATGAGATATTTGAATCTATTCTATTACTTGAATTCTTTATTCTCTTTGAGAAAATGTGCTAAAATGGTGAAAAGATGCGTTAAAATCTCACATTTAAAAGTAAGATTAGTTTATATAAGTCGAAACAAATTTTATCTTATTAAATCTGTTGATTTTCTTATTATAGATCAATTAAAATAAAAGAAAGAAAAAATTATAGTGGATGAAGAGTTTCTAAAATTTATTTAATTGAAAACACGTTTTTAAAAGTGTAATAACGTTTAGAAAATTATATTATCCATCTAATTGTATGTAATAATTCATGCAAGTATAAGAACAAATATCATTATAATTAAAAAAGTTTGAGAGTTTTTAACGTCTCATTTTAATTATTTAAACATTATTAAGGAAACATTACACATTCAATCAAATATAATAGTTAATCATATAGAAAGTATATAAAAATGCGTTGTCAAAACATAATTATAACATATTCATATATATATATATATATAATTCTAATAAAAACTATTTACTTGTTTACAAAAAAGTTTCTCGATTACAATCCAACAGAGAACATTATTATACTAAATAACAAAGTATCTGTGTAATCATCTCCTAGAGTTTGGTCCATAAAAATCTCATCTCACTATGTTAACATCTATCAAATGATTATTTCAAATCATACAAAAAAGCAAAAACAAACATTAATGCAATGATAGCAAACTAATATTATAAAAGAATCAAATCATGCAATTATAAAACATCATATAACAATTAATTTTCAAACCAAATCAAACTTAGACTTGATCAATCTAAATACATATATTGATGTCAGATTATGGCAAGTTGTATACTTGAAGTGGTGGAACAACTACCTTCCCCAAGCTATTACACAAGATTAGTTCATTAACAGCCTATGGACAAAGAACATCAGACCATAGACTAGGATCTCGAGCTACTCCTCACCACATAATTCTCTTCTCTACCTGAGATGGAGTGATTATTGGAGTGTCAGGATAACTTCCAAGGCTAAGTCCCTACATTAATACATTACTCTACTTGAAACAACCATCAAGAATTTCACCTTGGAAACTCTTTTTAAACCATACTTCAATACATACATAACTTCATCCATAAACCATTATAATATTCAATATATATTATCAAACAAACATTAAAGTATCAATATATCTTCTATCCATAATAAATAAAACAAAAGAAAGTGAAAACCTAAACTATTGACAGGGTGCCCAACGCTAGAAAGTGCACTTTGCTCATTTGTTAAAAAATAAGATGCTTAGATCAACTCAACCACTTAAAAACACATAATCAATTCTACACATTATAAACTAGAAAATTGCAAACTAAGGATCTAAACAAATCACAATTTACTCAAAAACAGACCATAAACCTTCATTTTCATCACAAACATTCTCCTTTTTATTCTCACTTGTTAAAACCCCTAAAATGGACCAAAACAACATAAAACTCAACCTACAATTCTACCTATTTATCACTTCCCAAATCAACATCAGATATTTGGTTAACTAAGGTCTTAAACAAGTTTAAATTGACCTTAAAACTAAACATCAGTTATCACTCCAAAGATGTTTCCCTAAAAACTTACATACCAAAATCCCAATCTAGACTTAAAAATGGCCCTCACAACAATTTCTTTTTACCACCTTCTATCCTACATCTGTTTTGCACTTAATTATGCCCAAACATAGCAGCATCAAACGTTCAAATCGATATCACTTCTCAAACACACAATATACATCAAGATATAAGTATCACTCAACAATCATCTCAATTATAGCATATCCAACTAAACATGATTTCTCATAACATCTCAAACACAAACTCGCACATCTTAACACAAAATTATAGAAAATATTAGCTTCCCTTACTTGGTTGGAAAGCTCAAACAACTCTAGAAAGTAAACTGCCTTTGCCTTAACTCAAATAACTATATTTGTGCCCACAGACCGTAGAATTTTGATCAAGGTAGACCATTAGGACCAATGATCAACAAGGAACACGCAAAAACTATAGGAATATGCATTCAACAGATAATCTTTCCCCATGCATCAAGGAAACTTAGCTTGAGAAAAATAGTAGAAACTAACTTACTCTTTCTAGAAGATTGATGGGATGAAGTTGAAGATATCACTGTTGTGATCACCAAAGTACTTCCTGATAGTCAAAGAGATGACTCAAGGGTTAGAAATCTTAAAGAAAAGGGAGAGGAAGTCTAGAGAAAGAGTTATAGAGAGATTGTACGTGTTTTAGATAATGAGAAGTGTTTATAAATTTCTACTTATATTATCGAATTTTTAACATAAAAAAATCAATCTCATTATTTTAAAACACTTATCAACTCTAATACTCTAATTTTTTAAGCTATTACATAAATTATCTCAAATATTAGATATATAAGTTATTTAATAAAGAAGTTGATGGATTTATGAATGTGATGATATGATCTTGTCGAAGAAAGAGATAAGTCAAGAATCAGAGTTATAATCTTAGAATTGAGAAAATCTTCTCTCAACGAATGCAAATACATATAATATGACTTAAAAATGTTTATATTAGTGATTGGTACCTCTATATATAAGTACATAAGTTTAAGAAACCTAGAAACCCTAAAATAAAACTCAAAGCCCAAAACACATAAAAATAACAGAGAATGAAAATTACCGAGGTAGACTCTCACCTAGCAAGGCTCGTTCACCCAGTAAACACAAATTGACTTGTCCAATAAATTTAACATTCTGTAAAATTAAAATAAAATATTATAATTTATTTAATTTCCTAAATTATTATTCAATTGTGCCCATGATCTTCATGTTTTTTAAATTTCTTCATGCATAAAACATTATAAGATTTAAGGAGATGTGTTTTGATCTTTAACCTTGTTATAGATCCTTTGAATTGCAAACGTTCTTCTTTAAGTTCTTCTCATATATGGTTAGGAGATAGTGTTTTATCATACCTCCTATTTAAAGAGAATTTGTCCTTATATTCGTATCACTTGAAGATTCCTTATCAGTCTCCCATGTTTTGAGAGAATATGACTCGAATTCTAGAAGATCATAAGCAAAAACACAAACATAAATTAAAGACACAAATCTAAAATAATAAAAAATAGAAATTATACTAAAGTGATATTTGGATCCTTGAAAGAGGGCAATCTTTTATTATCAAAGGTTTGGGGGTCTACCTCAAGGGCCACATATCCACCTACAAACACTAGCAAAAACAGCGTATAACGTCACGCGTTCAATGTCCAACCACTGAATAATCAACGTTAAAAATGATTGGTGACATTTTTGTAAATAAATGCAATTATTACACATCGTTTAGAATGGTAATTCGACGTCAATTTGTTATATTGGGTAAATTTTTCCAAAATTTTTGGCGCAAAGGTGAACATATATTTACGTATGACGTCAAATTGCTTAGGAATTGGACGTTAAAAGGGTATAAAACGTCGAATGTCCAACGTTAGACGTTAAAAGGTTAGTGAATTCAATCAAAATTTGAGCGGGAGATTGAAAATTCAATCACTTTATCTTAGCGCGCGATACTCTCTTCTCTGCTCAAACTTTTCTGAAACGAAGTTTGACGACCATCACATGTAATCTTTCTTTCATTTGTTACAAATGTATGTTAATGAACTGCTTTAGGTATGATTTTTGTTTGTTTTGGCCGATTCTTTTCGTATTCTTATCCTTCATAGGCGCATTTTTGCTTTCTCTGGTGGCAATACTTTATTTCGACGAATTCACTTTTGAAGGTTAGTTTTTGTTTTCGTTTTGGATAACTTATTTGTTGAACTTGTTTGTTATTTTTATTTGGTTGAACATGTTTGTTTTTGTTGTTTGATTAAGCTTGTTTGTTGTTTGTTACTGTTTGTTGTTGATATTATACTACACATTCATAGTTCATGCTTTATAAAATATCAAAAACTGAAATTTGTTGTTTTCCTGCTTTTCAGGTCTCGCAGAGTTTAAAAAAGGATCACAATTAATTAAAAAAACAAAAAAAAATTAATTAACGTCAAATATTGACAAAATTCGACGTTAATTTGATTTATGTCGAATTGTTTTATGTTCGACGTCAATTTAACTTCTCCCGATATGACGTTGATCTTGAATTCGACATGAAAGACCGAAAAACAACGATGTTATATGATATTTTTGTATTAATGAAAAATCATCAAGTAATTTTAAATTAAAGACGCAATGCTCAAAGAAAATCAAAAGAATATTTCATCTTCTATATATCATTCTATCTTCCTTCCACAATTTATTTCATGGTTCCTTGATAAACATATATTCCCTACACAACAAAAAAAAAAAAGTAAATTTCCTCTATTCTTCTTTCACTTTATCATTTATATCATATTATCTCACCTTATGTACATAATTAACTTTTAAAAGTAGGTTTTTAAAGTAAATAAATTAGTTATTTAATGAATTTATAATTTAGTTCACAAATCTAAAATTACCGATAAAATATTTTAAAAGCTTTTAATCTATAAATTACAAAACCAGTTATTTTTTTGTCATATTTTATTTAATTTATAATTTATATATATATATATATATATATATATATATATTATTACATTATTTTTAATTTTTGTTGAGTTAACTTTTAAGATTTTAGATAATCAATTTTATTATATTGTAATATCTTAAAAATATTAATAATCAATTATTATATTATTATATCTTAAAGATATAATATAATATAATAATAAGTTATTATATAAAAATATATTCACTACAAATACCTTGAAGATTTTTTTTTCAAATATAACATGTATAAACTGAAAGTTTATCCATTAACAACTGCTATCAATTAGATTATAAATTCTTAATTGTCATATAAAATAGTTTTGCTAAAGATGGCCAATAGCCAAGTTAATTGATTTCGATTGTTTAATGAAGTATTTACACAATTGACATACAAAACTTGAAAATAAAATCCAAAGTAAATCTTAGCATTAAGCATGCATATGTATTATAAAAGCAACCATTCTATATGTCCACATATAAATCTCTTTGTTGCATTTGAAACTCAAGAGGCAGAAAGAAGTATAAGGTGAAGAAGGAGTAAACTGAAAATAAAAGAGAAAAAAAAAGTTATGAATCCATATTGATGTGTAATCACACAGCCACTGTTCCATTTATGTTGGAGAGCTGAACCCCAGCTGGTTTCAAATCATGATCACCATCGTCATCTTTTTCACTCTTGCAGGAACAGTAACATGCATATAACAGGAGCTGAACTAGTCCGGAGATTGCTCCAATACCGTTGCTGATCTGAAATAATATACAAAGGTAAGGGTAAAAATCAAAACAACATTCATAATAATTCCCAATAATTGTTTACATTTGAATGTCATAAAAGTGGACATGTTAGATAATATTCTTAACAATTTATTAAAAAAATTATGAAATAATAAAACCAACTATTGTGTAATAAGAAAGGAGTGTATCAGGGAAGAATGAAAATAATAATAATAACAATAATAAATGGGTTGGGGGTAAAAATGTTTATAACAATGTAAAAAAAAAGTAAAATATTTGTTCTTATTTTTAAGCTTCTAATTGAAAGTGGTGTTTATTTCTTTTATAAATATCGATTCATAATGTTTCTTGCATTAATTAATAATAGTGGAAGAGTACATTTTCAAATATTTAAAACAAAAGAAATAATATTTTAATACTAAAAATAGTTATGAGAAAAATATAAATTTTGGACAAATTTATTTTTATTGACTAAATGAACTATTCTGTCTTCAATACGAATCAATCCAACTTTTTTTTTTATCGTAATCTGTTTAGATCACCTGGTCATTAAATTAATTTAAATCCTAAACCCTTTAAATAGATTGCTTCTGTAGTCAGATTTTTTCTGTTCACATGTCATGGTTTAAATATTTTCTAACCAATTTTTGTCCGTACCCAAGTCATAATAATTTTGATTCCTTTAACTACTTGTTTAAGACCCTGAATTCATTCTCACTCAAACCTACCCATTTGTGATGATTCACCAGAAATAGAAATAATAAGAGGACAACAAGGTGAGAAGTGAAGTTTCTATTTACCAGCACATAAAGGTCAAAGGGGTGGATGAGAGCATATGTTGTCCAACACAGACCATTAAGGAAGTTAGCCACAGAAAGCCAAAATGGCATGTATTTCACACTCTTAGTTTTTATAACCTTTGCCTGTTCATCATGCATACAAAGACTATGGTGTGAAAAATGTTATACATTAACTATTATGTATTATGTGCTAAAAACTTATTAAATATAGAAAACTTACCATAACTGTAAGAGGAGAGACATACATCATAACATTGAAGATATCAGACAGAATACCAACCACTAATGACCTTTTCTTTGTGCCATGCAGTGCCAGCATTGTTACAAGAGCAACCGCAGCAAAGAAAATAAGCTCGATGAGAAGGAAAATCAGTACCTTCTTCTGAAGTTAGGGAAGAGACAATTAGAGACAGTTAGTGTTAATGAAAATATTTAATTTTAAGGGTAATGAAATATAGCAGAACATTTGAAAAGAACAAAAGTTTCTTTGATCTTGGGCATCTCTTTAAAACCACAATATTGATTTGGCAGGTATGAGTGTTTTAGAGTTAGTTCTACAATATACAACCGATAAAAATCATTCACTCACTAACAATTAACCAACCAAATTGATTTTAATCCAACTTAATTAACCCAACTTTTGCATACATAATATATATTTAAGTTCCAATGAGTGGTTACCCCAATATTTGCTCGTGAGAGGACTATTTGAAAACCACAATAAAATGATTGATACATTTGTTTAAAGATGAGTACAAAAGAGTCAAAAAGAGACCTAAATATAGGAGATTCTAGTCATTATAGGAAGAGAAAAGGGTATTAAAGTGGGACCATGTTATATAATGAAAATGTTGAAATGAATGAGTATAATGAGAGGGAAAAGATATGCACCCGTCCTTTGTTGGTGGCATAGATATAATATATGGTAAGATAGAAAAATTCGAACACAAGCCCAACACTATTGATGGTGAGAACTAAAATGCTGTTTGGATGCACAAAAGGCATTCCATAGAACACCCAAAAAGCACAATTCAGAACCGTTGCTAAGTAAGGATCAGGCTTGAACTCTTCCACGCTCTTCTTCTTCACTATTCCATAGAAAGTTGGTCTGCACTCCATTCAAAACCAATCAAAATTTCTAATAACTCTAATTCTGATTAGATGATAATGCAAAATTTTATCAACTCCTCTGTTAACGTATAAATTAATTATTTCGAAAAAGCAACCTAAATTAGACTAATTACTGAAAACGACATGTAACAAATGAAGAAGAAAAAAACAAAACAGAGCAAGGAAGAAGAACAAGTGTTTACGTACGCAGGTGAGAAGAACAGGCCAAAGGAGATGACATTGCCTGCACAGAAGATTACGCTAAACCGATTAAAATTTGCTTTTCGTCATTATTATTTTTCCGTAATTTATTCTTCAAGCATTATTAACTACATTTACGAAGAGATTAGTTAAAATTAATTATGAGCAGTAGTTCCAATTAATAACATGATTATATTCCAAATTGTTTGACTAAAAAGATTACAGTGAAAGCAACACAAAAAATTGATGTTAAGATTGAAAGATTGAGAAATGAGAAAGAAAAACCTATTATGCCGACGACGTTACGAGCAATTGCAGGGTTCACCATTCTCAAGTTTTTTTTCTTTTCTGCAGAAAGAATTAATAATGCAACAGAAAATCACAGAATGGAAGAGAGAGTGAGAAAGAGAAAGAGAAAAGGAGAATGCATGAGGTTGGGAACCGGTACCAGCCAGAGACAGCTACATATACTTACCTACTGGAAGCTTCTTTTTATATTTCTGGAATAATGTATATTAAAAGAAAAAAAAATCCATGAAATTGAGATATGATTTGGAAAAAGATATTTTTTTTCCCAAATTTTTTAGCAAAATAAATTAATTTTTTATTGGTTCATTGTTTATTTATTATTATTCCAATTTTAAATTAAATAAAAAAATAACATAGGTTAAAATGTTATTGTTATGATTTTTTAACATAAACTAATTATGATTTAAAGCTATTTTTAGGTGCTAATGACACATTAAGAAGAGGGAAAGAGATAAAGGATTATTCATATCTATTTTGATGGGTGTTCTTCTTTCATCTTCATTAATGAAATTAGTGCATAGTGATAAACATGTTATCCAAAATTAATGATGCATTAAATGAATTCTTTTAAATAATTAATTACATTTGAAAATGAGAGTAATATATATGCCTGTAAAATGTTTTTCTTTATTTCTCATTTATTTTTTCAACATTTGAAATTAATAAATGCACTGATTTTAAAGAAATATTTAGTCAAGTCTTCTGTTTTCTTTACTGGATTGTTTTTTTTTATGATGAAGTGTTGAATTTCAATGACATATTTATGTAAATATTAATTAGATGAGAAAGCAAATTAATGTTTTAATTATTTATAAAAATGTGTATTATAAGGTCTTGTTATAGAAAGATGTAATAAAAAATTCTAAAATATATAACAGAAAAATGTGAAATATTTTGTAAATAGATTTCTTTTTAACTTTGTGGAAATAATATAACATAATTACTATTCAGTTGTTTCTTGCAATCTATAAATAGGATAATTCAATAGTTTATTTTTACACAACTTTTGTTTTTCTATCATCATTTCTTTTTTAGTTTTCTCTAAGATAATCACACTCGTTTGTAGATCTACGAGAACTTGATGAAGAAACAAGGAATTCTAATCAATAATTTAATCTATCAATAATATAATTAATTAATTAAGAGTGTCTATTAGTTTTTAAATTTAAACATAGTAATTATATTTTAATTTTATATTTATATATTAAATCTCATACTAAGTGAGATTCTCTTCGTACACTCAATACATATTGCTACCGTGAACTATGTATGATAGCAAAGATTTACAGAATGATTACATTTTTTCTTTTAATACGAATGAGAAAACCTTAAAGAAAAGATAGAATGAAACATATAGATAATAATACACGTGTCAACTAATAAACATGAATAATAATACGTTGACTTCTTTTAAATTTTCAAACATTTAAAAATATAAACAATTAAATAAAATTAAAATATTTACTAAAACGTAAATATTATTAAGAATGTTTGTTATGCAATATCTTTGAAAGAACGTGACTGTGTTTTGATTTAATATTAAATGTTAAAAAAGTATTTGAAAATTGTCAACTGATATATTTTTCTTGAATTGGTTTTATATATAACTGGGGAAGTTATCACATTTACGATAATATAAAATAATGAACAAAATTAAAATTTAATTATTAAGGATTACACATTATAGAAAAATGTTAATGGAAATAACAATATCATGCGAAGACTAGATCAAAAGTAAAAGTCATGCACAAAGGATGATTACTAAACTTAATATCTGTTATTAATTGTTATAGATTAAATATATATTAAAAATTAATAAAAGTATATTTATTTTCTTGACTTGCTTTTATGAATTTCTAACAAATAATAGCAAACATGTTCTACCCCTTCCACCATTACAGTCAAACTTCTACTTTATTTATTAAGAATCAAAAAATTAGGTAACAATAATTTATAATAATCTATGGGTAATACTGCCATAATACATAAGATAAAATAATCATAAAAAAGTTTATATTTTTTAGAAAAGAATAAAATAAAAAATAAAAGAAAATAATTTCAAATAAGTATAAAAAATATAAGTGTGTCAAAAAATATTTTTCTTAATTTATTTGAGTGTATATTAAGTATGTAAACATCTGAATAGTGAAATGTGAGATAAAAAGAAATTCTTCCTCTAAAGTAGAATTCGGTGGGTTTTAATTTTATTTTTTATTTTATTTTCTATTTTTTATAAAGACGAAGTTATTCTCGTTATAGATAAGAACAATCTAGTTTGGTTTCATCTTTATCTTTCCATGACAATTTGTTTGCGTTGAATATGGCTCTTACACGTTACATAAAATATTTTCTTTTTCAAAAAGAAAACATTGGAAAATGTGTTAAAATTTTCTCTTAAATATTAAAATACATTTTTTTAGGTTAAAGTCGTGAAAAAAAAAGTGAGCTGATATACAATACATAAAATATTTTCATTTTACAAAAAGAAAACATAGAAAAATGTGTTAATATTTTCTGTTAAATATTAAAATATATTTTCTTAAGTTGAAGTCGTGAAAAAAAAAGTGAACTGAAATAGATGATTTAGGAAGTGGTAACTCATTGACTAATTATATTGACTTGATGGGCGGAAAGTAACTTTGTCTCTTACAAGTTTTCCAGGATCAAATAGGGAAAATATATATTTTTATATTATTTTTAAAAATAAATAAAAATATAAAGTTAAATAGGTGATGATAACTAGCAGTCTAAACTGCCATGTTTGGTTTGAGGGATCCAGTCGATCTAATCCTTTAAAGTAATCATTTCTAAAACTATTATGACATAATATAATTTCTTGATGTAAGCTTTTTTAAAACATTATCATAAAATTATTTTTCTTTGCATGCTTTAATTAATCTCAATTTTCTATCTTTTCTCTTATTTTATATTTAAAAGAATTTAATTACAACTAATATAACATATCTTAAGTTCATTATGGTAATATAAATTAAATATATATGCATTTCAATATATATATATAAAAGTTGTCATAGGTTTTGACTTTTGAATGATGCTAGACCTTTTCAAAGGTTTACATCTTTCGTCTTCACAGAAAAATGTAAAAGTTATGAAATGTAAAAGTTAGTTAATTATTACAACTAAGATATTGCATTTTTCCTATTTTGTCATTAAAAATATCAATAAATTAAGAGAAGAAAGTGTGCATATTCAATTTCTAAGTTAATTTCTAAGATAGGAAAGACTTATAAATATACTAGAATTCTATAGAATTGATTAAAAACATTTTTAAATATGATTTTTAAAATAATTACCATAACAAGAAAAAAAACATTACCATGTATAAGAAATAAAAAAATTTCAATTATACAAAACTATTTATATTATGGATAAATTCTAATTAAGTTCTATATGTATAGATAAAATGAAATACGAACCATGAAAAGTGTCATATGAGAAAATTTAAGCTAAAAGGAGAATTTAAATATTTTATTATTGAAATTTATAATATATATATATATATATATATATATATATATATATATAGTGATATAGTATAAATATTGAATTACTTTAAGAATTATAAAATTTCAAAGTTCCATCAATATCCTAATAATAATAATATTTGAACGAACGGCATCATGATAAAAAAATTGACTAGGATTTATGATAATTGGACAATATTAATAAAATATTTAAGTCTCATGCGGTTTTCAAAAGTTATCCTATTAATAATTTTGGTTGCCTAACTATTAAGTAAATCATTAAATGAAAAAGAAAGTGTTGGTTTGTGGTGTTTATATTCAAAACGTAATATTTTAGAAGTTATTTATTTATTTATATAGATAATGTTGAGTTGATATATATTCAAAATGAATATTATTAGTTCGAATTATTGGGATGGCGAATTATTATACATATTAGTTTATTTTTGTTTTTGTAAATCTTATTTGTTTGATTTAATAGTGTTTTATAATACAAATATATGATATCACACTATATAAAAAATATCATGATAGACTATGTATCATTGTACGTGGGATTGTTTCATATATCTATATCATATGTTCTTTTATTTATCTTAAATATAATACATTTGATATATATTTCTAAATATTCGTAAATGACGTCGAGGTGCGTCAGCAACGAAAGTGATGGTTACATGTGGTTAAGTTTTTTCATATATTTTATAGATTGACGATTTACACAAAAATAAATAATAGATTGTTGAGTATATTAAAATTTTGTGAGTTCTTATTTTAAAAATCTCACGAGATATATTCGCACCTCTTATTAATTTAAAAAAATTATAAACGAGTTAAATAAAATGGATTTGAAAGATAACAACCATATAGTTTATCTATTAGTGAAAATATGTAATTTGTAGAGTGATTATTTTTCTAAACACACATTCTAAATTATTCTAAAGTATTAAATTTCATTACTCAAAGTAGAAAAGTGGAATCTTAAATTATATTAGTTACATTAAATGAAGATGGCCCAAAAATAGCATCTTTGAGTCACGTGACTCTCGTTTTAGAAGCCACCTATTTCAACTTTCTTTTTTTCTTAAAGAGTTATTTTTATTTTGGAAAAAATCACTCTCAAACTTTATTATAATTTTTACTCTTAAACGATATTTAAATATTTAATTTCAGACAATATATTCTTATTTTTAATTTAAAAATTATTATAGCAATCTTTTAAAATAATATTTTTAACAATTTCAACTATAAAAAAATTATTTTTTATAAAATTTCTAAAACATAAAATAATTTCTGTATCATAATTTTATTTAACTTACATGCACAAGTTGATTTAACTTATAGAAGAAATTCAATACGTTTTACATTTTTATTTTATTATCTTATTAGTAGAGATAAAACTAGACTATTTTATACAACCCAATAACCATCTACACCAAATTTTCAAACAAACAAAAAAACACATCGTAAAGCTTTTAACAAAGCTTATACAGTTAAAAAAAGATAAGAATTTATATTTAAAAGTTATACATAATGCGTCGACATATTTAAACAAATATCTGATATTAGTATATAATTATTATATTAAATTTGTTATTCTATATCAAAATATATATTTATTTGTATTTTTAAATATTAAATATGTTGGCTTACGTAAATTTTCACATACATAATTTCATTGAAAAATAAATTCGTAACTTATTTAGGAGAAGTTTTATACTTATTGTAAATCATGTTTTTAAACATGTTATCACAAACATGTAAAATCATACTTAAATTTTTTTATATATATAAACTTGATTTTTATAAAAAATATTATATAATTTATGTTTCTTCTATCTTGGTATAGAATTACCACAAAATAAATATTCAAACAAACTTGTAAAATACAATATTATTTGTTAATTATGAGATATGTACAAAGAATTATACGTAGACAAAGATTATTAAGTTTCCCTTTTAGAGAAAGTGACTCATGGTCAACATTTTCAACGAGACAAAGGTCTTCAGAATTATGCTCAAGTGGAAAACAATACATGGCTATGAGGAACAAAAACTATATTTCCTCCTAAAAACACTCTTAAAATAAAAGTAATATATATATATAATTTATGGTAGGTAAAAATTTCATTTCTCAGCAATGAAAGATTCTTCGGTTACTGTATCATCTTCATGGCCAAGATTCTTTGTCTCCATTGACAGAAAAGACAAGCAGAAAATAGCAGCAATGTAAAGTGTAAATGTAAGCACACACTAAAATAAGAGAGAAGAAGGAGAAGAAAATGGAACACACCTTTTCTGGAGTGTTGTTTCTCTCTGCTATAAAATTCTGTACTGAGCTGAGAAATGTTTGAAAGAGGGTGATGTTCATACAAAAACATTCCAAATGTATTTATAAGGAAATGAAGAAGTGCATAAATAAATGAAATGAAATGAAATGAAATGTGGCTAGCTAGAACAGTTACCTGCGGAAAAGTAATTCACCAATGAAATGAGGTAAAATTAATGGAGCAAGAGTTAGTCTCTCAGCTTCTGATTACTACAAAGACGTGGCCATTGTAATCAAAGTGGAATAATGCAATGATATTGCTTGCACAGAACAAAAATGGTTTTATTATTCAAATTTTTGTAGCTTAGGATGCTGCTAGCTACTCATCATTGGGATAAGATGAGAGCATTTGAACCTTGGAAGGCTGGTTTTTAAGCTTTGTTTGTTTTCATATATTTAATCCATTATTAGTTTGGGAAACATTATTTACGGTTAGTTAGTCTAAATCATAATTAGATTATGCTCAAAATAATAATAATTAAATTTATGTGTTTTTATTATTGTATAGGATTTGTCAATGATTATCAATTTATGTTTGATAAGATAAAAAAAACAATAATAGCTACAAGTAAAAATAATGTAAAATATACGAAGTCGATGATAATACTTACAAGTATTTTTAATCAAGTTTTTATTATTTATTTTTGTATAGGATATTCAAATTTTTACTTTTTGAGTCTATATCATTTTTTTTTCTAATTGAATGAGATGATTGTTATTTTATTTTATCATTTTACTTATTTGTCTTTACATATTAAAAAAATATAAAGCTTTGTGATTAATATAAAACAATATTCAAACAATTAAAACTTTCATTTCACGTTAATTTAAGTAATGAAAAATGTAAAGTACAAATATTCGAATGAAAAATATAATAAATTATCAATATATAGAAGTCAAATTCTATCCCGACTATGCTATGAAAAGAACTGATTAGGGCAGCCTAATTCAGCCTAATTCATTAGAAAGAATTAAGAGTTAATTAATGAGCAATAGAGGACCCCATTTGAATAAAGAGAAAAAACAGTAATAGCCATACCAAAAGTTAGAGAAGCAAATAAGCATTTGCCAAATGAAACGAAAGAGAAGACACTAAATGAATGATTTTAACAAATGTTTGATGAAATTTTCGAGTGCCATAAACTGTAGGGTATGTGGTGTGGCAGAGTAATTATGCTGTATTTTGACTCTCTTTGTTGTTTTGGTAGTTGCTTTCATTGATCATAAAGCAATGTGTTAGTTTTCCATTTGCTACATCCTTATAATAATACTCACAAGAACATAAGGTGTACAAGAGATAGAACGTGAAGGACAAGGGTCATGCATGTGTCTAGATTCTAGAAGGTACATTACATGGTGGGGTGTATGGTGGAGTCGTGAAGCCATTGTTTCCATGGATTTGGAAATTTTGCATATAACAAGATGCACAGAACAAACAATGATTCAAAAGTTGGGTTCACTACTTGCCAATAAAAGGGTACATAGATAAAACCTAATCAATCACCTAACTTGGGCTCCATGAGTTTATGTATCAATTTATATGAATTTTACATGTATTATAAATCTTATTACATAGGTTATAAATAAAATAAATTTATAATATATAAGTATACAAATTTCATATTACAAGTTAATTTTCTAAAGTTGAATTAGGTTTTAAAATTTTTTTCTTAAAAAGGATATCAAGATCATCTCAAATTTTTTCTAGTAAGATTTGTGGTTTATGCACTAGAAAAAAATTATAAAATGATTACAATTTTCTTTTAGTAATATTTAATACAAAAGTGTAAATATATATATATATATATATATATATATATATATTTTATTGTATTTTTAAATCACAACCACAAAATGTAAGAGTAAACTATCATTAAATCATAATACATATAACATTATGATCATCAACTTAATTTAAACCATATCATACTCATAAATTTTTTTTTTGTAATTTACTAATTCTTCTTTATCATAGTTTAATAAATATTGTAGTGGCCATAAAATCTCCTTAACCCCAACCTTTCCGCAAACAAATCTATATATTACGTATTCACCGTCCTTAAAAATTTTAAATAATTATTTTTTATTGAAAGTATTTCTTACTATGAGAAGACACTCTTAAATACATGAGCACATAAATATGTATAAATGTGTCCATTCATATTCACAAAATCACAGACTCGATTCTTAATATTAGTTATGAAATATTTATTTCTGTACATATAGATCATCACACGTGAAAATCATAATCATAAGGGCAAGGGTAAGCTATTGATGTTAAATCATAATACACAACATTATCATCATCAACTTAATTTAAACAATTCATATCATCCTCATGTATAATAGTGTAGAGAAAAAAAACCTAATTAATCCTAAAAAATTTAACCTCAAATTCATATTACTGCTAACTTTTTTTATATGGAATATTATATTTCACAATAGGTTTCATTTTATTCATATATACATATTACTTTTATTTAGAATATTTTAAATTTCATTTCCTTTTTTCTCTCATTCAATTTGGCCAATACCCTTTTCAATATTCTTGTGTGTTTTAAGCTCTTTATATATACGTGCACTTCTATTTAAAAAATTTAATATTAACATTGTGTTGTATTTATTTTGTATGGGAATATGTCTACATTTTACTTTAGTAACTATTTGTGCATATTCATTTCTTTTTAATATAATATATAACTCAAAGGTTTAAATGTAGATTTTAATCATATAAAAACATTGATGTACTATACATCACTAATCAATTATTAAGTCAATTTTATAAATTAAAACAACTAAATTCATATTCAAATATTATTTTTTTTTAATTTTCTTGTACTTATTATTATTTATATTATTATTTTATTATTATTATTATTATTGGCATTATATTATTAGTAGTAGTATTAATATAATCCACTACTATTACTATTATTGATATTATTAATTTTATTTTCTATAATCCATTACTTTATCATAAAAAATCAATACTAAAATAATACAATCTATTTTTAATTAAATTGTTATAAAAGAAAAAATAAAATAACCATAATTCATTATTTATTTATTTTTATACTATCAAACTCTTTATTTAAATATTATATTTATAATTATATATAATTATAACATTTAAGTATAATTATATAAATAAATTATTTATTTAAATATAACACTAATCACATTAGTTTTTTTAATACAAATTATAAAATAAAAACGAAGAACGGGTCACAAACTAGTTGATATTAAAAAGTTCTCTTTGAAGTTTGAGTTCATTCGGTATTAGGTTTTAAATCTGGTCATGTGATCCATGAAAGAAAATTTCAATTTGGAATCTATCTCAAGGTGCATTGTATCTTGTTGTAGAACAAAAGTTCGGTTCTTTATGTTTTTCCAAAAGTTAGGATATAAAATATAGAAGTTCGGTTTAATTACAAGGATATATCAAACAGTTTTACACCATGATATAAAGTACAAAATATTGAATTATCATTGCTATTGCTATTATTATTATTATTATTATTTAATATTTATTATTATTATTATTATTAAAAGTAAATAAATGAAATTTAGTTATAACATATAAATACAACGGTTTAAATTGTTTTAAAAAAAATTAAATAGTTTTAGTGGAACGTGTACTTATGTTTTTTTGGATTAGATACAAATAATTATTATTGTTTCGGGTGTGGGGATGAGAACCTCAAGTCAAATACTTCTTCACACTTTTCTCTGAATTCATTCGAGTTGCCCTGAATGTTTTTAGTCAAATTTTTTCTTTAATGTCCAAGCTTTAAACTGTATGATGAGTACTTCTCAAAAACACTATAACACTCAAGTCAGTAATTAATCTAATCGAAAGTCACAATAAAATCTTAAATTCACAATAAATGCAATCACTTACCTTTGATCTATATTTATAAGTTTTGAGATGAGCTTATGATTAGCAAAACTAATCACGGCACATTGCCTACTAAGTAACATTTACCAATAATCTTGATTAGAGACGATGCTTAAAGGTACCTACAACTGGAGGTCGTTCGTCCCTTTGGTCTTGTTCGGTCGGTCCATCTCCACGACCATACAATCATACAGAATACAAGCCCCCAAGCCCTAGCCAGTATTTGTTAGCGTTGGGATTTGTTTTTGGGGTCGGTCGAAAGTGTGGACCATAAGCCTAAAGGTTTGCTTTCCACCCGACCGAGTTCCTTACCATCCCACCAGAATTTGAATTAAGGTTTTGGTAGGAAGATGTATGTTTTTGCATTGTGACACGTGCCTTGTGAGAGTGATAGAGTCACGTTATTTGGATCGTTGATCGTGGTTGAGATCAACGGTAGAGGAGTGCTAACATTTACGCCAAATTTTTCTTATAAATAGATATGAGATTGGTTGTCATTTTCACCAACTCTTTAAATTGTCCCAACCAGTTTTGTCACACCAACAATATCAACACATGTTACCCAACCATCTCTACCATGAACACATTTTAGTGAAGTATCACATTAGGGTCAAGTTCTTAACTTAAATCCAATTTATTAAATCTAGATATTGAAACTTTTAATGTTGATTCTTAACTTCTTTAATAAATATATTAACCTTTATTTCCTTAATAAATAAGGACATTATAATTTTTTTTCTTTCCCCATTTAATTGTAACAAAATGTTATCGAAGAAAGAAAAGAAAAGAAACATGACATGATTACTTTTTTCTACATCATGACTTTCAATTTATTTTTTTACACTTTCACATCATTTGTTACGTTTTTCATTTCTCTTGTTTCCAAATATATCATCATAATTCATCAATTTTGGGTGTGGAATATGATTGAAGAACCAAACGCCATTGACTAGAAACAATATTCTTTTGCACGTACAAGCTTAAGGATGTAACTTTTTCACTCATAACTTTATGAACAGTTAACAAAAGAAGAAACATGTGGTTTGAAATTCCCACTAGCAATGGCACATAATTCTCACAAACTTTAACTCTTCTTCACCACTGCTTTCACTTTCTATTTAGGGATGGATTGATCTGATTTTCAACGTCTGCCAAAATCTACATCGTTATAAAGTGACACTTGACAATAACGTAACAAATCACAATATGTGATTACAATCCATATTCAACAATGTAAATTTTCATTTCTTTTTTAATTTTCTATATATTTATTTATGTTTAGATTTGACGTAAATATAAATTGCTTAATTTGAACTAATATCTCGACGTAATATGATAAAAAAACTTTTGCTATGATAATAATATATACTTTAAAGTTTAATTTCCATATACTATATTTGAGTAAGCTATATTCAACAGTGGTTGTTATAAATACTAATCGATGTTAAAATAGATTTGGACCTGAGTTACTAAAGATTCGAAATGGATTGGATTAGAAAATTTGCAATTATTTAAGAAAATTTTCACTTTTTATAAATATAAGTTTAACTAAATCCGGTTCAGTCAATTAAACTCATTCAAGTTGGGCATAACCTATCAATATTAACACTTTGTTATTTTTTTACCATTTTTTATAATTATTTATTACTTTTAATTATATAAGTGAATATTTTAATTCTATAATTATAAAAAAATAAATTAAATTCATTCATTTTTACTGCACTACAATAAATATATAAAATCAATTATAAAAATAAAACATTCATAAATGAGTCAACATATATTAAGTGAGTGAACCCACTGACATCTTATCAATCAAACCGAATTACAAAATTACGTAATTATCTCGAATTCTATTTAATTTTTTAGCTTAATATATAGTAAGCAAACTTTTTATAAGTTAGGTTAGCTCAACGTTGTAAGAAATATAATATACAATTGAATAAGATGTTAGTATAAGTTATTTTAGACACTTTTATGTTTTATATTTTTTTTATGCTTTTATGTTTTATATAATAATTAAAAAAAGTATATTATACCATTTAAACTTGTTTGCATATTTTTATTAATTAACTATCATAAGTTTACAATTTGTATCACTTAGTTGTTTAGTATACTTAAGTAGCATTTTTTTAAAATTTCATATATATTTACCTTTACTACATGTGTTCAGCGTGAAATCTTTTCAATATTTTTTTCATTTTATTTTTATTTTCATGAGATACTAGCAGTTGTTATATTTTATTTTACTTAAAATTTATTGAAAATTAAAAATAAATTAGAAAAATTAATTGAATAGAATTAATGTGAGACCTGTCCACTTTTGTCATTTCCAATAAGTTTTGACAGCTCTATTTAGCATTAAGGGAGAGTGTAAATAGTAGTACCCTAATTACCACAAAGTTAGGAGCATTACTCTCTCCACCACCACAGTTTCAACCTGCACCTCTCCGAAGTTTTTCTTTATTCCAAAACTAACCTTAAGTAACTTTTTTTTTACTTTTATCTCATTTAACATAAAACCCTAATCCTATTCTCTCCCCTTTTTTCATTGAGCCGCAAGCATACCCTACACCCCCACACAAAACGTCTTTTTTCACTCTTTTCTTATTCTTCTCTTCCTCTTTTAATTTTCAGTCTCATTTTTTGTTTCCACCCTTCATTATTTCATTGTTTCCATTATGCCGTTACGTTGCGTCATTGCTTCCATGTTGCTTGGTTACTTCCATTTTATTTATTACTCATATGTGTTGTGCAATGGTATCTTATTGTTATATGTTCTGTGTATTGAAGAAAATTGGAAAGGTCAAAACGGATATGGGAGATCTGTTTGGTCTTCACATATATTGACATTCATTGAAGGTCAAACAGATCTCCCATTTTCGTTTTGACCGTCACAATTTTTTTTTTAATTTAAATTTTTGGTTTATTAATTATTTATTTTTCTAGGTTAATTTATTTGTAGCTGATTTAATATTTAATTTATATTTATTTATACATAATAAAATTTGTTCGTTTAAAAAAATGGTTTAAAACTTTAACGAAAATGAGAGATCGTCTTCAACGGATGTCCGGATATGGATTTAATCATTTTTTAAGTTTGATAGATACACTAAAGAACAATTGGGGAATATGGTGGTGGAAGAAGAAGTTGGGGGTGGTGTAGGGAGGAACTCTCCAAAGTTAGTAGCTTTTTTGGGTCAGTGGACTGGGCTTTGAACGTTATCTTTTGACACATTAGGCCCATTGTATTCACACACTCTTGTTTGTTATTTACACACTCTTGTTTGTTATTTACACTTACACTTTTATATGTTTTTTTAGTTACGTATCTTATAAAAATCTTGAAATGACAACGAAAACAATTTTATTGTGTATTTGGGGAAATTTTTTCAAAATAAACCATACAAACATGCATCTTGAGCAGTTTGAGACACAATAAAAGGTTATTTTTATCAAATATTTTGTCAAAAGACCCAATGAGTACTTGGTGGATACTATTACCTTTGTTCTCCACTGCATAAGAAGAAGAAGAAGAGAGAAAGCCCATTTAAGAAAAAAGCAAAAGTATTCTTTTGAAATACATTTTATGTGTTTGGGAAATTTTATTTTGAAAAACTCATTCTAAAAGATATTATATATGTTCTAAGAAAACCCGTTTCGCAAATTTTTTTCTAAAATACATTTTATGTGTTTTGAAATTTTTGTTCTGAAAATTTTATTCTAATAGTTTTGTTCCAGAAATTCCAGAAAGCTTGTCCTGAAGTATTCCAAAACAGATAACCTAGAAGTCACTTTAAGGGAGGATAAAATATCATTTTGAAACTTACGGGGCTGGGTCAAGAAATTTTGGGTTGCAGAAAGAGAAGGCCTCAGTAAGCCCAAATCCACTTTTGGCCCAAAACGGCAAGTTCAACTTTGACAAGAATACAAAGAGTACTAATAAAAAGCCAGCATCTCAAACCTCATGAAGGTAAAAAAAATAAAAAACCAAAATCACATACAAGAAGATAAAAGGAATTACTATTAGATATATTATTTTTATTCTTTTTTTATTTTTTATCTTTAGTTAATTTATTATTACTTTTATTTATATTTTAAGCATGATTCATATTTTTTCATTATAAATAAAATATTCCATATTTATATTTAACACAAAGAAAATTAATCACATATATAACTTTTTACTATTTTTAGCCTAATATCAGAACCAAAATATAAATAATAAATAATAATAAATTAATTAAAAAAATATATATAAAAATAAGATAAAAAATAATATATCTAATAATTATAATAAAAAAATATGAATAAATATTTAAAACAATTTTTTTTTTGAATAGTGTGTCATAATCATGTACTTGTTTTTCCTTTTGTGGTTCTAAAGATTGAAGTGTTGCTGTTTTGGGGTGGGACATGTCAATTGATTTGTTTCATCAAAGACAAACTCTTTTTGAAAAAGAAAAACTTTTGACTCTTCATCATGGCTATGGGACACTTCTCTCAAGATTCATGGATCTTCTAACATGAACTAACTTACACCACTTTCTTTACTCATTTCCCATTTTTAAATTTACCATTTTAATATATGAAAAAATAACTAAATGCAGATAGAAACTCAGGCAGGAGATTTTTTTTTAAAATTTTTTATTTATATTTTGATCTTCACAGTCTTATTTAATTTTATGGAATCAAAAACAAATAATGAATTCAACAAAACTATATTCTTTTTCCAAACATATATTGTTCATAGACAATTACAGAAATTACACAGCAGTAGTTATTTAAGATTAAAATTGTTTAGATTGATAATTTTACCTCATATATACAAGAGGGAATGTTTTTAATCCTTTATGAATAATTCTATAAAAAATAATAATTTATATTATTATATTGACTTGTTCTGATAGTTTTGCCTCCTGTTATACAATCTTAATTACAACAATTAGGATAATGTCCCACTTTAATTAAGCAAAAATAACGAAAGCAACATACCCTTTTTATTTTATTTTTTTGAGAAAAAAAGGAATTTGACTTTTGAGTAATTAAATTCCTTTACCAATTACTTTCCAGCTACAAGCAACAATATTCACTATAATAAAATAGTGAGTGGAAAAAGATTCTAAGATCACAAAGGGCTACACTAATTAATTAGTAATTACTACTAATCTTGATCATGTTATAATTTTTTTGTATTAAAGTCACAAAGTGGGTGGTCCTCTCACCCATATATAGAGTGAGTGGTGATGGGAAGAGTTAGTAGCACAACATTGAAATTTTGAATAATATTTTCAATTTTTAAATGTATATTTTGATGGGTTTGATAATAAATTAAAAAACTAGAATAATATATAATTCTATTTTTTTTTTATAATAGTGAAAATTGTGTACCATGCATGTGTCACATCCCCAAAAGAACACAAAGGTGGTAGCACTAAAACTTTTTCACCATGATTATCACAATTTTTATGAGCCATACATTTAGTAATAGTTGCCATCACTTGATGGAAAAACATATCTAAAAGTATTGTTCTTTCTTTGCTTTCTTTATTAGCTTTTTTCTTCTTTTTTTTTTCATTTCCCACTTACCCTTGATTTTATTTAATTTAATTTAATTTTCAACAACAATTCCTCCTCATCCTCCATTCAACTTTTTCTAAAGCTAAAAGGGAAATCATGGACAAAGATAGCATATAAAGAGAAAAATGTCCAACACCATTGCTGCATTGCATTTAGACCCTCAACTTAGGGTTGAAGGAATTAAAAAAATAGAAAGAGAGAACAAAAGGGTTTTTGATTTGTTCTTTTACTTGCATAGTATTTAGAGAAAAAGTTGGATGACCCTTTTTTTACCGACTACACCCCCTTTTTTAATGTGAACATGTTTTCTATGTTACAAAAAGTGGCACTCCCATTTCTCATAGATAAAATCTGAAAACAACCCACCATTAGAAGAAGAAGAAAAAAAAAGAGAACTCAATAAATTTGAAATTTATTGAGTTATATTTAGATGTTGTTTTATAAGAAAATGTTGAAATGATTTTTAGACCTAATTACACTATGATGTATATTGTTTCTTGTTTTCATTAATCATTTATTTAAATATTAGATCAAGGTTGTGATCTCAATGAAAATAGGAGTTTCTTTTTCTAATGGGACAACAACTTTTTTATTTTATCCCTCATTAGGTACTAAAGAACATCCTAAGTTATTCACATCAAAAGTTTAATAATTAAATATCCATTGTTTCATCTAAAGTGTATCACAATATGAATTTTATAATGAATGATTTTAATTATCTTAAAACTATTATATGATAAAAATAAAGGGTTGAGTGTAGCACAACTCAAGCAAAAGTGGCTTAAGCCAAGTGTCCTAAAAGAAAATGAGTTGTGTTTGTTTTGTGGGTGAATGAACTATCAAACATTTCTATCAGATAGGAACTTTTCCCGAGGGATTTATTCCGCCATGAAATATTCATTGGCACTATCATTTATTTTATTTTATTTTCTTAGAGTTTGCTTGAGAAATCTTATATGCTTTTTTTTTTCTTCTAGGGCTTCATGGAACTTCCTTAGAGATAGAGACAGCACTACGACTTCAACAGGGTAAAACAATTATTCAATAAAGAAAATTTAATCTTTGAGTAATACGTGAAAGAAGAATAATATCAAATTAATACTTTTATGAGAATATTAAGAGGTACACTCTAATGAGTTTTATAAAATTAGTTTGTATTAATATGAGATTTGTATTCATTGTTAATTTATTGTGAAATTTTTAATATATTATGTCACATTAATATATATATAAATTTTGAATGTGAAATTGAATATTAATAAGGAAATTGATGATATACGAATAAACAATAAATTTTGTTAAAATATATCATTAGAAAATTTTTAAGTAATAATCAATTTTAGTAATTAAAATAATTAGTGATTATAGTGACCAATTTAGATATCAAATTATACAATAAAAATTATTGGTAACTAAAATAGTTTCTATTATACATAAATAATTATAATTGGTTTTAAAATTTGTAACTACAATAATTTTCATTATAAATAAGTATCTATATTGGTTACTAATATTAACCAAGGTTTTGAATAGCAAGATATTGGTCTCTAATTAGAAATAATATTTTCCATGGGTTGAAAAACTCTGTTATAAGAAAATTGGTAAAGGTATTTTAGAGAACGTGGTTTGTTAAATGTATATACATTGAACTTAGGTAAAGGTTAATATATAGAGTTCATAAGCTTAGATTATGGGTAGGAAATAATTGTCGCATTGTTAATTTGAGAAAGTTTAATAAAGACTATGCGTACACGTTATATACAAATGTTTATAAAGAAAAACCTAATGCTTCTGTCATTCCTTCACATGTGAGGCTAGCCGTTTTAGATTCTAATTTATTTATTTTTTAAGAATTTATCTTCAAAATTTTACTTTACATTTTTAGTTAAATGTTTTTATCATATCTTTGTACTTTATTTTGTGCATAAGGTTAAATTTCATAATTTTATTTAATAATAAATAAATTCAATTTTACTTAAATAAATTATTTATGATAATATTTTAGGTGACGGTATGACAAACAAATTAGTGGGTAGAAATTATTTATGATAATATTTTATCAAAGGATTTATTCATGAAGAAATTCGTCAACAATAAAAATTTTAAATTAGATTTTGTCTACAGATTTATAATATAAAATTACTGACGATAGTTTCAAAACTTTTTATAGTATTATAATAATTAAATAAGAGTCTATTTATAGTAATATTGTTCAATAAGTCCATCTACTCCAACATTTCGTACTAATTAAATAAGATATTTCGTACTAATTAAATGAGAGACTATTTATAGTTATATTATTCAATAACTCAGACTATTTTCAAGTAAAGTGAAAAATAGATATAATTTTTTTAGTGAAATAAATTCTTCATAGTAGTTCAATCCATTACCTAACCATTATAATTTGAATAAATTATTTGAGTCTTCCTTAATTATTTTCTTTATACATAATATATTTCTCAATCCAATATGTGTTGGCTTGTTCCTTTTGAACTACATTAAGGCATTAGAGAATATGTCTAAAACTTAGCCATTGATTATCAGATGAGAGGTTGAAAATTTACAATTATTTTATACATATAATAACTAATGTTTTATCCTCACATCTCGTGGGTTTGGGTCCATCTTGTTTGAAAGGAAAAGAGAGAGAGAGATTACAAAGTGGAAAATGAAGAACAATATTGTTTGAAGTTATAGATTAATTGTCACATGTTTGAAGGTGGGAGCTAAGTGGTATCAAGCGTAAGAAAGAAAGTGATGAAGTGTTCCCTTGATTCCATTCAAAAGATGCTTAGAAAATGAGAATATAGTATATAATATATTGTTGAAATTTGAGTAACTTGGTTATACCTTCTCTCCAAAGAAAGATTCTTTTAATGTTTTCTTATCCAAAGATAAACTAAATCACACATTACATTTTTTTAATAGATATCTTCATTCCCAAAAAAGTTGAAATAGTTATATTATTTAGGTATTTTAGATAACTTTGTTTATATAGAACTTTAACAAATGAAAATTAAAAGAAGAGTGTAGAGAGTCCTTAAAATTTAATTTATGTATGAATTGTTTGGAAATATTAGGATAAGTCTGAATTTTTTATTTAGTAAAAATGAAAAAATTGATTAATATAAATTAAAAACGGTTAAATATGTTTTTGATCTTGTGTGAGTTATTTATTTTTAAAAGTATTGGTTTAGGTCCATCGTTTCCAATGACATTCATTTTTATCTATGTGATAAATGGTGTTCCACTTTAGCAATAGCACTATTGACACGTAAGGTGACACATGTTGATTTAATCTTTTAACGATTTTTTTAAAAATAAACAACATTGCATAAATGTTTAATTTAAACGAAACTTTTAAGTAAATGAAATCAGGTGTGAAATCAAAAAATTGGAGTTCAGGTTTTACTTGACGAACTACGATGCATCACGAATATAGGTGGGTCACGAATAAAGGTGCATTCGGCCCGACCGATGCCCAAGCTCTGCCCCATTGCCTTTAATTTATTAGATTTTGGAGTCATCAGTGGTTACTTCCTGTGAATACAAGGGCGTTTGAGAGGGTCATTTTCGTGATTTTGAAGTTTTGGAAGTCAAGCGGTGCCCAACCAGTGGCTGCAACCATGCTCAAATCCAGGCTCATTTGAAAGCACATGGGTTGAGTCTTTATCAACCAAGTTTAGGGTTGAGTTTGCCTATTTCCATTTTTTTTACCAAAACAAGAAAATATGGTGCTAAAATTATAGGAATAGGAAATTTTTAAAATTATAAGAATAAGAAAGTCGTGTGGGGGCAAGATGACTTCAAATGAAGAAGTTGTACACTTCTCACACATCTTTCCTAGTCAATTTGTTAGAGTCGATACTCACTAAGGGGGTTCACGACTTCAACTTGAAAGTTTTTAGGGAGGTACACGACTTCTATTTAGAAGTTGCCAGAGGGTGCACGACTTCTAATTGGGTTGATTTTTGTACAATATGTGATGTGTTAATCGATTACATCATGCTCCAACGAGCTAACCTCATGTTTCACTAAACTAACCACATCATGCTCCACCGAGCTCCCCCTCCCCCTAGTCTACATCAAATCATTAACAACATCGTTTTTTTTTCAACTTCATCAATGAGATTGATTGTCTTTTCTCTTTCATTTTTTGATGGGTTATCTCCACTAAAAAAGGAACATGGAGAACTAGATGGAGCATGCAGAAAGCTTGGAGGACCATGAGGTTAGCTCGATGGAGCATGTGGAGAGCTCGATGGAGCATGTGGAGAGCTCAATGGAGCATGAGGACAACTCGAATAGCTTAGTGAAGCAGGTGAAGCTCAAATAGTTTCTGTAGAACATGTAGATAACTCAGATAAGTTGGTAGAGTCGGTAAAAAGCTTAGATATATCATAGAATGATATAGAAAGCTTAAAAGAGCATGTGGAGAATTCATAAAAGCATGTTATCCATTATAAAAATCATATCAACATCATAAATGTTATAAAAAATATTCAATACTTTTACATCATCTAAAAATTAAAATTAAGTCTCCCCAATACTTTTGAAGTGTCTTTAATATAGATGAAAGTTTCAAACTTAAAAAAATACCTTACATAGAAGTGATTGTTAATCCTAATGTTATCTTAAAGAACTTTTACATCTCACGACATAAAATAGAAACCCATAAATCTTAAATAAGATTTTAGATCATAAAAAAATATGTTGTCCTATTGTGGGAAAGAAGTTTTTATGGAATTGTTAATATACCATTGCTAATAAAAGAATTATAGGGTAAATTTGATTTTTTTTCTTATTAGATTATTTTGATATTACATTTTAATATATAGAGTGAATATACTTTATTTATTTCTTTATTTGATTTTATTAAATTTGGTTGTATTTTCAATTGGGTAAAGATAGAAATTATTGTATAAAATAAACACAACCGGCCAACCCATGAACTTTCTTTTTACTTAAATTGATCAAATATTCTTCAACCAATAACGTTTAAAATGCGAGAATGTCGCTAATTGGAAAAGAAAAAATAAAAAGAAAATTAATCGGGAATATTATTTCTTATTTATATTTATTATTATTATTATTATTATTTTAATTATGCCATATCTCCCATGTGTATATTTGCACATGCTTCGGACCTTCAAAATTAATATATGTTACACCACTAATACAATTCCTTTTAATTAATATTTTTTATCAGTCTATTAATTAATAATTATTTAGTGTAGTCTTACACAACCATTACTTTTGCTATAAGAAGTAAAGTCATTGTGAAAGAAGATAGAGACATCAACTATCGTGTAACGAATTTGTGGCCTTTAATCTTTCAAAGAGAAAATATAAATTAAATTTCACCAAATGGCATGCATGTGTAAGATGATTTTGATGTTTATTTTTTTTAATTATATATAGAATACGTCAAATCCTCTAGTTTATGTATAATTAATGCAAAAAATAAGCCTTTTTATTAACATAATCTTTTTAAATTCTGTATCTATTCTCCTACTTATTATAGTGGGTTTAATGTTTTTATATTATCTCACATAGTTGACTCAAATATTTTATGCTAACATTAATGAAAAAGAATAATGGTTTTGCATTTTATTCATAATAACTTTTATGAATGACATTTTATATAGTTGCTGATATTAATAGTTAATTAGTACACTAGTTGTCTTGATACTTAATTTGTACGTAATCGTCTTATTATTTACCTAAAACATATATTTTAATATAGAACAGAGATGTCAGAGAGCTGCATTTGAAACTTTTGAACTATTTGAACAAAAGAATTTATATCATCGGATGAAAAATAAAGAAAAAATCATTATCTTTAACTAAGATCACCTCATAATGTTATTTATGCATAAAATCACATTTTAATTAACAGAAAAATGACACAATTATGAAAAAACTTAATTAGTGTAATTAAAATTTAGAAAACCAAAACTGTTATTCATAGTTAGAATATAACTATGAGACTCAACAGACATAATTGAAATTTATATAACCCAAAATCCAAAAGTTTAATTAAGCTTTTGAGCCTTCAGAATTCATGTTCTTCGGTTTGCAACAAATCGCCATTCTTCGTTTGTTTCTCTTAATCGTTCCAAAGTTGTGCACCAACATATATATATATATATATATATATATATATATATATATATATATATATATATATATATATATATATATATATATATATATATATATATATATATATATATATATATATATATATCCACATCTCTTAAATTTATTATTATTTTTTAAAAGAACAAAACTTTCTATAATAATTTGCAAACATGAAAAATTAGAATGAGTATATTATTATTTGGTTAGTTTCACATTAAATATAAGACAATTTAAATTTATTTTTTATTTCAATTTTTTAAGACATTTTCACTTATAAAACTGTAACAAGAGTAAATATAAAGAAATATATAATCTTCCATAAAAGATAACAAAAGTTCTATAAAATAATATAGTTTTAATATTATACTATAAGAAAAAAAAAAGTCATCTTTCATTATGCATTATTCTCTTTTCACTTATGACACACTATCGTAGTAGATAAAATAATCAAATACGAACAAGACACTAGTATAAGCTTATATATTTTTTTAGAAAGTTCTAATATATGTATATGTTTTTCTATATAATTATATTTATATCTAAACTTTAACAAAAACATTCACAATTTCAAATACATATAAACATTCAATCAACACAAGCAGTTAAATTTTGTAAGTAAACAATCGTTTTTACTTTAGATTACCATAATGAGAAGTAAGAAAATACGAAAATTAATGTGTTTGTTTTGTGATGTTTTTGCAAATATTTTCAAAGAATTTAAGGATGTGTAACTTAAGTCCAAAAAGTGGTGCTTAGCGATACAAAGACGACTAAGAAAACCCTTATAAGGTAGAAATCTCAAGCATTCATCTCAATAAAAGCAGTTACAACTCAAGTCCAAAATGTGTCGTTGAACGTTAAGAAAGACAATTTGAAAAGATTTGAAATGTAACTTTTACAGTTGAGCCACAAGATTACATTAAGTACTTAAGGTGGTTAAGAGAAAACCTCGCATGGAGGGAAACCTTTATGGTTGAGTGCCAAGTTAAGCACAACCATGGACAATTTATAAATACAAACCCATGTCCTTATTAGACATTGAGTGAAGAATTAAATATGTAATAGTAGAATAAGAATACAATGTTGGAGGCTCGAGAGATATACTTTCATTGTAAATCTTATGTCTATATGCTGCTGAGATTGCATTACAATATTCTGAGTAACAGAATTCTCTCATGTTGGGGTTGGATGTAACCAATTTTAATTCTGTGTACTTTTACTTCTTGGATATTTATTTATATTTTCATTTAATTTGTTTGTGAATTAGTTTGTGCTTGTTGTTGTTAATAACTCATCTTATTTCACTAGTTGTGGTCCAACTAATTCTCTTGTATTTTTAGAAGTAAGGAATATGTGTAAGACTCTAGCCTGTTATATAGTCTCGCACTTAAAGCAAGTGTTTCATTCAAACAGTCACTGAAGAATCATATTAAAATTTGATGACCTTACGCTCTAGATGTCAGGAATGAATCTAGAGTTATATTCAAAGAACATTCTTATAACATTGAATGTTTTTCATAAGTTAATAGACAAGATGAGTAATGATGTAGTGAAGAGGATGAGATGAAATCCAATCATAGTATTCACTCCACTCAATCTACATAATATATATTAATATCAATATTTTGATACAAAAATATCAAAAACAAACTACCAATATGCTTGCTAAATCCCTAAGGATACGACAACTTCATTTGGTTGTACTACAATTGACTTTGTGCACTTTGCCAATCAGTCATACAATTAGGTAACTCTTTTAAAACTTGATATTATGTGGTGTTGGGGCTTTAGGGACTTAAGCCTTATGAATACAAAATCTCAACTTAAGTTTACTCGTCAATATCTCAACATCCAAATCTTAAAATACACAAGATATAGAATTTATAAGCTTCACTTACACTGATGATAATTTCTATTTCAGTCCACTGACTACATAGCTCCTACACCTAGAATTGCTCTATCTATACAAGAAAAATTTTGATCAAAAATCAAAGCACAACACTATGATCACAAATAAAGTAAGATTACCATTAAGTATCTAGATATTGCACGCATCGAAAAAAGTCACACGCAAAGAAAACAAATTACTTATTAAAAGAAAAAAAAATAGAAAATGAACTTGCTCTAAAGAAAAAAATTGATAAAAAGCTTGTAGAGCACTCTTCTTGAGAATCAATATCCTACCATCTCTAACATTCAAAAGAATTAAAATAAAGTTAAAATTTCTAAAAGAAAAAACAAAAAAAGAGTCTTTAGAAATAAGTTCTAGAAAAATAATTATCTTTATAAAAATTAACCCTGTTAATAGAAGTAATATCTATAATTCCAACCTTTTCTAAAATAAAATAAACGTATTAAAACAAATTCTACTCTTAAACTAATTTATAGTTTCTTACAATGAATATATTTAAACCTAAAACGGATTAAGCGTGTTGAAGTAATATTTGGAATGTGATGCGAATAGAATATGATGTGAAATACGCGTGCCATTTCAACGTCTTTCTGTGAAGGTCGCAAGCACCACCGTAATTCACAAGTTACGAATATTATTCTTATTTATACCTTTTTTTTTCTATTATTATTATTATTATTACAACCATTTTTCACCATTCATATAATACATATTTATGCTACGCTGTTTCTACGCAATATATGAGACAGAGACAGAGACTAATGAAAAAAGAAATATAGTTTAGATGTGAAATAACATTCAAATCCAATCCACCAGTCATTTTCTTTCATTTATGGTGTCCCACTCTAATTTACTTAACCTTATCACATTTCAATCATTTTCATATATTTTACTATTTAGGGTTTTTTTTCTTGTCTGTTTTACCATTAAATTTTTTAAAAAGTACACTTTTTTATAGTAAAATTCAATTGATTTGAGTTTGAGTTAAATTAAATAGATGATGGAAATATTTTTAAGAAAAAAAAAACTATAAATAGATTTCAAATTATTTCATTCTTTATTTATTATGAAAATTTATTTCTATAATAAAATAAAATTTTTGTATTATCTCTTTCCAAAATAAAAAATTATTAAGATAGATTAATCAAAATTTTGACTCATAAGTTTTATGTTCTTCCACAGTTGATTTCATGTTTTTTTTAATACGGAAATTTTACTCAAATTTTCTAAATAAACTAAGAAGTTGGAGATTCTTACTGATTTTGAATAAGGTTTTGTATGTAAAAACTTTAGAAATATAATTGGAAGTTTATGAATAAATATATTATGTATTATTGAATTGAATGAATTTTGATATTAGAGATTGGGAATTTAAATGAGGTTTTTGCTAAATGCAAAATAATCACTTTTACATGAGAAGCTGGAGAGTTGAATTATTAAAAGTGTTTATAATTTTTTAGGTATTAATTAGTATTAGGTGATACATATTTACTATAAATATTTTAGAAGATATGAAATTGTGAAAAAACTTACCATAATATTATAGAGCATATAATTTCTCTTAATGAGTTTTTGTCTTGGTTACTTTATGAATATTTTCCAATAATGAGATCTTGAATGCATATTGCATAGACCCCATCTGTTATGTAATGTACATAGTAAGGATGCCACCTTATCCAAATAGAAATCTCAGTTTTTTAGTTATGTTGCTATCATGCATGGAACTCTATCTGCCTACCCATTCTTTCTTTTTCATTATTCATTATCTTAAATAGAAAATAAATAAAAAATCAACTTTCTTGAATTTTTATTTCCAGTTAGAACTCATTCACTAAAATAGGCCCAATTATATTTTTGTCGTTTATGTTATTTATTTATAAGTTTTAATTTGGTTTTTACTTTTTAAAAAAGGTTCATTTTGATCAGTCATCTTTTAAAAAAGGGTCACTTAGTCATTATAATATAGGATTTAAACTATTTTTTATTGATTAAAGTTTTTCTATTAGATTCACTTTCAAGCTAAATTTATATTCAAACTAAAACAGATATAATCATTGTGAAAATCATACTGAATTCCAAAATCATAATAAATTAAAAAATAAGTTTTTTTTTAATCCAAATTCGTCACAATTTTGTTCTGGTATATAGAAGGGAAAGAAGTATTTAAATTAATAGTGTGAAATTATTAAATATGATAGAAATCGGTAAACTTCAATGTTTCAATTCAAAGTCCGTTGAATGATATTTCTAGATCAACCATCGTACTCAAAATATTATCTTTTTTAGAAACTGAAATTTAATCATAATTTTGTCTTTAAAAGACTTGATAAATAGAAAAAATATTTAAATTATATTTGATTTCGACTCTTTAAGTATATGAAAGTATTAAATGTAATAGAAACATATATAAAACCAATAAATAAAAAATGAAAATAAGGTTTTATGAGATAAAAAATATAATTTAAGTTTAATAGTTTTTTTTCTCTGTATTTATATATTTTTTATTTATATTTTATTGAATGTGATCTCTTCTATTATATTAATATTCTATTATATTAATATTAATGTAAAGTCATTTTTTTCATATTATTTTTTGGACTGGTCAATGAGTAGAAAAAGTAAAAATGGTTGTATTAAAAGATGTCAACTTCATCATCTTCTAAATGACATCAATAATAATTTAACAAGAGGAACCACATTAATTTTATTTTATAAATATAAATATCACATTT
This sequence comes from Vigna umbellata, assembly GCF_029865625.1. NCBI lineage: Eukaryota > Viridiplantae > Streptophyta > Magnoliopsida > Fabales > Fabaceae > Vigna > Vigna umbellata. The sequence continues at coordinate 35,056,091 of NC_142168.1, forward strand.
AATAAAATTAAATAGAGAAAAAGTATTGAATCATTTATGAAAGAACAAAAATATACTATCAAACCTATAATTTAAGGTGTAAATTATGAATAGATGATAATAAGATGGGTTCAATGGATGAGGATGGTGTTTTGGAAAGGTAAAGAAATGAAGATGTATTAAAATGGTGGTTAAGTGTCTGCCATTGTCTTAGGCTTTCCATCACCACGTGCTATATCATGCATAATCCACATTTTTCAAATCAAATATCCCAATTCTAATTTTATGGATGCAAAAAATATATTTAATCATATTGTAAAATTCACCAAAAATAACAGTTAATATTTGGGAAGTTCGTCACCCATCCATACAACCAGTAAATAAGTCGTTATAATATTATTTTTACATGTTTAATTTTTAACTATATTATACCCACAGTCATAAATATAAAATTTGAGTGTTATAAGCTAGTAAATATCTTATTACGATAACTTTTACATACATTTTTTATTTAATTAAAATTGTATTTAGACTTTTTAAGAGCATTTTATTCACAGTTACAAGTATAAAATTTAGTTTTTACCGAATCTTTACATGCATTAAAATTCGTTGTTCTCTATTGGTATCTACTAAGTTTCACCTTTGATTAGTACGGAAAAGAAAAAAATATGAAATTACTATAAAACCAAAGAGTTTATTGAATGTATAAGAGACTTTGATAATTGGGTCATGATAAATTTGTACTTTTTATCAAAAAAGAAATATTATACAAGAAAGTTTGTAGTTTTTGTTAAATAATCATATTTATTAATTATTTGTTTACATAAATCTTAATATTTTATTGCAGGTTTTTATTTCTTCTCTTATTTATAGATTTTTATTTCTAAAAAAAAGTTATTTCCAACAAAATTTAACGATTTAAATCATAAGAACCAGAAAAAAAACATTTTGACCTTAAAAGCAATTTTATTATGCTCTCAAGAATTTTAACAAACAAAAACACTTTTAAAATGAATGATCTTTTAAGACTCTTGCACAAAGATGTCTTACTAGTCATAAGTGATGTGATGAAATAAAAGTTACAAAAACTAAACTATAACATTGTCTAATTATTCTTATCACAAAATTAACTTAAAAATAAATAAATATCATTTATAATATTGTGTGAAAGTTTCACATCGACAAAAATAAGAGTAAATTATAATATATAAATGAATGTAAATATCTATCATACGAATATGTCGTATGAATTCGATTAGGTTAAAAACAACTTTCTAATATATTGTAAAAGATTATGTTAAAATATATTTTTTTTCTAATAATATTTTGTTTTTGTGTCTTCATTTTGAGATGTTGAAGAAACCCCACCATGTGCTTGACAACGGAAAGCACTTGCTTTTTAAGTGTCTACTTGGATCTTCCATACATAGTTTAATTACAGACACTGTTTATGATGCGTTGGAGATGTTGGCTCTGTTGAGAGCAGAGGGGAATTTCCAAATTGCAACAACAAACACAACCATGTGCCCAACCATTTTCATTCCACTTCCAATCTTTTTTCATTTTATTAATCTTCAAACTAACTCTTTTTCATCACTCTCTAACATAACTATTTCTTAGTATGACCAAATTTTACAAGACAAAACACAGGCAAATCAGCAACAGTTTCTTCTTTAAAAATGGAAATTCTTTTACCATGTTGTAATAAAAGGCTCGATCGTTTTGCTCAATAATGAATATATAATTGAATTTGAAAACAAAACTTCAAAGAAATGTGATGACTTTTCTTATTTTTTCTGTTCATCTGATGCAAGCTTTTGTGACATGACAAAGCAGGTTTCATATTCTGGCTTTTTCAGTTTCCAAGTGATGATGCTTTTGGGATCTTGAACATGGCGTCTATGATCTATCATCCTAAGATAGCCATTTAAGTTTTCTCTGCAACCATGATTTCCACATGCAAGTAATATAAAAGATGACACTCCAATATTTGAAGTTGAGATATTAAAGAGTGAATTTTAAACCTAATTTTGTATATCTTAAATTAGCTTTTAGTCTATATGAAACTTTTAACAGCGTAGTTCTTGCTAAATCAAGTTATTCTCTTTTCTTTTTCATGATGTTAAAATTACACAAAAAGTTATCAACATGTAAGGATGGAAAGTTATCAACATGTAAGGATGGTAATGTAACGTTAAGAAGTTTAAATGAACTATATGTAATTCCATTTTGAATATACTCATCTAGTTAAACTATAACAATTTTGAATTGAAGATGTGTAAAAACATTGACATTTTTTTAAGAAAAAGTAAATTAGATTAAACAAAAGTAAATTAATGGAGAGATTAAATGATTAATTAAGAAAAAAAACGTAATAAAGGGCAATTTGGTCTTTTAAGAAGGAAGAAAGTACTATAAAGAGCGGTGGCCATGGGTCGGACAACTTTAGTCGCAGAAGACACTCGCAAAGACACAGTGCGTTGACGATACACACAAACGCAAAAGAGGTTCGCCGGAAAATATTTCTCCGGGACTCCGACGACGGTGTTTGAGGTTTTTCTCGAACACGAAACTGAGGCCAGAAAAGGACGAACTTGGGTGGTGGGTAGGATCTGGCGGTGTATGATGGGATCTTGCATATGCCCGTTGGAGACTCCGGCGAGGTTGCTTTGGACCACGAGCTTCTTCCGTCATAAGCTTATGATCTTCTAATAATTCCCACACAAAAGCAAAAATCTCAGCAAAAACAACAACAACAGCAACCCTTCTAAATTTTCAAACAAGATTCTAGTAAAACAGAGTAAACCGCAAAAAACAACCACAAACACACAAAAAAACACTTTTTTAAGTACTAATCTCTTTCTCTCGCTGGAAAGTGTCTCCGGCGGTGGTGAGTGATCGAAGTGCCATGGAGTCTGGACGGCTTTTCTTTGATGCCTGTGCTTCTCGCGGGAACACCAACATGCTCTTCCTCGGCAACACTGAACTCGCTTTCCGAGGTCATTTTCTTTCGCTCCTTGCTCTTGAATTCATCTTCTTAGTTTTATCTTGATACCTTTTTTGTATCGAAAATTTGGATTTGAATGGTATGTTGTGGAGTAGTTTTTGTTTGTGTTTTTTATGGTATTTGGTGTTCTTCCTTCAAAAGGGGAATCTTGCCTCATCAATTTATGTTGACCTTTAATATGTTAACGTAACAGTATGCAGAGAAGAAACTTGTAAACAGCAGAGATAGCACACACAGAGAGAGTGGGGAATATTAACTGTATTGAAAGAATCAAAAACAGTGAAGTATATAGAGTGTGCATGGCACCCAGTAACTGTCTGACATAAGTCAGTTATTCAGTTATGTTTACAACAACATAATATGACTCATTATTAAGCAGATTGTCAAAACAATTGAATTTCACCTCTAATTTATGTTGATCTTTAGTATAAATCATCATTGCCTAAATTGTCTACATGAAACTCTAATATTGATTGAAGAAAAGTTTTAAAAAACATGTAAAGAAACCGCATCCAAGGTTTTGTGCTTCTAAAATTGATGTGTTTGGTTGCTGGGGAGTTAGGAACAGAGAGATGGTTCTGGTTAAGGAAAAATTAAAGCTTAAAAAAGGCATGATTCGATTTGGGGTTGTGATAAAGGAAGCAACTTCCTTTAGAGTGACAAATAAGGAAATAAAATTTCTATATTTATTCCGTGTGTGAATTATTATGTTGAGACATGAAAGAGAGTTAATTGATGAAGTTTTGGTTTTGGGATTGAAATGGAAGCAGGGAGATCGATGATGAGCTTGGAGGAAGCCTCAAAGAGGCGACCTTTTTTCACCTCACCGGATGAACTGTATGACGAGGAGTATTATGAGAAGCAGATGCCGGAGAAGAAGCATCGCCTCAGTTCTGAACAGGTTGAAATTTGAATGAACTGCTATTTCTTGTTGTTGTTGTTGTTTTGATCAGCAATTTGAATGAATTGCTTTGAGTTTGGCTTCTAAATTTAATAGTGTATGGAAAAAAAGATGGTTGGATTTAAAGAGAAATTCCATTTTGTAGCTATAAAGTGATTGATTTTGAAACCATTTCTTATTGTTAGTAGTAAATGAAGACAACTGTCATGGAGTTGAATGGTTGGTGGTGTTATTAATTTAGTAATGGATCTGATGAGAGAGATAATGTATAAGGCAAATTCCTGTGACAGTTTGCCGTGAATATTATAATGTTGTGACAGTCTTGTGTGATTGATGGTTAGGTCCATCTGTTGGAGAAGAGCTTTGAGGAAGAGAACAAACTGGAGCCTGAGAGGAAGACCCAGTTGGCCAAGAAGCTGGGATTGCAACCAAGGCAGGTAGCTGTGTGGTTTCAGAACCGCAGGGCTCGATGGAAGACCAAACAGCTCGAAAGGGATTTTGATGTTCTCAAGTCTTCATACGATACCCTTCTTTCATCCTATGATTCACTCATGAAGGAGAATGAGAAACTGAAATCTGAGGTACATTTATGCATGGATAAAATATTGGAAAAGTAGTAAAATCATTGTATCTGGGCAACAGGGGAGTTGAGATTTTTTAATTTAGATTTGGTTGCTCATATATGCAACTTGAGAAGACGTGAATGTTAGGACACAAATAAAAGTTTCACATCGAATAAAAATAAGAGATGAATATAAGTTTACCAAAAGCAAATCCGTAAGGACTTGATCCAGAATGGACAATATCTTATTATTTTGGAGAACTAATGTGGTTGTACATCCCTACAATGAATGGTGCAATGGTTACTTACAGCTATAGGTATGGTAGATGTGTGATGAAATATTGGGTGAATAGAGTAGAATAGAATATAAATTGTCTGTGAACACTATAGGATAGAATTAGTGGCTTCACAATCAGAACTCCATCATAGCATAGCATAGGGAAAGAAGTCGACACTTGACATAGAAGATGATTGGTAGCTATCAAGAAAGGGCCCTACACATGAGATTCGACACTATAATAATCACAAACTACCAAGAGTAGCATCTGTTCTGAACCCCACCTGGTTTGCAAAGAAGCCACTTTCAGAGTAACTATGCGAATATACCTCTGTAGATTTCTCAAAATATGCTTTAAGACCCCCTTTTCTGAAAGGGACCGATGAACTTTAAAAAAAAAAGAGTATGCAAGCTAGGCCATAAACTAATTAACAAGTGGACTTTTTTTTTAAAGTGTGGTGGATTGAATATCTTAATGACATGTTGACTATTCCGCAGGTGGTATCCTTAAATGAGAAGCTTCAAGTTCAAGCTAAAGAGGTGCCTGAGGAAGCATTGTATGACAAGAAAGTTGATCCACTTCCGGTAGAAGATATAGCTTCAATTTTCAGCACAAGGGTAGAGGACCACCAGAGCAGTGGGTCTGTTGGAAGTGCAGTGGTGGATGAGGGTAGTCCACAGCTGGTGGTTGACAGTGTTGATTCACACTTTCCGGCTGAGAACCCTGGTGGATGTGTGGGCCCAGTTGAAAGAGTTCAGTCGGAGGAGGAGGATGGAAGTGATGATGGGAGGAGTTACATGGATGTGTTTGTGGTATCTGAAACTGAGAACCAAAACCATGAGGAAGGAGAGGGATTGGTTTGGTGGACCAATATGTATTATGTTGGATAAATGATAATGCAGCAGCAGACATGAAATTAGAGGCATAATTAAGAGAAGGTAATGATAATAATATTGAATAATTAGATGTATGGTGTGGGCAAGGAGAAAAATGTAAACGCCCGGGTGGCTTGGACGACCCCTAGGAGTTGGAGTGTCCTTTTGCCAAGTTTAATAAATAAAGTCTAGTAGTAGTAATTTCGTCAAATAATGTCAAGTGTGGGTTAATGCTTGTACTTCTTCCAAAACTACAGTAAGATTATTTAATGTTTAAGTATAAAAACACAGTTAATTAGTAAGTCCATACATAGATTTTAAGTTGTTCTTCTTTTTACCCTCCTAAATCCTCAATTTTCGAAAACCATTTGGATAAGATAATCCAGAATCACATCGCGGGTGAGGCCCACAAAGGTAGCAAAGAGTACAAACTGTCTACTTTTCATCAGATAATATTATTTTCGCACCCTAATCATGGCAAATAGGATGAAAAATATATCCTTGTTCACAAATATTGACAGATAAAATTAATTTATGTTTTACTAAGTTAAATTAAATTTAAATTTAAATTAATTTACATTTTATTAAATTAAATTAAATTTTGATTTATATTAAATTTTCTATTTTTAATTTTATTTAAGTTCTATTTTTAAAAATTATAAAATATTTTTATTAAATATCTATAGATATATCTACAGGTTTTAAAGTATTTTTTAAAATATTCACAAATATATGACAAATAACGAAACCATAGGTAAAAAAAATTTACAGATTAAATAGTAGATAAATACTATCTATACTTTCCATGACTAATGATAGCCAATGTGTATATTTAGTAATATTATCAGCAACTTCATGTATTCAAAACATAGACAACAAAGTGTTCAGAAAGATGGCGAGGTAGGGATGATAATTTTTTTTCTTAAATCTTTTATATAAAATGTACAATCTAATCCAACACCATCCAGAGTCAAAACTTCTGGTTGAGACCGGAGACTTGCAATTAACAGAAAAAACTACACGGATCAACTTCAATTTCTCACTATTCAGTACGAATTTTCTTCCAAGATAAGATGGAGGCTTCCAGCACTATATTTGCTGAAAGTAACAATAAGTACATGCAACTTAATTACACAGAATAATTCACTGATCTAAATATCATAATCAAGCAAACAATGATTTGCAGAAATCACTCAATCTACCTCACGAACACACAGTAACCACGTTATGAAAGTGGTATCCAGCTTCCACCACCCCACAATTGTCATTGACACCTGCATAACGAGGAAATGGACTTTCTGTTTCTGAAATATGAATCAGAATACTAGAAAGATGTCACAAGTAAATTGAGGGATATAGACAGAAAAATCCATGCAAGTACTACCTCGGCACGTGCAATGCACATGAAGTAGTACCACAGATCATTAACTACCAAACATACCCCACAGCAGTGCTATAAGAATGTAACCCCCAAACTGTAACTAAATACTTAAATTGACGCGAAAACAGTGAAGGAGGGGGTCAAATATTAGTGTGTATACACTAACCCCAACACACATGACTAGAAGATTATAGGAATTCTGCAAATAAAAAAAATCAAGAAGATCACGCACGACGCAAGCACAAAGCAGATGGAAAAAAAGCTTTAATTCCAATAATTCCCCCAGCATTCTAACACATCTGCAGATGCCCAGGAACAAAATCAAGGGCATGCGTGTGCAGGACCTTTGGTGGGGTGGGTGAGAAAAAGTATAAAGAATGAAATATTGCCTACAACTGCTCAACTTAACATTTTCTGACTTCTTTCCCATCCTTTTCTTTTTTACTACTTTCCTCCTATTCCTTTACAATAATTCCATTTGTATACATATATGGATCAGACTCTGCTAGAAAAATGAAAAATGGTTCTTCTCGCTATGGAGCAGCCAACTGGACATCTGCAGCAGAATTATAATTTCAAAATTGGACGCATCCTTACAATTCCCTCGTACTGTTGCCCTCACTGAAAGCAGATAATGTTATAAATTCTGCTTAGCCAAAAAAAGGCATCCGAGTTAGCAGGTCAGCTTTACCTATATGTACAAGCAGGCAAGAGACACCAGCAGCTGTGGCTGCCCCATTTACAGCCTTAGGTTTGCCCAATGAACCAGTCGTACCAGTGGATGATCACATCACATCAAAAAAGACTGACCAGATATCTGATTTTCTGAAATGCAAGTATAAGATCAACCATCTGATTCCTTCCTTTTCCTGTTTGACTTCCGGCTTCCTTTGGATTTCTCTGCATCCACATTCATCGGTGGTCTCGTCTCTGCTGTGCCACAAGGTTCAGAGCTGTCAGTAAGACTAGAATTGGGCGTTTTCTCGTATATAATGGCTAAATCAAGAGAGTATATGCGAAGGGCAAGGGAAGGCAAAGTAGAAGATTTCGCAGCAGCTGAGAATGATGACCAGTACCACCAGTCATTCCTCAAGTACTCCGTCTTAATCATATCTTCTAAGGAAAATGTCGCCTGAATCATCTGAGAAAAAGGAAGGAACCTCTATTAACAAACATAAATTCATATAATCACTAACCTGTTTGAACTACAAATATAGTATAAAAATATTAACATCTTTTTTTTGACTGATATCAAAGTTAAAGCAAAGTGGCACTAGTAAGTCCACATATTGTTTTCTAGGGTAAATGTCGCACGAATCATATGAGAAAAAGGAAGGCACCTCAATTAACAAACACTAGTGGAAATACATGCACTACGCGGATGTTTCCACTTTTTTTTCATGGCAAAAATTTCATTAAACTATAAAATGATTTTTAGTTATTGAAACAAAAAATAGTGTGGAATTTTCAATTTATAAATAATATTTTATAGCTTATAAATGATTTTATAATTTTTTTATTGTGTAAATGGTTTTTTATTATGAATACAAAAAAAAAATAGTTCCTAAAAGGGTAAAATTCGCAAATAGTATTTTATTTGAATTTTAAAAAGTAGTTATTAAAAGGATAAAACTGAAAAAAAAAATGTACACCAAAAGGGTGAATCCCCTTTGTTAATAGTATACATACAGATGAATTCATATAATCACTAAACTACAAATATAGTATAAATATATTAACAGCATTTTTTCACTGATATCGGAGTTAAAGCAAAGTCGCATTATTAAGTCCACGAATTATTTTCTATCAAGAATAAAGGCATCTCAGTCAGGTAAGTAGCAGTACAGAAACTAAACGAATGAGAAACATGTGGAGTTGGCAATGCCAGTTAATAGAGAACTGTATGTTCCAGAGCCACGGATATAAGACAAACCTCGTATATAGTCTCTGCAGATTTCACAAATGCACGCCAAGCCTGTCTTCTGTCAGACTCGGCCTTTGATGGTCTCAGAGCAAATGCCGGGAGTGCAGCATCCATATCAAGCAGATTAATCTTCAGTTGCCTCAAGATGTGAGAAACCTTTCCAACTAATGGTTTCAATGACGACAAAGGAACCACACAGCAGCCATCTCCCATATCTGAAACAGGACCACAAAAAGAGAATTTCCCATCTCTTTGTTCTCCCGAGGAGGAGGATTTAATGGATTTATTGCTTTCGTTGACAGCTAACCTACCAGTAGAAATTCCTGAATTATGGTCAAGACATGCACCAGCTCCATCAGTATTTCCCTGAGAACCCCAGCTTTCCGTTGGTTTGGACAAAACACCAATAATGTCATCCTTTGAAGTTGAGAATTGTGCATACTCGCTAACAAAAGGAGATACAGAAGGAACAAAGGAAGGGATACCATCTGAACCAATAAGACCTATTTCTTTGACAAGTTCCTTGTTGGAATCACTTGTCTCAAACTTGGAACATATATCTTCAAAATTAAATGGGCATGTGGATTCTTCATTTGAAAATTTAATCACTCTTGAGCTAAGCTTAGAACCACCACCAATTTTGGTTCCAGATGTTTCTGCATCAGCTCTGAATTTCTCTCGTGAGCCATCACATGTTAAGTTCCCTTTTCCTTTAGAAGATCCAATTTTGTTCCTATTCTTCTCTGCAACCGGAAGACCTGCATTACACTTGCCATCGTTGTGTCCATCAAATTCAACATCACTCAAAACAGTTTTGTGACAATATGTGCAGTGTTTCCTATAGGGCCATATGGGTTCAAGGCACTCACACCTAAACAACTTTTCATCATTAGTTGTTCTGGACTTTTTATTTTGCTTCTTCCACGTCTCAATATCCCATTCAAAGAAGGGACCGTATTTCTTTTCCAGCAAGGAAGTCGCCTTTGTAACAAGAGAGTTAGATATTGTTTTCTCTCTATTTCTGGGAATAGAAACAGGTCCCTGGTCCTCAACCTGCTCTTCGGTCTTTGCATTAAGGAACTCTTGGAATCTTGATCTTGGCCCCTGCATAATGGAATCTTTCAGTTCCCTTTCTTTAGGGTCATTATCGTCCAGCCAACCTAAGAGCTCTTCAATTTCAGCATCAGTTTCATAAGCAATCCATGGTGCACTATTGACCAAAGCATTTCTAAGCTGAGACATGAAAGGAGAGGAATCCTTCTCAGTTAGTGAACAATTCTGCAGAACAGAAAACTTCTCCACATAGTCTCTGCTAAATGACATTCCTTTTCCATGAAGCAGTGCAGCACTTGCATCAACAACTATACGTGAATGTCCTCCAGGCAAAGTTGAAGCCCAATACAATCGACCGATGGAATCAATGCCCAAAAATTCCCGGCGAACAGAGAGCTTCAGCAGCTGTGATACTACATTAGTTATGGAGTCTTGCAATAGTGAAATATCACGCTTGATGGCATTGAGCTCAAGGTGATAGGGTTCTGACTCATTCAAAACCATATGTGAAGCATCAACTGGCACCCCACCTTGCTGGCATGTCACAGGTGTAGACATGTCCCTTCCCTCACATTTATGGTGGTTACCCTGGGCATCAGCTGCTCCAACAGAACCATTTATTTCTTGAGACATATTTGGTGATGGAAAAGATTTGGGAGATTTATCAGTACACTGAGACTCCACAGCACCAGAGACATTTCTAAATTGTCCCTCTACATCTAAGGAATTCAAATTTTGGCTATCGGAATCTGAATTTGTCACAGATATGCTTTTATCTACACTATCAAACCTATACTTCTCTTTAGTTGTCTCTTCTGAAGGCAGACTATCATCAAATACCCCAAAATTACTAGGATTGTCAACTGCAGTATGTGGCTGGACCAGACATTTAGCAGTATTTGAAAATGAAGTAGTAACCCCTTCCCTAAGACCAACTTCTCCAGAAGTATTTAATGAGAAAGTATCAATTTTAGCTGCTTTTGTGGACAAAACGTCCTCTCTGGTTTTCAGGTTTTTCCACTCTACAGAATGTGCACGCAATTTCTGATGTAACTCAGCAGACAACTCTGCACATTGCTCAAGGTGCTGGCGTATCATGGAAGAGTTAAGCAACTCATCACATAAAAATTTGAGAAGGAAAGTTCTCTGCAACCATTTAAAATAAAAACTAATCAAACGCAAACACAAAAAAGTTCTACAGTTTCAGAAATAGATTATCAATCATGACTCAAGTTGCTAACCACATGTCAATATATGCTTCAAGAATATCACGATGTGCTCAAAACAAAACAAGGGAAAACGGAGCCTTTGCCTTTAAAAGCATACAAGAAAAGGAGCAATGCCAAAAAGCAATCAAGTAACAAATGAAAATCCTGCCAGTATAACTCAGGATAAGATATTGTTAGTTCAAGATAGAGCCCCATTAAGATTCATTTTCAGATCATAACAGAATAGGAAGCACATACCAGCACCCTGCAATTACCAACAAAACTCCTTCTAGAAAGATACCACAAATATGAAGTTCAAAAATAAGATAATTAGGTCATTCTACCTAGAATGTTTATATGGTTTAGCTATATTGTAAAAAAAAAGGTAACAAGTAGATGTGCATCAACTAACCTCGGCCAAGCTGTGCTCCCAGTATTCTTTTTCTTCAATTACAGCTGACAAATGAGTAAGGGATTCCAAGTAAAGAGAATTAACTTCACCCTGGAATTTTTTACTTCGGCGTTTGCCAATAACCTGTGTACGTTCTGTAACATCTTGAGTTGCATGTTTACCATCAACACAGGAAGGACAGTACCAGTTTCCCTCTGGGATCCTTGCGAGGGGAGGGTTTAAGCAATATGTATGATACTCAGCATCACAAGTATCACATAGTAAAACACTATCATCATCCCTATCAATGCCACATACTTTACAGACTCCCTCATCCCAAGGGGCCTTTGGAGTCTCTTTCATTGACTCAATAAAATCATCAACTTCCTTTCTCATTTCTGCAGTTAAGCATTCCAGTTTAGCATACTCCATCAGTTTTTGCATATTCATGACAACCTGTACCCAAGGAGAAAATTAAATGTTCGATTAACAAGAAAGTACAAGAGAAAATTTACTGAAGTAGACACAAACAGGCTACCAACCTCCTCATTATATAATGATTCAAAGTTTTGGGATAATTTTTCAGCCAACTCGAGTAAATCAGGTTGATCCCCAAAAGCAACACGAACATTGTTCCACAGCTGCACCATCAAATCAACAGTTTAGTGCCTCCACACAAGTCACAAAAGAGCATTGTAAGAATGACTCGGCATCTACTAGAAAACATATTAGAGAACAGTAAATGAAGAGCATGAGGAAATCAATCATACATAATGCCCCTTGAGCCAGAGACTAAAATGGGTCTATATGGTGGTAGTTATCTAAAGTAAAAACAAAATAGAAGGAGCTTCAACAAGCAATCAGAGTTTGATAACACACTGACCTCCCGTACATCCTCAAGAAAAGCGTCATGAGATCCACCATAAGCTCCAGCAGCTAGTCTAAGGTCAATAGTGCGGAAGTCAAGAGGGCGGGCCACCATGGCTGGAGATCCAAGAAGCCCCTCATCATCATTATCGGAAGAATTTATCAATTTTCTTCCCAGCAAATTGCAAAAAACCTTTGAATCATCGGCAGCAGCAGCACGCCGCAATACAATGCGACATCGTTTCATCATAATGTCAGAAATTGATATAACAATCTTCCTTTTCTGCCCTTTACTGGGATTTGATTGCCCTCCTTCACCAGCAACATCAGCCAACACTGAAAGAACTGCTTTCTGTTTTTAAACAAGAATAATGTTCAATTAAGATTCATGCTTCCTTAACCAAAAAGTATAAACGTTTATTTTAACCAGATGACCTACCAGATAGTAACATCAAAAATGTTAGTTTTGTCATTATACATTGAGTGAGAAACTCTGGGTGTGTCTTGCATGTTGTAGTAGGTAATATTAACAGGGGGTAAACAGAAGTAAATACAGTTTTACATTACACATGTATGGTGGAAACTATAAACTATAAGATGGCTTGCGTGGTAAAACAGGATAATGCACCAGAAAATTAGAAACACCAACAATAATAATTCAAGCAAAACTCTATGGTGAAAACCATCACACAAGTGCAAGCAGTAGCAGACATTTCCTGGACCATTGAATTCTATGAAAAATCTTTTGGTCCGATATCTGATCTAATGGTCAAGAAACTTTCATACTAATAGTTTTATCATTGCAACCAAAATAGCGATTTTAACATAAGTTTGGCCATGTCAATATCACATGCACCCCCGAAATATATATATATATATACACACACTAAAGGAGAGGTGCCACTGAGAAGCACCTTTGTTGGTCCAGAAGCATTGCCCTTGTACACTTCCTTACTGATTGAATGTTCCAATTTTTTCCTTGCCCATTCTGGTGGATCCTTACTGAGAGCATCATAAACACACTTTCTTATTCGAGTGCCTACATTTGTTGGTAGCTTTCTGACAGGTTCTAGCATTTGAGCCCATTCAGGAACATTACCATCATTTGCCAAATTTTTCTCAGAAGCACCCTTTGCATCAGACTCTTCTTCTTCCATAGTTAGTACATCACTTTGTCTGTTCAAAGAACCAAAAATTTTCTTTGTAGCCTCTGCAAGTAGCTGAGAGCCAGAGGAAAAAAAAATCAGTGTTAGTTCTATCATTCTTTTCAGATTGACAACTTAAATTGTAGTCTAGAAAAGTTTAACCAGCAGCAAGATATAAAATCTTAATATATAAACTTGAAAGTGGCCATTAGACCCCACTCCAAAGTATCAAGTTCTGAGGGGTAAAAAGGAATATCGCCTGGGCTGAAAATACCACCAATCAGTTAAACTTCTAGAAATTATTACATTTAAAGTGATTGTCTTGCAATATAATACTGTGTTTTTGAAACCATGAATATCATGTAACTCAGAATTTAGCCCAAATGCCAAATAAAATTATATCAAGGTCCCACATACTAGCACTGTGAAGCAAAATGGGTAAGCAGTATCTAAATATTAGCCAGAACCAAGATATAACTGATGCTCACCTGTGCATCTGCTTCCATTCCCGCCACACCAGTAAGAGCACCACACAGCAAACCACCATCACCTCGTAAGCACCGAAATACTTTACCACTTTCGCGGGCAGTAATTTCTGCAGATTCAAGGTTGCCATCCATTGTTAAAAAAGCCAAGATATATCTCCGAGCTAATTCTGGCCAAGTCAACTCATTAATAGGAAGCATGTTCAGTTTGGTTCGTTTAGCAGGAAGACCACTATCCATATCTTTCTTTCTTCCCCGTCTTGTTCGTGTTTCTCCAGGTTCAGAATTTGGATCCACCAGGACAGCCACCCTTGATAGCAATTCACCTATTAGCACCCTCAGCAGTGAATTATGAGCCTTGGTCAAAGTTACACCAAAGCATCTGGCGTAAGTGAAAGATGCGAGCTTAACTTGAGCAGCCTCCTTCATTGCTTCAGTTTCCATTTGAATAAATGCATGAGAACCTTCCATGGAACCTGATGGACCAGTATCACCTCCTATGGACAATAATGGTCTGCAATTACCATCAGTTCCTTCGGAAATTAAAACTTGACTTTCGTCCATGTCCCTCTCCGATTTCTCAAGAAAATCCAATCCATCAAACCAAGGGCTAATCAGTTCCTTCTCAAGCTCATCTAATGACAATGGTTCTTGCAAGTCCAGAACTTCATTAAATCGCTCTAAAAGTTCCCAAGCCTGGAAGACAAAAGCAGAAAATGTAAAGGCTATATCATAGCAAATAAAAATAAAGCCAACAAATGTAAAAGCCTAACAAAAAACATTTAAGATTCACTGTTGGCATGAAACAAAAATACCTGAAAAATGTCACCAATGAGCTCACCCGGAGCCCTGGAGCATAATGGCTTCCCAAGTGGTGGACGACGACCTTCCTTAAAGCTTTTTTTAGTCAAACTTGCCTTTTTAGACCTCCTGTATAAACCTTGAAGTGCTTCTTCCTGATGTTTTGACCCCTCTCTCCATTCAACCACTAAGAAACCATTTTCTACTGTTGGCAATGACGAGCTGTTATCTCTACAATTTAAAAGTTCATACTGCAAAGATTCAACACCAGGAAGCTGTTCCAATACTTCTTGAACAAATTCAACATCCAATCCAAACCTATCCTGCTCCAACCATTTTCTCAAAGCCTCAGAGATACCTTCCAGATCACTGTCTGCATAAATTACATCTGGGATGCCAACTGAACCGAGGGAACCACAAAATTTATCCAATTCATCACTTTTTACATTCCCTAAATCCCATTGATGTAAGCATGTTTCATTCTTAACATGGTTACAATAGAACTTCAGTGTTCCTTTCTGTTTGCAGAAATCCTTGCAAGCATCAACTAACTTCTGAGAAATAACTCTCCATGCAGAGCACGATGACCGCTCTTCCACACAAAATTCACCAATTCCATCATTAAACTCATCAGCTAAAGAATGTATAGCATTATCTTGAACTGAACCAGTCGCAGGGCCTAATGCATCTGGTGTATGAGTATCCTTAATTGAGAAGTTTGCAGAGCAACTTAGGACATCATTTTCAGTTGGTACACAAGGGTCTTGAAGCATCATCTGGATATTATCACCATCATCCAAATCCATACTACCATTAGTTTTTCCATTGCCTTCATCAGCTTGACTTGCAAGTTGACAACATTTTGACAATGAAAGGATGGTTGACCCAACTGGAACAGGAAATTCGGAACAGGAACACCTTCGGATCCTAAATATAGGTCCAGAATCACCACCCTCCAAAACTTCACATGTAAAAAGAGAACCAGTAATCTTGTCATGCCAACAAGATTTATAACCTACAGGACAGATAAGATTAACATCATAATACGATGGTCTCACATCAACTTTCCCCAATGAGAGAACAAAGAAGTCCTTGAACTGTAGAGGGAGTTCATTCTGAAATATAAAAAAATAGAAAAATTAGGCAGAAATAGTAAATTTCAGATTCACTATAATAACTCCCCCTAAATTCTGAGTTATATTGGGAAAAACTAACAGTAAGAAACCAGCTTCACAAAAAAAGGAGGAAATATAAACAAGATTCACACACCTCAAATTGCTGAGGGAAGGACTGTCCATCCTCTTTTCTTCCACTTTCATAGGGTTTTGCGATATTCCCCCTAGTACTAGCACATTCCACATTTAAACCTTCAGAAGAAGGATCCTTACAATTACTATTCATCATGGTTCCCCGTTTTTCCATGAAACCATTCACTACGGGAGATCTTGTTGACTTTTTTTTCCTAGATAGAGAACCACTTAAAGACACAAGAGACCTCTCATGTCTTATTTCAGATTCAACGGCATTGAAGCCAGACATTAGCCCCAAATAACAAGCTACTTCATACACAGAATCAAATATCTTTCCATCGGGTGCACAGTAAACTGCATATAGTTCAGAGCTGCTAACTGATTGTCTAAATTCCACTCGCCAACCTTCCTCTAGTACACCGCGCCGTTCAGATATAAAATCTTTAAGAGCCTGCAAAAATATCTCATTTGGACTCCGAGATGGTATTATAATAGCCGTATTGTTATTACTACTATGAATTCTAAGAGGGAAATCTGTACATACCTCCTCAAATTTTCTAGTAATCGATTGAGTATGATTCAATATATCCTCAAAACCCACTCTATCAGCCTGTATCAAACCTCCAGAAGACTTTTGGAAGCCAGTAGCATTTCCATTGTAAAAGTTTGAATATGTCACAGGGGCACCAAATGGACTGGCACCAAAATAATTATCACCGCGAGTGTGCTTTCTAAGATCAAAATAAACATAAAAAGTAACCAGATAAAACAATTCGGATCAGGAGGCATAAAGTATTGCATTAATAAATAAAAAGACATAAATGGAACTAGTACAAAGATTACAACAATGTACACTCAAAATTCATCAGGCAAGCTTTAAACAAACATCAGTATATGAAACCTATTAGAAGGTGGGTTTAAAGCCTAACTCAACCCCACAAAACCGGCTTGTAGGGTGAGGTTTGCACCTCACTTATATATTATAATTTGGCCTTATCTCTAGTCGATGTAGGACTTCCAACACACCCCCTTCACGCCGAGGTATAGACATCTCGTGCGTGATAGTAGAAATTGGGTGGTCCGATAGCGGCCCGATAGCGGGTGGAATAGAAGAATAGAATGCCCACTTAGAACTCGCTAGGATAGGCACTAACCTGGCTCTGATACCATATTAAATATCAGAGCCACAGTTTCGACCGGTGACCGCCGCCGCCACCGCCGCCGCCACCGCCGGCCACCGTCACAGTTTCGACCGGTGACCAGCGGATCGCAAGCGCCTCCTCGAGCGACGGCCAACCCCGTCGGAGTGATGACCAAACTCCTCACCACGCACCTCCACGTGCCGCCTTCCCGGTGTCGGAGTTTCACCGCGTCACTGCAGATCGTCTCGCCGGAGCTTTTTGAGTGTGTTTTGGTTCTTGTTTCTCCGTTTTGTTGGCTTGGGCTCATACCTAGGGTTTCCGCGGTCCAGGCGCCGTTTGCCGTTGTTCCACGCCGTTTGCCGCTGTCCGTGCCGTTTGCCGCTGTCCGACGCCGTTTGCCGCTGTCCGACGCCGTTTGCCGCTGTCCGACGCCGTTTGCCGCTGTCCGACGCCGTATGCTTCCAACCACTGTAGGCCCCATCACCTCGTCAGTTAGTGATGGCAGTCCCTGTAGTTTTTTCGCTTCTAGCCACTACAGGCCCTATAGTCAGTGATGGCAATTTCGTCCCTACAGTTTTATAGCAGTCAACCGCCGTTGCAGTCGCTACCACCTCAGACAGACGCAACTGCGTCAGTTCTTCTTGGGCTAGAGTTTAGCCCGATCTTCTTGTGATACATGGCTAAGTATTACCACTTGGGAGTTGTCCAGCAAAGAATCTTGGACCTCCAACATATCTTTGGATCTTTGATGCCTTTGTTTCAGCATTGTAGCTTAATATTTGGTTTTGTTTTAGTGGTCCAGCAACTGCGATGTTCCACATTTCCACCCTTCACACTAAGGGGGAGTACGTTTCCAAGACACTGCAAGTCACATATATATGGGTGTAGTCCCTGCAGTTTTGTAGATTTCAGCTACTACTATTGATCCCGTCACCCATCCATCATTGATGAGGATTTAGTGTAGTCCCTGCAGTTTTGTAGCTCTTAGCTTTCAGCTACCACTGTTGATCCCGTCACTCTTCCATCATTGATTGGGAATCAATCCTTGCAGTTTATCATTGTCCACACGACTCTCCTTCATCCACTTTTGAAGTTGAAGTTTCACAAGCTGTTGTTAGTCCATCTATGTTTGCCTCACACTCTTGAAGACAACAAATCATCTAGTTCAACACTGAGTTCATCTATTTCAAGCTTAGTTCATACAATTTGTATGCTCCAGCTTGAGGGGGAGTGTTAAATATATTATATCTTTTATCTTTTAGTTAGTTTGTTATTATTTCTCATTTGTATTTTGGGCTTAGCCCATATTTCTTCTATTATAAATAGAGAACCCTATGTGTGTATTTTACACAAGGAGATTAATTCAAATATAGTTTTTCACTATATTCAACAAAACCTAAAAAGTAATCGTATGAAACCAGCTCTAAAAAACGAGGAAAAACATTCCTTTAAAGTGTGAAGAAACATGGGTAAGGGGTAACCTTTTCTGGAATGGTAAGAAAGAAGGGTTTCAAATCCTATTACCTTTCTGAAGCAAAAATGCATAAGAAAGAGTTTGCGAAATTACAATTTCAACCAAAAAAAAAACAACTAAACAATGTTGTTTGGGGTCTAAAAATGGGTTTTCAAAGCCCATATAACGGTAGCACACTATTGTGGCCACACTGTCAGCTATAGAAAATCACTCAGCTATCAGAATCACACTGCAGCACAAGGCCACTCCACTCTGACATGTCACAATACTGACAACTGTGTTCTGCAATGGTGATTCTGGTACCTGCAAAGAACTAGTGTTTCTGGAAAAACTATATGAAAACATGTATTAAGATTTTCCGTGTGAAAGCAAAACTTCTAAATGCCAGTATAGCATCTAGAATTGAAATCAGAATTTGACTGACTAATACTAAGATTTAAGTTTGGAAACCCTAAATAAAATGATAAAGCCATTTCAAAATTCCATGGAATTACAAAATAACTAGCCCAAACCCTTTCTAAGTATTAACCAACACCCTAAAAATTGCCAATACCACATTTAGGAATTAAAGTCATTAATAACCAGAAAAGAATATTAATTGAGAGAAAAAAGTACAGCAAGAAAGGAAACATAAGGTAACCATCCAAACAGAACACGGAAAGAGAGAAAACAATATATTGTCGTACTAAAAAAATAGAACAGAACATAGACCCCTCTGTGACATGAACATAACAGATTCCAAAGGATGTGAACAGAGTAGAGACCACAGAACGGTGTGCCAGTGTTCCACCCTAGTTGGCCAAAAACTCTACCAGATTGCAATGGGTTGGCCAGAAACACAGCAAAGAGTTCTAAGTCAGTATCGGAAAGAGGAGAATACGAGAAAAGTGTATTATTTAAGCCTTTGGAAGGGGAGAGTAACAAAATAGGGCTTATACTCAAGTAAAATATAATGGAGAATTATCGGTCCCCTTATTTAGGGCCAAACGACATCGTTCAAAGGGCCAGGAAAGGGGTTTTCACACTTGGAAAGAATAGCAGCTGAGCTGGCAGCACACAACTCTGACACTGAACTACAGCCCTCGTGGCCTCAAAGAAACGGCACGGGGCTGTGCTGTGGCACCGCACCCTATAACAGCCCAATCACAACCTATTGAAAACTGCAGAATTTATTACTCTAAACCAATTTAAGCTCAAACAAAATTGGAATTAAAAATTATTAACTATAACTTCAATTCCGTCACCAAACGAATCTTACCATTAAATGTCCACAATATCTTAAGTGAATTCCTATTTTGTATTAACACGGTCTCTTCCAATTAACAAAGGAACAATAATAGCATTGGACATTCCTTTCTGATTACATTTGCACCATATTGTTCAACAAATATTACACCAAATATGAAAAAAACAATGAAGAAGTGCATTTCATTAACGTAGTTACCGCATTCAAAATTTCAGTGGGGAGACTTTTGGATACTTGAAATTTGTTCGGTAGTGTATTAATTTAGTTGTTCCTGAAATTTTTTGGAACCAGAAAGTAGAAAACGAGGTGGCAACTATGCAATTATAACAAATAGTTGAAAACCATAAAGCCAAAAGCTCATAGCTCAACTGGCACCGCCTCGACGGTGATGTGACAACAAAGGAAGGGGTTCGATTCTCCTTGCACTATGTAGGTAATTGCTTCTATTTTATACTAAAGATAATTAGCATTGTTATTTATCAAAATAATTAAAGAACAGTTAACCAGGTAGAATCCATTAAATACATAGAAAATCAAAGGAAAAGGTGATTTTCAATGTAACTGCTCACACTTGCATATTCTACCACCTATCATACCTCAATTTTCGGAAAGTTCACAAAATATCTTAAAGAGGTAAGCACTTTCCAAGAAGGAGTGAAAAAACTAAACTAACTTAACAAATATTTTCTAAACTTCAAAAACCCGAAATCTTAGAAGAAGGAGACGGGTCGGTTTCAAAAAGCAAATGTTACAATTTAGAGAACACAATGAGTTAAGTCCGGGTAAGCATCTGATCCAACTATAAAAATCAAAGTCAAGGTCATGAATTTGATATCCAAAAGAACACTTGTTGAGGGAGAGATTGGAGCGAGGTGCATCAATCATCTTGTGGCTTAGATTTGGTGGATCAAGTCTCAATTGAATCATTATACTTGCATTGGTATGCTCATAAAATGTTGGTCAAAACTATCAGCTATAGTATTTAACTAAGTTGTAAGCACTCAATCTAACTATAGGTACCATAGTTAAGATCACGAGTTTGATTACCAACATTGCAGGGGGAGGTTGTTCTGAGGTGCATTAACTGTTTTGTGACAGAGAGTGGATGGGTGGAGTCACAATTAAATAGTGTAGTTTGAGCTAATACGCCCTTAAGTCAAAAAAAATGTATTCTAATTATCAGCTATAGTTTTTTACATATTGGTAAGTGTTCAATCCAACAATTACAATCTTAGCTATTTGCGAATTCAGGAGCAAGACAAAAGCATAAGGATTCTAAGACATTGCAGAGTAAATAGTGACTTTAACAACATCTGTACTATTTCCTTTCTTCAGAGGGAGGAGGGTTGGAAATTTGTTTGGTAGTGTTTTAATGAGAATGTTCTTGAGAAGATATCAAATAATTTTAGGAAGTGGAAAGTTGAAAATACAGCAGCAACTGGAGTTGGCACCAGATGCACTGCCGCACCTGTTAACAATGTGGGCTGTTCAATCCCCCAGGTCACCTATTCTCCCCATGCAGAACGTATTTTTGCTTCATTTTGATACCATAAACAAAGTGCATCCCCACTTATCACATAAAATAAAACAGTTATCTGGGGTTTACCACGAAAAAGGAACACATTCGCATACATAGCTTCAAAGAAAAATGTGATTTTTTAACTAACTACTCACAGTCACATATTCTACTATCTACCATATATTACCAGCCAACTAACTAGCCCAGTTTCCCAAAATCTCACTACACTCTTTTTAAAAAGTCACCATTTTTCGTGAAGAAATAAAAAACAATACTCCTAACCTAACACACTCTAAATTTCGAAAACCTAATAACACAATATGAACTGAATGACAAAAACACGTTCTCAGCACAACAACCAGACGCTAAACCACCCACATTGATCTCACCACACTCAAAACCTCTTCCTTCTTTCAAACCAACTCATTCCCAACAACCTCACTGAAAAACCAACCAAGAGGGCTTAGCCTCACACCACACCGTAGTGCACGCACAGTAAGCTGAAAACACAAGACAATAAACATACATTTCATAGTACATAACAATGACAAGAGAAAGAGAGCTCGACAGTTTTTTCCGTACCTCAAATCATGCACGTCTCCGTCGCCGAGGCCTTCGGCTTCGGCTTCGCTCGGTGGCGGAGCGTTGATATCGAGAAGCTGCTTCACTCCCAACGGCCACCGCTTGCTCTTCACTCCTGAGGCGACGCACTCGCCGCAGACCCACTCCTCCAGGCTCGCGGCCTGGCGTCCTCCGCCGCGAATTCCAGCGCAGGCGAGGTGGAAGCCGCGCTCGCAGCCGTCGCACACGACGAGGTGGTGGTGGCTCCCGGCGGCGGCGGGGCAGGGCTTGGAGCAGGCAGCGCAAGGAGCGAGACCACCGCTAGGGAGGGCAGCGAGGGCTCCCGGCGGCGGCCCGGGGTTCTCGTGATAAGTGCGGACGACGTCGGTGACGGAGTCCGGTAGGGTTTCGGCGAACAAGGAGGAAGGCGAAGGGATCTCGTTAAGGTCGATTCCGAGGCCTGAGCGAGCGTCCTGGTGGTGGTTATTGTGCTGTGGCTGCGGCGGCGGCGCGTTAAGGTTGCGGTCGCCGCCGGTGGAATCGGGGAGCTCCATGATCATCGGAGAGTCGGCGCTGAGTCACACGGCAGCGAGTTAGGGCTTTGAGTTTGAACCATTGTGCTTCCGATTTCGAAGTAAATCGTTGTTGGAAAGAGATCGAAGGAAGGAAGTGAGATTGGAGCTTAGAGAAGAGAGAGAAAGCGCGAAGAGAGAGAAACTTGAGAAGAAAAAGAAAAGGGAAAGACAGGGATGGGACCGTATCTGTATCGTAAACTCGTAAATCTCTTTCTCAGTTTCTATTCTCTTTTCTTTTTTTTCTTTTGCTATCTTCAACTGGGAAACCTTAACCTGGTGCTTATTTATTATTACAATAATCAATACTAAATCACAAAAACCATGAAACCAACCAAAATTTCATAAAACATTTTAGGGTTTATACCTCTTTTATAATGTTTAGAGTCTTAGTTACAATCAAATCTTACAAAATTAACTCAAAAAATGTACCAATTTGTAAAAAACTATATAAATTAGTACAAATAAAAAATGTATTTATCAAACCTTTTACTAATTGAAAAAACCGTTTGCATGTTTAGTTTGGTACAGAATGATAAGAATTTTGTAAGCACGCCAGTTTTACTTAAAAAGACATGGATATCATACCTATCAAGTTTTTAACTTTTCTCATAGCAAGAAAATATTTAGATCACGTGATATTGCAAATTTTCCATGCATTGTAGATGCATGTTTGTTATAATTATTAATCTTTAATTACTAAACTTTTTTTTGGAGGAATAAAAGTTAAATGTCTAGTTCAATACATATTATAATATTTCTTTTTTAGGATAAAATCGCTACCATATGAATCCGTATGGTTTAAGTTTATTCACTTAGGAATTAAGTGAGTTCAGAAGAAATTAATCTATTATGATTTATTAATATACTTTTTATTTTATTTACTTTATGAATTATTTTATTGAAATATCGAGTTAAATTGATTTTATCACATATATCCATATAATTATCTATTGTTGTAATATTGTGTTTGAATATGCTGAGATTTCAATTGTTGCATGAATGCATTCAAAGACAAAAAGTTTGTCTTAGTAAATGTGATGAAATATTAGAAAAAAAAATGTGGTATTTTGCAAAAAATTTTAAGTTTTTTACATGTAACTTTTACAAAGGTTTACGACTGTAAAAAAATTACAATACAAAAAATTATGTAAATGCATAAGGTTTTTTGTATGCAAAAACATTTAATAACATTTGTTATGTATGAGGGGTATTTTTGGAACCTTAGCTTGCATGATCAATGCATGCACATGCAAGATAAAATTTGGTTGTAAGTATTGCAAATTTTGGTTTTTTCCAATTCAATACTTATTAAAAAAAATTATTAAATATTTTTTTATTGAATACTTAAGTTTTTTATACTTTTAAGTTGAGTTCATACTATTTGTTTTTTCATTAATGAGATGTTCATGAGTTGAGAATAGTGAAATTTTGTTATTGATATATATAAAAGATTAGTACAATTAACCACATATATTTATTTATATTATCGTTTTCAATATTGTTTTATATAAATAATATCTTATCATAACAACTCACGACATTGTTTTATATAGACAATATTACACCTTATCATAATATCTCACGTTACTGAACATGTGGAAACAAAAAATGACGAAACAATCATTTAATTAACAATAAATAAATAAACAGTAGATACTTAATTAGAATATATAATATTTTTTAACATTCAATAAACTGAAAATATTAATAAAAAATAAAAATAGTTAAATTTTTATGATAAGCTTAAAAATTGGTTAAACTTATATTTATCATCATCCATAAACTTAACCGATTTAATTTAGATTCATCTTTCACAATAATAGACTTGGTAGATATATAATTTATTTATTTTATTGAGAACATCAACTCACACAACTTTAATATTTTTATTCCATATATGAAAAAAATTATACTATTTTTAATTAATCATTTAAATTTATTCAATTAAATTTTTAATACAATTTTTAATTTTGTAAAAATAATAATTTCATAATTAATTCTCTTTTAATTTTAAATTCTCTTTCTTGTTAAAATTAAAGTATCAACATTTTGATAATTTATAATATTATTTAGTTACTTTTTGTTTTTGTTTTCATGTCAATCAAATTTATCATCAACTTTTCAATCATTAATTATATTTATATCATCTTCTTACGAAATAGAAACAAATAAATAAGTGTTAATATATTCTTTAAATATTATAATGGTCAATATCTTTTGTGATTTTAGCTCTGAATGCTATTGGATAAGAGTTTCCACTTAATTTAGTTTTGTAAAAATTCAAAATTTTTGAAAGAGTTGGAAAAAATGGAAGTTTAAATTAAAGGATTAAATACCTACTTAGTCCCATATTATGAGGTAATTTTCTGTTTAGTATGCGATTTTAAAAATGTAGACATTTGGTATCCCTCTTATCTTTCTGTACACAAAAAATTACTAAGTGCCTACATTTTTAAAACCGGATACTAAACAGAAAATTACCTACTAATATGAAGACTAAATAATCATTTAAGCCTAAATTAAATTAAAAATTTATTTGACGAAATTTCATATTAACATTTTTAGGAAGAAAAGTAAAATATTTAGGAAGAAAAAAATGTTTAGGAGCTTATAAAAAACACTTTTAGGAAGAAAAGTAAAATATAAATACTTTTATGAGTAAATAATTGTTTATGAATTTTTTAAAAGTATTTTTTATTAATTTATCAAAAATATTATTTTAAAATAGTATATAAAAGTAACTTTTATTAATTTAGCAAAGATCTTATTAAATTAGTACTGTATCCAATTTTTATTTTAAGGTGAGAGCCTGTTTTCTTAGTGGCTGCTGATGTGTGAGAGGATACGTGTCAGTCATATGGAAATGTTATTCATATGCTTCTCTTTTTATGTTTTTTTTTGTTCGGGGCTTGTTTCATTAGTTGCCAGTTTTTCTTCTTTTAACTGCAATCACAGTTTTAATGTTTGACTTCTTCTTCTTTTTTTTCAAAATAAGATTTTTTAAAAGCAAAATTAAATAGATTCATTATATCATTATTTTTTAAAATAAATAGTTTATTATTTTTTACTTTTATAAAATGCAAAGAAAAAAATATTAAAATTAGATTGAAAATAATTAATTAAAAGTATTCAATTTAAGTTTTAATTACTTTGAAAGAAGGAACAAAATAAAAAGTAATTTATGATTTTTTTTAAAATGTAATTTGAAATTAAATTTATTATTAATGATTTTGTGAAAAATAAGAATGCTATTGTTTTAAAAAATTTAACTTATATTTTATTTATAATTTAATTATTTCAACAAATCATTAGAATGATATAGATTTTATTCTAAATTATATAATAACTTTTTCAATTTTTTAATTAATATTTTCAATGAAATTAATTAGAAAAATGACGAGATTAATACTTGTATTGAGATAAAAAAATTAAAAAATAATTTAAGGATGAATAAATTTTACTTTTGTAATATAAATCGAAGATGATATGCAGCAAAAAAATTAAAAATGTTAATTTTAAAATAAAAGTTGTTATTGTTGTATGGTTTATATATAGAACAGATAAATGAGAAATAAATGATAACTTATAATCTTGGAACGTTATTGACTACAGATATTTTCTAGTATAATATTTTTATTTTCTTAAAAAATAATGAAATAATTTAATTATATTAAAAAATCATAAATTATATTTTATTGTATTTCGTCTTTTAAAGTAATTAAAAATTAAATTAATTACTTTACATTACTTTCCCCTAATTTTAAGTTTAAATTTAATTTTTTTTATTTTTCTTGTCCATTTTAGAAAAAAAAGTATCATATGGTAATATTTTTGGTTAAGGTAAGGACCTAGAAAATAATATTTTAGAATTGATCGTTAAAAAATAATGAAATTCGATTATTTTAATATTAAAAAAATTTATATCAATAAGAGGTTTTATAAATGAGTTTCATTCTCTTCAACACGTAGTCTCTTTAGAATCTATTTTTCTATAGTTATTTGACTTCTTTCTAGAGTTTTCATCATCCATTTGTATGATTAAAGATCTAAGAGTGTAAGTGTGATATTAGAATACATTCTTAAGGGTTACTTTCATCATCCATTTGATCTTAAGGGTTACTTTCATATGTTCTATACACATGAATTGTTACTTTAATCGATAAGATCTATGAGCTGAGGTATGTAGTTAGAAAAGTTAATCTCTTATGTTTAGCCTATTTTAAGTTTCTTTTTTGTGAAAATACATTCTTATTTGGGGTTTTGGGTTGATATTAGAATAAAAGCAAGTATATGGTTTATTGATGTATTGTGTATATATGTTTATGTATTGATGTTATGAGTGTCTGAAATCTATTAAGTTATGGTATGTGTATATGAATGAATTTTTATGAGATAGTGGTTAATAAGGATGAAGTAAAATATGATTTGTTTTGGAAAAACGAATTTCATAGGGAGATTCCATTTGGTGTGTATATTATGCATTTATGCACGAGTCCAAATGTTGGAAGCTATCATGTTGTTTTAATAATCATTCAGATTCAGGTAAAGTAGAACGGAGGTTACGGTAAGAGGTGTAGAAGATCCTAACTTTTAAAACTATACTAATATATCTGTCTTTTGAATATTCATAATGAAATGTTTTATTTTAATAGTATTATGCTATGATAATAATTATTTTGGTGAAAAAAATAATAATTCTATAAAGTATTAATTTTGTAGAAACTTTAAAAAGTGCTATTGTTTTAAAATTAAACATATTGATTTTCTTGTTTTATTTTTCATTTCAAATTTATTATGATAATTATATTTGAGGTTCTACTTGTATTATGTTACTTTCTTTTATTTCTTTTATTTGGTGAAAAAATATACTTAAGATTAATTAATGTTTAAATTTCATAGCATCCTTTTCAATGAGATTTTTTTTTAAAGTTATCAATAAATAAAAAATGTTATTTTTGTAACAATCCAATTTTTAACACTAAAAGTACCAATCATGTTCTTTCATTTAAGTTATTAAAACACAACTATAGAATGATATAGAAACATATTATGTATAGTCTTTCATCTTAAAAGTTTTTCAAAACACAATATTTCAAAACATAAGAAAAATTTAACATTGATACAAAATTCATTTCCCTACATTTATCCTTGTAGCTATTCTGATCACTAGATGTTCTTGGCAACATTAGTGTTGTTTCCTATCGACTCCTGCATCATCATCTACTTACATGAATCACATTATCATTAATATAATGATAACATCTTGACAATAGACATAAAAAGTGGAATAAGCTAAACTAATTAAAAGCATACTACTATTCCTCCATTATGGCCACCGTAATAAAATATCGTACATATAATTATATAAATCATACTAACGGTTGTACATTATGGTCATAATGAAACGGGGTAATGTCCAACGGCTCAACATGGTGACCAACACCTAGGACCATTAGATATTGTTGTTTAGAGAGTGCATGATATTCTCTCTATTGGAGTCCATTAACTTTGGAATTTTAAATGTAATGTATGACAATACTAATATGGTGTCCAACGTTGCATCAAAATACTCACATTATTTGATTTTTCTATACTAAGATACAAAATTGGAGTGTCTAGCTTCATCCTTCGCTTCATTTATTTGTTAGTTTATAGTTTAAATTTCGTCAATAAACAAACCAAGTTGAGTATCCTGCCATATAAAATCAAATTACACAATTTCAACAATTTAATTCAATTAATCCAGAGATCAATTCAATTATTTATTCTCTGATATACTCATTCAATTCAAAATAATTATCAATCAATCCCACAATCCCACTCTACTAACTTGATTTGCATGCAATACCTAACTTCACAAAGCAAGTTTAACAATTCACACAAGATTACAATTAAACTAGATGTTACCTTCCCTTACCTTAATTGATACTCCTAGAGTTCTCAAAGTACTCCTTCAAAAACTCTCCCTATAGGTAGTTTTATCTACACAAAGGAGCATCATATCAATGATCTCAACATACCACAAAGATCACATACAGGTAGGGAATCAATTCGAGTATAATTGAGCCACATGCAAGGAAAATGACATATTTTACTCTATACAAGGATAGAAAAAAAAAACTTATTCTATTCACTATTATGATCAAATAAAGTTGTAGGATTCTCTATAGTGAACAATAGTGATCTTTGATTAAATAACAAATGAATGATGAATTATCTCTTATAGAAAATGCAAGAAAATAAGAATTTTTAGAAAAATAGTAAAGTTTTATAAAATGAACTCGATAAGAGAAACATTTATTTATAACTTAACTTTTAATAAAATAGTTAAGTATCATTTTATTAAACTCTCTATAACTTAAATATTCAATTTCTAGATCTTCACAATTTTAATATACATCTTCTAAACATATATTCTTAAAGTTGATTTTTTTTTTCAATTTTAAGTAACACCCTTTTTTGTGACATCTATATTAAATTAATGGTTTTATTAAAAAAAACTATTATGAAAAACTCTCGGTAATAATATTTTTAGTACTTTGTTAAAATAATGCACAACAATTAGTTATATTTTAGAATTATTTTCTTAATACATAGACATGGTCGTTTTAGACTATTTTGATTTGATTAGAAAATAAGGAAAGTTTCATGAAAAAATCTTATTAAAGATTCCATTCGAGTAAGATTCCAATAATTCAATATTTGATTGAATATACTAATCATTAACGTCAAAAGAATTCATTATATTTTTAATGTTATTATCAATATAAGAGGAAAATAATAGTGGTAATTAAGAACCCTTTTAAAATAAATATACAAGGTGAATACAATATTAAACATACATATAGTTAACAAATTTTTTATATTATATTTTTGGGTTAATTATGTTTTTTTTCTCTAAACTATTAAGAATTATTGGTTTTAGTCTTTCTTTTAAACTTTGTTTTACCTAGATCTCTCATTTTAAAACTCATGGATTTAGTCTTTCATGACTAATGTCGTTAATGACTTTTTTTACATGATAAATGGTGTGTTAAGTTTCCAACCCGTTGAACCCATTTATCGATGATTTCTAATATTTATGCAGACCAATTCACATTCTAACTACTTTGAATTGATCAATTTTATTTTTCACATCCCAATTCTAACCTTACACATGTCTTAAATGGGTTGAGAACGTAACACACCGTTTGTCATGTAATAAAAAAACACAAACTATTTTAATCATGGAAGACTATAAATCCATGAGTTTAAAAAAGGAAAAGGATCTAGGTAGACTAAAACAAAAAAAAATACACTTTAATAATTTAGGACAAAAACATAATTAACCCTATATTTTTTTTATATATTTTTGTGTTTCACACTTTTTATATTTTGTTATTAAAAATATTAATAGTGTCTACGAAGATTCTATTAACAGAAAAATTATCTTCAATAAGTTTTTTTAAAACACATAAGTACTTAATCACATAATTATATATTTTTTTCAAAATGATGTAATATTACTTTTTGTATATAACAAAAACTTGTTTTCTGTTGTATATTTTGTCCAAATGCACTAATAAAAAAAATTTATCGTAAGAGACATTAAAATAAATTGATATATTAGAAGGATTAAAATCACAATAATAAAGACTTAATTTTTTTTTCATAGAACAAAGATAAATAATCATACTTCAATAAAATAAAAGTTATAATAGTGGATGTCTGTTCAATTTTTATAATAAAAAATAAAAAAATTATAAATATAAATAGTTCTTACAAGTTTATTTACTTTTTAGATAATATTTATTTATTAATTTAAAAAATGGTTAATTTTTTTTTGAAAAAAGATTAAATAAAAAAAGGGTTAAATTTTGAAAAAAAGTGTCAAGTGAAAGAAAAAAAACGTAAAAATATAATATTACAAAAATATAGATAATTTTGTTATCTTAAGGGTTTTAATAGCAATTAAGTGGTGCTAATAGAATGAACATAAAATGTTTTCTTTTACCTTGTAAGTGAGACTCATACCTACATTGGTTAGATTGTTGGGCTTTCTCCTTTTGATCTCTACTGTTACTAACTGCACCCTTGTTACAACATCATTGTTATAGTTGGTGTCCCTGCAGTAAAGAGAACTCTGTTTTATTCTGGAAATCATGTTCTAAAAATTCTGAAAATTTTACTCTTAAAGATTCTCATAAATAAATAATCCAAAAATTACTTTTATGAAAGATAAAATAGTCATTTTGAAAATTATGGGAGTGTAATTAGAAATTATGATGTGCATGAAGAAAAGGCATGAAAAACACTGTG
This sequence comes from Vigna umbellata, assembly GCF_029865625.1. NCBI lineage: Eukaryota > Viridiplantae > Streptophyta > Magnoliopsida > Fabales > Fabaceae > Vigna > Vigna umbellata. The sequence continues at coordinate 35,087,013 of NC_142168.1, forward strand.
TACCTGTTGACAAAATGCGTATAGATGATCACGATGAGAAATATCAATAAACTATTCTTATTTTTTATTTCTTAAAGGAAATGGGATTTTTGTGCATCTAAAACATATGAGATTTATCTTTTTTAGGGAATTTTTTTAAAATATAAACTAAAATTGGGAAAATAATACTAGACCCTTCAAAGTTACATAAGCCAAGTCTATTATAAAGGCTAGTTCCCTTTATAAAAATAATTTATGAATAATTTTTTATGTATTAATTATTTTGAGTCGTAAAGATCTTTCAACTAAATAGAACTTTTTTAAAATTTTGAAGAGATTCAAATTCATTAAATTTGAATTTCTTTCATTTCAAGTTATTTAGTTTTTCTAATTTTTTATTTTTTAATGTTTTATTTAGACAAGATAATTCAGTTTTTTTTTTTCATAAAATATTTCAATTATCATGAAATACAAAAGCTATTACTTTAATACTGTAGACATAAAAAAAAAATAACAATGTAACACTTCAACAAAAGAACCTGATTGATATATATCCAAAAATAGTTTTATTGATATTAGTTGAGAAAAATCTATCAATTCAAAAAATAACTTTGACTTATAGATAAATAATCTCAATAACATCAACCAAAACATAATTTATATGACTGCTGACTGAATAATGTTGACTCTTGTAACCAAAAAAATAATTTTATTTACATCAATATTTTATTTTTTATTAAGATAGGTAAACAAGTAGTCATTCCAACATAAGTCAATAAAACTAATTATTATTAGTCACTCAAAAATACACTAATTAATTTGAGTCTAGATTCTCTACTAAATTTTTTAGTATATTAAAAATACATTGTTATATTATAATTCTTTTAATATATTTTAAAACATGAAAAATAAATGTTAATATATTTTGAGAAACAAATAACATATTTTTACATTTATTTGAGATACAGTATAAAAATAAAATAATTATAAAAAAGTAAATTTTTGTATTTTTTTAAAAATAAAAAAATACAAAAGAATAATGTGAAATGAATATAAAATATTTGTACGTGTTAAAATATCATTTTTCATATATTTTGCAGCCATATAGACAACACAAATTAAACAACAAAAAATAAAAATTTAATTAATTCACACTTAAAAATTTAGTAGTTGAATTAATTAACTGTTTATATATATTTTTGAATGAAGTAATTTCCTTTTAAGTATCATCCCGTGTCTCATTGTAATAGGAAAAAGGTGGTACATAGTGGCAAAGGCAAATACAGAGAAAGAAAAAGAGAAAGTAAAGAGAAAAAGGGAAAGAGGATAAAGAGGAAAAGGCTGAAAGGGCAAGCTAACCGTGATTTTTTGTGTCCACTTGTAAAAACTGCTTACTTTCTCACCCACTCCATCAACATTCCACACTCACCTAATACACAAAAGACAAATCAAAAGGGAAAAAAACAAAAAAACCATGTTGATTGATGATGTTCAACTATGTCCTTAACTTCTTATAAATCAAATTCTCAACTTCATCAAACAAAGAAACTTGTGTTTCTATGACAAAACCACCTCACTTTTTCTTGTGCTGCAATTCTACTTTTCATGGCATATGCATCAGCTTGCTCAGCATTTGTTTGACACATGCATACATAGGAAATGGATTCAATAGAATGTTGTCAATGTTATTTAGCGTACAATGTATAACATCATGAATCCATGTTCAGAAAATTTTTCAGTTTTTACAACGAATGCATGGATCAATTATGGAATTGTTCCAACTTAATCTGTTGTTTCTGAATTTGAGTCTTCAATATGCAACTGTCAGATATTCAGTGGGAGAGTTTTATCATTCATTCTGATCCTACCTAGTTCCAGCAAGATTGTTTTCTGTGGAGAATACTAGTAGTCTCTGCAAAAAGCTCTGAGATTTCCATTTAAGCATTAGAGTGTGATAATGACAGTTATTATAACAGTGGTGCTAATATTTGTGGGATTTGTGGTCCTGATCATATTTCATGTCTGTATTTCGGAGAGACTCTCTAGGAGAGGATCTATGGTTGAGAGGGGTGCAAATGGGGGAAGAAGCATGTCCATAGATGAGTTGGAGAAGCTCCCATGTTATGATTATGTTGCCAAAGGCAACACAAGCAGCCCTGTGGATTGTGCAGTTTGCTTGGAGAGCCTCATCACTGGAGATAAGTGCAGGTTGTTGCCTATGTGCAAGCACAGTTTTCATGCTCAATGTGTGGACACATGGCTTCTTAAGACATCCTTATGCCCAACTTGCAGGTCTAATGCTCATTCTCACAGTGAAAACCAAGTTATAGGTAACAGTGACTACTTGGTAGCACCAAATAGTGTGTCTAGGGAGGGCCAAACTGCCACAAGAAGTCAGCAACATGACAATATGGTGGTCTTGGTACAGCTGAGAGAAAGCCTAGAAAATGGTCCATCAACAAATGTTATCGTGGAAAATCCAACATTAGGAAGTCATAACTTGGTCAGAGAGGAGTAGAATCTAGAGAACACCAAGAACAGATTAAACAGAAATCAGATATCAGCTACCACTTTGCTTCATGCTGAAGAATTTGAAGCTGTGTGAAGGTAGCTCAAAAAATGAATATTGTTGAGATATTTGAATGATGAACAACTAGTCTTCTAGTATTATCATAATTATTATGATTTTTGCTCCATTTAGTTGTGATCTCATTTGCTTTCATTGTCCCTTTTGAATCACAAGTACTTCGTTAATTGCTTGATAGATTATTAAATAATAAACACTTGACTGATGTAGAACTTCTTCAATGAAATTAATTTCAGTTCCTACTCTTTAAATGATACTGCCATTCAGAGACAATACATTTTAGTAACTCTTTTAACAATTAAAATAGCCAATAAGTACCAAGATTGAATGGTAGCTTAATTTTGATTGAAGAATAATGCCACTAACATTGATAATATTATATTTTGGGCAGAGAGCAAACACAACATTAGTTGATTAATGTTTTTCACTTGACACTTCTCTGATAGAATACATTTCCTTTATCTCAAATCACATCCCAAATTATAAAATTTGTTATTAATTTTCACCAAAATACTACTTAATTTACAACTGCGCTACAATTTTCTTGTAGTGACAATTTAACACATGCAATATGGGAAGTGTAGTTCATTTATCTTTATGTTGCAGATAAATCAAACGTAAAATAACTTTCTCCAATGCATTGAAAACACAATGGTCAAATGGATACAAAACCGTCTAAAACATTCTTAACTGAAAGGAACTTTGAATGTGTATATGTAAAACGCTAAGAAACTAACACATGAAAACATGAATGTGCAAACTTATTAACATAAGCATGATTGGCACACGATTCAGGACCTTCTCCCTTCATCCCCGTTCTTCCTTCTCCTCTCCAAGATGAACAACTTGTGAGTAGAAACAAAGGGGTCTCGAAACATCATCATCTACTGTTCTTTTTTGACAGCCTGGGAAGATTGCTGAGCATCCCCTGTCGGCTGATTAATGCTAGCTTTGGCCTCAGCAACAAATTTCGGGTCAGGTTCGTGTTTATCTGCAGGTTCTCTCATTGCCAAATATATGTAAAATGCTATGATTACATTGACAGATATGACAGCAAGAAATCCACTCACTAGTGTCCCAGAGTAAGGGGACAAATTGGATGCTCCTGTTACAAACAAGGAAACACAGTAAGGTTAAGGTGGTAGTTCTGCAATTTCCATTCTATTTTTCTATTGGGTTTTATTCACAACCGGTTGGGAAACATTAAAGGAATGAAATGAAAAGAATAAAATCAGAATGCAGTGTCAGTGTAAAGGTTTTACATTGTCATGTCAACATAGACTGATGTATATTGTAAGACTATTGAGTTTAATTAACTTCAAATTCACATATCTAAGTTGGTTTCTAATTGGCTAATGAAACTCTAAATATCTTTATACTACTGACAGTATATGAAAATTAAATTAAATGAAAAATGATAAGATTGTTGAGAACAGGGATGAAACATTCCATTAATACATATACTATACCATATGGGCAAAACTGCACATTTCCTTACAGGCTAGCTATATATGTATAGAGACAATACTTTCTAGACGATTTGAAAAAGGTAAATTCAATGTCAGTCACTGCCCGAGAAGCAATAAATTTCCTTCAAAATAATCAGTGGTCGGTAAAGAGATCAAGGGTATTTTTTATTCTCTTTTCACTTTCTTGTTTTAAAAACTCTATTTTAAAAAAAAAATCTACACTGCTCACTACTCAGCAATCAATTTCTCAGCCAAAACCTACTATGTTTCAAATTTTTTTTCCAAAACAAGTGTTTCAAAGATAAAAACAGAAGCAGCTTGGAGATGTTGTTTCATCATCTTCTATTTTCTTCAAGTGCTCTATTAAAGTAGTCAGAGGACAAACTTTTAGAAAACAGAACCGTGCTAAAAAGACAAAACACTTCCAACTGAAATCAGGGACAAACAAATTATAGAAAACAATAACCATTTTCGAAAATAGTAACTAAACAAGGTCCGATATTCTAATTTTAGTTTTTGACAATGATAAAAGAGTTTAATTTCTGTGGAAGACCCGATGATCTTTTTTCTTTTACGCATCAACAAAAAAGCATGGTAGAAACTACTTTTGAGATAATTATTGTTAAAGCCAACGAAAAAAATCATACATGACAGTTTGTGATTGGATGGCGCTGAGCAATGTGATTGCATGCACTATTTACTCACAAAAAACAGAGAAAGTACAAGACCATCTCTTCAACAAGAAAGCAGAAAAAAAAAACTAACAAAAAGTTGGCTTGAAATATTAAGAAACTCTTACATTTGCCCTTAAAATGAATTTCACTAATTCTACCAGTCAAGCTGAAAGATAGAAGATATAAAGCATCCATATCACAGTACCAACCAACAACTCTTCAAAACAACAACAATAACCTATAAAAAGCTTAAGTACATTAGAATCTTACCAGGAAGCATGTTGTGATTGAAAGCATACAATATTGCAATGGGGATTGCCCACATCAACATTGATGCAACGAAAAACTTCTGAATCACTCTCATTTTTGCCTCAAATTCCTACAAAAAAAAGGTAAAATTTGTTTAATATTCGTAACCACTATTTCTTTTAATATTTACTGAACATTATTATCACTATGCTTCCAACTTATAAATTCTTTTCTAATTAAATCTCATATTTATCATCATTTGATAAATACTGATAAGTAGATGAAAGCTATAACCTTTGAATCCGAGGTAACCCTTTTCTCCCATTCTCATGCCTAGTAACGAACTGTCGTTGAAAGCTATAACCGCTGAATCCGAGATGAGTCTACCTTAAAAACGGTAAAAATGATAAATTTAACACATTAACTGAATACAAATTCTTAAATTTTGAGTCTTCAATAAAACTCTTAAACTCGACGACTTAAAAGTTCCCACACCCTCGAACCTAGTTAATTCGCAAGTAGAATCTTTTTTCAGTTGGGTCGTGTGAATTCGAGCAAACTCGCTCAAACTCGTATAGAATCGCGAGTTTATAGTGGATTCAGCGAGCTCAGTTGGACACTACGCAACAACAATGCAAACAAGACAGTGGAATTGTTTGTTTCTAGGTCATGATTTATGCAGAACGCACCTTGGTAACAATTCCGAGGTCACTGTTTCTCTCTTGCAACTTTATGTGCTTTTGGGGTGTTGATGTTGAGTTCTTCTATCGCAGGAACAGATCTATATTGGTGTCTTTCTCAGGTGATTTTGCGTTTCGACCTTCTCCCCTGCTACCACTGCTCTCAGGTTTCCTTTCTCTTGCCATTTCATAGACAGGACTACAAGTTAGTGGGTTGGGCCTCACTTTAAGTCCAACAACTTTTTTTTAAATAGTTTTTTTTTTCAAAGAATCTGTCACATTGACCCGGGTTGAAACCATCCATCCAAATGTAACCCGAAGTTACATATTCTCCATGATTGTGAAATGGCTTCCAAGAGCTTGAAGCTATCGAATTATCTACGGTTCTTCTGCAATTTCAATTTCAATCCTTTAACCCCTTATCGCTTTTCACTCCTAAACAGCACCAGAGGGAAAAACTCCATAGATTTGAAGCAGTATCCCCCAGAGCTCGTAAGAAGCTTCTCGGCTGCACAATTTAATCATGGCAACTCCATTCAAAGGAAAGGCCATGGACACCCTCACTATCTTGATGAGTCTCAGGTACTCTTGCTGAAAGTTTTCATTTTTCTCATTTGGGCAAGGGCTTTCGCTATGTTAGATGAAATGGGTGTTGTTCAAAATTGCTTACGGTTCAAAAAGTGTTATGTTCATTATGACGTAGAATGAAACGATGAAAATAAATTTAAAATTTTAGTGTAGTATTCAAATGGTTAAAATTAACTTTTGGAGAAGTAAATAAGGATTAGAGTGAAATCAACTTTTCTACCAATCAAATGAAAATTAGTTTATGGATGAACTTACTTGTAAAAGCTATGACAAATAAGTTTTTTCTTCAAAAATTATGTTAAATTTCTTGGATTTTCTTTTTTTCTTGTGTTGCTCAGGTTGAGAGAGTAAGGGGAATCATGGTTAAAGCAAAGTCAACAAGAATGTTCTATAAGCGTAGCAGAAATGGTGATGATTGTAGTGTTGGAAAGGAGTCACATACATTTTCACAAAATCCTATTGGCAGTCCCGAGTCATGTTCACAGCTCAAAGTTGATGTTGACACACTCACCAGAATCATCAACGACCACCCTTTCCCATTGCAACCCCTTCACCCTACACTCCTCCACCTCCTCCCTCCTTCCTCTTTCTCTACTTCCCTTGTGGAAAACGTCCTCGGCCGGCTGTTTGCTGCACATTCCAATGGTCTCAAGGCCTTGGAATTCTTCAACTACTGCCTCATCCATTCCCATTTGCCCTTAAGTCCTGATTCACTCAACATGACCCTCCACATCCTTGCACGGATGCGTTATTTTGACAAAACTTGGGTCCTGTTGAGGGACATTGCAAGAAGCCACCCTTCTTTGCTCACCCTTAAGTCAATGAGCATTGTGCTCTCAAAAATCGCCAAATTCCAATCCTTTGAAGACACCCTTGATGGGTTTAGAAGGATGGAAGATGAAGTGTTTGTTGGCAGGGAATTTGGCACCGAAGAGTTCAATGTGCTTCTTAAAGCATTTTGTACACAGAGGCAGATGAAGGAAGCCAGGTCTGTGTTTGCGAAGCTTGTGCCACGGTTTACTCCTAATACCAAGTCCATGAATATTCTTCTCCTGGGGTTCAAAGAATCAGGTGATGTTACTTCTGTTGAGCTTTTCTATCATGAAATGGTTAAGCGTGGTTTTAGTCCGGATGGAGTGACATTTAATGTTAGGATTGATGCTTACTGCAAGAAAGGTTGTTTTGTTGATGCTTTGAGACTTCTGGAGGAGATGGAGGGGAGAGATATTGTCCCTACCATTGAAACTATAACTACTTTGATTCATGGAGCAGGGTTGGTTCGAAATATAGGCAAGGCGTGGCAGCTGTTTAGTGAGATTCCTTCAAGAAACTTGGTTGCCGACACTGGCGCTTATAATGCTTTGGTTACTGCTTTGGTTAGAAACAGAGAAATTGAATCTGCTTTGTCCTTGGTGGATGAGATGGCTGAAAAACACATCGAGCTAGATGGTGTCACTTACCATACAATGTTCTTAGGATTGATGAGGTCAAGAGGGATTGAAGGTGTGAGTGAGCTTTACCAGAAGATGACTCAAAGGGGTTTTGTTCCAAAAACAAGGACAATTGTAATGCTGATGAAGTTTTTCTGTCAAAATTATCAGCTTGATTTAAGTGTAGGTCTGTGGAAGTACCTGGTGGAGAAAGGGTACTGTCCCCATGCTCATGCTTTAGATCTTCTGGTCACTGGATTGTGTGCAAGGGGTTTGGTGCATGATGCTTTTGAGTGCTCCAAACAAATGTTGGAGAGAGGAAGACACATGAGTAGTGCATCATTTCTGATGCTGGAGAGGTTTTTGTTGCAGGCGGGTGACATGGACAAGTTGAAGGAGCTTGACCAGATGATTAAAAAATTGCAGAGTGTCTTACCACCGTCTAGAGGAAACACTACTGGTATTTTTACCTCTAGGGTTATAACGTAGCATCATTTAGTCTAAAATACAACAACTATTGCCGCCCTGATTTTGATGGATTTTTCTTTTGTACTAACATGTTATTTCTCTGAATTACAATTTAACGATCATAGTATATTGATTAAGTAAAAGTCCTCCAATTTGTTGATCAAAGTCATGAATAATATTTTGACAGCTTAGTTGGTGAAGTTAGGTGGAGATGGAAAGGGAAATCACAGTTAAGGTCCAAACAGACAGTGTTCTATAAGCACAGATGGTGATGATTGTATTTATAGAAAGGAGTCACGAAAATTTCCCTGAATTTTATTGACATACATGGGCATGTGAACTTTAGTCATGAAGTGTCAAGGTCACTGGCAGTTTGTCTCGGTTTGCTTTTGGTTGTAATGCTGCTCAGGGGAAGGTTTGCTTTGTTGCTAACATCTGTTAAAACTGTAGAGGTTCTTGAGCAAGTGCTTTCGGCAGTCATAGGGCACATACCTTCCCCTCAATGGAAGAGTGATTCTCCTCTATGGATGGTTTTTGTTTTATTCATACTATGATTGAAAGGGGGTAAAAATGCCATGTTGCAATTGTTGATGGTGTCCTGGATAAGGGGTATACGGTTTCTTCTGCAGCTAATAGGCAGTCATATGAAGTTTTAGATACAGGCAGCATGCATCCTGAACTTGCACCTACTGGAAATCTTGCTTACTGAAACCCATTATGTTTCAGCCCAGAGACAAGTAACTGGTTATGTATCTGATCAAGGTGTCTCTTGTGGGTAGAATTATCAATAAGAGACGCATAAAAAGAGTCTGAATTGACACTACGATCACGGTTAACAGAATGTTCAGGATGAAGAGCTGATGAAGAACAAATATATTTGACACACTTGAGCTAATGATGAACAAATATATTTGACACACTTGAGCACCAATCATGTGGGTATTTCAGAAGTTGTAATCTTTCGGTATTTTGCAGTAAGGGGAGATAAGCTAAAGAAATTCCAAACCATAGTCCTGCGTCCATTATCTTCAATGTATCTTTGCAAATTCTAAACTCATCAACACATTTCAATTAGACAAATGGTGATCTAACCAATTCAGTTTCTCGTTTCCAGCTCCCAGCCTATTGAAGCTCGATTTAGTTCTGATTTCTCTGTCCAGCCTAATTTGGAGCACACTGAACTGAAGCTTTTAGTCAAACACCTAGCCTATGTTAAGAGAGGAGATAAGTGACAACAGAACTTGTTGAAGCATTTAGTCGAACACGTAGGCTATGTAAACATTAGAGGGTGTAATCAGTAATTTGAATCAACTGTGTATTGGTTGTCGCTGTGTCTGCATATAAAAAAGTAAACACTAATAAATGATTTATACAATCAACTGATTGGAATTTTTTTAATATAACTTTAAATAATTTGTTCTTTTTTTTACATAGGTACGTGCATGTTATAAAATTCCATGTAATATAAATTAGAGGGATAAAACCACCATTGAATTACACTCTTTCAATAATCTAGTGTTCAATGCTCATGGCAAGTGAAAAGGGTGAGAAATGGTAACACTCTATTTCTTAAATGACTTCAGATTTTCACTGGCCGGCCACAATGCTTATGGCACACAAAAGTAAAAGGGGATGTTAATTACTTGTTTTTTTTTTTTAATGTTTCTAAGAAGCTTTTCATGAGGTGCTATAATAACGGACAAATCACTGTTTCTCAAACTCTTATAATGGCAATCTACAATATATTCCAATAGTCTGATTTTACATGAAATGATTGTATAGGCTATTGACCAATCCAATGCTCAAAAGGAGGCAATCAAAGTCTCTTTTCTGCATCTATTTCAGCTTCCATAAAAAAAACTAATATTTCATTGAAGTTTTAGTCTTTAGTTAGCTAATGATCACTTCTAGAAGACAATGGCATTATGAATACTTTGGCAAATTCAATGCCTTAGGAATGCTCCATGAAAGATGCAATGCTGGTTCTTTTTCTTAGACAAGACATCATGAACAAAAACACTTAGGTAGTGGAAAACTAGAGCCATGCAGGATTCTTCAAAGGAGTGACAGAAGCTTTAACTTGAAGGTAGCTTCTAAGGCTGTAGATTCCCCTTACTCTCCCTTGACCACTCATTTTATATCCACCAAAAGGTATTGCTGCATCAAAGACATCATAGCAGTTGATCCATACTGTTCCAACTCGCAATGCCCGCATCAAGGTATTGGCAGTGTCTGTATTCTGAGTATAAACTCCAGCAGCCAGGCCATAATGAGTTGCATTGGCCCTTCTTATCACCTCCTCTAGATCCCTGTGATTTATTTCATAGCACAGAATAAGAGGAATTTAAGATGAGGAACTACTGAAGAATGTGCAAAGCACATACATGATGACACTTTTATCTAGTGACTAATAGCATACTTGAATTTCAGGATAGATTGTACCGGACCGAATATCTCATCTTTTGCTATCAACATGTCGTCCTATAATATTAAGAAAGAAAGCTATTTACTTCACTATTGGAACAATTTATCACTTATTTAGAAATTGAACCATTGTTAATTCGAAGTGTCATGCCTGAACATTTGAGAAAACAGTTGGTTCGATGTAGTAGCCTTTCGAGCCAACTCTTTGACCACCAGATTCCAGTTTAGCACCACTTTCAATGCCTGATCTTATGTATTTCATGATCTTCTCGAATTGTGCAAAATCAATCTGAAACACATACAACTATCAATGTCATCACCCTTTAAGATGCCAGCCATAAGTTGAAGAAAACTAAATCAAGATTTCTGTTGATTTGATTATGAATGAGCAATTGCAAAAGCATGGTTTCTTTTACTTATACCTAAGTTATTGAAAAAACTTATGCAGTTATTCTTGTTTGAACCAAGTTTTCTCTTAGATTGACGGTTCATTCGGAAAGTTTCATAGATACCTGAGGACCTTGCTCAACCCCACTTTTGAAAGGGTCTCCAACAACACGTTTAGTAGCACGAGCTTTAGCCTTTTCCACAAATTCATCATATATGCTTTCATGAACAAATGTACGAGAACCAGCACAACAACATTGCCCCTATGCAGAAGCAAAAGAAAACAGCTTGAACCATATTGGAACATATGCAATAAAAGAAATGGAGAAGGCTATGTTCTCACTGTGAACTATAACATAAGATAAGAGAAATGCTAGCAATACATTATTTCAAATACTATTTTGAAGATCCTCTTTACCATTGGTTAAAATTTATTTAAAACTGCAAACTTTATTTGAAGTAGATTGTGTTGTTACCGTTCCTAATAATGAAATTAGGATAATCAAACCTGATTAAAGAATAATGCAGAATGTGCTGCCTCAACAGCTGCATCGATATCAGCATCCTTGCAGACAATGAATGGAGATTTTCCACCCAGCTCCAGAGTTACAGGCTTCAGGTTACTGCGTGCTGAGAGTTCTAATACCCGTCTACCGGTCTGAGAGGATCCTGTGAAAGCAAGCTACAAAAACAAAATCAACCAATTTTTATTTTACTATTAGATATTAGGCCATATAGGCATAAACTGATGCATATATGTATTGTAGAGACAATCAGCAGAGTAAGCTATATATTAAAATGTGTTTTACAAGTCCTAAAGATCTGGTAAAAATTGGTTTTAGTTCTTACTATAAACAATGGTTTTGGTTCTCATGATTCTAAAATGTAGTGGATTTATTCCCTAATTCTATAATTTATTTTGATTGAACCACTAATAAAATTCACCACATTTCATAGAGGAAAGTTTTACAAGGTGTTGAGTAGAAAATGGGGTTTTTTGTTCATCACCCTTTCATAAATACAAGGACTAAAACTATCATTTTTGAAGTTAAGGAACTGTAACCAATGTTAATCAAATCATAAGATACTTAAACACCTTATACCTTTTTCTTTTTTTTTTTTAAAGTTTCAGGAGAATCATTCCACTAAATGTTCTAAAGTACCTTGTCAACATCCATATGAGTACACAGAGCTGCCCCAGCAGTAGGACCAAAGCCACTGATAACATTCAGAACTCCAGGAGGAAGTCCTGCCTATTGCATCAAATCCATCAGTGAGAACAATCACAAAAGTATAAGCACAGAGAACATCACAATCTTTTTGTTGTTAGCAATTTTGGAATTTCATTTTTTTGTTCATTTCAAATTGAAGCTATAATTTCCTTGAGAACAAGATTGAAGACTTGTTCACATTCTCTTTAAAAGGAAGAGTTATCCTTTTTTTTCTCTTGATATTATTTTGGCTGTAAGACTTATAGGTGTGCTGTAAGACTACCTCATGAAATAGCTTTGACACATAAATGGCAGAAAGGGGTGTCTGTTCTGCAGTTTTCATTACAACTGTATTACCACAAGCTAATGCAGGTGCAACCTTCCATGAAAAAATAAGAAGTGGGAAATTCCAAGGAACAATCTGCCCTGCTACTCCAATAGGTTCATGCAAGGTTTGAACATGGTATGGCTCATCAGCTGGAACTGTTAAACCATGAATTTTATCCGCCCAACCTGAAGAAAACATAAAAGATACCAAAGAATGTCAGCTTGTCAAACAATACTATAACTACATGATATAAAAACTCAAAGATAATACAGTTACCTGCATAATATCGGAACAAGCGTACCACCATAGGTATTTCAACATTTGCAGCCTGTTCATAAGGCTTACCATTATCCCATGTTTCAATTGCTGCAACTTCATCATTGTGTTTCTCCAATATATCAGCACAACGAAAAATTATTTGTGATCTTTCCTAGAGGAGTTCATCAAAGATAATGGACAAAATTGTTGCACATAAAAACCATGTAGCATTCTTGTAGCCCAAAGGAAAAGTTACAGCACCAAAACACTTCCATATACTGAAATTTACAGAATAAATTAGGATTAAACAATGATGTATTACATAAGCTGTCATTTTTGGCCATGGTCCCTCATCAAAAGCCTTGCGAGCAGCACGTACAGCACGATTTACATCTTCAACATCCGCTTCGGCTACATTGGCAATTGTATCTCCAGTCCTAGGATCATTGGTTGGAAAAGTTTTTCCTAACAGATGAAAATTTGCTAAAAGTTAAGTTTTTGTAGCATAGATGGATGTTTTCATATCAATGAAACAACAATGTTTTAAGTACATAAATGTAAGATATTAACCAGAAGCTGCATCAACAAACAGTCCATCGATCAGAAGCTGATTATGCTCAATTTGCACTGGTGGTTTGCTAGGCTCTATATCAGCAGCAGCAGAAGCACCAGTTCCACTTAAACTTCTATGCCGGAGACAACATAGGCCTGGAAATTTAGTCAATAGTATAAAAACCAAAAGGGAAAAAAAGTTCAAAAATCAAAACTTTCTTTCATGTTTTAAATTCTTTTCTCCGATGCAATTTATAAAGACAACAGGGTGGTTTTCATTATTTCAGTTTTTTGACTCAAAATGTGCACATTATAAAAAGGAGAGATAGTAGTATACCTAAGCAACGTTTAGTGGTTGAGACAAAAGAAGAAGAAGAAGACACATTCTGCAGAGTGGAAAGAATTCTAGAAGCCATGATCTACTTTGCATGAAGACTTTGAATGTTGAAGTTTTTTTCACTTTCTTTGTGATCCTGCACACAGATTTCTAGCACCATACAAATGTGCCTGAAACTAAGGATGGAAGAGAAGGTGGAGAGAACAAAAAGTTATCAGTACTTAGCACTATTCTGTTACCATTAATGTAAAAGTTCATCAGCTCTATTAGCCATGTGAATCAAAATTATGAATGAATCAAGAACAAGTTGAAAGAGACATTCTAACCAAAATGTAATAACGATAGCCGCCATAATAGTTCACCTTACTTATATGTGATGTAGGAAATTGATAATCACCAACCCATGTTGGCTTCAAAAAAGAGAAAGATAAAAAGAAAGAGTAATCGAATTTATATTTGTATTTACATTAAGAAAGAAGGGAAATTTTAAATACATTATAAGAAAAATATATATTTATTAATTTTATTTAATTTGATTATGTGGTTGATAAAAATTTCAATCAGGTTTCTCAATGTTTTTTTAAAAGAAATGTAATAATATGATTGTTTTTTATCCAATAAGTAGTAAAATATTTAATAACCCGCCTATAATAATGATAAAAAGTTGTTTTTCCATGATAAAATAATGATATGGTACATTTATATTTATTTAACATATATTGTAAATATAAAAGTTATGAAAGAAGTATTTTAAAAAAACGATAATATCAAATAATCTAAAAAAATTATATTAAATTATTATTTCTCTTTTTATATATATATACACACACACAAACAAAGGTTGCCACCTTATCATTCTTGCTACCAATTCTTGACAAATCTTGCTTCACATTGCTTGTGGTTGCCACGTCAATGCCACCACCACCATGTCCAACCTCTACATTTTTCTCTCTCTCTCTCTCTTTATTAAATTACTTTTCTCATAGTTATCATCTCACACAATAATATTCCGTTTTTCCTTCAATATTGTGATCTGGAATGTATTTTATTTTTAGTATTTTGAATGGTATGTTTTGAAATATATTTTTTATTTTTTATTTTGAATCATGTATGCTTGAATACAAATTTTATATTTGAAATGTATATTTTATTTTATATTTTAAAATACATAATTTATATTTTGAATTTTCGATTTTAAAACTCAATAAAAACTTTGAAGATAAAATTATACTTTCAAAGTGTATTAAAGTTCGTGATGAAACAGTGGTTTTTCTCATGGATTACAACAATTATGATATATATCATTACATTATTATGACATTGTGTTGTTATTGGTGTTGAAACTCATTGTTTGACCGTTTATTCTGTTATACTGTTACTGTTCTATCAGTAAATACCTCTTGTATATAAGTTTTGGTTTTTCATTTATTAATAACAACATAGATTTTTCTCACTCATTCTATTTCGTGTGTGTTTTTTCTTTACCTTCGTTCTCTGTTTCAATAGTGGTATCCAGAGCGTAGATTACAGAGACTGGGAGTGTGCGTCTTCAAACCTTTCTTAACGATAACAATGCGGTGGCTGAAGGGTGTGGTTGAGACGATTCAAAATGCAGCCACGGCGAGTGAGGCTTGGGGCATACTGGTGAGATGCCATGCTGGGGGAGATAAAATTAGAAGGTGAAACTACAAACACCGAGGAGACAATATGAGCACTTGCAGATGGATGATGGTGAAAAGGTGAGTGAATACTTCAACAAAGTGCTGTCAATTGCTAACCAGATGAAAGGCTGCGGTGAAACGATTACTGATCTCATGGTGATAGAGAAGATTATGAGATTGCTGCCCCAGAAGTTTGATCATATTGTGGTAGTAATCGAGGAGTCGAGAGATCTTGAAAAACTAAAGATCGAAGAACTCCAAAATTCGTTGGAGGCACATGAAATGAGGATGCGTGAAAGAAATCCTATCAAACTTGATGAACAGGCTCTGAGAGTCCAGCATTTCAAGAGCGATGAGAAAAAAAATTCTAAGAAGTGGAAAGGGAAATCAGGAAAAGGAAAATGAAGGAAAAAAAGTAGTAATACAGAAGAACAAGAAGAAAAGAATGAGTCTGTTGAAGGCAAAGGGAAATTTGATAAGCAACAAAAGAAGAAAGACAAGAGAAACATTGAATGTTTCAATTGTCACGGACACTTTGCGTATGAATGTTTCTCAGACAAAGGGAAGCAGAGAAGAAGAAGCAGTATCGTATTAAAGAAGCTCATCTTGCACAAGAAGATCCTGACTCCGAGCCTTTGACGTTGATGGTAATGACCTCTACTGAGTGTTTCGATCCAATGAACAAGATTTGGTACTTGGACTCTAGTTGCTCAAATCATATGACGTGTAATAGAAGGTGGCTGGTGAATTTTGACGAAACCAAGAAGAGCAAAGTTAAGTTTGAAAACGAAAACACATTGATGGTTGAAGCAATGGGTGATGTGATCATTAATAGGAAGAATGGTTCACAAGCTACAATCTCCAGCGTGCTATTCGTTCCTGCGATGAAATGTAATCTCCTCAGCGTTGGACAGTTGGTCGAAAGAGGATACACTATAATAATGGGAAACAATGATAGGGTGGAATTGTTTGACAGAAACAAGAAGCTGATTTTGACGAGCAAGATCTCTAGAAACAAGACTTTTCAAGTCAGTTTGGAGGTAGTAGAAAGTCTGCAATGTATGGCTGCTGTAAAAAAGGAAGAAAGCTAGTTGTGGCATCTGCGTTTTGGGAATTTGAATTTCAGAGACTTGCAGAGGCTTGGTGAAAAGGGTATGGTATCAGGTATACCAAATATTTCCTTGCCAGATAATGCAAGTGAGTCGTGTTTGACAGGCAAGCAAACTAGGAAATCATTTCAGTCTCAATTGAGGAAGAGATCAAAGGAATGTCTTGAAATTGTATATTCTGATGTCTGTGGTCCGATTGAGGTTCCCTCCTTGGCAGGCAACAGATATTTTCTTGTGTTTGTTGATGAACACAACAGAATGATATGGGTATATTTGATCAAGGCAAAGAGTGAAGTCTTGGAGATGTTCAAGAGATTTAAGGCTGGTGTAGAAAAGGAGAGTAGGAAGGTGCTGAAAATTCTCAAAACTGACGGAGGTGGAGAATACACCTCGTTGGCATTTGGAGAATTCTGTCAAAGTGAAGGAATTAAACACGAGATGATTGCACCTTACACGCCCCAGCATAATGGTCTGGTGGAGAGAAGAAATCGAACGGTGACAAACATGGTTAGATGTCTCATCAAGGAGAAGGAGATGCCACGGAAGTTCTGGGCTGAAGCTGTCTCGACAGCTGTTTACATTCTTAACAGGTGTCCCACTAAAAGAGTTAAAGGCAAGGTGCCCTGGGAGATTTGGACTGGAATGAAGCCATCTGTGAGTCATTTACGTGTGTTTGGCTCGTTAGCATACGCACACGTAGCGGAGCAGAAGCGAACTAAGCTAGAGGATAACGGGGAACCCATGGTGTTTATGGGATACCATGATACAGGAGCGTACAAATTGTATGATCCAATAAGGCAGAGGATGGTGTTGAATAGAGATGTAATTGTCTTGGAAAACGAATGTTGGGACTAGAATCAAATGCAGTCGAGCATGAAGAAAACTTTGTTGCATGGACTAACAAATGATTATGCACTAAGAGGAGCTGAGGCAATCTCTGATGGCAACTAGGACTTGAACGAAACATCTCAGAGACCTAGGAGACAGACGACGAGGCCGCCTAGATTCTTTGACTATGAGGTGTATTCGGATGCAGGGATTAACGAAGAAGGAGAGTTAATTCACATGGCTCTGATGGCTGGAGCATAACCGGTTGATGTAGACGAAGCCTTGAAGCAATCGGTGTGGAGGAATGCAATGATGGAGGAGCTCAATTCAATCGAGAAAAATAACACGTGGAGGTTAGTAGACCTTCCACCTGGGAAGCGGTGTATTAGTGTCAAATGGGTTTTCAAGAAGAAACCGAATCCAGATGGCACCATTTCAAAGTATAAAGCGAGACTTGTGGCTAGAGGTTTTCTGCAGAAGAAAGGAGTTGATTTTGATGAGGTTTTCGCTCCTGTGGCACGATTAGAAACCATACGTCTGGTTGTTGCAGTTACATGTGCTAGGAGATGGAAGATGTTTCAGCTGGATGTGAAATCAGCGTTTCTACACGGATTATTGGAAGAAGAGGTATTCAGCCCCCTAGATTCAAGAAAGGGATAAGGAGAATAAGGTATATAAGTTGCAGAAAGCCCTCTACGGCGTAAGACAGGCACCCAGAGCCTGGAATAAAAAGATTGATTCATCTCTTCTCAGTCACGGTTTTGAAAGGTGCACAGATGAACACTGAGTTTATGTGAAAGCAGGTTTAGATGGAAACGTTATGATCATCTGCCTCTATGTGGGTGACCTCTTGGTGACTGGTTCAAGTTTGAACAACATAGAAGAGTTCAAGGAGCTGATGAAGACTGAGTTTGAAATGACAGACATGGGAAAGCTCAGTTATTTCTTAGGTATGGAATTCACTCATACCAATTTGTGACTCATCATGCACCAGTGGAAGTATACGAGAGAGTTGCTTGAAAGATTCAACATGAATCAATGCAATGCTGTTAAAAGCCCATTGGAGGTAAATGTTAAACTGAGAATAGATGAGGCAGAAGAGGCAGTGAATGAGACTGTGTACAAACAGATGGTGGGATCATTACGGTTCTTGTGTAACAGTAGACTGGAGCTGATGTTTTGTGTTGGCAAGCAGGTTCATGAACCAACCCAAGAAGAGTCATATGGTTGCTGCAAAACGCATTATGAGGTACATCAAAGGTACTGTGGGAATTCTGTTTCCTTTTGGCATGAAGAAAGACGGGCTGGAGCTGATAGGCTATTGTGACTCGGATTATGGGGGAGACGCGGTTGAACGGAAAAGCACTTCTGGATACATCTTCTTTGTGAATAAGCCACCTATTTCATGGTGCTCGAAGAAGCAAACCATAGTGGCATTATCAAGCTGCGAGGCAGAGTATATAGCAGGTTGCTATGCCGCTTGTCAAGGTATCTAGCTGAAGGAGTTGCTGGCAGAGTTGAAGATAGTAAGTGAAAGCTCAGTGAAGCTAAGGATGGATAATACATCTGCTATCAATCTGGCTGTAAGTCATGGCAGAAGTAAACATATAAAAGTGAAGTATCACTTCTTGAGAGATATGGTAAATAAAGGGAGAATTGAACTTTCACATTGCAGAAGTGAAGAACAATAGGCTGATTTGTTTACCAAAACATTGGCTGGTGATAGGTTTGAGTTTCTGAAAAAAGGAGTTGGTGTTGTGTCACTTAATTAGTTTGAATTAAGGGAGAATATTGGTGTAGGTGTATGGTGTGTTGTGTACATGTAATTCAAACTCATTGTTTGACCGTTTATTCTGTTATACTGTTACTGCTTTATCAGTAACAGTACCTCTTGTATATAAGCTTTGGTTTTTCATTCATTAATAATAATGCAGACTTTTCTCACTCATTCTGCTTCGTGTGTGTGCTCTTTCTTTACCTTCATTCTCTGTATCAATAGTTGTGACCCATGCACGCGTCTTCAACGCTGATTTAGATACACAAGAAACGTTGTAAAGGACAAACGATTGAAAAACGAAACTTTTCTGTGTTTTTGAGTGGGAAAAATGGCAAATTTGTGTAGTAAGCAATAGAAGAACATGAGCCAGACCACTTTTTTCTAAGACAAAATCCTTAAATCATTATAATTACCTTTAAACCAAACATCTGACTCCAAACTTTTCTAACCTATTTCAAAACAAAAGAAAAAGAAAATAGAACAACGTAAAATTAAGAGTACACAAGCATGTGCATGCAATGCAAAATCTGACTTGTACGCACTTTTAAAATGTGACTTGCAGAAAGAAAAATTTATTGGAATTTTTTTAGAAAAAAAAATATAATATATTATTCGTATAAATATTATAAGAGCTTACTTATGATTCAATGTATTGTGTGTTATAGTAACTCTGTAATGATAATTCTTAAGAATATCTGTCATGAAAAATAAAATGAAAAGAAGAAGAAGTCGCACATACCCTTTCAAGCTAAAAAAATATGTTTCACAATTACCTCAAATTGTTTTCCTTTTATATTTATATATACACGTTTTGTTTTGTTTAACTGTTTCACAATTACCTCAAATTCATTTTGTTAGAATTGAGTTCATAGATACTAATCTATGTTTAAATATATATTTCCATAACAAAATGTTGTTAGTAAAAGTAATATTTATTTTGACTAAATTACACACTTAAAATATAAATATGTTAAAATAATTTTTCTTGAATAAACAGAATACTTTATGATAGATACTCGATTTTTTTTGTGTTTTCTATAAAATTACAATTTTAAAAATAATTCTATTTTGCTTCAAATTATATAATACACGGTTTCAAATTATTAATGGTGTTATTTCACATTTCAAAGACTTTATTCTAACAATTCCAAAATGAAAAAAAAAAACTCCCCAGAGTATAAGTATGACAAATAATATTTAGGAGAAATATTATCTAAATCTATTTTGATTGAAAAAAAATTATATTGACCAAATACGAGTATAGAAATGAAAATAACTAATATTTAATATTTTAAATTAGATATAAAAATAAACATCAGTATTTCTGTCTCGTTTTATTTTCCATTTCAATATTAAATTATTATAATATTCATAATTTATCACATGAAATACAAAAGTTATATTCGCTATTTTATTTGATCATTAATTTTGTAGTCCTTTTCTTCTTTATTTTATTTCTTTTATCTTTTTTTAATTGTAACTTGTTCAAAATTTATAAACTTCTTATTTTCATGGCATTTTACTTTTCACAGCTTTAACTACACACTGAATTAGATAATTTCTACTCTTTTTATTATTTTTATTTATTTTTCTTTTACATGATAATATTTAACTTCAAATTTTAAGTATTCAGTGTAAAGTTTTAATTTCCTATGTAACATTAACTTATGTTTTTTGTTCTATTTAACTTCTAATTTCATTTTATTCAAAGAAATTTTCTTTGACTAAAAAATTTACATTCAACTTTAATGGTTTGATTCATTCAAAATCCATGAAGTTTATTGGAATGTTCAAGATATTTTTCTTTCACCACAACATTTTATCTCATTTTGTTTAAATGGAATATTGCATATGGAGTTCTCAATTTTATTATCAACACATTTGATTATTATTTTTATCCTATTAATTGATATCTCATTTGATTTATATAGTCATAATTGATATCCTATTAATGGAGTATAGGCAAAGACAACATCAGAATCTTTTTTATGTTAGCAATTTTGGAATTTAATTTTTTTGTTCATTTCAAATTGAAGCTATAATTTCTTTAATAAGTGTGACAATCATAAGATTAAAGACTTGGTCACATTCTCTTTAAAAGAGTTATCCTTTTTATTTTCTCTTGATTTTATTTTGGCTGAGATGAGGTTATTGATACAGTATTTTAAAATGACAAGAACTGACGAATATTCTTGAAGAAATTTTTTTCTTGTAGAATCTTATTGATTTTGACTTGACTAAAACCTAAAAGCCAACTATGAGATACAAAACTTTTTAATCACCCTGATAAAGGTATGGATTTAAGAGGGATTGCTTGCTCTATAGAAGAATAATAACAGTCACAGAAGTCAAACCCAACCCAGCAAGAACATGATGAAACATTATGACTTTGGCATGTTATTAATGTTTTTTTTTTCTAATTTGTTTACTTTAATCCTTAAAATATATTTTAGTAATGCTTTAAAATTCACGTAGATAGAATTTAAAAATATTATATTTCACCTCTTATCGAATATTTATGAGGAGAAAAAGAAATGGAGATTAGAAATGGCGACCTTCATATAGTAATTGCAATATATTAGCTATTATTATTTGTTTTATATTCGTTTTATATAGTAAAAGTATATTAACTGAATCAGTTATTTATTAATATTAACTGAAAACGGTTATTTGAATTGAACTTAAATTGTCATAAATTTAGATGGAATAGGTGACCGAGAGGATTCGACAACCTGGACGAGGAACTGCTAAACATTGATTGAACAGCGCTAGACATTCCAGTTTATTATCATCTCAATTATAAAACCCAATAAATTGCAAAACATTAATGTTTTAATACAGAAACAGCACTAAAAACAACCTAATACAGCAAAGATAATTTATTTTCTGCAGCATTTTAATCAAAACAGCAAACAATTTTCTGCAGCAATTTAAACCCAAAGAGCCAACAATTTTCTGTAGAATTTTAATCAAAACAGCAAAGACAGAATGTGCAGAATTCTGAAACAGCAACTGCAATGACAGCAAGTAATGACAGCAACCACAAAGTGTCTTATATAGATTTTATCCAGTGACTTAAGGATGAACTAAAAATATACAAATGCATTAGAGTCTAATTCGCCACCTAAAACTTCCAAACAATTAGTCATAAAATTCATGCATCAACAACCTCGCCCTTCAAACCACAATTATCCCTAACATTATACAATTTTTTTTTAACAATACATGATTTCCAACACTTACATATTCAGACAGTTAATTACGGTCACTTAACAGAACATGATATGAATTTTATAATATAATATCAATATTATAAATTACAATTAAAAAAATACAACAAAACCTGTGTTGAAATTTAAATTAAAACTTAGTTAGTGAAGTTGTAGAATAATTCTAAGTAACTGTTAGCATTCAAAGCAAACATTTTAACTATCAAAATAGTTTTCTTTTTTTTTTTTTACTTATTTCATTCATAAAATAAATAATAGATTAACAAAAGAAATAGTTTTAATTTATTCGATCAGTTTGTCAAAGGAAACTATTTTTTTTTTCTGTCCCATGGCTTTGGTCGGATAAAAAAGTAAAGAAAATGATTCAAGCAAAAACAAGAGCTGAAATCCATAAATGCACAAGCAGCTAAAAGAGTAGTATGATATCACATGTTTTACTCCACCATATACCAGTGGTCAGAGATAATCTCAAAAGATTATTGTTTCTAAAGGACCACTGAAATCGTTCTTCCCCATTTTGCAAACGATCCAACCACTTCAATGAAAATGAAAGCAACGGAAATGAAGCACAAAGAAAAAATAAAGAAACGGAAATGGAGAAAGAAAAAATAAAGAAACGGAAATGGAGAAAGAGAGAAAGAAGAGAAGGAAGAGGAAAAGAGAGAATTAAGAAAATGAGATGGAAAAAGGAAATAGATTAGGATTAGAAGAAAAAGTTAAAAAATAAAATAAAAGTAAATATTTTTGGAATTAAAAAAAATTGGAGTGATGCAGGAAGAAGGATGTGGTGGTGTAAGGAGAAGTATTCTATCTTGTACCTTTTTATATTCTTGGGCCATTATTGTTAGTATGGGCCAGTATAATGCTTTGAAGGCTGTGGGCCATACTTGTCCATTGACCCATTTACCAAGTCATGGGTGGGACCATATTCTTTTCAAGCCATTCAAATCCCAAATTTTATTCAATGACTCCATAGCAATATGCATAAATGATCTTATTCTTCTCATTTTTTTTTTCTTATATTTGGGTTGATTCATCTAGTTTTTGTAGCATTCTATTTGTATTATATGCCACAAAGGTCTAGAGCATATAAGAGACAATTTTGTTCAAATAGAGAAGGAAAAACAATATCATTAAATATTTAATGAAGTTTTATATCATAAATTTGTATTTGAGACCACTAATTAAACAAATTAAGAATCCCCTGTTATAGTAGGAGTCATGTAAATATCAAAAACAATGATGACAGTGACGATAAGTGTTATTATTAGCATTTATCATATAATAAATGAGAGTTTAGGAGGAAATTTTAATTTGAGAATTTAATTGAGAAATTGCATTGTACCTGACGACAATGAGTTCTCAACTTTGGGAATTCAAATTAGGGAAACCAATTTCATGGATACACCAATTTGGTATTGCAAAATCTGTGCAAATTGCATTAACTTCAGCTTTGAATATTTGTTGAAATATGTAAACATTTTGTTATAAATAAATAAATTAAGTCAGATTATATAAACTAAATTAAGAGAAAAAAACATTTTAAGTATGCAGATAATTTAAATTGAGTTGTTTAATTTTTAAATAAATCTATATGATGATTGATGGTTAGGAATACGATTAACTCATTTTAATATTCGTTTATTTGTTTAAATTATTAAAACATTTTTAATTTAAAATTTTTATATATTAACCTTTTTGTTATTATTTTCTCAATTTATTTATAAAAACATACTTTTTACTACTTTTGCTTCTTTTATAATCTTCTAACTTTTACTTAATTACAATTTATTTCTTAAGATTTAATATTAAAAAAATGTATATCTTTTGATATTGCGTTTCTTTTAATATAATTTTATTTTAAAAAATATTTTAAAAAAACACATATAGACATATATAAAAGAATATTTATATTGTAATAGAGATAAAAGGAGACAAAACAAAATTATATATTTAAATACAACAATAAAGTCAACCCTTGACATTTAATATCCTTTCACTTCTGCACAATATTGAATCTTCATCTCTTATTGTCGTGTGTCACTTAAAATGAGATTTTATTTTTATTTC
This sequence comes from Vigna umbellata, assembly GCF_029865625.1. Lineage (NCBI taxonomy): Eukaryota > Viridiplantae > Streptophyta > Magnoliopsida > Fabales > Fabaceae > Vigna > Vigna umbellata. Next base: position 35,111,309 of record NC_142168.1, read on the forward strand.
ATTAATTTTCCTGAGCCAGAAAAACAAAATAGAAAGATAAATACATGAAAACAAAAAAGAAAAAGAGTATTTTTAGTTTGGGTGTTTGAATTTAATAGGAATGAGTAGCAGCAGCATGAGCAGGTTGTCAGATGGTGCAAGAAGCTTCAATGTCCATCCATGTCTCTGTGCTAATTTTCACCTTCCACTCTTCTGCTAATGTTTCTAATGTTTCATTTTTCTTATCCTATTAATATGTTTAAAAAAAAGTAATTTAAAAAAAAGTAAGTTAAAAAAAATAATGACTAACTCAAACCTGGTTAATTTGTTTTTATATGATATATAAATGAGAATTTGACACATAAAAAGATTTTACATTCATTTTATATTACATTTTTTTATTTCGTTTTTTAAAGATACATTATTTTATAATTACTCGATAATTTATGTATAGTATTATGAATAGAATAAAAACATGTGTGAAAAATATCTTGTTTTGTTGATGGTGATGGAACCCTTATTTTGTAGGGTAGTTTCCTTATCCTTTGCAAGATCGAAGGATAGACAACGGCACCTTATGATTCTCACCATTTAGTGTGTCCATTAAACCTTATAAATATCTAAAACCTAACAGGTCATTATTATTAACATTGTAATTGTATTGAATTTTAATGTTGTATAATTTATTTGAAATTTCTTAATATTTAGAAAAAAAATTCTAAAAAGAAACATTTTATTTATCTTTTTAATTGTTGGTAACAAAATAATTTATGTTTTGAAATTTGACGTGACACCTAATGTTCAAAAAGCTTAATGAGATATTCCAAATCCTTTATATGTATAAAAAAAAAATCAGGGATCTGTTTAGTTCAGAACTCAAACATCATGAAAGAGAAAGAGAATTTTGTTTATACATTAACATGTGGTCAGAATTAGAATACAATCCTGAATTTGAGGTTGCATTTATATTTAATTAATACAAAGACAGATGTTATAGTTTCAAAATATGTTCAGACAAAATTATGTAATTACTTAAATTTTAAGGTAAATTATAGTGTTTATATATATATATATATATATATATATATATATATATATATATATATATATATATATATATATATATATATATATATTTGTCAATATGGATCTTTTTGTTCTTTTTCCTGTAATTTTAGTTCTTTTATTTTAAAACATTATAATTTTGGCATGTTATCAATGTATTGTTTTTCTAATTTGTATACGTTAATCCGTTAAAATATATTTTAGTAATACTTTTAAGATCCATTTAAAATTCACTTATATCGAATTTAAAAAAAAAAATTACACTTTCCATTAATAAATATCCATGATTATATATAAACAATTTTTATTTTATTCCTTATCAAGTTCTTAATTTTTCTAAAAAAACATTAAACTTGTATTGTATGACCATCTGGTCAATCATACTCACACTCTGAATAATTAAATTTTAGTTTGAACAGCGAATCAGCAAATCCAGCCAATCACTAAACATGTTGGATGGTCATACATCAATTTGAATGACCAACAATTAACTTAAAAAAGTAAATCAGCGAGCCCGACCTACCACCAAACAAGTTGGTTGGTCATGTACCAGTTCAGACGGTCAAGTACTAACTCAGAAGTAGAGTAGCGCAAACCACTAAATAGCCCAGCTGGCCATGCCAACGAGCTCGATTGGCCACCAAACACCATCTACCAGCTTAGTCAAGCATCAACCCAAAGAGGAGATCACTAAGCTCGAATGATCATCGAACAAACCATCAAGTCTTGAATCAAACCACTCGAAATGAAGAATAAATTAACCTTAAAACTGATTAACTTAATATTAAAACATGATTACTCACAATTTGATCGTCATTATGTCAACATTAAACAAAAGTTTACAGCGAAACCTATCAATAAAGATTTGAGATAAAAAGACAGGTTACATACATTAACTATTACATTAATTGTTATATGTCAAACCTTAAACTCACTATAGTATTTTCTGTGCATCTGACTAGTTTGAACCCACGAAAAATTGCTTACTGAACAATAATTAAACTTTGAACAATAAAGCAAGCTCCAACAACTAACATTTGTCACTATAAAAATAGGAAAGGACTGATTGTTAAAAAATATGAATCTACATAGTTTGAATAAGTGAGTTTTAATTTTTATCACGTTAAATAAAGTTACCCTATTAAAGAAATACATTAAAATTTGTTAGGATTCATTTAAATAATAACAAATTAATCAATTCATTGTATATACAAAATTAAGTTTCAATTCAACAAAAGCATATACATAATTAAAAATATACTAGAATTATATATAGTTTTGAAAATTGAAACCCTGTATTTGAAATGTAATACAAGAAGAAACAAAAACTTGAGAACAAGGAGAGAAGAAAATTCAAGAGAGATAATTGAACAATAGTATATATATTCTTACATTGCTATATTTAAATCAAAATAGTCGGCACAATGTGACGATTATTAGCGGACGATTCGTTGAATTGAATTATAATAATTAATTAAGACTAATTAAGTATAATAATTGAATTGAAGAAAGCTAAGCAAACGAACGTGTTTAGTGTCAGAAAGTCGACAAGGTGTTAAGATTGAAATTAATACTTTGATTTGGTAAATACAGTAGAAAGAAAAAAAGAACTCACTGCCTGCTACTTTCACTGGACACCTGTTTCTTTCTATAGCAATTATAGAAATCAACGCTTCATTAAATAAATTAGTGGAATCTGACTTTCCTTCATAATCTTAATTATTATATTAAACCGGAATTTTAGGTCTTCTTTGATTTCAGTGGAACACATCATTAGATAGAGACCATATATTACGTAGCTTGCAAAATTTAACTTCAACAACACTGTTATATAATCAGTCAATAAATAAAAAAAAATACATGTTTTTGATATATAAATATAATAAAATATAAAATAATTAAATATATTTTGTGATAATTTAAAAATTAAGTATTTAAAGTAGTTGAATGTTTTATTTAAATGAGACTAACTTATTTTAATAATAAAGATTTTATAATATAAATAAAAATTTATATCACATCTCATCTAAAATATAATTATTTCTAAAATTTCATTTTTTGAATTTTTTAACTATTTTTTAAAGTATTTAACTTTTTAATTATCGAGTCATCAGAAAGTATCTAAGAAATTAAGACAACGATTATTCTTTATATATAAAAAAAATATAATGACAATATTTTTTTTCATACATAAATAATATTAAAATATTATAAAAAAACAATGTCGATGTATAGATTGAGATGATGACGATGATGATATCAATCTTGCACCACGAAAGATTCCCATAGAGATTCAGAAATTGAGCATGGTGAAATGATGATCATGCCAAATGCTGTCTATGTCTAATGCAGTGCCATGTACCCTTTTTGGACTCAAAAAAGCCCATGTGGGTCCACTACTAATTTGTGCCCTAAATCACCACTTTCAACTGCTGTTGTACTGTTCTTCTCGATGTGACTCTCTTTGCTTAACGTTCATAACTTGCCACCTTAATTAATTATCACATATTATCACAAATATCAAATATCAAATTATAACATCAATCAAATTGAATGCGTCATTGTTTAATGAAATGATGAAATTGATGTGGTACAGTGAAATTAGGAAATAAAACTTTATAGTATAATTTTTTTGCATTGAAAATGGTTTTGGGGTGACTTAGATTAAAATTGAAAATTTTGATTGTGATGTTTTGAACTGCTTAATGAGTCAATGAGTAATTCAACAACATAGAACTTTCTAACGGGTGAATATAATATATTGGTATTACTACATTTATGCACATAAGAGCAAGCAACAACACGATAGATAGAAACCTCAAGCACATGCATATAAAATGATTGGAAAACTTTAAAATATGTTTTAAATTATTAAGAGAAAGATTGGATTCGAGTTTTGTTAAATGAATCGGATCGGATCATATTGGTAATGAATCAAAATAAATTAATAATTTTTTTTATCTAATTTATTGTAATTTAAAATAATATTTATTTAATTGATTCACTTTGTCCAACTAAGGACGCACAACCTCCATCACATTCCTAGATCACACAATAAAACTCGGTGAGTGATCTCTTAAGTATCAATTCTTCAAGAGTATATGCTCTAGACAATTAATATATGATTTTAATTACTTAATTAGGTGGATATTCTTAATGGGACCTATTTCCATTTAATTTATTAAATTCTAACGTGCCAAATTAAGCAATGTTTTAAACTCTCTTTTTTGTGTATACGGTTTTCTTTGCTTCTTTTTTTAAGATATAAATTGTATTGGGTTTTCTTGTCTCTTGTGCTTTGCTTTACATAATATGAATCCATTTGGAGAGTGGGAAGAAAAGGGATTACGATTTAAGGGTTAAAAGAAAACTTGAGATAGGGCAGGACTATTGAGAAGTTTAAAAGGACAAAGGGAAAGAGAGTGAAGTGGTCACCCTAACATAAAAGCAAGCCATGGGGAGGCCCATTTGTCGTAATTGTTTTGTACAAAACTTCTTGGCCACTTTCCAACAATAAAGCCACTTGTTCCAATTCTTTCCACTTTAGGGTCACTTTCACTTATCACCCACTTTATCACACAATATTCATATCCATGACTTTTCTTATCAATTATAATCTCCAAAAAGTCTCTTATAATAATAAACCACAATTATTAAACCCCTTCACCATTCAGAGATAATCCAAAAACATTGCATGCCCAATACTTTAATTCAAGTAGGTGGATTCATAATCGCTGCAAGTTTTCTCCTTTCATAATACACAACAAAATTTCTATTCTAATTCAACGTTAAAGACCCATAGTCTATTTCCTTCCATAAAAATTGTCTGAGATTTTAAACGTGAGTATAAGTTTCAGATTAGATAGAAATGAGAAAGTATAATATTTTATAAAAGTAAACCGTCATTCATCTATTTTAAAGATTTTGATAAAAAGTGATGTAATTAAATTCGAGTTTTATCGGTGTTGTATCTCTCTAATGAACTTCCTACTCAATAAATCTAATTTTATTAATTTTTATTTTTTTATTTTATATCATATGTGAGATTTAGTCTTATATTTAAATTTTTAACACTATTAATATACAAAAGATAAATTAATAGATTAACCTAAAAAAACAAAATAAAAAAAAAGACAGAAGATAATCACTAAAAGCTATGTATAGTGTTTGTAGGTGTGTGGTTCCATCGCACTCACACGTTGCTTTCTTCACAAATAGCTTGTGGGTTAAACTTCTGCAGGCTTCTTACGTGTGAGTGTGAAAAAATTCGTAGGTGTGATGTGTCCTACACATTTCAATTTTAGTGGTAAGAAACTATAATTTGAATGCTTTGATTTGTTCTACATTGTTTCAACGCTGGTTAAAATCTCCTTCAACAAAACTATCGAAGCTGTACGTGTGTATATCTAAATTTAAACTATTGTTCTATTGAATTTATTTTATATAACTTTTATGGTAATTTTCACATAGCAGTATATAATTACTTCAATTTATGATGTTGATTTTTCTAAAATTAAAATAATATAAAAATTAAAATTTTAATTCAGCAAATAATAAAAATAATACGATAATTAATTGTCTTTATATAAAATATAAATCAGTGATAATAATAAAAAAAACTATTTCGATTATAAGATTGAAGTTATTTGTTTTATTGTATAATGTATATTTTATCGTCCAACTCTTAGTCTTCATCACATTGTTTGGATGTCCCTTTAGTCAAGTTAGATACTCTGATGTCAAAATCAGTGATTATTTATTTTTATATTCATAATTTTCTGAATGAACTTTAAATTAACATAATCACGATTTAATTACAACCAAAACTGGTAATCATATTTTATTTTAAAAAAATTAATGTTAATAATGATCTCATAATCGTACAGTTATACTATTCAAAAACTAAAAATACTAAGAAAATATATTAAAATATAAAAAATAAGAAAGATAATTCAACAAATTATAATTTACAAGATATAAGTTAATCAAGTAAACTAGAAAATATACTTATCAAACATTTTAACTGTTTATTACTTCAATATGAATATTTAATTAGATATGGAAAAAGGCATTCTTGTTACATGTAGAAGTATGATCATACAAGTACGATAAAATATATTATTTTATAAAGATACAAGTGAAAATTCTTGTATATTATTTTGTTAAGTGTATTTTATAACATTCTAAAATACAGCATAAAACCATATATAGAATATTCACAATTAATAATATTACAGTTCAGTTATGAGAAGCAAAGGTATATATATGGTCGAACGACCTTACGAAAATACTGTAGAATTTAAACTTTACCCAACTATACTCTATATCGAACGGTTTCAAAACTAAGCTTATACCGAACGGTTTTACAAAATAAAACCCAACCTATCGACCGAATGGTCCTAAGGTTCCGCTTTCACTTCCACTTCTTCCAGCTGCTCTTCTCCTTTTGCTCACTTTCATAGATTGATCATTGCAACGGAAATAACGACCGAACGGACAAAACAGACAAGACGGAAAAAAATAGGGTAAGCTTATGTAATTTAATTAATTCAGTAAAACATATATTTCACATAAATCTAACATAATTCAATATACAACCATGTAACATCCAATCATGCATTTCCAATCAAAACTTCAAGTCAAATCATGCAATGACCGACCACTTTACTTTGACTGTCCAGACTGTATGAATTTTGTGTAGCTATGTCGTTTTCGCACTCGGGTGATGTAATAGCTGGGATGCCCTCAACAGCTGCCACCCGAGGTTAGTCTGTTCCGTTCAAGTTCACCTTATGAACTAGGACCTCCTGTCATTCTCACACATGACTTGCTCCTCTCTACTTGAGAATAAGTAATCACAGAATATCAAGATAACCGCCAGCTAAGCATAACCACATTCATACTCTACCATTCATTAACCACTCATGAGATATTCCTCCCTGGAATACTCTTTCATTTCCATACCATTCCATTTATATTCTATAATACAATCAAACTGAACCAATATAAACAGATCCCATCTGAAATCAAAACTGAACAATAACATTCCCCGAGAGACAAGACCGAACGTTTAGAATACCTTCTAGACTAACACAACTGAATACTTAGTGCAAGACTGAGCGGTCTTCCACTTATACACCGAATAGGACCGAACGGTCAATTCTAGATAAAAACTCATCATAAGCCGAACACTAGTGATAGTATTTGGACTTTTACTTGCTACTCAACAGTTACTACAGAACAATATTTTACTAGACCGAACACTACTGAACTTAAATCAAAATGAAGGAATATATATATATATATATACACACACACACACACACACACATACAATTATACAACACTTAATTTCAATGAAGGATAAAGATAACGTCTACGACTTTAAATATTATAGAATATATTAACTAACTGTTTAGGAAGCATAAAAGAAGAAACCATACTTAGACCGAACGCTTACTTACAAATATACTAAGAGGAAACCGATCGGTCATTAACTGAAATTCTCCACAGAAGAAGAATCCAGTTCAGACCGAATACCTAAGGATAAATCGAACGGTCAATAATGACTCTTGGTTACAGTTTACAAAATTCTGCAGATTAATGCAGAATCACGATCAACTATGTTTCTACCCAGTTATACCTTTTCATAAATGAACAATACACTCAAACAAACATGCAGTATTACAACATCAACCAACTCATCAATCATAACATCATACCATCCAATAAATCATCGTCAAACAAGAATTATAATTAAATTACAAGCTTCCCTTACCTCTAAACGTAGCCAAATGCTCAAAGATGCAGTATTTGGCTCACCACTACCATAAATCTTAGAATACTACAGTCACGCTTTATGAAACTAACCAACAAAAGACCCGAAATACTCATAATGAGATGATAAACTCATGGAACCAAAATCTGGGTTTGCATGTGACAGAAAAACGAATGGTCTAAGAAGAGAAGTACTCACCCGTTTAAACCACAACTTGATCGATTTAAATGAAAGCCCTTGACGTCGGGAGAGTTCAACTGGTGCCTGATTTGTGATCGGAATAAGAAAAAGATGAGAATTCTTAGAGAGAAGGTGGAGATTGTAGAGAGAAGGAGGAGAACATGGGTTCAAAAGTTTGGAGAAGAAGGGTGCGTGCAGACAAGTGGCATGAAGTTTGAAATTTAGCCTTAAATACTACCGTCACTAAAACTGATCGGCCACTCAACGCTGCATACCTGTCTTTCACTATCTGAAAATCTGAACCCTTTCACTTGGGATTTTTAATGGGTTCTAACATATTTCAATGAGATAAGAGATATAATGCAAATGGCATAACTATTATTATTATACAAACTATGATAGAAATAATAACACGAGCTAGAAAAAAGTAGAAAAATAGTTTAATTTTTCTAATATATATATATATATATATATATATATATATATATATATATATATATATATATATATATATATATATGAAACTTCACGTTTCAATAGTTTGTAAAATATATACATAAAAGTAGATGGATTTTATATTATAAAGTACTTAAGTTAGATTAAAAAGAAGTTACAACTTTCAATGTTTAAGTGAAAGACTTAGACTTTGGGTAAAAGATTAGATTGTGGGTAAAAGGGGTCTGAGGTCGATCGTCCTTCTTCCCTCTCCTTCTGCACTCTTTTTTAATTGTTTGCCTCTCTACTTTACTATCAGTGTATTGAGTATCCTGATTTCATCTGGATGTTCACTACCGACCGATGGGTGATCTGCAGAAAACACTTTAACACTCAAGTCAGATACGCTTCTAAAAAGGTCTATGTTATTATAAAAAAAAGTGAGTTCGCTTGGCCATTAATTTTGTATTTATAGACTTCATAACCATCAAACCTATTAATCATCCATCAATACTGTATATTTTTAGACAAAATAACCTATTAACTACTCATTAATATCATATATTCGCCTTTGACATGACCATTAAACTTATTAATTAGTCATTAATGTTTTTCAACTTATCTGCTTCGGACAATGAACTTTTACATACTTATAATGCATAGACTTTTCTTAAATCCAATTTCTATAGTTGAATTATAAATAAACAAATGAGTGTTGATAAAGCTTTACATATAAGATTAGTTGAATTCAAGCTTACAATTTTTGAAAATCTTAGAACAATGTAAAGAGTATTCAAGTTAAGTGTACTATCAAGACTTTTCATTTTTTACTAGAGGACTGTTTTTCATGGGTTTTATCACTATACTTGTATTGTTTATTTTTTATTTATAATTTTTAAAATTTTATATAGAAAGCACATAAAAAATATTTCTTATTCATCTATTTTCTGTATAGATTTTTGACTTAAAAATTATAAAGACAATATGTACATTTTTGTAACTAAGAAGTGAAAAATGAAAGTAAGAAATCGAAGCACAAACAATTTTTATTGCTGCAATTGCTGAAAACATTTAATACCACAGTAAATGCAGCATCAATATCATGAAAACATCTCAATGGATTTTACGCGTTCATGGAAGAAATTTCGAGAAGGGACACAATAAATTTTGAAGACAAGAAGCTAAAATTCAAACTCATTTATACAACTGGTTCTATTTCAGAAAATTATTATGCTCTCGGTCCCTATTTGTAAGATTATTTCAGAAAATTGTTATGCTCTCTGTCCCTATTTGTAAGATTATTTCAGAAAATATTTGTTGTCTTCTTATAATATCTCTTTGTAATTCAACGATATATTTAATATTGTTTTTAAACAATTTTAAATCAATTGATTTATTTTCACCGGGAAAAATTAATAAATATTTGAAATGAACAATACAGAGTTTTTTTTTTATATTTGAAAATATAAATATTTTCAATACATATGCAAAATTTTAAGTTTAAATAGAAAAAAATGTCAACTGAATAACTGATGTAGCCTAAAGAAAGTATTACATGTAAGACCTTGAGTGTTAGGACTAAAGAAGTATTTTTTAATCTTAATAAAATATAATAAATTATTTTTTTTTAAGTTCTAAAAAGTTATAATTACTTTATATAAACAAATATAATAAAACCTTTTCCTTAAAAAATAAAATTGGTGATAAAATATTAAAATTGATGATAAACTCATTAAAACAAATAGAATTCATGATAAGACTCTCATATTAAAATAAAACCTAAATACTCATTAATATCAAAATCTCACTCCACTATTTTACTTTTAAATAAGATAAAAGATAATTTAACTCATTTCATTTAAGGTATGAATGAGTTGAAACACTATAATTAATTACTATAAGAGTAAATTTTAATGCAATTAACTTATTTAATTTTTATATATACATACATATACATATATATACTAAATTCAATTATGAAATGAGAGAGTAATTTCGTGAAGGATGAATTTAAAAGTTTATGATATTCAACTTTCATATGGAAGCATTATATTCTTTTTGAAATTCATAGAGTTCTAGCTTTGTCAAATGAGAACAAAAATGGCACTAAATTCTCCATACAAATCTTTATACATAGTTGATTCCAAATATTCTATTTACTTTCTACGCAAAGATAATGAAATTATTACCCTAGTTTTCTATTTGAGTATCAACAAGTTTGAATTCAAACAGGTAAAAAGGACAAAAATCTTTATTTGTGCTCAATTGAAGAATAAGGTATAGCTGCTTTCTTCTTATCTCTATACAATTTATGATGCGATTCCATAGAGATCTAGAGGAATAAGGTGCAATATAGCTTTATATTGTAATAACAAAAAATTGAGTTAAAAGATGTTGATTAATTATGTGGGTGGAAACAAATTAATTAAAAGACTCAATGATCATAAGAAGTTATAGGAATTGAAATAAAAGTGAATGTGTATTCTTTGGGAATAAAATAAATTCTCCCTAAACTATAGATAGAAAGAAATGTTATATTATCATAAGTTCTTATATAATTTTAATATTATTTTTGTAATAAAAATGAAATTCATGTAAAATCTACTTTACCTATTTTGTATATTTATTTTTTAAAAAAAGTCATGTATCATTATCATTGTATTAAAGTAAAAAGTCTTATAAACGAGTGTGTGTTTGAAGAGATCTTGATTACATGTGTCTAAATGTGCTAAGACCTTATAATATGAGCATGTAATGTAATAGTTTGACCATTTATTTATCGTCCAACGAAAAAACATTCTTTATATGTCTGAATACATTTTGACCATCATGTCTAAGTATCCTCGGCATAAATGGTTTGTTTAACACCATAACGGTCTGGTCGAATATGTGTTGACCAACCAAGATTGACATATAAAAAATATTGATCAAATTAACTAACTTAAGATCATGATTAAAGTATTAAAGAAATAAATTAACAAAAATTAATCTAGTTAACTAGTCACATTATGTTAGGCCCACTTCTCCTAACATGCCCAATATGGTTGAACAGCCAAATCTAGAGAATATTCAAGAGGAAGCAGAAAATGATGCAAGACTCCAACGAATTCGAAAGAAACCCATTTACCTCAAGGATTATGTAACCAAATGATTATGTGGCAATATTTGTAGGAATTGGTTAGGAAGAAGGAAACATGTCTAACAAACTTTATTCCTTTTTACATTACACGTTGCCTGTATGGTGCTATAAAGGCACTGTTTTTGTTTGAGAAAGGGGATGACGAATGAAATATGCATAATTCTCCTATGATATTCTGTTTTCTCTCTGATTATTCCTTTATGAATTTTGTTCTAACCTTCCATTGATGCTTTCGTTGAGCCTCTTCCTTCTATGGTAGACTCTTTTTTTTTGACATTTTTTCTTCCATTGACAAAAAGTTGGAGCAAATTCTTCTCTCCTAGGCCAATTTCTCAAATACGTTACATGACATAGCTACTCGCACTTCTCTTTTGGAATCCAAACTCCCTGTATCACCTCCCCATCAACAACACACCTCTGCTCGTCCTCTTAAGTTCGACCTTCCTTCTTTCAACGGTAGTGGTGCATTGGGTTGGATCTTCAAGATCACCCAATTTTTTCATTTTCACATGACACCAACGGAACAGAGAACCCATATTGCTTTCTTCTACATGGAGGGACCTGCACTTGCTTGGTACCAATGGATGCACAATAATGGCCTCCTTACCTCTTGGGATGCTTTCCTCCGTGCCTTGGAACTGAGATTTGCACCATCCAAGTTTGACGATCCGATCGCTGCACTCTGCCGCCTTACTCAAACTCAAACCCTTCACGATTATATCTCTGAGTTCGAGTCGATTGCCAACCAAATCTCAGGGTATCCATCCGGCTTCTACCTTAGCTGCTTCATCTCCAACCTTAAGCCCCACCTTCGACGAGAGGTTACTGCCCTCCAGCCCGCCGACATGCCACAAGCTGTGGCGATCGCCAAATTATACGACAATAAATCCAAACTTTACCATCTCCTTTGTCCTTCACCAAATTCTCCAGACCGCCACTGCTAACCACCACTTCCATCACCCCGAAACCACTTCCACCATTACTCCCCACACCTCCCTCTAAACTACCCATCAAACGCCTCACTGAAGCTTAAATGCAGGGACGTCGTGAGAAGAACCTTTGCTATAATTGTGATGAAAGGTATACACATGGGCATCGTTGTAAGTCCCAGTTCTTCTTGCTCATCGTTGCTGACCCTGACGATGTCTCTAAGACAAACGCAGAATTAGATTGTGACCCACCCGATAACCCAACTTTGGAAGCAGGGTTGATCAACCTCCATTCTTTCTCAGGTCATTGGACTCCTAGAACCTTTCGGGTCACGGGCTCTATTAATGGTTATGAAGTACAGATCATGGTTGATAGTGATGCAACTCACAATTTCATCCAGACTAAGGTAGCTCATTTTCTTAACCTTGCACTTGAGCCCACCTCTAGTCCACTAAGAGTCATGGTGGGGAATGGGGAATTTTTACCTTGCACTACTTTTTGCCCTAAGGCCCACATTACATTAGCCTCTCTTGAATTCCCTATTGATTTATACCCGCTGGATCTCTCTGGCACTGATGTAGTATTAGGGGTCCAATGGCTTACTCAAGTTAGCCCATTCATTATGGATTATAACGGGCCTTTCATGAGATTTATGTGGGAGGGTAAGATGATAGAACTCAAGGGAGAACAAGGTCCAAACCCTACACCTATAACAACCCACCAACTTAAACACCTACAACACACCAACAGAGTAGAAACACTTTTTCAACTCAAACTGGAACCTTGTCCATCAATCCATTCTCCTACTTCACATATACCTCCTTTGCCCTCTAATATTACTATCCCTTCATCTTCTACTCCCCAACTACAAAACTTAATCACCACCTACTTTGTTTTATTTTCCACGCCAACCACCCTTCCTCCATCCCGTTACACCGACCATTCCATCAACCTTTTACCCAACACTGCTCTATTTCAGTGCATCCTTACCGATATCCCCATTTTCAGAAACAAGAAATGGAGTTCCTTTCTTAATTCTGTTCTAACCTTTCACATTACCACACTCATATATATATATATATATATATATATATATATATATATATATATATATATATATATATATATATATATATATATATATAAAGTCCATAAATAATAATATAAATAACATAAATACGAGGTAACTATTTACATTAATTAGTTATCATATTTATTATCAGTTGATATAGTAACTTGAGAGTCAAATGAATACATAACTCTTATTAAACTAGGAGAGGATGATTACTCTTAGAAAGAATAAATATTCTGGAAATTGGAAGTTTGAAGTACCTTTTGAAATCTTTACCGGATAGAGCTAATCAGGGAAGAACAGATATATTACAATTTTTAGAGTATAAAAAGAAAGTAATAGTATTTGTTAAATTTATTGAAAAAGGAGGTTAATATATCTAAAATTGTTTTTTTTACCATTTAAAAACAACACTCGGCTAAAAATACTTGTTCCTTAAAATCAGCCGTGTTACTGGGAAGAAAGATTTTATTAAAAATAAAAATATTGATTGAACATTAGTATTTTTTTTTAACAAATAAACACCTCACTTTTAACAAATTCTATGACTATGTTTAGTAAACGTACGAGATAAAAAATAGTTTAGACAATGTATATTATAAAAAAGCATTAATTACACTTTTAATATTCTTAAGCTAATTTTGTCTTTAATCTTTTCTCAAAGGTGAAATATTTAGTTAAAAATAAAGTATAGATATAATGCAATTATTAAAAGAAACAATATAAAATTAAAAGAGATGATAAATGATATATTTTATTAAAATATTAAAAGTATAAGACTAAAAATTATTAATATAAGCTCCAACACTAGTCAGATTGTATTGCAGAAGGATACGAAGTTACGGAAAAGTGTTTTTTTATGAGCAGCTATGGAAAATGTTAATTATGTTTTTAATTTATGTACAATACTTTTAGAAATAAAATTTAATGAACACCTTATAAATTTAAATAAATCATATTTGTAATGGAGTTTATATTTTCAATCATATTTATCTCATTAATGAAATTCAAATTTAAAATTAATTAATAATAAGTTAAATATATATTTTTGTCTTAACTTTTGATGAAAATTAAAATTAATTTTTCTTTAAAATTTTAACTCAATTTAGTTTATCCACGTGAAATGCGTTAATTTAGATTTTTTAATCAAATTTGGTCAAATTTAATTAATATTTTAAGTGTGTTTTCCAATTAATACTATGTATTATGTTTTTTAATTATCGACTAACTCAAATATTATCTTAAAGCATGTTTAAAATGTTAAATAAATTTAATAAAATTTAGTTAAAAGATTAAATGAATGTATTTTATAAATGGAGGGGTTAAATTTAATGAAAGTTTTAAAAGTGACTAATTTTAATTTTAACTAAAAATTAAAACAAAAACACATTTAATTTATTAATGAGATGAAATCCAACATCACCTTGATATAATAGATTTTTCTTTTCCCCTTTTTTTACTTTTTGAATCATACAAGCTGTTCTGGTTTCACACAACAGGGGTAAGTAAGTAAATGACAATAAAGAGTTATAAATGTTAGGATTACTTTGTATAAAGCATGCAATGATTTTTATATGAGTGTGAATGAGTTCGCCATTTTTGTCTGTCCGAAGTTGATAACTGTCACATTTACTGCATATTGGTGGAGATTGTTAATGCTGCTCATCCCTCTGTTAAACAATCTCTCTCATGACCCACACCTTCCTTCAAATCTGAAAATTACATAGCATTCCAGTCAAACATAAATTCAGATTAAAATTTATTTATTAACAGTTATACTAATGATATCAACTTTAATGAAATTTGCCGTTTGTTGAATTAACGTATCTATAGTTCTACGTTTAATATATGCATATCCTATCCTGAGATAGATATATTTAAATATCAGACATTAATAAAAATAAAATAAATTTATAGTATTCAAATAATACAAAAAGTATTATTTATAATATATAATTTTGTGAAAATAATTGTTTGAGATTTGTGGAAACATTGATAAGTATAATCTCTCTTTGTGTCTCAATAATAGAAGTAGTTGTCGATTTCATATTTCATTGAAAACCCAAAATATTCTCCTACGTATAGAATCTCAACAACACGAGATTAGAAAAGAAAAACAAAAAACAAAAAACATTATGGTACCTTATTTACACAGAAACCATAAACTCACCTTCTCCACTAACCTTCACTACCACACAACATAGAAGCAAACAAAAAACACCTTCTTTCTCTTTCTCTATTTCTCTTACACATAAAAACACACTCCACCACTCACGCATTATTCTAATCTACTTTTTCTGAACTAATCCTTCGCTCCACCAACACCAACACCAACACCAACACCAACCTCTTCCTAGTCACACCACCGCTTCTAAACTAAACTAAACTCCTTTGTTGCTTGTGTTTCGTGTTTGTTCTTCTTTTGTCTGCATTTGTCCCTCTTGATTTGAGCCACAACACACCCTTTTTCATAAATATTAATATTAAAATACCAACAAAAAGAGGGTGGTGGGAGAAGAAAAGTGGCCAGGATTACACTGTACCATTACCAAAGCCACTTTCTGTCTCTTGAAATTTTTTGTAAAGCTTTTCCTTTTTGTTTTTCATTGACTTGCTGATTCAAGAGGGTTTTTTTTATCATCCTTTATCAAGCTGAAGAAATCATGGTTGCTGTGTAGTTAGTTCTCAGAAAATCCCACCCCATCATGGATCTTGAGTCTGTTATCCGTAGGAACACAATTAAGGTAAGGCCATGGCCTAAAAAGCTGTGTGTGATGTGCCGTGTGGCATCTTGAGCTAAAGTACTGTTGTAGGATAAGAAATATGTTTCATAATGTTTGGTTTGTATATGATTATCGTATCATCATGGTCATGGTGATGTGATATGTGCAGGAAGAATCATGGAAGACAGTGTTAACTTTGGCTTATCAAAGCTTGGGGGTTGTGTATGGAGACTTGAGCACTTCCCCACTTTACGTTTACAAAAGCACTTTCGCTGAGGATATTCAGCATTCAGATACCAATGAAGAAATCTATGGGGTGTTGTCTTTTGTTTTCTGGACTCTCACGCTGATTCCACTGCTCAAGTATGTGTTCATTGTGCTGAGAGCTGATGACAATGGCGAGGGAGGGACCTTTGCTCTCTACTCCTTGCTCTGCCGCCACGCTCGTGTTAGCTTGTTGCCTAACACTCAGCTTGCGGATGAGGACTTAACAGAGTACACCATAGACAATGGAACTGTTCCTATCAACAAGAAAAATGTTGGTTTGGGCTTGAAGAGCTTGTTGGAGAAATACAGGGTGCTGCAAAGGGTGCTGCTTGTTCTCGCCTTGATAGGAACTTGCATGGTTATTGGGGATGGTGTGCTCACACCAGCAATTTCTGGTATTTTTGATCATGATACTGTATGAATTTGGCTGCAAACAAGGTTTTAAATTAAGGGCATATTCTTGATATTGCAAGAAATTGCTGCTAAATGCAGCAATTGCGGTCACAGAAGTACAAAAATCTTGACATTATGGCTGAAATTGCAGTAACAAACCCTTTGTTTTAAAACCTTGGTTGTGAGTAGTGTACATACGAATCTTGGTAACTGACTTTTGTGTGATTTTTGGTCATTCTGCAGTTTTTTCTGCTGTGTCAGGCTTGGAGCTTTCCATGTCTAAAGAACAACACAGATGTAAGTTTCCTTATGAACACAAAAAACTGATTTCCGTTCACAAATTCTCTTTTGCCCTTTTATTTCTCTTCTTTCTTCTTCTCCATGAACTTTTAAGGGAGTACGGCACTTCCAGAAACCTCAAGATTTCATATAAACGTTTTCTGGGTCAATAGTCAAATGAGTGTGACACAGCAAAAGAAGAAGAGAGGGAGGGAGAGAAACAGTTTTTTAACAACAGTATCAAAATCCTTAAAATTTAGAATTTCTCAACTTTTAATGCAGTTCTAGTAATCCATACTTTGTGCTCAAAAGAAGGGTTATTTACAGCTAAGCAACAAGTCTTTGGGGATAATTGAATTCTATTGGAGAAAGTTGTCCTTTTTTCTTGTTCTCATTTTTTTAATATGCAGTAAGATTCTTTATTCAGTGACCAATTTTTTATTGCAGATACTATATATCTAGCTTACAATTGCAGATAACACTATGGTAAAACGTTTTGAATTTGTTCCCAGGAATTTTTCTTTGATGAGTAGGTCTCAAATCGGTTGGTATCCTGAACAAATCAATCTCGGGAATATGTTCCCACAACAATCTAGAAGTTCAGAATAATTCTTGTTTTGTGTACCATTTAGTAATATTTGATACTGCAGTTATCTTAGCTGGCTGTGCATTACGTTGGGATGGTAGGAATTTTGCCCCTTCAATG
This sequence comes from Vigna umbellata, assembly GCF_029865625.1. NCBI lineage: Eukaryota > Viridiplantae > Streptophyta > Magnoliopsida > Fabales > Fabaceae > Vigna > Vigna umbellata. The sequence continues at coordinate 35,129,255 of NC_142168.1, forward strand.
GCATATATGCTGTATAGATATTAGTTAACAGTGAAAGGATTCTAGTTGGGCATCACATAGATATGTTTAATGAGTGAATAAGATCTGATCTGAACCATCACAGGGCCTCCAATTAGTGGACAAAAATGGAGAACCAAAAGGCAAGTGCATACACAATGGTAGGTCCTCATAAATACAGATCAGAGGAAATTTCTTCGCCTTGATCAAAGCCAAGTCACTGTCTTGGTAAACTTCTATTTAAATACGTAACTGTTACTAAAATGATTAGAATAAAAATAAAAAGTACACATGAAAAGTATGGTTAAGATATGCGAAGCCTAACCCCACTTGTCATAGGTTTTATGTATAAAATAGTAGTTCCCTTGTAAAGTTGGACACTCAAGAGGTTATGATATGAAGCATTATGGTTTGGATGAGACTTCAATAAATCCCTGTAGAATAATCTAGAATAGTTGGCTGATGGTGTCTGATTGGATACAAAATTAGGTATGGCCAGTGGTCACCATTTGACTGGTCATGAACAGTGTCTGCAATTCCACTATTAGTAATAAATAATGGTTATCTATGGCATCCCAATTAAACCTAATTCTGTCAACTTCGAAGAGTTGAAGCTGTTGAAATTCCAGAGTGAAGTCACCCAATCTTACTCTTTAATCTTGACCTCACTTTTGTCTCCTTGGATAATTTGACAACTCTATTAGTATTCAACAAAAAAAATCATTTGAATCACTATGACAACAACTTTAGTAACTAGTATTTTTTATGCACCTCAAAAACTAGGTTTTTAGTGTCCTCTGTAATTGTCATCAAGTGTTTATTGGCTTTTCTTACAAGAAGTAATTTTTCTAGAGGGTAATAATAACACCTGGCTTGATAGACCCACTTGATGAATTATTTACCAGGAAATTACCACTTGAAAGCTAATTAATATGGTTTTTAAAACACTAATCAGTCTCAATTCTAAGCAATCATACACACTTATAGTAATTTGATGGCTGGTGTTATTTTTTTTAAGCACAGAATCTCATAAAAACTACTCAAATCCCTTGTCACTGTATTCATGATTGTGAGTTCCTAGTGTTCATATATACATAATCTTCAACAACCATTAAAGCTAGAAAATTTCCATGTGCTGTATTTTGCCTCTTCCAGTATTACATTGGAGCTAATTATTGGTTAATGGTTATGCAGATGTGGAGGTTCCAGTGGCTTGTGTAATACTGGTGTTTTTGTTTGCCCTTCAACATTATGGCACTCACCGTGTGGGATGTCTCTTTGCACCTGTTGTCTTGACCTGGCTACTTTGTATCAGTGCTATTGGTATTTATAACATCTTCCATTGGAATCCACATGTTTATCAAGCTCTCTCCCCATATTACATGTTCAAATTTCTGAAAAAGACTCAAAAGGGAGGATGGATGTCCTTGGGTGGAATTCTACTTTGTATAACAGGTATGGAGCAAATTGTTATTAAACTGCTGTGTGCTTGATATATTATGACATACCTTTCTGATATTATACTTTCTGTTTTCCAGGTTCAGAAGCCATGTATGCTGACTTAGGACACTTTTCTCAATTGTCAATTAAGGTACATGAATGTTGCATTCATGTAGTTTTACTCTATTATTAGGTAAATTTGATTTATATGAAGAACTGTGACCAGAGTTTTCACTTTTTGAATTTCATTGTATTCTCTCCAAAATGAAACTATGCTTTCCATTTGCAGAAATGTAGAAAGAGTACAAGGAGTGTCTCGTTGTTTTTATTTGATCTTAATGAGATCTAATGTTTCAAACACAATGATTATACATTTATTCATAACCTTTTGGTATATTGAATGAGACAGATCCAACTTCTTTAATTTAATGTCAGAAGTTAAAATGCAGCATGAACAAGATTTGAAAGAAACAAAGATTTATGTTTTGAAAAGGGCTCTTTTCCTTCATCGAGCTGTGTGTGCTTGCTGCACACAGCATATTCATCCTGTGTTATATATATAGGTAACACCATCCAATACTAAACATACTTGAACCTTATGGTAACCTTTCTACTAGTTTTCATTTTCATTTTTATTTCATACATAGAGGAATTCCTCTGCATTATTAAATTGGACTTTTTTTCTTAATAATTCATAATCGAGTTTCAATGCATATAGATGCATAATTCATGGATATCAGGCTTTTGGTAGATGGCTAGATGAATGATAATTAATAATTTTAACAAAAAAATCATTTACCTGCAGATTGCATTCACCTTTTTGGTGTACCCTTCCTTAATCCTAGCATATATGGGACAAGCTGCATATCTTTCAAGGCATCATTCCCTTGAAAGTGATTATCGAATTGGGTTCTATGTATCAGTACCTGGTAAGTTCTTTGTTTACATATTCAAAGAAATACTTGTGTTCACTATGCTGCTTAGCTTACTGTTCTTTTCCTCCTTTTCAGTAAAACTTAGATGGCCTGTTCTTGCAATAGCCATACTTCAAGCTGTGGTTGGAAGTCAAGCTGTCATCACAGGAACTTTCTCAATAATCAAGCAATGTTCTGCTTTGGGATGTTTCCCCAAAGTCAAAATCATCCACACATCGTCCAAGACTCATGGCCAGATTTACATTCCTGAGATCAACTGGAGTTTGATGCTGCTTTGCCTGGCTATTACAGTTGGATTTAGAGATACTAAACGCATGGGAAATGCAGCAGGTACTCTACCTCTCCATGATTATCTTCATGATGCCTATGAGTATGATAACTTAAATTTGAACATTTGCTGAATTATTTCTAAATGATCATTGTTAAATTTGAAATGTTTTAAGAGTAAATGGTGTATGTGCTGATCTTTACATAGTCAGTTTATTGACTTTTACTAATTACGATTTCAGACTCATTAACCGTGGAATTTTGTTTACAATGACTGATCATAGAAATTAAACTGTTTTTAAATATTTTGTTTTGTTTGCTTTAACAGGCTTGGCTGTTATAACTGTCATGCTGGTGACCACTTGCTTAATGTCTCTAGTTATAGTCTTATGTTGGCACAAAAGCTTTTTGCTGGCAATTTGCTTCATATTGTTCTTTGGCTCCATTGAAGCACTCTATTTCTCAGCATCCCTGATCAAGTTCCTTGAGGGGGCTTGGGTCCCCATTGCCCTCTCATTCATCTTTCTCATTTCCATGTATGTATGGCATTATGGCACAATAAAGAAGTATGAGTTTGATGTTCAGAATAAGGTTCCAATCAACTGGCTTCTCAGTTTAGGCCCCACTCTAGGCATTGTCAGAGTCAAGGGAATTGGCCTCATACACACTGAGCTAGTATCTGGGATCCCAGCTATTTTCTCCCACTTTGTGACCAATCTCCCTGCCTTCCACCAAGTTGTTATCTTCCTCTGCATCAAGTCTGTCCAAGTGCCACATGTCAGACCAGAAGAAAGGTTCTTGGTGGGTAGAGTTGGCCCAAAGGAGTATAGGCTTTACAGGTGCATAGCCAGGTATGGCTACCGTGACATTCACAAGGATGACATGGAGTTTGAGAAGGATCTTGTGTGCAGCATAGCAGAATTCATCAGATCAGACACCTCAGAATATGGCCTAGGATTGGGAAGTTTTGAAGAAGACACAAAGATGACAGTTGTTGGGACTTCAGCATCAAACTTAGAGGGTTCAATAAGGATGTCTGAAGATGATCAACAACAAGATTCTCAGATGGAAGGCCCCTCAGAATTGATGGAAGTTAAGCCTTCTCCAGAGAAAGTGAGGAAGAGAGTGAGGTTTGTTGTGCCAGACAGTCCACAGATTGATTTTGAAACAAGAGAGGAGTTGCTTGAGCTAATGGAAGCAAAAGAGGCTGGAATGGCATTCATTCTTAGTCACTCATATGTTAGAGCAAAAAGTGGATCAAGCTGGTTGAAAAAAGTTGTCATCAATTATGGATATGATTTCTTAAGAAGAAACTCTAGAGGACCAACATATGCTTTAAGCATACCTCATGCATCTACCTTAGAGGTGGGCATGATCTACCATGTATGAATGAGTTTTTGGCTATAGTAGTTCTTATATCTAGTTTAGTTTTGTGACATTCCATGGTAGCTCAACCTTACACATAGTGATGATAAATGGTGGCATTTTGTATAGTGACACCCTTCTGCATGGTTCTTGACAAGTGCTGTCGACCTGTTATATTCACCTCTGGTTTTGTAATTTTCATGGTACATAAATAAGCTGTCTGTAGGACCTGGTTCTTCCAGTGTCTAATAGGCTCTTTTTTGTCTTTTTCCTGAGCATGAATCTCAAGTATAGATCATGTTCAAGATTTCAATAGTACTGTAACTACTCTTTCATGAAAAAAAGAGTTAATATCTTTGGTAGTTTGGTAGGGTGTAGCTCCAAATATGACACATTTTTGTCTTACTTTCCATAACTTTCATAAAGTCTAATAATAGTTCTTATTACCGATTACTGATGATGTGACATGTGTTTATGACGACAGGACATGTTTGTGATAATTAATATCTTATGTGTTATTTCATATTGATGACTTATAAAGAGTCTGTTTATTATGAACACTGTTTCCAAACATCATTTTCTGATAAATCAAAGTCACAATAGAAACTTAGATGAATGGTATACCAGTAAAAAGAAAATACAAGGAATCAATCACTTGATATATGAAGTCTGAACACATTAAAGATTTGTATTCATGTCTTCACATTTCAAATTCTAAAAGGACACATTTTACTGTTTCAAACTGTTAATGACCATAAAAAAAAGACAAATTTTACTATTTTAAACTGTTCATGAACATAAAATTAATAAAATTGTTATTTTTTCTCTATTGTAATGAATTTATAATATATAGATAAAGATAAATCTTAATTTTATAAGATTAAGTTTGATTTAAAATTTATTTTTTCAAATGATAATAAAATTATTTTAATTTTATTATAAAAAGATTTATTATTTAGTAAGTTTAATGTGTTATTTGTTAAGATTAAGTTAGATGAAAGATTCTAAATACTTTCTTAATTGATCAGAAATGGATGGATGCATGAAGAAGTTCAGCTGCAATCAATCTCCCTTTGCAAACTTTACATTGTCTGCATAAGTCATATTTGATATATTTATACATAAACAGAATTTCATTTCTTAAATCTTATTTAATGTTACTATTTAAAAAGTACTCTTATTTTTTATGTGTAAACATTATTCTCAATAAATATAATGTGAAGGTAATTTAAGAAAAATATCTGCTTATTAGATGAAAAAATAATATTAAATGAATTTTAGTTATTGTAAAGTAGTGTTTATTTATTTATTTTTTTAATTTTTTGTGTTGTTAGTTTCTTTTTTTTAATCTCTATGTTTTACTACATTAATTTCTAAAAGTTTTAATTTAATATTTTACGTTTTTAAAAAATATTCATTTTAATTCTTTTAACGAAAACATTAGATGTATTGACATGTTTATTAACCTATTTAATGTTTTAATTAAAAATAAATTGAATATTTTATAAAATATAAAATAATAAATTGATTTTTTTAAACTTAAAATTTCAAATTGAGATTTTTAAAATCCTGATATACATGGTTAATTGGAACTTTAAACATGAAAACGTAACCCGACAGCATAAAGAACTAAAAAAGTATCATTTAGTCTAAAAAAAATAAAACAAATCAATAAAATAATTAAATTGAGGAAGTATATTCAAATTTAAGTGCTAAGTGTGTAATTATCTTTTTTTTTTTAACTTTGACATTATTCAAAGCTGCACAAATGCAATTAATCTAGCTTTGTTGTAAGTGGCAACCTTTTTAACAATTTAATTAAAATATATATATCTTTGATTAATTTTTTAAGCATTTCTTTCGGCTGAAAATATTGTACCTAACGCGAGTAACGAATACAAATACATTTGATAGTGTTTATAACATTTTCTTTTCCAAAGAAAAGAAAGTGAACTCTTACAATCTTAAAGAAATTTGGGAATCTTAAGAAAGATGATGTTCTTCGTTTCTTAAGTTTTTCTCTTTATCTTTTTCTTTCTGTGTTTATCTATCATTTCTCAATTTCTTTGAAAACTTTTGCTTTGTATTTTCTGTCTCTCTCTCTCTTCTTACTGCTTATTTTTTTTGACAAACAAATATGCATTGTTAGATAGAAAACATTAATATAAATTAATTCAAACAAATAAATTCGTCACTTGTTCTTTTTACATATATAGCTTTGTAAGGTCTTCCTAGATTAATAAGTTGAGTTAAATTTATATAAGATTTATATAAGAGCTTCCATGTTACCTTTTATCCAAAACTTGTGAGTTTTATTTTTTATAAATTACTATTTTTTTTTTACTTATTATCATTGTCACCTTTTTACATTCGTACACCCTTCGTGAAACAAGTTTCTTTATCTTCTTTTTTATCCAATACAAAACTTTAAATTCGTTCTTAAATTCCTAAAAGAAGTCTTCCAAGTTTGTGGGCAATTTATAAACTTTAGAAAATGTAAGAAATAGTTTCTTGTCTAAATATTTTAGAATATATATATTTATATTTATACCCAGTAATGGTAGAGTCACGTACATTTACATTTTATGTTATAAAGAAAAAATAATCTTAAAAAAAAAGTAAATTTTTATATTTTTACAAAAAAAAAATAGTGTCAAAATATAAAAAATTGTGTATAAGAATATCACTTCATATATATATATATATATATATATATATATATATATATATATATATATATATATATATATATATATATACACACACACACACACAAAGTGGGCAATGGAGTCTATAGTTCTACATGTGCAGCACTAAATTCATTCAAAATGATGATGATGATACACGAAAAGGGTTCGCTTTCATGATTGGTAATAGTTAGAAGAAGCGTAACTTGGACGATAGTTGAAAGAGAAAAGAAGTGAAGTTTCTATTTTGACCACTAAAGACAACAAAAATGAAAATCAGATTCGAAGAACTTGCAAAAGAAAATTCCTATACTGAAAGCACACACATAATCAAAAGCACCAAAGAGCCACATAGCAAGGTGATATATGTATTCATGCAACACAAAAGAGAAAAGAAAAGAAAAAAGAAAAGGGAAGTTATCTCTTGATTAGGTGTTAGTGACTAGTTTAATAAAACTCTATGTGGTTTATCCAAAAATCTTAAGGTAATAAGTAATGAGTCTTCATTTATATGTTGCTTAAGTTTCACTGTGTTATGTCTTTTCAACGACCCTCCTCCAACATAGGCACAAGTGATCTCAAAATCCAGATAACGAGCTCAGATAGTTTGAACCATCTAAACTAGTCACCCAACTTTGATACCTAGACCAATAGGAAAGGGGTTTCACTAGAAAACACAACACTAATAAAACCTGAATCCAACAATAGACACCACTCTTAAGCCAAAAACTTAAGGTAATGAGTTAATGAGTCTTTCTCTTTATAAAGTATTTCATTTTTTCATTTTTACTCTATACGACACTTAGATTCATATTTATAATTCTAACAAAGTCATATGCATGGTTTGAAATCACATTGAGGGAACATTCTCAAACATTGAAGTTTGAACTGTGATAGTGATATATCAAATCTCGTGAAGCCCTATTCTAAATTGTCATGAATCTTGAGCTATTGTTTCAGTGAGTAATAATATAGTAATTATAGTAAAACCATAAAAAAAACATCATTCATATCATATGACAGTTTCATATCTTATAAATTTATACGACGTAGGTGATTATTTAACAATGATCAATGGTTTATTACATGATAGTTTCACAGTCTATTATAAGTCAACATGACACATTGATGATTCACATGGCATTAATAATAGTTTCAGTTTGAATCTTGAATATGCATATGCGTTAAATTTTTGAAGCAAATGTAAAAAATGATGAATCATTTGAAGTTTCCCTTGGGAGAGGAGCCAAAGTTGAAATGGGAAACTTATACTATAATACAATAAACGCAAGCTTTGTGGAACCACCTTGTCGAGTAATGTTATAAAGACACGACAATCTAAGACACAAATCCATATGATTCCATCTCACTATCAGTTCTAAATTCTGTCTCCTCTGTCTCTCTGCCATGTCTCTGTCACCACTACAAGTCTTGTTTGTTTCTCTATCTTCCTAATCCTTACTTTCTTTTCTGAAAAAGCTGAGGAATCATTTCATTTCATGTGAAGAAGAATAGAGGGTTGGTTTCTCTTCTCAAAATGCATAGCCTGTTATATTAGACCTTCATTATGTGTCATGTGGGAGCATTTCACACTAACTGAGGCAAGGGAACAATGAGTAAGAGTTGTTCTGTGCTGCTTTTTGCTTTTGTACTCGTGCTTTGTCTCTTCTCTCCAACTTCAGCCACACCACCTCCTGCTAGTGAGTGCAACAAGCTCTTCGGTCTAAACCATGTCCTTCTTCAGTTCCTTTTTCTTCCCATTAGAGTTTTCTTGCTCATCAGTTAAATTCATGTTACATGCAGAAGTTGTTACTGGGGTTGTTTCCAATGTGGTTTCTGCTCTTCTTAAATGGCTATGGTCACTCAGTGTAAAGTCCACAACCAAACCTGGTAGAGGTAAACATCATGTTTGGACTAAATTAATTTATACCTATGACTAGTTCTTATACAAAATTACTTTTAACTTATGCACAAGTTAATAGAAGTTAATTTCATTTTTTTAAGAACTTGTGGAGGAATTTGTCACCTCAAAACATTGGATTTATGAGTGTTTTTTCTTGTATGGTATTTAACTTTGTCATTTCAATCTAATACAACACTTAAACTTACACTTGAATTATTTCCAACAGTATCTATGTAAGAAGTTTTAGTATGTGTTCGGCTATTATAAGTCATCATCTTTAGTATTTTCAAAGTCCATGAGTTTATCACGTACACACACACACACATATATATATATATTGGTCTTTCTTGATGGGGAATCATTTCTCAGTACAGCACAGTCGTTCCATGGTTAAATTTGAGAGTGACTACAATGTGGAAACAATATTTGATGGAAGTAAGCTTGGAATTGAGCCACACTCAGTGCAAATATCTCCAAATGGTGAATTTCTTGTACTGGATTCTGAGAACAGTAACATCTACAAGATCTCCGGTTCAATGTCCAGACGTAAGTTTTCTTTCCTGAAATAGTGTAAGCTTCATTATACCCTTTTTTTCAACGACATTCCTCTTTGGTTTTTCTTGGTTGGCTTATAGAAGATTGAAGTACTTTGGCATTGTTGCTTTACTTTGCTTCATTCCAAAATATTAGATTCAAAATTCAGGCATTGTCCCTTAAGAATGCGTGTTGTTTGATTTTTTTTCTTGTTCATAGACTTTGCTTCATTCCCGGGACATCTTTTGATTCTACTAGGCTGTTATAAGGATTCTTGATGAACTTTTGTTAAGCAGAAGCTTCCTTTTTTAAGGTACAATGTACCTTTAGTCGCCCAAAACAAAGCATAATATGCCTGCACATTCTTTTACTTTCAAATGAATAAAAAAGATGTACAGAATAAAAAAAGTACAAATCTTGAAACACAGAACTCCATTCTGGCTTCCTTACCCCACTATAGTCCTTTACCTTTTTGTTGGTTCTTCTTTCTTCATAACATCTAAATGTCACATCCATTATAACTTAACTTTGTTATTGAGTTTCTTGAAAAAAACTACACCATCTGTTACACCAAAATAAACAAACACATACACTTTGTATATTGCCTTCTGCATTCGACTTGTTTCAGCTTGTTAACCTATGATTAGATAGACTTTCTCAGTATCCCACTGAGTATTTATCTTTTGCAGACTGTGATATAGGACCATAAAAGCATTCTAAACTATGAACTCATTGATATTTGACAAATAACTTGAGCTTCTTTCAAAATAAACCAAACTTGTAAAAAACTCAAGTCTAGTTGATTGAAAATCTGAAAAGAAATTCTACTCTCTTTATTGATGACATATTATAGCCAATTTGTGTACAAAATCCTAATGATTTTTATTATATTTGATTCTGTCGTAATGAATGATAAATCACAGATAGCAGACCCAAATTGCTTGCCGGATCTTCAGAAGGGTATTTTGGACACATAGATGGGAGGCCTAGAGAAGCTAGAATGAACCACCCTAGAGGGATTACAGTGGATGATAGAGGAAATATTTACATAGCAGACACATTGAATATGGCCATCAGAAAAATCAGTGATGAAGGTATACACACAGAATTCCTTGGATTCTCATGCTGCTTATGAATGAAATGTGTGAACCAATATGCTGAAATTCTCAAAATAGAAGACCATCTATGTTTACATAACTATACTATTCTTAACCTCCTAATGGATTCCATATTACTATACTGTTTTCATGCGAGAAATTACTGCATTCTTATGGCTTTGTATGTTCCAAGACTGTGATTCTGACCATTTTTTGAATGACATGTGACTTAATTTTCATAATATGCTCAACTCAATGACATGCCTTTTGTGCAGGGGTTACCACCATTGCAGGTGGAAAATGGGGCCATGCAGGAGGCCATGTTGATGGTCCAAGTGAGGATGCAAAGTTTTCAAATGACTTTGATGTGGTTTATGTTGGTAGTAGCTGCTCTCTTTTGGTGGTGGATAGAGGAAACCATGCAATTAGAGAGATTCAACTCCATCAAGATGACTGTACTACTTATGAGGAACAGGACTACAGTTTCAACTTAGGTATGATTCCTTGTAATATGATCTCCTTTATCTATCTTTATCCTTTTACAATCTTCAAAAGTTATGCATTAACATTACAGGAATTGCGGTGCTTGTTGCTGCTGGATTCTTTGGCTATATGTTGGCATTGCTGCAATGGAGGCTGAGGGCTATGTTTTCTTCTCCTGCTGTAAGTTATTTACTTCTGCAGCATTTTTCCTGAACCATTTTATCAAGTTTAAGAACCTATAAATTTCTAAACAACATTTGGTTTCAAGGGATAACTCTTTCTTGTTAACTTCTAAATAACCATTTGTGTTCTAAAGTTCAATATGTTTTCTGTATTCTTGATCACAGAACAGAACATTGTTTATTAAACATCAAGAATAATTATAAACTGTAAAATTTCATTTTCAGGATCCAAGGGCACCATCAAAGAGCAAAGGAGCGCAATTTGCTGCACAGCACATGCAAAGGCCTCCCCCATCTGCAACAACAAAGTCATTCAGGCCTCCTTTGATTCCAAATGAAGATGAATTTGAGAAACAAGATGAGGGCTTCTTTGTTTCTCTTGGAAGGCTATTCCTGAACTCTGGCTCATGCATGACTGAAATTTTGGGTGGCTTGTTCACAGGGTCCAAAAGGAAACCACTGCAATACAATCAGTATCAGCAGCAGTATCAGTATGTTAACAGACATCCTAATTCATGGCCCATGCAAGAGAGTTTTGTCATTCCTGATGAAGATGAACCTCCTTCCATAGAAACCAGAACACCCAAAACTAGGGAAACCTACCCTATCATGACCAAAGAGCTTGAAAAACCACAGCACTTAAAGCCAAGTAGGGGTTACTTGAACAACAGGTGGGAGGGTAGTGGTGGTGGTGGTGACTATGAAGAACATCATCATCATCATCATCAACAACTTCAACAACATCATCAACAACAGCATAATCCCAAGTTGCAACAACAGCAGCAGCAACAGGTCAAACTCCAACACCAGCACCAAGTTCACACACGTTATTCTTCCACCCCTCAAGGCTATTATGAGCAAAACTGTGAGACAAATGAGATTGTGTTTGGTGCAGTTCAGGAGCATGATGGAAGGCGTGAAGCCATGGTGATAAAGGCTGTGGATTATGGGGATCCAAAGTTCAGTCACCACAATATTCGCCCCAGATTAAACTATGTAGGTTATTCCCATGGATATTGAATATTAGGGATGATTTCATTGCATCAAAGTCATTCAACTCATGGACTTTTCTAAGAGTATGAAGTCACAAATCAAAATCACAAGGGAGAGAAACAGAGAGAGAGAGAGAGAGAGAGAGAGGACTCACTAGTCCTTGAAAGTTTCTTATGAGTGAATGTTGTAACTGAGATGAGTATCAATGTAATATTGAAAATACTTTTTCGTGGAGGTTTTCTTACCATTATAGTTACTTTCAAGAAATTATCATGGTGGTCAAGTTTAGAAAAATATAAAATTACACTAACAAGTAAGCAGTGTTTGAAATTTGTGATTTTGAACAATAGAAAAATATATGCAACTCGACTTCAACTTTGATTTTGAAATCTCTAAAAATTATACGTTAAAAATATGATTTTAGTTTTTTTTTGTCTCATAAAAGTCATGCACATTAAAATCATTATGATTTTGATTAATTTTTCTTCTAAAAAATTATGAATGTGTAATTAGAAATTCTGAGTTTACAAGAAGAAACAACTATTATTAAATGATATATTGGGCCAAAAATGAACAATGATTATTTATGGGGATTTCTTCCTGCACCTTGTTGTTTTTTCTTGCACCTCCAACTTTTGTTTCAGTTCCCATTTTACCCCTACAAAATATATATTAAATAAATAAATATTATATTTATCTTCACCTTCCCAATCTTTACTTCTTCGAATATTTTGAACATTGAAGCTGGGCAAAAACTTATTTCCCCATTCCCTTTTCTCACATTTTCTCTCACCATTGAAGCTATATGAAGCTTGTTTGAAAGTTGTTTGCAGAGGTTAGTACAAAATCTTCAAAGTGAGGGATTTATTTAGATTTTTTTGTTAATTTGAAGTAGTTAATAGTTGATTTCTTGGTGTATTTTCAAAATTAATTTATGTAACTTGTAAATATATATTTGAGATAAATAAACATGTTTTTTTGAATTTATATATATATATATATATATATATATATATATATATATATATGTATATATATATATATATATATATATGTATGTATGTATAACACTAATGAATTATGGGATGATTAAATAGAAACTACAATATATAATTGCATCCAAGCTCAATAATGATTACTTTTTAATTGTACATAAAAATAAATGAAAATGATAATTCCACTAGTCCTATATATGAATTGAAAATTAGCATCGAAATGATTAGTTTTGGATTTGGATTTGGCATGCGAGTTCATATTATTGGCTGATTTTCTTGTAATCACAGCTGTGCATGCATGTCTACTATACTAAAATATGTACTTAATTATTGCCAAATGATTTTAATTTATGTTGATGATTAATGTTTGACAGAAATTTTTATTAATTAGGTTGATGATTAATCTGTGATATGTATAATTAAATTATAACATGCAGCGTAATCAAACTAACCTACACAAGAATCTCACTAAATCATCAATACACAATATGAATCTTTGAAAACCATATTAAATAGATGGGTTTTGTTAACAAGTGTCTTTTGTAAGTTACTGTTTAAGAAATAAAAAAAAATGTTTTTTTAAATATATATAATGTGTTTAAAGTTAGAATATAATGTTTTTTTATATATGTTAACAATTTTTAAATCATTTAATTTAACCACTATATTAAGCATTTTTTAGTGTTTGTCTAACCACAATATAAGGGTATAACACAATCAATTTGTTATAGTGAAAATTCATTTAATAATTGTAACTATTTTTATTAGAATATTATCTATACCTATTTCCCTTACTTTCCAAATTCATCATTTAAATGAATTTTTTTTAAAGTAAAATATTTATTTTATCAATTTTAACCGTTTCTTTAAATTTAACCATTTTTTTTATTTAGTCATTCTTTTAAACATAGTATTTTTTAATTATAAAACTACTTATTATAATTTTATTATTTTTTATTATTATAACAAAATGAGTACATATGTTTTCACTATTACAATGTTAAAGAAATTAGAACAACAACAATGATTTCTTAATAAGTACAAATACAAGTATTAATATTATTTTATTTTAAAAAAAAGTTTAAATGAGTTGAATAATGTCAACAACTACTTAAATATCTATCTTTATGATTATAATAATTAATTCAATGTTTTTTTAAAAGATATACTTTAACTCTTGTTGATTATATCATGATCTATAAAAAAAATCTTGTTCATTTCCATCTCCATCAACTATTTCTATATTTTGTTAGATTATAAATCAAAACAAATTAATTATCAATGAACAACAAACTTTTCAATTAATTCAACAATTCTCAATACCTCATAGAATAATTGAATTAGTCAATGAAAACAATATAAATTAAATGATATATGATTTTTCAATTTTAAAGCACTTTAGTTTTTTTTTCTTTTAATAGAATAAAAAAAAGAAACAAAAATAATATATACATATTCACAAATAAGGATTATAACCGTTTTATATAATCTATGTCGATTAGTTTTTATAAAAAAATAATATTTTTAATTTACCTCTCATCAAATCAAATTAGAATATTGAAAGTGATATTTACAAAATTAATATATATATATATATATATATATATATATATGAATATGAATGAGTGAAAATTAAGCAATGAACACGAAAAAGAGAAATATCTTAACATCGAAGTTTGTTTTGGACATTATAATAATTAGTGACATTTTTTCATTTTTCCACCAACCTTCTTCTTTAGTCGCATTATATCTAATAATAGCTTTTAAGGACCTTGTCAAATTAAAACATATTCGTGATAAGGAAATTAAGATTATCTTTGGTGCTTTATTTTGTTCATGAGTGGAAGAGTATTCTTTTGTTTGATACGTAAAACTATAGACATACCAGTATTCCCTTTCAAACGTGGTCCGACGAAGAAAACTATGGTAGTTTCTTTCTATAAATTAAGATAAAATATAGTTAAGAAAAAAATCACGCTTAGTGCAACAATTAATTAGCTGTATAGTTACACAATTTATTAATTATATTAATTAAAATATAGAAAAGTATAAAATGAAATGATATGTGAATAGTAGTACTTTAATTTTTTATCTATTGTATTTTATTAGTTACTTGCTTTTAAGGAAAGTATCTTGTCTTTGAAAAGAAAATTTTAGTTTCTCGTTAAAAAATTATATGAAGGTACTTTGATTAAAGTGTAATATTTTAGTTTTATAGTATATTACTATTAAAATAAGACATTATATTTTTATAATCTAAAATAGTTGATAAAGTAGTATACAGGATATTAAGAAAGTCATAAAGAGAAACAATAACAAATATATTATGTTTCAGGATATAGAAAATTTCTCCCTACCACATATAATCAAAGGAACTCGTTCTACCACATCTAGAAGTGTATCAACTTGTGTATCATCTCTTACTCACATGAATGAGTGGTAATAATTACATAACACAAACACAATAAAAATCAATAAACAAAAGAGGGTAAGCTAACAGTAACATTAAATATACATAAACAATTTATAACTCTATATTTCGACCAACTAAAACTTAGAATTTAATGTTCTAGTTATCATACCATTAACGAACACATAAGCAAAACATAATACTAGACTCGATATCTAGATTTATGCACTAACTTGGAGATAAGAAGCATTGCACTCATCATAAAAATTCTTAAGGAATTGCATCAAAGGTCCTGACTCCACCTAGTATAATAAATCGATAAAATTCCTCTTGGCAGGGTAAGTTAACTTATGACATCTCCAGACGAGGGGTCTTACCCCTAATCCTGTCATAATTAACTCCTTCAACTTTCACCACTTAGGCTACACACTCTATGTGAGTTTGTATGTCTAGTAGAGTATATGATGACTTTTGATTCACATGTATCCCTAGTTAATGCATAACATTAAATTGATAAGGATTTGGACTTTTTCCTTAGAAGCTGAAACCCCAAACAATCATACAATTCAAAATTTGTTTTATTCCATTTGATTGATCTATTTTCATTCTCTTATAGTCATCACACTTTTTTAGAACACAATTCACAACTATTTGCACCAACCTTTCTACTTCATACATTACTTGATATCATAATATAACCTTCCCATTTAAAATTACAAATATCATAACAAATTTGAATATCATACCCACATTCATTCTTTGTATTCTCATTTGAATCTCGCCCTAGTCAAATAAACTTTATTCACTATCCACCAAATATATATGTGTATATAATTGTTTAACCACACTATCATACTTTGTGTTTCATATCACACATGTTTATATCCATATTTGGGAAATCTTGCATACCAAATCAATTATAACCATCATGCATCAACATACATATGAGTATTTATCAATAAACTCACCATATACATGCTATTATCAATTAATAACTCAATCATCACACTTAAAATAAAAACAAATAAGTGGAAGTCTCGATTGAGTGAGACATATTGCTTGGGCAACACTTTAAGAAAGACTGGGATGAGCCACCGAAGTTCTCCCACTTGGGCGAGGTTAGGTTGTCGCTTAAGCGACAAGTTTATCGTCTAGGCAAAAAAGCTCAACATAAACCAAAATAAGTGCAGTGGCTTTCTCGCTTGAGTGAGAAGCTTGTCGCTTGGGTGACACATTTTGTTGCTTGAGCAAGAAGTGACAACTCGACAAAGAGTAAAGTGAAATATGGGTTATTGTTGCCTTAGCGAGATTTCTCTTGATCAAGAAAAAATAGCAGTTTCACCCTAATCTCAACACCCAAAACTCAAAATCAAGCACTACAACAATTCAAGCAATTTCATGGTTCAAAATACAACATGCAACACATGCTTACTAAATCCAAGATGAATTAACTTCCCTCACCTTAATTGGCGTTCTTGAAGCTCACCCATGTTATCTCATAGCTTTTACCCACGAAACACGGTCTACACACACAAAGGGAGTCAGATCAAAGATATGGACATAGAGCTGAACTTACCAACATGTAGAGAGTTTGTGAGAATAGAGAAAACCCACATCCAACTCAAAAAAATGTTAAAAAAACAGAGAACAAATTGAATGTCTAGAAGCCAAGAAGAAAGAAACTTTTGTTCTTGATTTTTATTGTTAATTTAGTTTAAAGAGTCCTAACGAATTTCTCACAACAACTCTTACCAAGAAGAAAAAAAGGAAATAGGGGTTGGACTAAAGAAATAAGGTTAAAAAAAAGCGTGAGAATGAAAAGGAATTTAAAGATTTTACAAAAACTAAATATATAAACTTAATAGATCTATAACTTTGCATGCTATTTTCAATTTTATACTAGTTAAATTTGAAAGAAAAAGAAAATCAAAATGAAAAGGAATGGAAACAAAATATCTCAGTCTTCATGGTTGAACTCACACATTTTAATGTCTCAAAATTAAAAATATTTTATAATAATGATTTTTTTTTTTATAAAACTATTCTTATATAATATATTATATATCGTAAGAGATCAATTAATAATTCAACAACACCTTTTATTGGCTTTTGTCCATGGTTAATTATATCTAATGAGATGAACATCTCATGTTATACTTTTATATATCTCTTAAATTAAAAAAACAACCTTAAAAGTATATCGGTTTTAAATATTTCCACCCTCTCTCGATAAGTTTTAGCAAAGATAACAAAATGATTGGAAAAAAGTATTAAAATCAACTTAAAAAAAAACCTTAAATCTAATAGTAGACAAAACTTAAAATAAAAAGATATTATTTTGGTATCATAATAAAATATGATACTATAAAAAACAATTTAAGATAAACAATATTTTTCTTTAATTTCCTGTGTAAATGTACTGTATGGTCGCCCGATCAGTTTAGGATTGTGCGATCCAATCAGTCAGAAATATCTAAAAGACCGGTCGGTTAGGCTACATGAACCGAGCGATCAGTCTTAAATAACAATTAGAATTGATGATGATTAACTTAAGTCAATATACGATCATTACCAACTGGGTCGTGATTAAGTGGACGATAATCCGAAGTCCATTATGAAAGCCATAAATACATATTTGAAGTAATGAGATAGGTTGGTTACATTTAGTACACATTTATTTTTAAAATTGTCAAATAGTTACTGACTTTGACATCAAAATACCTTCTACATATAACATCTCAAAAAGATCAAATAGAATGAAGAATGAACAGTGATAATGACAAGCACTTGAACATATGAAACTTGAAAACTTATAATTCGACATCATAAACTTAAACTATAACAATAACAATAACTGTAAATATAACAGTGATAACATAGTGATATAAATAACCACCATAATAGTAATAATAATAAAAAAAATACAATAATTATATTAACCACAATAATTAATGTAAGTGTGGTGATAATAATTGTAATAGTACCAAAAAGTATTAATGAAAGAAACTTCGTAATTAATAATAAAAAAATATTCGTAGTTGAAAATAACAACATTTGTGATGATTAATATATTATTTAATTATAATTATATAAGTAATAAAAACAAATACAAGTGACAATAATATAAAAAGTAATAAAAGTGATAATAAAAGTTTTGACAATAATAAATACTCTACTTACGATAAATTCAACAAAAAAATAAATTCACCAAAATAATAAATTCACCAAATCATAAGTTTACCAAACGATAAGTTCACCAAACAATAAGTTTATCAAATGATAAGTTCACCAAACGATAACTTCACCAACGATAAGATCACACAGGATAATATCATGCATGATAAGTTTACCAAACGATAAGTCACCCACGATAAGTTCACCCACGATAAGATCACCCACGATAAGATCACTCACGATAAGTTCACCAACGATAAGTTCACCCAACGATAAGTTCACCCAACGATAAGTTCACCCAACGATAAGTTCACCAAACGATAAGTTCACCAAACGATAAGTTCACCCACGATAAGATCACCCACGATAAGATCACCCACGATATTTTCACCCACGATATTTTCACCCACAATAAGTTCACCTAATGATAACTTCACCCAACGATAACTTCACCAAACGATAAGTCACCCACTATAAGATCACTCACGATAAGATCACCCACGATAAGTTCACGCACGATAAGTTCACCCACGATTAGTTCACCAAACGATAAGTTCACCAAACGATAAGATCACCCACGATACGTTCACCAAACGATAAGTTCACCAAATAATAAGTTCACCCACAATAAGATTACCCACGATAAGATCACCCACGTTAAGATCACCCACAATAAGATCAATCACGATAAGTTCATCCACGATAAGTTTACCTAACGATAAGTTCACCTAACGATATGTTCACCCAACGAAAAGTTCACCAAGCGATAAGTTCACCGAATGATAACTTCACTAAACGCTAACTTCACCAAACGATAACTTCACCAAACGATAACTTCACTCGACGATAAGTTCACCCATGATAAGTTCACCCACGATAAGTTCTCCCACAATAAGTTCACCCACGATTAGTTTACCCATGATAGGTTCACCCAGGATAAGTTCACCCATGATAAGATCACTCACGATGGGATCACCCATGATAAGATCACCCACGATAAGTTCACCCAACGATAAGTTCACCCAATGATAAGTCCACCGAACAATAAGTTTACCAAACGATAACCTTACCAAATGATAACTTCACCAAACAATAAGTTCACCCGACGATAAATTCATCGACGATAAGTTCACCCACGATAAGTTCACCCACGATAAGTTCATCCAACGATAACTTCATCCAACGATAACTTCACCAAACAATAACTTCACCAAATGATAACTTCACCAAACGATAAATTCACCAAACAATAATTCAAGCAAACGATGACTTCACCAAACAATAAGTTCACCCACGATAAAGTTCATCCACGATAAATTCATTCATGATAAATTCATCCATAATAAATTCACCCACAATAAGTTCACCCATGATAAGTTCACCAATGTTAAGTTCATAAACTATAAATCCATCAAAATATAAATTCACCAAACGATAAATTCACCGAAAAATAAATTTCTTTTTATATATAATAATAAAAATTTGGTTTATGTGGGTAATGATGACTGTAAAATCCATACATATATATATATATATATATATATATATATATGAAAACGATGAGATTAATAGTAACAATGAAGTGATGAGAAGATTTATAAGAATAATAATTATAATGTTGATTATAGAATGGTGTAAAAGTATAAAGGAAAACTATCATATATTTCTTGACCTAGTTTCCCTTAAAAAAATACATTAATAACGTCATAATACATAAAAGAAATATAATTGTTTTTAACCAAATGATTGATTATATCATTATCTTATTATATCCTTGTTATCAGACAATCTCAAAAGAAAAAAAAATTATGTTTATTATCATATTCATTATAAATTCATAATATTAAAAAATTAAAATTCTCTTTTTAAAATTGTCTTTTTAAACATGTATAAATTATCAGTATACCTATTAAAATGGGGTTCAATTTGTAAGCTAATACAATTTATTACGGATTGAGTTACTTTTGGGTTGGTTAAGATCGAATTATTTTTAATTGTGGATCATATTGTATTTTGTTTACTTAATCTAGGGATTAAATAGATTCGGGTTAAAAATAGGTTGATCCATATTTAACTAATAATGCTTTGTTAATTTTTATTTTATTTTTTATAAGGTTTATATGATAACTATTTATTAATTCTAATTATATCGGTTGATAATTTGAATGTTTAGTTGATTTGTTTAGAAAATTATATATGTTAATATTTTAATTTTTAACTTGTATTTTTATAATAATATTTGGTAAAATATATGAACTTTTTAATAATGTTACTATAAAATAATTGAACTTATTTATTGTAATTGTATTACAATAAATATATAAAATAATTTGAAAAATAAAGTATTTCTAAATAAATTAACTCATTATTATTAATGTGTAGCATATATAATCATACAGAATTTATAACTTATTACAAAGGAAGTTGAGTTAACTAATTATTTTTGATTGAATTTGTAATAAATCAACTTTTTAATTGAATTTATAATAAGTTAGTCCGTGTAAGTCAAATTAACTCATTTTAATATCTAAAATTAATATTCATATCATATTAAAAATAAACACATATTTTTTTTTATAAAAAATTCAATTTAAAATAGATTCAGGCTCTTTCATGAAATCTTAATTCATAACTTCTGTTGCATTAGTTAATTTTAGATGAGGATATTATTACAATCATCCATTAATAAATATTTATAAGAGATAAAAAGTATTAATGGTAAATAATTTTAAAAGTGTGTATTACCATAAATTAAATTAACTACTTTTCTTAATCATGATACATTAATAAATAATCTAGACTTATAAATAAAATAGATTAAGTAATAAACAATATATTATTATCACCCTAAAACTAATGAGATATCATTCTTAATACATTTTTTAATGTAAAAAAATCTTATTAATTATTAATATAATGTATAACACGCTATTTTCAGTGCACTTTAAGGTGAATTGAAATTGGTGGAAAGTCTCAAGTTACATGAAGTTTATATTATTTAATACCTTCCTCCCTTCATTAAGTAAGCTTTGACCAGTAAACAGAATATATTACTAACACTTTTTAAAAGTAATTATCCCAAAATATAATAATATTATCATATTCTATAATCATAATATATATAACTGAAATTACTGAAGGATGATAGAGCAAAAGTCTTTATACACATGTCTAATATAAAAACAGAGAGAGTATTATCTATTAATCTATTGATTAATTTGTTAATTAATCAAAACTGTAGTGATTAGAAGACGAGAACCGGCGTTTCCCGGTGTAAGTTACTACACACCCGTTACTGATAAAAGCGGAAAATCCGCGATTCTGTTACACTCACAGAACCGTCACACTCTTTATTTATTCATTCACTCGTTAACGTAGAGAAACCAACAAAATCTAAACCCAAACCCTTTCTCTTTGGTAACGATGACAGTATTGTCGCCGGCGACCGCCGCCGAATCCGGCCAAGACGATGTGCGGATCGCGGTCGCCAACCGACGCTGCATGTTCCTCTGCCTGCCGTGCTTCCCCTCCGAAACGTCGTCGTCGACGTGGTGGCAGGATCTGCTGTCTCCGGCGAATAAGGAGCGGTGGTGGTACCGGCGATGGAAGACTGTGAAGGACTGGAAAACCTTCGTTCGCCGCTTCAAAAACTCCAGCAGGAACCACTCCAAGCGGCACGGCTCCTTCCGCTACGATCCGCTCAGCTACGCACTAAACTTCGACGACGGAACCGCTGCCGAAGACGACGTTCACTGCTACAAAGGCTTCTCCGAGCGCTTCGCCTCCGTTCCGCTGCCGGAGAAACCTTCCGCGTACTCGAGCGAGGAGCACGCGCCACCGGTTTCGAAGCTCGAGAAATGAGGCAGCGCAGACGTGCGCTGAGACCGGAACGCGCCGCGTTGTTAATAGCTAGGTTTTTCCTCTTTTCATTTTTTGTTTTATTTTGTTGTATATTAAGAAAATTAGGAAGAAAACAAAACGAGCATAATAATAATAATTTAAATTTTAACTATATTTTAATTTTATATTGTTTTTCTATTATAATACTTGTTTTACATTTGTCTTGTTAATTTTCTTTTATTTTGTATAGCTTACTATTGTGTATGCAAGTATATCTTAAGGAATATGAAAACCTTTCTAATAAGAAATATCATTGAAAATTTTCAGGCGATTGAGGTAGAACGTATTGAGTTATACATATAACATTTTATTTTTGATTTGATTTCGATTTTGAATATCTTAAATTGTTCTCAGTTATACAAATATATAAATTTTGGAATTGTTGACCATTGAAATTGGTGCGATGCCCAAGGCAGCATATTGTGGGAATGGGAACGCTCGAAATTTGCATTGACTTTATTCTTTGAGATCATGTGATGGGAACATTCATGCATACAGAAAATTAGGTGGCAGCAGCACGGAGAACTCACACTTGAATACTTTATGTGTGTGTGTGAAATCAAGTGAATGGTCTGTTCATTCAAAACCAGTCAATGGTAGTGTGATTGTGAGAACTAATTATTCATTCACTTTATACCCAAAACCTGTCCTTACCAGTTTCACTTTCTTCCTATATTCTCCCATTTTCTATCTCCATCGTTCCTTTTTATCTTCCCACTCAATATTCCATCACTTTTTCAAACCCTATCATCACTCTTTTTTCTCTCTCCTCTTTCTCCCTGCATTAGAGTCAACTCAACTGAATCTCCCACTGGGAAGCCAAGACTGTAATGTTTTCCTCAAACATTTCACAACTAAATAAATAGTACGAGAGTTCAAGATGAATCTACTTGGATTCGATTTTATTGATCTTTTTAAATTGAATAATCTTTTAAATTTTAACTAAAAGTCAAACTAAGTCACACCCAAATATCTCTGTTAGATGGTGCATTATACTTCGACCATCTTTAAAATATATATATATATAAAGGTTAAACATTTTTTTCATAAATGAAATGAAAGGTAATTCTGCTATTAAAAAAGTGGAGAAATTATAAGAGTTAATTTTTAAAAATTATTTTTTTTTTCTCCTAATTTTGAACGTTGAACCGCACAAATACAACATTGAAAAGTGTTTTTTTGGTGACATGTTATATATATGTGATGTTATTGAATCATTGTTATGAAAACGGATTTGGTTGTAAAGATGAGACTGATGAATCACTTATTCACTCGGTCTATAATATTAAAATATAACAAATATATTATAGGATCAACATAATTTGAACAAATTAACTTGAATTTAAATTTTATCATAATAAAACGTTAACATAAGAAAATAATAAATAAATTTAAGATGATATGATTCTACCATTTAATTTTCAAATTATCATCATAGCAAACTAATATTCAATACAAATCCATAAATAAAAAAGTGAACAGTATAACTTCATAAATATGTTTAGAAGAGAATTATAAACATGTAAAAGAAAAAATAGTTGAAAAAGATTAACCTGAATCCTATCTCTAGATTTTCAAATGACTTGGCCAGAGATTGTTTTGAATGAAAGTTCAGGTTTCGACCAAATAGACATTGATAAAATAAAAAATAAGACAAAAGAAACAATAATTAAAATATAAAAATATAAGCGAGTTAAATAATTGTGAATACGTAAAATAATGGTTTTATTTTTTAGTGACTTCATGTTAATAGTATGAACTACTCAATAAAATATTAAAATTATGATAACACACCACAACCAATTTCTCTTTTGGATTGATTACAATCATTCTCAATTAACCTTACAAACCATATATCACAATAACATTCACAAAACTTCCTTTAATTATCATAAACTAGCTAACACGCATATAAATTAAGTGTTAAAATATGTGAATCTCACCTAACGAGAGTATTTATTTGCTCATCGAGTATCAATACACTCAACGACTGGATAACTCGCCTAACGAGATCGTCACTGAATGGCACAGACTTAAAAGATCAAGAAATTTATCCAACAAGAATGGACTCGCTCAACCATCATCAAGTCAAGGAGTTTCTAATTTTAGTTTCACCTAACAAAAAGAGTGGATGCAGGTGAGTTCACCTTTTTATTCGATGTTGAAAACTTGTAAACAAAGATATTATATTTAATTCTACCTGTAAAATTACCTTTTCTTTTTGTTTGATGTGTTATACTAGAATGAACATGAGTGATTCTCCCTGCACCTCACCAAGTTCATCCTGTACTCCTAATTTTGTTTTAATTCCAACTGTACCCCTACCTCTAACTCTACTTCTCTTATGTCAGTGAGCATATTTTGATTTTCTAAAAATGTTGACTCATCCACTCATAAAATTGAAAGTTTTCCTTAGCCGCATCTCACTTTGAACCCTACACCCCTACTTCTTTCTCCTCTCTGCCGCATCTCATGTGAAACCCTACGCTTGAGTCTTTCTTCTTTCTCCTCTCTACGGTTCTGCCCTCCTCACTCCTTTTTCACAATTTTTTGAACGTGAGTGGTCTTCCTTCCCCTCTGTTCAGTTTTTTGCTCACTGTTTTTCGTGTTGGTGCCTTAGCTCTCGTCCCTCGTTTCTTCAATCGTTGGTGTCGTGGTTGCAGGGTGTGTTCTTCTCGTACATCAACGTCCAAGTTAGTTATTTTGTTTTGATTTGTGGTTGTTCTTTAGTATATGCGGGTGGGGGAAAATGATAGAATATTTGTGCTTATATATGCTTATCTGGGCGGGAGTTGCAGGCCAAACTGCACATGGAACTACGGTTAATGGCCGTCGCACTTAGAAGTGCGGATATGGTTGCGCCATAGTTGGATTTGCGTGAGACAGTAACCGCAGGTAGATCTGCGGTTAGTTTTTGGAGGTGCATGGCCGTCGGCGCATTTGGAAGTGCAGATCTAGGTTTTCCGCAGCTCGAACTACGACTAAGGCCAACCACAGTTCGATTTGCGGCTGTATTTTTCGATTTAGGGTCTCTACGGTTTCAGTCCTAGACTGTGTTATTTTGTTATTAAGTTAGTATATTTTATTTTAAGAATTTTTTGTTTTGTTTGTAAAATTTGAATTTTTTGTTAGGTTTTAATGTTAAATGAAATGTAATATATTTTCGGAATAAATTTTGAATATTTTTTATTTGTTAAATTTTTTTGAAATTATTTTTATTCAATCTTTTTATTTTTGTTTTTGAATTTAGAGTTTTTATTAAATAATTTCTTCCTCCTCTATTACTGTCCATAGCACTATCGGACACAGCCACAGA
Source organism: Vigna umbellata (assembly GCF_029865625.1). Taxonomy (NCBI): domain Eukaryota; kingdom Viridiplantae; phylum Streptophyta; class Magnoliopsida; order Fabales; family Fabaceae; genus Vigna; species Vigna umbellata. Next base: position 35,154,933 of record NC_142168.1, read on the forward strand.
AAATAATATAAGGTTTATATCATTTAGGGTTGTTGGAAGTTAGAAAGATTGTCGATGATTGAGAAATCATTAAGTAATCATTAATTTTCGACTTTTAGTAAATGAGAGTAAAAGTGTAAAATGGGAGGTGCATGGAGAAGGAGACGAGCTGCAGGGACAACTCCTCAATGAACATTGATATATCTTCTGCAATCGCCTACTTTTTGTGAAAAAAGGGTTTCAACAAAATTCTTATTCCAGTTGGTAAGATTGACTGACTTCACTACATGAATTTGTAGATTTTTTCAACTTAAAACCAAGCCAAATTCCCACGATCCTAGTATCTTATTATATTAATCTTGCTCATTTACCTTTTCCAATTAATTTACAGTGTGAATTTTCAAGCCAATGCCCAGAAGCAACTGTAAAAATTAGAGCTATTTGATGATATATGATTGTGGTGATAATTAAGGCTTGTTTGTAGTTATTGAAATGAAATTAAAGTTATATATATTGTGGACAAGTGGTGGTGTGTTCAACCAAACCAAGAGTAACAATAAATGAAAAGTTCCCAAGCCCACCATCTATAGAAAATATAACATTGTTTTGATGAAAGCTTCAAAAGTAGGTAACAAGAAGATAAAAAGATATTCGAAAGTAATTGATTATGAAATAAGAACATCACTTATCAGAATCATCAGTCTGAAAGCAACGAAAGCAAAGAAACCTACTATTATAAATGTCAAATTTATTTTAAATCATCAATAAATTTAATTTTGATTAATTGTTGTATATACTTTACAATTTTATATATTTTATTTATTTTTTATTATAAAAATAGATTTCATTAAATTAAGAAATTATAAATATAAGTAAATAATTAAAAAAAAGAAAGAGATTTCAAACCTATACCAAATAACAGTCATTAATAAATAATTTTGTATATAATAAAAGGAAAGATTACCAAAAGTCTGTGTATGAAATAGCAAACACCAGAATCTACCATTCAATGTTGAAAGAATGGTCTCTTAAATTATCAATTAAAATAAAATAATTTATATCGATGAAGAAAGTTACTTTACAACATTGGCGTCTCTAGGTTTGGGATCATTTTACTAACCTAAGCTATATAAATGATAATTAATAATTAACTAAACATATTTTTTGGAAGAATAATAATACTTTATTAATATTTTTTTCCAACATTTTAATATCATTTATGTTTTATTATATGTGAAGTAATTTTGGATCAATTATAAAATAACTCGATCTTAAAATATTATAAAAAAAAAATGTTGTAAAAGTATTATTCAAGTGACTGTATTTCAACTTTATCAATCAAAATCTCTTTAATTAAGGAATGTGTTTTCTGTTGTCTTACTTTTACAAAAAGTTTTTACTGCAAAATGACACTTACGTGACATTAATACATTAATATGACATGTGACTATTTTAAATAAATAAAAATTTAAAATAATACAAACTAACACTTTAACCTCTACAGAAAGAAATACACTAACCTAATTAAATCTTTTAAAAAATATTAAAACTTAATAAAAAAAGTCAAATTAAATAATTAAAAAATATTAAATATGTTTTTAACTTTTTATTTTTATTGAAAATTAAAATTAGTTAATTTTTTAAAGTTTTAGCTCAATTTAGGTTCTCAATCTTAAAATACATAAATTTAATCTTTTTAATTAAATTTTATTAACTTTATTTGATATTTTAAAAGTATTTAATAATAACATTTGAATGGTTAATTTTAGTTGAGCCATTTTTGCTTTTATATTAATTAAGTAATACTCTTGAAATATCACGTAAATTTAACACGATAAAATCTAAACTTGATTAAAAAATCTAAATCCAAACATAAACATAAAATACTAAATTGATCCAAAATTTTAAAAGAAAATAATTATAATTTTCACTAAAAATTAAAAACACTAAAAATATATTTAATCCAAAACAAAATTGAGAGAAAATAAATATTTTAGTCTTAATTTTTTTTAAAATTTATCAATCAACTCAAATTTTCAAAATAAATGAATTAAAGAAAAAGGTTAAAGATAACTATTTTAATAAATCATTGATTAAAATTTTCAAATCTATAAGATCCTAAAATTTAATCAAACTTTGGTTAATTAAGAATTAAGATTTTCATAATAATTTCACATTTATACATTTATACATTTATTTGTGCCTTGAAAGTTAAGAACAGTAGAAAGGACGCGCTCTGCGAGTGCGTGAAGTTAAAATTCTGATCTAAGGTGGTTGACAACATGAATCGACAGCATACACAGTTGTCCTCTGACCGCAGAATCTCGGAGCCAACCTATACATGCTACCCCACTCCACTCAATTCTTTTATCTACAACATATTTTATAACTCATCCCTAATTACAAAATAAAATAAAATAAAAAGAAAAACAAGACATCTAGTAAATATGCTGATAAAAGAATTAAAATTTAAAAAATATAATAATTATAATTTTCAATTCCATTTGAATCTCAATCTCTTATATTTATAAATTTCTTTTCCTTATATTTATAAATTTCTTTCCTTAGTGCCTCATGCATTGGTGGATTCAAATGTCAATATTGATGTTGATAAACTATAAACTATTTTAGAAAATCTAAAATAGAATATACGATTTATGAGGATGCATATTTTATATTAGTATATACTATTCTAGGTGAGCGTGTAGAGACCTAATATTTATTTTCTTTGTTTGGAGGGTTAATTAATGCACTGAGATTGAAGACATTTCACTTCACATGAGAGTACACTCTTTTGAAAGTTGACATTGCATCAATTATTTCCAACCTTTTGACAAAGTTAAATTCTTTTTTTAAGGAAACAAGTTAAAGTTTTAAGCAAGATGTCATCCACCACAAGCAAACATGGTATAAAAAACTACTAATTAAATGTTCTTGAAATTGATGAGTTTCTTCTTAATTGGGTTACTTTGGTTTTGTGCCACTTCAATGTGTACTCAACCTTTATTTCACCCTTTTCTTTTTTACCTATTTATTATTTATTCTCTTCATGCAAGCACCTTTTTCTTTTCAAAGTTTGATAGAGTAGTATTCTTTAATATTTCCATTTTTTTTTTAAATTTTGTGTACAACATGACAGTTCGGGTTAATCAGAGACCAAACAATCTTCATGCCTCCCTATTCAATACAAAACGACATTAATCATAAAAATAATTATATTAACTCTAAATTATCAAAAATAATTACATTAATCCTAAATTATCAAAAATAATTATATTAACCCTAAATTATCAAAATTAATTATATTAACCCTAAATTATATCTGTATGATATCATTAGTTCAACTGAATCGGAGTTCAGACTTTTAAACAAAACCTTGAACTCAAACCAAATTTAATAGAAAAACTTGACTAAAAAGAAAGATCCCAATAAAAACTACTAATGGATACTTGAACATCAATATAAAAAAATTTAGACAAGTGGAAGTAATTAATAGCATCATGAACACACATACAAATCCACCCAATATCATTTTGTCAGTGAACTAATTTGGGACTAATTGATTGTGATTATGATTGATATAATACAAACCTGACTTTAATTAAAAAATGGAAACATGAGAGGTGCAAAATGGCCCCACTCGGTTGAACCACACCAAATGTTTTTGAATCAAAACTCATCACAAGGAAAAAAAGATTCTATGACACCAGCTTTTGTATGGATCCCACTAGCAATACTCAACTGCCAAAAAGATCTTAGCAGAAAAAGAAAATAAGAAAAGAAAAAGAAGAAAAGTTTGCATTCTCATTCACATTTCACATTTCAAAGTTCACCCTCTCACAAAAGTAACTTGAAGGCCAAATAATAAAGAAAAATGGCTTAGACAAAGCCAAAAGCCTTCAAAAGCAAAGAAAGCAAGTGCACTTGCCACAAGTCATGATCATGTAGAGACATCGATGGCAAGTGAACAATGACACAGAAAGAGACAAGTCTGGTTTTGAAACAGGCTAGAATCCACAAACACTTTCAATAATCAACAACTGTAGATCTGTCCGTTGTTAATAAATCTATGAAAGTGTCTTGGTATGTCTAGCTTTTTGCACTTTGCATAACCAAATAACCTGATATCAACATTCACCATGACAAATCCAATGACTTTAATTGATACTGAATGAAGTTACAGATAATTAGTACTTGTGAACTGCATTAATTCATCAAACTAAAGGCTCGTGAGATCTGTTTGATAAAAGAAAGAGAAGTGGTATTTCTTATATGTACCATGAAATCGTAATACATCAATAGTATGGCACAATCAGTCATCGCAGTCAAAATTAGCACACCAAAAATAAATTTGGAAATGGGGGGAGATAGCTTTAATCAATGGATTGAAACGAATTCAAGAGAACTAAGAAGAAGAAAAAAAAGAAAAACTTGTGGATACCTTTCAAGCCCCTTCTGTTTCCCTCCTCCTTTGAAAATCTGTGTTTAGAAAAGATGGCACTGGCATGGCCATTTGAGCATCCAAAGAAGAGGGTAATTTCCCCTTCTTTGGCCACAACCAGATTTTTGACACAGAAAAGCTGTCACCTTTACTGACACTACTAATCTTCTTTGCTTCCACATCCCCCTCCACTGAAAACTTCCCATCATCATGGGCCATTCCTTTGGTGAACCTTGTGTTTTGATCTTTATCAATTTCATGGTTTAAGGCCACCCTCAGGTCTGAATTGCCAACCACATATTGGTAAGACCCCATTGAGTAGCACCTTCTTGCATCCAAATTACTGCTACTTGTCTCTCCCACTTCTCTCTCCCCACCCTCCACATTCAGCTTCTTGAATTTCCCAAGCCTCACAGGGAAAACCCCTTTCTCCACACTTTCTTCAACCACCACCGTTTTCTGTCTGGTACTGAATCCACTCTCCCCATTACAAGGACACCCTTCGTCCTCCCTCAGATCATCAAAATCAAATATAGGGTTCTCAATAGAAAATCCCTGAGTGAGAAGCGTTCCTCTGCAAAGAGGGCATGTGGAGTTTGACAGAAGCCATGTGTCTATACAACTGATGTGAAAAGCATGGCTGCACATAGGCAACAACCTCAGCTTATCCTTCTCAGAAAACTCACACAAACAAACAGCACAGTCAAAGGGCTCTTTCAACCCAACAATCTCCTTGTACTGAAACACAGGAAGAGCATCAATGAAGGCTTGATCCAAGCCAGAGTCGTGGAGATGGAAGAGCTGCTGCAGCTGCCGCTGGAGAGCATCGGATGTGGAGATTTCCGGGTGTCTGTTGGATTGAGCAGATGCAGAAGAAGATGGGTACTTTATGAGAAATCTAACAAGCAGGTGGAGGATGCCTGAGATGAAAAACAAAACAGCAAGAACCACTATGATGAAGAGAACAGCAGGACTAATTCTAGTGCCAGATGATGCTGTTGTTGCCGTTGAAGGTGGTGATTCTTTGTGGAAAGCAGCACCAGGAGGGTAAGGAGGTGGTGAAGAAGAAGAGGAAGACAGAAGGGGTGGTGAGTAGCTCAAGTAACCATCTTTCTGCTGGATTTGATGCTTAACCCATGCCATCTTCAAATGGGTATGGTCCAAAACCAACAACCTAGGATACATCCTTTCTGACATCTCATCTCATCGCATCAAACCTCACAGATCACAAAGATGTTCCTCGCCCAACACAATCATAGTCACATCTTGACACCTTAAACACTTCAAATGTTTTAGTTCACACTCAACCTTGGGACACAAACATACAAAGAAGTGAAGTACATGCATCTAGAAATGCACTCTCACATACAAAATAGTGATAAAGCAATAATTTTCTTTCACCCTTTGGTTTTTCACACGATGTGTCGAACTGAACTGACCTAACTCGCATAAGGGGTGGTGGTTCCCTTCACTACTTCACCTGACTTTTGGTTGGTTCATTTGATGTTTTGAAGGTAGAAGAAGAGGAAAAAGTGAAATGTGAAGGTGTTTGTAAATGGCTGTTTCTGTGTTGTGTTGTGATCCAAATTGGACAAGTTGGTTTGTGGTGAGAGAAGGAAAGAATCCAAAGGCTGAAAGTGGCAGCAGTTCCCGAAGTGCGAGGTAAAAGATCATAGATTGAAACACGCGAATTCTAATCCCACTGCCCAAATTCGCGCGTGCAAAATCACAGACGGATATTAGAAATCAAAATTATTCCTCTTTTAAATTTTGATGATGAAAAGCTTTAAAATTAAATAAATATAATTTTTAATTTAATGGTGTTAATTTATTTTTCGTATTTAATTTAAATATCAAAACATATTAAAATTTAAGATAAAGGTATTTTTTATTTTACATTTAAATTTAAAGATTAAAAATATATTAAATTATTAAATAATTTAAATAAACTAAAAATATGTATTTTAAAATTAGATACATGAAAAATACCTAACTTTTTTTCCAAAAGTGATTAAAGTTTAGTTTCACACATTTTGGAGGACAAAATACTCGTTTTACTAAGATTCGATTTACGAGTTTAAGGATTGTGCACTAAAATTTTTATGATATCAATCAATAAAAATATTATTAATTTAATTTTTAAGATACTTTTATATTTTTTTTTTCAAATTTGACTTACCAAATATGATAAAATAATCATGTAAAATGATTTTACATTATAAAACCAAATAAATTTTAATATAGTGAAGAGTTTTTCAGGGAAAGTTATTGTAAATACAAATTTTAAAATAACTTTTTTTATGAAAGTCAATAATCCAACCTTTACATAAAAATTTAAGATGAAAACACAATACAACAAACATTTGTGTTATTCGTGCATTTTAATTAATTTTAAACACAACTCTTTGATTTTTTTTCACTCTCTTTTTTATACATTTCTAAACAAATAAACTGATATTTTTCAAAATATAAAAGTATATATCATTCTGAATAGTATTTTAATTATTCATTTTCTTTTTTATCATTTTATTGGATGCCTCGATGACTCCACTCAAAATGTAAAATTGATCAGTAATTCTAAAAAATTCAATCTAAATATTTAATATTAATTATGACACCAAAAAATAACATTCATTGATTTAGATTTCAATTCTTCTAATTCTAGACCAATCCAACTCTTACCTATCTCTATCTAAATAAAAAAAAGGCTAAGGAGATAAATGTTTGATAACAAAGATCCTTAGTCACATTGAAAGTTTCCTAGACAAATTTCTAATTTCTAAAACTAGTTTTTCTTTTTAATCGATAAATGTTAGTAGTTAATTTTTATTAATAAAAAATTAAGTTTCTAATTTCTCACACCCTTTTTTTCCAGATCTTTTAAACTAATTTTATATATCTTAAATATTAATAAAAAAAATTAAATTTACAATCTCTTTCATCTTTCCTTCCAATTTTTACCATTCTATCTATAAAGTAAAATCAAACCAATACCTTAGCTTACCATATGAAGACTTTCCAACCTTTGACAGATCCAATGGCTAAAACTAGTTAACAGGAAACCTAAAATGCCATGTTTTATGAGGTTTCCAATGTCTTGCTTTGGACCACCTAATATCAAGAATAAGGTGCACTCAATCTTTAAGTATCTAGGAATATAGTTTTAGGTTTTGCTTTTTCGTTTTTTCTGTAATATAAAATTAAAACACAAAAATAAGATAAATGAGTAAACTTTTTTGAAATATAAAACACAAAAATAAGGTAAAACGAGTAAACATTCTAAGCTTTTCTTGAACCATCATTTCGATATAATAAGGGTAATGGGTAATATGCAACAAATATGAATATAGGGATCATCTTCATAATTACTATAATTTTAATCTTTTATAGGAGAGGCTTGTTAATTACTATAAGGGGTTTCTTTGTGGAAAAGGAATCATATAACTTTTCTTGATTATATAACCTTTAATACTTTCATTTTTTTGGTTTAATAATTATACTTCCATTAGTTAGGTAAAAATATCTCACTCTAAGTTGAATTATATGGCTAATTATTGACTTTAACAAAACCTAAAAAGTGACTAGGTGGTTAACTCCATCCAACCAAAATCTAATTGTCAACTAAATGGTTTTGAATTTGGTTCATATTAATCATCCTTTTCATTATTAGGTTACATGTTATTATCATTGTAAATTGAAATTGATATGCCACACTTATTTGCCTAGGCAAGACCAGATGGGAATTAAGTTCAATTATATATTTGGATTAGCGTTCTCAAACTTCATATTATTTTTCATTTTCATTTTATCTGAAAAATTATTAGACTACTTTTTAGTATAATAATCAAAGAAAAACGTGATAAGAAAATAGTCAACAATTTATTTTGTAATTATCATTTTTACCTTAAGTTGAAGCAAAATATTTAATTAATGTTACTTATATAAAATTTGTAAGATAAGACTTACATGTTTATTCATTACGATCTATTATATTTTTAATTAACGATGGATCTTCAACACAACTTTGAGATATGAAAATATTATATGTATGATGAAATACGTATGTGATCTAATATGAATAAAACAACTATAATATTATAGTTATAATAAAGGTTTAATACATCATTTGGTCCCTATTTTTAGGGGTTTAGTTCAAAGTGATCATACCTTTTTAAAAAAGTTCAGACCCTATATTTCGTTAAAAAATGTTTAATCTAGTTCTTTTCGCTCACGCTGTTAAAAACATAACGATACAAATGTCACCATGGTCAAACCTGAGTGAGCTGTGCAAATCCGGTCCCTACTTTCAGCCACGTATTCACCGCCATCCTCGTCAGCGGTCGGCCTCTCCAACACATCTCGTGCCACCACCAAAGCTATGCAACGAGAACACGAGAAACCCTAGGTCTCCATGGTGCTATGCAACGACGCTTGAACTTGGCTTCTGGTTTGCTTGCAGGTCTAATTGTGGTTGCAGGTGGAGGCAAGCAGCGACGTGATTAATGGTGGAGAAGAGTGGCGATTCGCGATATGCAGCAGCGGCGTATGGTGGATGATTCTGTGGTGGAGATTGGACGACAATGTTGTTGGCGCGACGACGATTTGGCTGGTGCGAGGGTGAAAATGGTGAAGATTGGTGATCGCGGCATAGCAAGGGATCACGTTGGGTGGCGACGTGAGAACGAAGGTGAGATGCGAAGGTGATGGAGGTGCAACATAAGGGAGAAGACGCTTTGGTGGTGGCACGTGATGTGTTGGAGAGGACGGCTGTCGACGAGAATGGCGGTGACGACGCTGGATGGTGCGGCGGCTAGGGTTTCTTGGAGAGAAATTAGGGTTTGTCTGGAGATGGTGATGATGATGTGTCAGGGTGGTAATGTGACAGAGTTTTTTAAATTTTTTTGAATTAAAAAATTATTTAAGTTCACCTATTAACGTCTTTGCGTGCCACGTGCTTATGAGATGCCACGTTGCACCGTTTTGTTTTTAACAGCGTGAGCGAAAAGGACTGGATTGAACATTTTTTTTAACGAAATAGGGGATCTTACTAAACCTTTTTAATAGGTAAGATTATTTTGAACCAAACCCCTAAAAATAGGGACCAAATGATGTATTAAACCTACAATAAACTTAATTAGAATAAGTTCTAGTAAATTTTGATATTGTACTGTATGGTGTACCAATCGGTGTATGCCTAGGCGAATTGATTACCGACAGGGTATAGTCGCTCGAGATAGAGAATCATGTGGTTAAAGATAGTTAAAAGTCAATTAATGTGATAACGGTCATTAATGGACAATTTAATAGGTATCTTAACGATCATGCTCCATCGGTAGTTAGTTGGTCTAGGCATACACCAATCGATACACCATATAATACAAATACCATTTCAATAATCATTTATGTGGAACTCAACCTTATAAAATTGATTTTAAAAAAATATTTAATCATCTTAATTCTTTATTTTAAAGATTGCTGGAATCTCATGTATTTAGGATGTGGATTGGTTATGTTGTGTGGATGAAGAATATATTTTAAGGTTTTACTACTAGAATGTTTTTGACCATTTTCGAATAAATGTTTTAATATTTAATTTTTTTTACCGTTTTTTTATTATAGGTTGGACTACTCTAAATAGTCTCTGTAATATATGTCTTTCATTTATTTTAGTGATAAAAAAATGATTTAATCAAATATTAAATCTTCAATACTATAAAATAATACTTTCTCTTAAAAATGAAAATCCAAACAGGATATAAGTCCTCAACTGAGGTAAATCTTGAGTTAAATATAGAAGAAAGTAATAACGTGTTTGATTATTGTTTTTTTTCTCTCTCTCAAAGTTTTGGTTAAAATGAAGATATTATGGAAAGTTTGTAGTGAAGATGTTGCTTAGAAGAAACGGGTTATTTGGACATGCACATAGGATAAAACAGTGCTTCTTTGAAATCTTAAAAAGTTGGGTTAAGACTTTTAAGGCAATTACAAACGTTGATATTGGACCACTATCAATGAATAGAATAATCGTTAGCGTGTATAATAAGGATTTTAAGTTTCCCTAAATCTTCCATATTACCTAAATTCCACAAGCAACTAAACTAACCATGGTTGCTATCACTATCTATGTTTCTTCCACAATGATACTAAGAATAAACTAACCCTTCAAAACTTTATGTTTTCTATTTATTCACTCTTTTAATTAAACAAGTGTGTCATTAATAAAAATAAATAATTAAATATCGACATAGATAAAGTGAAATATATAATCTTACTTGTTAAAATGATTTAAGAATATATTAGAATTTATTCTTATATCATTTGTTATCCTACTATTTTAAATATTATTTATCATATATTGAAAGGTTAAATACCTGTGAATTATACACATTTAAATTAAATATATATATAGATATTAAACTATATCTAATATATTATTAAAAAACAATTAAACTTTGATTTGAAGGTCATTAATATTGTAAAAAGACTTTTACATTAATTATTTTTTATTTCTTTATGTAAAAATTATGTTCGATATTATTATAAGAGACATGAATTTACAACACATAAAAATTACACAACGTAAATTTACGTTAAACATGTGTTTAACATAAATCAAACACTTGTATAGGCTTAATATAAAAGTTTAATACTATATCAATCCATATTATGTCTGATGAAAAAAAAAGTTAATGAAAAAATGGATATTTTTAAATTTGCTCCACTTTAGCACGTTGTACATTTTGACAAAATGGAGGAAAAATAAGTGAATAAGAAGCCAAACTTAGAAAAAAGAAATGGATTGCCCTTGAAGAAAATTTAGTTAGATATGTTCAAGGGTATTTATTACCCTTTAGAATTGAGTATCCTAATTACCTTTAAATATGTGAGTAATGAAATCTTTTTTCTAAGTTTGACTATCCAGCTGACCAATTTTTCTTCCACTTTTCTCCAAAATCTCTCCTTTGATACATAACATTCTAAATAGAATAAGTTAAAAAAAATACTTTTTTCCAATGTAACTTTTTTTTTGTTTGGTGGTAAAAATGAATTAAAGAATCAAGGTTTGATTTCTATTTTAAATGTCATGAAGATTAAAAAAATCAAATTATTTTACTAAAGTGTTTTATAAACCATAATCAATACCAATATATTTTTACAAAATGTAAATTCATGATCGAGTTCCTTAATGAACAATCATGACCTGATCACATGATCGAGTTTCTTAATGAACAATAATGACCTGATCACAAATAGATCGATCACAAATAAAAAAAATTATTAGCAAACAAATTTTAACGACAAAGTAAAAACAATATAAATGAATTTTCAAACCATATTATTAGTATCTAAATATTAGCTACCATGCCAAGTAATTCGTGTTTAAATTAGTCTCTAATTTAAAATTAAAAACTAATTTAGAAGTAAGTACCTAAAACATTGGTAGTTAATTTTAAAGATCTATTTAAAGTCTAATTCATAAACCAATTATAATTTTTTATTCATAATAAATACTATTTTAGATATTGATAATTTTTAGTCTATAAAATAATACATAATTTAGTTAATATAGTGACTAAGTATTTTAGTCTTTGAAATTGATTACTATTCAATTATTTTTCTTGTAGTGAAACCATAACTACAAGAACGTTTTTGTTATTTTCGTATAATAAAAAATGAAAAAAAAATTATTTTGATATATATAGAAAGAAAATTTATGTCAAAGATCTTTTTATCTAAAGTAAAATAGATAATTTACTAATTTACATCAAACACTATAAAATCAAGAGTAAAATAATATATTTTACATTAAATAAAAGATTCCAACATAAGTTTCCTTATTTTATTTATAAAAATGCTACCTTTATTTTTACGTGAACTTTATCACCAATAAATGTAAAATGAGATAACATAAATGTTGTAAATATTCACACATTCATAAAATAATTATTTAAAATATGTCTTTTTTATATATGTGCATAGTTGGAGAAGCATAGACTTGATGGGCCAGTTCGTTTGGATGAGGCCACAAGCTAATACTTCTCACTTATTTCGCAATAAAGGTTTCAATCAAATTTCTGCAATTTATTCAGCAATACATTAAAAAATAATTATTTAAGAAGAATTCTGGAATGTTTACTACTGTAGAATTTTGCATTTTCAACACTCTTCCGGGACCGTCATTGACCAACCGTCGTAGAAAAAATTACTGTCACACTAGTAAATAAATGGTTTAATGTCTCGGTCCCTATTTTCGACGTGAATCTCAAATAGGTCCCTTTTCTTTTCGGCGTCTCAATTGGGTCCTTTTTTGTGTAAAATTGTAGCAATTAGGGGTCTGCCGTCAAATTGAACAAACGGCCGTTTAATTGTTTGTTAGGTGGCATGAACAGTGTTTTCAGTAATCATAGGTGGAATTAAAAAAGAGTTTCAATTAAAAAGTATGAGCTTAAATCAGCTTTAGTGAGAGGGCATAGTGAGAAAACTGATTATGATTCCCATCTCACACTGACTTTCTATCAAACACCTTCTTCAACCTCGCGCCACGTCAGCCCTATCATCTTCCACCCACTGAAACCCTAACCCTAGCCGCCACTGCCGTTCCGCTTCCGCCGCTCCCGCCAATGCCGCAAGTCGTCGCCACGGCCAGAAAATCATCTCCTTCCTTTCTCGCCGGCGCATCAACGGACCACCACGGTGCCTCAACCAAGACCGCCGCCACCTTCCTTCTCCTTCGCGCAAGGGTTTGAAGCCACCACGACCGCCATCTGCGAGTTCGTCTTCGCATCACCAACATCTCGCCGCCGTCGCACAAAGTCACCGTCCTCTTCTCCACCACCATCAACCACGCCAGCCGCCGCGACACCACTCTTCTCACACGCAAATCATCGAACACGCACCAGCCACCGCAACCTTCATCGCGCCTCTCCTCCATTGACGAAAGCTTGGCACAACCATCTTCATCTTCTCCATTCTCGGAACCCAATCGCACCTTCATCTCGGATCATCACCTCGCGATCTTCACCAACCATGCCGCGACCACCACTAACCTCCCTCACCTCGCGAGCTTCCTCGCCGTTGCCCAACCTCCATGGCAGCCATCACACGCCACCGAACCTTCCCGCTCTACAATCGAACCTGCATAAAAACCAGACCTGCAAAGAAGAACCCAACAATCACAAATCGCGCACTGTTAGGCGCAGGACCCATGGCTTCCTCAAGCGGAACATGTTCGGGTTCATCCTCTCTGCTTCAGAACTCGGGTTCTGAGGAGGACTTGCAAGCATTAATGGATCAGAGAAAGAGGAAGAGAATGACATCGAATCGCGAATCTGCACAGCGATCTCGCATGAGGAAGGAGAAGCACTTGGACGATCTGGTTACCCAAGTGGCTCAGCTGAGAAAGGAGAATCAGCAGATACTCACCACCGAACGAGATCATCGGTTAGAGTCTCTGAACGAGATCATCGAACTCTGGTTGTGTGTGAGAAGGAGAGGGGAAGATGAAGTGGAAATTCCCACTGTGCCCTTTCTCTAAAGCTGATTTAACGTCATAGTTTTTAATACAAAACTCTTTTTTAATTCCACCTATGATTACTGAAAATACTGACCATGCCACGTAATAAACAATTAAACGGCCGTTTGTCCAATTTGACGGTAGGCCTTTAATTGTTACAATTTTACAAAAATGGGGACCAATTGAGACGCCGAAAAGAAGAGGGATCTATTTGAGATTCACGCCGAAAATAGGGACCTACCGAGACATTAAACCTAAATAAATATATCATTCTGACTAAAACTATATTAAAAACGTAACCAAAACGGCAAAACAATGATAAATATATTTAGAATCATCATCAAAAGCTAAGGAAAAAAAACGACGGTTATATTTATGGGATAATGACAATATTTTTTATAATATTTTAACAATACATCATTATGTGATTGGACTATATTGATGTTTATAATTATTATTATTAATTGTAAAATAATGTTAGACCAATCACCGAATAATACGTAAATAGTGTTAAAATATCATCAAAAAATTGTTGTGAAAAAAAGTATCATTATCTATATTTAAAACAGTCAATGTGATAATTCACCATAAAATCATGACTTTTTATGTGTGCATCTTTTTTTTCTGTACCGAGCTGTGATAAAGGTCAAGCTGCCAAGCTTTCATTTGCACTTGTAGGGAATGGTGCCACGCCTAAAAGTCTCACAATATTTTTTTTTTAATTAAAAATTGTAATTAAGAGTGACTTAATTTAGGACAATTTACCTTATTATAAATAGTGGTTTTCTGGTTTGTAAGTACAAATTTGAGTTAATAAAAAGTTGAGATTTTTCTCAAGCTTTTTTTTTTTCTTTGAAAGTTTGATGCTTATATTTGAATTTCAATATTCAATTTCAATATTCAAAGCAGTGAATCTTCTTCACTTATCTTGAATCTTTTTCGAGTAGTGTGTTTCTTCCATTTTTGTATTTTTATTGATTTGACATTCTTTATTTCATCTTTTTGTTCGACTTAGCTAAGAGTTTATCCATTTTTGTGTCCGAATAAATCCTAGAGTCCCAAATTTGAAACGAGGCATACATCATCTAGTAATCTGCTTATTTGAAATTGTACATTTCAGTATTGGTTCGTGGTTAGTCTTTAACACATTCAATTTGACTTGTGTGCTTAGTTTTCAACAAGCAAATGGTCCTATGTGCTTGAATGGTTGTTCAGTAATTTTAGTTTCACTTGCGAGGGTCTATTCATGCTCACATGATTGTTCTTTTTAGTGAATTAGTTTGTTTTAATGCATTTTGTGAGTTGCATCGGTGTACATGTGATTTGTGTTTTCGTCATGTGTGTTTAATTGCATCCTTTATGTGAATGTGTTCAATGTGATTCTATTATCCATTATTCTGGTTCAATTATGAAGATTAGTTGTTTGTGTTTTTGCGTCATATGTGTGGTAGTTTTTAGGATAGGTGTTGTTATTCAACTTAACCTACTTACTCAATATTGTTGCATGGGTAGAGCAGCGGAGCGTGAACTGTACAAGTTAACACTAATATTAATTAAATAAATCAAAAATGAAAAGAAAAAGGCTCCGGTGTATAGAGAGGACCTGGTCATTTCTAAAAAAAATCATAGAAACGAAGGAACCCACTAATTAATTATAAAAATATGTGTCCTATTTCATTTACTATTTTTATTTTCAATTTAAAGTGAATGCTCTAAATGGAAACTGTTAAGTAGAAAGTTATTTAGGTTTGAACAACAGAATACAAGCATTCATGCTTAGGATTGAATCAAAATTAATAGAAAAGATCTTTGACATCATGGTTTGAAAAACAACTGTGAACAAAAGGTAGTGGTTGTGCACATTAATGAATCACAATAGAAAATATAAATTAAATGGATATTTGATTGGATGGGGCAAGACAAATTGTGTTCATTCTTTGTAACCAATTTTCTTTCAGCTATACAGGTTCCTATTTGATTGCTCACATTTTATTTATAGCAAGCTTTCCATAGAGATTCTTTAAAGGTGCTTTGTTTGCTTGTCCTCTTTGAGTTGGTTTGTCTAGCATTAAATCCTTTATGCTTTGGTTCAACTTTGTTCATTTTGTCCTTTTTTTAAAATTGTCTTTAAAATTCTTTGGTTTTGTCATAGAGTTTTTCTTTCCTTGACCTCAGAAGTTGAGTTTAGATTCATTACATATTTCACTTTAATATTAAATTCTTGATGGGTTGATTGAAAATTCTTTGAAGAGTTAAAGAGAAATTAGAGGGAAAGTGCATACACTTTTGAGGGTGAAACACGAATGGATTGAGTATAAACACTTAGTGAGTGGTGAGACCTTTTTTGAATCTTTTGACTGAACTAATGGTTATAACCGCTTTGTTTTTGTGTCAGATCTTGCTTTTTTTTTTTGTAACTCTCGTTGCATATATGAATTCGACTAGGATGGAATATGTTAATGTAGTGGTGGAAAGAATCATAGTGTTGAATGACATAATTTTTTACCTTCGAAGGAAGCACAAACAGGTAAAAAATTATTGTCAAGAAATAGAACAAGTACACCTTTAAGTATGAAGGTTATGAACATAAAACTTATTAATGTCCTAATTGGAATGAGACTTGGGAAAACCTCATAGATTACATTAGATACTTGAGAGAGGTAGAAGGGAAGACAATACAAAAGCTAAAGGCATTGGAAAAAGAAATAAGAAAAAAAAGAGAAAAAAAAAGAGAAAAAAGAGAGAAAGAAATAAGAGAAAAAAAAAGATAAAGAACAGAGAAAGAGAGGAGAAAGAAAAATAAGAAAAACAAGAAAAATAAATGTTACAAATTTCCAACCAAAAGGATAAGTTTATGATACCACCCTTCCTATAAAAACAATTTATATATATATATATATATATATATATATATATAATTTAATCGTTACATTATTACTAATCACCTAACACAAGATAAAGACAAACGTGCATATATTCTTAATTTCTTGAAATATTTTTTAAAATATAATTATTGTTCTATCTTTACAGAAGATTTAAACAAATGTATACACATTTTATAATCAAAAAGGAAATTTTCTTTTTAACTTTTTTCGGTTTATAATTCTATTTGAAATATCCATTTGAATACTCAATTATCATAATTTAAAAAATAACACAATAAAGACATAGGGTGGTAAATATACTTTTTAAAATTTACCATACATTTGAAATGTAAATATTCATAAAATCAATCATGTCATATTTTATCCATTAGAAATGGATATCATCCAAAAAATAATCATTTAATCAATTATAATAATTCAGAATCAAGTGTTTATACATCTTAGTCCAATCAGCTATCTTTCATGTCATCAACCATATATCACATCAACACAAACACTTGACTCTACACTTTTGAAACGTTGGTGTGTGTTGAATTAGACTCAAAGTTGTCATATTATCATTACTCACATAGAGCGACAATGTAAATTTCTTATTACCTACCTTTCACATTACAAGCAAGGTCATACAAATCTCTGCTAACTCTCACCACCAAATATCTTCTTTTATGTATATCTAATATTAGTAGAGTTAAGATAGCCTCTTATCGGAATCCTCATTTAATACACAACTTACAACCTCTCAACATAGTATTTTCTCCTTTGATATAACTACGATCATATCATATCAAAATATCACACGTGAATAAACTCATAACATACTTATTCATACATACATTTTTATATTAAATCATTCTCAACTTCAATTTAATTAACCATATTTAAATCAAGAATATGATACAATTCATCATTCACTACATTTTAGAAACTCAAAACATTGATTTTACTT
This sequence comes from Vigna umbellata, assembly GCF_029865625.1. NCBI lineage: Eukaryota > Viridiplantae > Streptophyta > Magnoliopsida > Fabales > Fabaceae > Vigna > Vigna umbellata. The sequence goes on from NC_142168.1 coordinate 35,172,698, forward strand.
ACTCAAAATATCTCTTCTCGCTCAACAAACTCACCAACTTGCCCAGCAAAATAACTCTTAAAGTTTTATTGTAAAAGGTTTGCCTAATAAGGATACTTACTCTGCTGGTGAGACCTCTAAAGGTTACTCCACTCAATGAGACCTAATTCGCTTAGCGACCAATCTCCTCTAAGCTCTTTGAATTTTAATTAAATGAATTTCGCTCAATAAGAGAATTTAATCATCTAACAAGTATTAAGAGTTTTTACTTAATAAATTCACTTAGCGAGAACAAACTCACTCAACAACTAAGGACCTTGAGCTCTCTGAATTTGAATAAAATTCATTTTGTTGAGCGAGTCATTTATTCGCTCAACAACCCAAAACCTAGGAGCCTTATTTAAAGACTCTCCCAAGAGTCAAGTGATTTGAGCTTCCTAGATTTTAAAAGCTTGAATTTTTCTTAGTGAGTGCGTGACTCGCATATCGAGTTTGCATGATTAAGAAAATTAACATATATATCAGTATTTCACAATGGCTTAAGGTTAGTATATTTTGTCTCTTTCTCATACCACACTAATACATTTATTTCTAAAATATTATCCTATGAATCAATTTGACTAAACTGATACATTAACCTCAATTCACTACTCATAACACACAATAATATTTAAATGGGTTAATTATATTTTTTGTCCCTAAAATATTACGAAAAATGATGTTTAGTTCCTCAACTAAATTATAAAATATTTCGTCCATGCATTTTTTGAAAGTCATTTAAAACACCCTCCTCAATAAACAACACGTAGATGTTATATTTTAGTTTATTGTGGAACTCGGTTTGTCACACATGAAACACTTCATATGTCATTTGTTGGAAAATATGTTTTACGTTGACCTTTATAAGTATATGGACTAAATACTTTATAATTTAGTTTATGGATGAAACACTAATTTTTATAATAGTTTAGAAACAAAAAATATATTTAACCATATTTAAATTGAGTATCTTATTTTAATATTCAATGATGAACAAACATAAAAAATCATCGTGATGATCACATCACTCCTAAGATTATGCCATTTAACTTTTAATACTTATCAAAATAAACTAGTTTCCTTGTCTTGATATAAGTTTATTGACATGAAAATTCAAGAGCTTCCACATAAAATACAATAAATGTACACATAAAATTCATATCAATGATAAAACTTGTATAAATTTATGATTATATATTTAGAATGATAGGTAAAATATTGTTTAATTTGTTGATAAAATATTGATACCTACGTTGTTACATAAATCTATATATTTCACTAGTGATTTAGGTCACATCAATTAAAACTTATAATGATGGTGAGAGGTGTTAGGCCTCGTTAAATGCACCCAAACCCCACCTGTTTAATCCCATTAAATGCACCCAAAAACCCTGCTCAGATGCATTAAAAACGCACTCAACTCTGACGCACTAACGCCAGGTGTCAATAATAGAAGATTCGGAAGTCAGTTAGTGGAGTACAAGTGTCAACAGGAGAATGCACGACCGTTTGGACGTGGGGTAAACAAACATGATTTCTGAAAAACCCTGCCCACTCTCTTCTGCATGCACCTTCCCCTCCCAAACTCTGACTTTCCATTTCCTCCTCCTTCTCTCTAGAAATTCCCCTTCTCTCTACTGTAACTCACTCTTCTCTGCTCCGATCACCGTTCAGGCACCGTAGAAGGATTCCCGACGTCGTGAGCTTCATTTTGGACCGAACAGTTCCAGATTCCGAAATTGGTAAGTTTCTCTTCTTCGTCGAGCGTTCTTGGGTTACATGCAAAACCAAGTTCTGGTTGCATGCAGGGATATAGTCTAAGTTATTCTTGATTTTTTATGTGGTTAGATTTAGTTGCAAGAGTTAAGTGATCCTTGAGGGTAGAAAGCTGTAGACGGGCGAACCCAAAATCTTACGTTTAGAACGTTCACTCACTGATCCAGGTAAGGGAAGCTTATTCAATTTAATTCGTATGTTTGTATTGTGCTGTATGGACGTTCTGTGAGTGGTATGAAGCATGAATTTGTGATATTTGATTTTTGGTATATGGTTATGATTATAAGCTGATGTATGAGAATTATGAAATGTGCTATGATATGAGTATTTGAAAATATGAGATTTTATGCTGAGAAATGAGTTTAATGTAAATGAAACTTTGAATATACATTCCCTATGATAATGAACATTCGTCATTTAACGGTCCTTGACCGTTCGGTGATTACTAGTAAACTTCTTTGAAATTGAATTCTTTCATTTGGGAAGAATTTTAGTTGAGGACGAACGCCCTTGGACAATAGTTCTACGTTTGAGCGTTCGGCCAAGCGTAGATGGTCTGAGTGTTATGTGAGGAATTGAGAAACTTGTAAATATATATCTGGACACTTAGTCATTCTTAAACCTCTCTTCACCATCCCGTATTATATTTATTAATATTACTATTTCTATCACGAGTTCAAATCAGTGATGGGTTCAGACCCAAAGCGTTCGTTATGAGTGGCGCTCGGTCTTATACCGAACGCTCGTGCTCGTCTTTAATTATCAAACATGTGGAAATAGCGTTCGTCCAAATTCAGTAAATCCTTTTACCGTGTTCGGTCATTGACTGGAAGTCGGTTTCTGTAAATTGAAATATTCTAAGTATGGTTTTCAATCGTCTTGAGGGGCCTATATCCATTGGATCCGGCCTAGAGCCTCTGTACTTAAACTATTCTTTGAGTATGGATATGAACTTACGAGAGTCAGTTCATTCAACTGACTCAAATGGTAAATGACGTTTGTCATATACGGTATTATTGTAGTCGGTTTTATTCTGTTCTGGAACGGGGGATTCCTCGGTCTCGTTCCTCACGTTCGTCCTCGTTATGAAGAGGGCTGAACGTTCGTTATTTTATGCACTTAAAACGGATGACGAAAATGATATTAAATTGAAAGATTATAAATGATGAACAGTATATGAGATGAATAAACGGTTGTGGATTTTGAACGAGCGTTCCAGGGAGCGACTCTTAGATGAAAGTTGGAATTTGTAAAGTATGAATGTGGACAAGCTTAGTTGACGATTCATCCTGATGTTCCGTGAGTGCTCGTCCTCATGTAGAGGGGAGTATGTCATGTGTGGGAACGGCAGGAGGTCCTAGTCCTTAGAGGTACTTTGGATGGAACGGACTAACCTCGGGTGGCAGCTGATGAGAAATTCCAGTTACTACACCACCTGGGTGCACGAACGTCGTAGCTACACAGAATTCATACAGTCTGGACAGTCAGTCTAGTATCAGGAATTGATTGAATTGTATATCGGAATATATTTGATATGTTTGATATGTTGAGAAATGCATGTTATTCCTTGAATTAAATTAAGTAAGCTTACCCTGCGTTTTTCATTGTGTTGTCCTGTATCTGTACGTCCGTCTTGTCTTTGCAATGATCATCCGTGTGGATGTGAGCAGATGGTGATGCGTTACTGGAGGAGACGCTGGAAGAAGGAATTTTGGAGGAAGAGAACCTCGTTGATGTAGAAGTGAAGGCCAAACAGTAGTCCGTTCGGTTAATTGTTTAGTTTAGTTATTTTAGCTAGTTGTCTTAGAACGACCACTTCCCCTTTTTCTTGATTTAACCGTTCGGTATTTTGTTTTGTAAACCGTTCGGTCAGGGTAACTTATGGTACATCTCATTATTTTGTAACTCGCTTCTTGTAAGGCCGTTCGGCCACGAGCATACTTTAACTTTAGTGTAAGACTGAATTGATATGTTAATTAATGTGACTATTCTATTTGTATGGTTTATTACTGTATTTATGGGATGTTACAAGAAGAATTCTTGTATTTTATGACTTATGCATGTACAACATGAGTTATGAGTTATGAGGAACTCCCCCGATTAATTATCTTAGAATTGTTTGTAAATTTAATTTTTGTGTATTTAATCAAATGTCAATATTTGATAGAATATATTTAATATTACTTTTCTAAAAAATGTAAGTCTTGAAAGTTTTTTATGAATAGATTCATATGTAAATTTTACGAATTTTTTATATTGATATTTTGATTAAGCTGATTTTGTTTTTTTAATTTAGTAATCATAATATTTCCTTTTATGTATATTTTTTTAAGTTAAAAATTCATTTTAATAGCTTATCTTGAATGTGCAAGTAAAATGTCTAGAAGCTAATAGACTTTTTTTTAACTATACTTGTATAATTATTTGTATACATTTTATATATATATATATATATATATATATATATATATATATATTTGCAGAAATTAAAATAATTTGTTTACCTATATATAAGATCTGATATGCGAATTCTTTACAAACTAAAAAGATTGTATAAATATACTAAGATAAATTAAAAAATAAAGGATTTATGATTAAAATAAAAAGGGAAAGAAGTTAAGTATAAAATTTGTTTTAAGTTAAGAGAATAGTACGATATTTATAAAAATCATAAATAATTAAATCATAAATTTTAAGATTAAGAAAATTTGTTGAATTTTTGCGTTTGTATAAACGACACAAAAGAGAAAGAGAGGAGTACTTTCCCAATAACTAATCCAAATTGTCGAATTTTGTTTTCTTTGAGAATCTTTCGTCACTCTCCTCTTTGAGAAAGAGAGGAGAACTTCACCTCAAGCTGATTTTCTGTTTCTATTCTATACTGCTATTAGAAATATCTTATGAAATATGAATTATGATGTTCTATAATACAAAGAATTATATTTCTTAATTTTTTGAGAAAAGAGTTGTCTTAATACTAATTTATTAAGAAGAAGAAAATAATTTTTAAGATACCGTTTTTTAAGATTAATTTCTATATTTTTCTGTCGAGACATAAGAAAAACGTTTTTATAATTAAAAATAATACAATGCACTGATGATAACTTTATCTTTATGTAGATTAAATCTTACAAATGCTAATCCAAGTCACAAGCACACTAGTTAAAGAATTCAAAGATAAATTTTTTAATTAAAATAAAAAATAAAATTATTATTTTTTAATACATAATCACACTATTTTAAAAAAAAACTATTAATAGTCACACGTGTCAAGTTATTGTTGAATCTCGATTTGATTACTATAATTATTATTTTAATTCAATTTAGTGTTTTTTTTATTTAAACTGATTTTTTTTTCAAATTAAAATCAAATTTAATTTTTATATAAATATTATACTAATATTTAAATTAAAATTGATATTTTTATTAAATATTTTTAATGAAATCATATTTATTTAAATTTATATTTTATATTAAATTTTATTTAAAATTTGTTTTAAAACTTTAAATATATCTGTGTTGATATTTTATTTCATTTAATTTTATATTATTTGAATTTAATTTTTAAATAATTGTATATAAATTTATATTTTAAATATTTGTATAACATTTATTAGTATTACGTAAATGATCTAATTGTTATCTATTTTAAAATGTAAGAACTCAATTTAGATGTATGAGTTGAAATTTTCGAACAATTACAACGAGAAAGAAATTGTTTTAACCATAATTTAATATCATGATCTTCGATAATGGTGACTTTGAAACACATGCCTATAACTATAACTTAAGGGACAATCCAAAACAGCTCCACCAAAACCAAGGTTTGAGCTTTGTGAATCCAAAGTGAAGAAAGGATGGCAAGAGAACGGTCCTTTTACAGAGATTTTCTGCCAATTTTGGTGCTTCTTGGCACTGAATTCAATGACATGGGTTTACTCACACTCTTCAAAGTAGCCTCACTGCAAGGATTGAACAGCTATGTCTTTGTGGCCTATGCTTATGCTGTTGCAACCACTGTGCTTCTTCCTGTCACTTTTTTCCACAGAAGGTTTGTAGCAAATCATCATCAATGATACAAGTATTGTTTATCTTGAACTTATGTTTGAAGGATTTTATCAGTTACCATGTTGTCTGTCTTATGTCCCTTTGCAGATCAAGGGTGGTTCCTCCACTCAGTTTCTCCACAGTATCCAAAATAGTTCTTCTTGGGGTGATAGGGTAAAGGAACTTACCACACTTTTCAAAGCCTTTTCATATCAGTTTTGTCACTGTTGTTGTTAGTTAGATGTGGTCCAAGGATTCTCATACAAACATTTGATGATTTTGCTGTTCTTGTTTTGTAATTTGATGGTCATGTGTTGCAGAAGTTCATCTCAGATACTGGGTTATGCAGGAATCAGCTATAGTTCTCCAGCTCTTGCTTCATCAATTGGCAATCTGGTGCCTGCTTTAACCTTTATCCTTGCCGTAATCTGCAGGTTCACTCCCCTTGCTTTTTCAATTTCTTTATTTGAACTATTTTATTAGTTTTTCTCCCACTTGAGGGTATTTTGTTATATTCTATGCATCGAAAACAACTAGAAGTAATTTCAAAGTCTATGTCATTTTCACATTAAAGAAAAGAGTCTCTGTCGTATGCTTTCTTTTCATACACGCTTCTCTTAAATAAAGCTAAGCATATTTGTTAGTGTGTGAAAATGCCATGGTCAACTTAGAACCCCACCAATTTATTCAATATTCTCAGATTGATGACTATACAAAGACTGATTAGAGAAACCCATCTGACTGTGGACCAAGATTCCAATTACTATTCAAAGTTCTCAGATTGGTGATCTTATTTCATCAAATCAATTGTAGGAATTAAGCTCAATGTGATCTTTGAAGAAAATGGTTCTGAACTGTTAGTAAGTTCATGATATTAACCACTAAGAATGAATATCTCAGTCTTCTTTTGTGGACTTATTTTGTTTTCTGTTGTCCTCTTATGACTGCAACTAAGGATGGAAAAGTTAGCTGCTAAAAGTAGGAGTAGTCAAGCTAAGGTAATGGGAAGCATAATATCAATATCAGGTGCATTTGTTCTGACTTTCTACAAAGGACCATCAATCGTCAATGCTCACAAACATCTTTCCTTGTCACTTCAAGATCAAATTAACTTTCTTAAATCAGAGGATGCTAGCTGGGCCACTGGTGGCATTCTGCTGATAGCTGACTACATTCTGACTTCAGTATGGTACATTTTAGAGGTAGGGTCAAGGTTTTCTAAACTAAGGTATAATTTAGAAATTAAAGTGGATAATTATCATGGTTTATAAGATCATAAACTGTAGAATTTAGTTATTTTGCACTTTAACTTTGGAGGATCCACATTATTTTTGTGAATACATTTCTTGCTACTTCATATGGAAAGCCTTAGAATCTTAGTTCTAACATATTTTAATTCCTTTGCAGGAGGATATCTTGAGAGTGTTCCCGGATGAACTTACTCTAGTCTTGCTTTACAATGTCACTGCCACAATATTCACTGCAACTGTAGGTTTATTTGCTGAGCCAAGTGCTAGTGCTTGGAAAATAGGTCTAAATGTTTCACTGATCTCCATTGTTAGCTCAGTAAGATATCTTGCACACTGCTGTTTCTCTTAAACCAGAAAGATACACCTTCCTTTGCTTGTGTATAAATGTTTCCATTGATGATTCTTTTTTGTGCATTTAGGGACTATTTGGAAAGTTAATGAGCAATGTAGTTTATGCCTGGACATTGAATTTAAAGGGGGCTGTCTTTGTAACATCCTTCAGGCCACTTCAAATTGTGATTGCAGTTGCAATGGGTGTTTTGTTCCTTGATGATACTCTGTACATTGGAAGGTATGATGCTACATCAAATATGTGTTTGATTCTTGCTTAAAACATGGGGAAACACTTGTCCACGTTATTATGATGAACAATGAAAATTCAGTCTAACAAAAATTGTACTTGTTGGGAATGTGCTTTATGAAAATGTGAAGAAATGAAACTCCACTAAATGGTGTGGATGCAAGTGGATTAGAAAAATCTAGGATGAAATAAAATAATAAGATTGAGTTAGCTAATGTGAAGAGCCATGATGGTGTCGATGAACTCAATTGAGATTTGTGAATAAATCTGGAATAAAATGATTAGCTGGTAGTAGATTGGTTATGAATGGCATGGAACTGGTGAGGAATCCTTCCTCAAATATCTTACTTTGTTTCTTATCTTATTATTGGAAGTCCTACATCGACTAGAGATAAGACTAATATAAATATAAAGTATATAAGTGGTTGCAAACCTCACCTTCCAAGCTGGTTTTGTGGAGTTGAATTAGACTTAAAGTCTACTTCTTAACATGGTAGTGCTAATCTCTTCCCAAATTTCCTAATCTGAAAATGGAACAATTAATAGATAAAACAGATCCCCAAATTCTAACTATCCTAATTTTTTTGGCAATTTTCTTGATGATTTGTGATTTTCTACTGACAAAAGGCCATTTCAATGAGATACTATCAGTAAAATTCACTATGAGATACTATCAGTTCTTTCTAACACTGACAACATTGACATATACATAGTACAATTTAATAACAGTTTGTCGATATGTTCATTTGTGTACATTTTTTGTCTGCCTTTTGCAGCGTAGTTGGAGCCATAATAGTATCGATTGGCCTTTATGTTGTGTTGTGGGGCAAGGCAACAGAAGAGATTGAGGAAGTTGTTGGTGGCTTGGAATCACTAACTGCTGAGAATGTTCCTCTCTTGCAAAACCAGAGAACTGAAACATCAGAAAAGAATGTTTAAAACAAAAATACAAACTCTTCCCACTTTTAACATCATAGAAAAACCATAAAAAAAAAAACCCATTTTCTTGCATAGAACAGCAAGAGTACATAGTTCCATTGTTCCCCAAGATGATTCTGAGCTGCTTACACCTAAGTGAAGTAAATGGAAGATTTTCATTGTTAACACAGCTTGCTGTTACTTATGATGTACATAGTGTGGTTTGTCATAGAATCGAACCTACACTGTTGTTTACACAGAGGAGTTGTAACTTTTATTCAAGTGGTTTAATGGAAAAACAGACATCTCTCTCTAAAAATGTCAGATAACGACATGTATGTACACATGTAACATGAATGTATTTAAACATGGTGTGGTATAATTGACAGGTAACTACACTCCCTAAACACATGGGTCAAGTATTAGATCAATTTTGTGTGTGTGTGGAAAAAAACTATTGGTAAAATATCAATCCTCGAATGGATTTTAGTCTTTTAAGAACTTCATAAAAAAGGAATGACTTTTTTCCAAATGATCATAACTGCAACTGGAGTTACTTTGGACACTTTTCAACATCTCAGCTTTTTTGTTTGGTCTATCAAAAGGATGGTGGAAGCACCTCAGTAAAGATCGCAAAGGTTGATAAATATTGAAAGCAATAACCTACTCTTAGTAGTGGTAAAATTGGCTAATGAATTGAAACTATTTACTTGGTGTCTAAATATGCTTCGAGCATACTTGTCCAATGCCGTGTTTGGCTGATGCAGAATCAAAGAAATGAAAAAGTGCAAGACAGCAACTTAGCACAAAAATGAGTTGAGTTGAGTATCCAAATGATTTACTCTATATAGTTGTGCCACGGTGGTCCTCCACACTTGAAAGTGTTCCTTACTAATATTAGTCCAATTTATCTATTAAATATAATCATATATAAGGTCAAGTTAAAAAAGGTTAAATCGAGTTAGACCACTATAAGACAAAATGCAATCGAGTTGGCCAAACTTATGAACAGTTGGGCCAAGTTGGGTCCAAGCAATACAAGATTAGATTGGGTTGAACTCAAGACAAGTTAGACTAGACCACATCAAAGTCAAACTAGAAAGGAGTCTAAGTTGGGTTAGATCCAACCTCAAGTTGGATTAAACCTAAGTCATGTTCAGTTAGATTAGACTTAAGTTAGTCCAAGTCAAGTTAGGTCAAGGTAAATTGGCTTGAAAAGTCTAACTGAGACGGGTTAGGCTTACATCAAGTAAAGTCTAAGTCAGGTTAAGTCAGATAAAGTCGAAGTTGGATTAATTCAATGGGACCAATTCACATGAGGTTGAGTTTAGCAAGGATAAGTCCATTTTAGACTAAATTAGATTAGATCAAGCAAACGACCCAATATAAATATAAATATAAAAACCTAATTCTATATAACCTAATTAAAATATACCTATATTTTAAATTCATTTCATTTTAATAGATTTGGATTAGATCCATTTGAATTTGAATTTTAAAAAATACAATCACCCTTTAACATAGTGGTTAAGTAGTTACTTCCTTTTTCCATATATCATTACGCATATCCCAATCCTTTTGTGAAAATTTAAAATATTCTGAGTGGCTTCAGAAAATTTGTCCATAGTTATATTTAAAACATTATTAGTGGCTTGAGAAAATGGCTACAGTTGTATCCTCTAGCTTTATGTTGAAATTGCATTTTCTATTCTAAAATATCCCTTCCAAGTTGCAACCTAGGCATCTCTATCACCAACTCCCTTCTTTATTTCTGGTATTGTCCAATATTTTGTTAGGCAAACGTCAAGAGGTTAGAAACCAGTCCCTATCCCATTCTTCTTTATTTATACATAATTTAAGTTCTTTGCAGCTTTGATATACCTTTACACAATTATAGCATGGTAGTGTGGGTGACTAACTATTTCATTCATTTCTCAACATAAAAATTAATCTTTACTTATTTTTATTTTTGTTTTATTTTTATCTCTATTGAAAAATAATTATTGTATATATTTTTTTAATATTTCAAATATTAATTAAGTAGTTTTTTACAAAAAGTAAAAATCACAATATAAAAAGTATCATATTATTAAGTACTTTGAATAAATGTGTGTAGAAAATTTGTTTCTAAGTGGACAAATTGATAGATGAATACTTAAGAAAATATCATAAATGAGATGCTCATATACATACAACTTACACAAAAACGTTTTTTAAAACTACAAGGCAAATACAAACCAATTGTTTTCAAATATTGTCCTTGAGATTTGTTTATGGTCATAACATAAGATAACATGAGAGGAAAGTCATGCATAGATAGTTTATAAGAATAATTTCAATATGTGTTGGAATTTCGGTTCATAACAAATCATATATCGATCATTCTGATAAGAAGTTTCAAGGTTTCTCTTCTTCATCTTTACCATTTCAAATTTCTTTGGCATATGATAAATGACATTGTAGACATTAACTATAATAAAAAACAATATGTAAATCATTCTGGACAAAAGAAAAACATTGTGTATTCAACAATAATTTTGTCGTTTTTGAAAAAGAAAATCGGGTAAGATATTGTCCGCTTTAGGTTAAGTCCTCATGAATTTGCTTTTGATATTACTCCAAAAAGCCTCTTACTAAGGAAAATATCTTATGTGTATATAAACCTATGTTTATATCTTGTTTTATCTGATGTGAGACTTTGTTTATACCCAATGAGAAGATATGGAGATGAAAAAGTATACATTTGACAAAGAAGCAACCAAAAGTTTAAAAAAATACACATGAAAAAAATTTCTACTATGACCATGTTGAAAACTAAGATACGAAGAGACGAGAAAGAATATATTTAGCAAAAGATACGTAGCTAAAAGTTTTGCTTAAAAATAAGTGAATTATTAATTTGTGAAGAAACTTAAATAAGTGAATTATTAATTTATGTAATAGGAAAATTTTTCTCAACAAGTAAAAAAATTTCTTAAGAATCGAGAATTTTAAAATAATTATTCGACCGAAATTATACTTTTAGTTTTAAAATTTTGAAGTGAATTTGATTGTAGTTTTTCATTAGGCTTTTCAAATTAAAAAATATATATACATAATTGATCCTTAAACTATAAGAGAACTAAAATAATTTTTAAAAAGCCTCTTGCGTTTAAACAGTAAATTTGAAAGATAATACCATACTTTTTCAAACTTAAGAGGTTAAAGTATTTTTTTTTAAATTAAAACTAGTTTGACAGAGGACTAAAATTATAAATCTCAGTTAGCTTTTTCAACTGATTTAGATAGATTGAGGGGTACGTTGAGTGAAACTTAAAATGCTTCACATCTTGACATGAACTGAGAATAATTTTTGTTTACATATAAAAAAAAAGTATTTTTGAATTTTCCAATTTCAAGCCAATCATACTTAAAGCTAAGATCGTAGGCAAAATCTATAACCATGATTATGACATGAAGGATAAACATCAACCACAATTTAATCATTACATATTAACATTTTAAAAAAGTAAAATATCTTTTTTTTATCACTTTCCCCTTTTCTTTATTAGAAAGAAAAGAATTTCAAAAAAATGGGGAAGGAAGGTCCCTACTTTTTTCCTACTATGCCTTGTTCTTTTCCTACTAAAAGAATATAACAAATTGCAAAACAATATCTATTTCTATTTTATATCCACACCAAATTTTTCTCTTTTGTCTTTTCTAACACATATCAAAATAATTGAGAGTGTGAAGTGGGATAACACCTTTACTCTTTAATGATATGATGGTGTGACTAGAAGAAAGAGAGAAATAAATAGAAAAAGGAAATTAATATAAAATGAAAGAGTGAAAATTAATGATAAATATTGTAAAAATTAAAGATAAAGGAAGATAATATAGATGAAAAGGAAATATTATTAGGTTGAGGAAGGAAAAGATGAAAAAAGAAGATGAATAAGTGAGATATCTGTTAGAGATAGATTGCCACTTTGAAAAAAAATATATAATAAAATTTAGAAAAGGAAATAAGTAAATATTTTATTCTTCTTAAAACACTAAGTAAATAATAATTTGAAGATTTTATTTATTCTTTATTTCATTATTTTCCAATCATTTCTACTTTCAAATAATTTTTTCCAAAAAGAATCTCATCTAGACCTAATTATAGATATGTGGACAAAATATCCAAACGTATTACTTTATCATTTTCTTTCCTTTTTTTATGTTCTGTATCCATTTGGTGAGTTGATATTTCCCAATCATATTCCAAAAATAAGTGTCCCCATAAACCTACTTTAGCATTTCACATTCTATATCCAATTTAATAATTAAGCAAGAAACTATTAAACAGTGAAATTATAAAGCAAAACTTTATCTTGACTTTGTGCTTTCTAGTGATGTTGTGGAGCCATGTCCTATTTGCTAATAGACCCCTTTTAGAAAGTGGCCCAAAAAGTAAAATAATATTAGTTAATGTCCTAAACTACAAAAAAAAATAAAATTAATCTGATGAGTGTACCTCAATTAACCACTCATACTGGATTGTGATAAAGTATCTAAGATCCTGGAACTATGAATAATTTAATTAAAACTAATAAATAACTGTCATGTAATTATACGTCTATATAGCCTTGTACCAATATAAGAATTTTAACATATTTATTTATAATTTTAGAAAAATAATGTTGGGCACCAAATAAACATTATAATTCACAATAAAAATAAATGATAAAAAACAAAAAGTAATGATATATATATATATATATTCCTTTAAGTTTTTTCTTATCAAATTAAAATTAAAAATAATATTAAAGTCTCTTGTATATTAATTATTCATTTAAAAATATAGTTAATTAAAATGATTTGTTTTAATTCAATAAACAAATGGCAAGAAAATATATCAATTTCAATTTTCAAGTTTTCTAGAACTAGCTTTAAATATATGTAAGACATAATTAATATCATAAACTGAATTAATCAAATTTTAAAATTTTTCATGAATTAGTTAACCAAGTGCCACAAAAAGTTTTGAAGAAATTATAACATATAAAGTATAAATTGTCCTCAAAGATTTCGTGTGTGTGTCTCAGACTGAAACGATGGATAGAAGATACTGTTACAAGGATTTGCTTCCTCTGATCGTTCTTGTTGCAAATGAATGCAATAACACAGCTTTGTTCACTCTCTTCAAAGCAGCCACTCTGCAAGGGATGAGTAGCTATGTCTTTGTCTCCTATGCCTATTCCTTGGCCTTTCTTGTTCTTCTTCCTATTACTTTTCTCTACAGAAGGTTTGATGCAAATCTTACACAGACTATGTTTCTCAGCTCCTAACACTGAACTCAAACTTCAATGGCTCCTTCTCATGTCTCTTTGCAGATTAAGAGTGGTTCCTCCTCTCAGCTTTTCCATCCTATCCAAAATTGCTCTTCTGGGTCTCATAGGGTGTGTAAAGGGCACCACAAAGTTTAAGGCTTTTTAGATTTAGTTTTCTGACCTACCCCTTTTATTTTTCACTCTGTTGTGCTAACTTTTGGATTCTGATGCAGGTGTTCATCTCAGATTCTGGGGTATGTTGGGATCAGTTATAGTTCTCCCACACTTTCCTCTGCAATCAGCAACCTCACTCCTGCCTTCACCTTCGTACTTGCTGTCATTTGCAGGTTCATTTTCATGTCTTGAATAGTATTTAACAGTTTCCTTTTTTTTTTGTAATTTGATTAACTTTCATTCAATTGGATCATCTGGGATGATAAATTTGTTGGCTTATAAAGTAATTAGTTTAAAAATTATACCTTTTGAATAGTCTATGGTTGTGAAAACGAAAGATGAAAATAAAATATTTCATGTTATATGGCAGAAGTACAACTCCTGGCAGATCTGTTCCATTATTGTGAATGAGAATCCCACAGCTTTCCAACACTGACTTTACCCTTTTGGTAATTCCTATGATAATTTATATTAGAGAGTGGAACCAGTTTTGTTTTGGTGAAACCAACCTTAAACTCATTTTCTCTTTCAAAAAGTTTCCATTTTTACAACCTACCACTTTTCTACCAATGTGCAAGTTTTATAAGCTTATAATCAGGAAAGGAAAATTTTGGTTGCAATCAATTTTGATTTTACTTACAGACACATTCTTTTGTTTTTTCTTGTCAATTTACCACCACAAATTAAGGATGGAAAAGATAGTCATAAGAAGTAGAACTACCCAAGCTAAGATTTGGGGCAGCATTATATCGATATCAGGTGCATTTATTGTGACTTTCTACAAAGGTCAATCGATCATCATCGCTGATAATTCCCCTTCAATTCAACTTTCACAATCAAATGGCATTCTTGCTTCAGTAGACACAAATTGGACCTTTGGTGGTCTTCTGCTGACAGCTTGCAATATACTGCTTACTATATGGTTTATTTTACAGGTATGGAAATGAGTAGATCACCCATTTGATCCTTGAAGTGTTACTTTCTCACCTCAATGGTTCTTAAAGTAAAACACAGGACAAAACTTAGACGCAGTATTGTAGTGTTACTGATGTTGTTTTCTATTAAGAATTGGAGTTTCACTTCTCTAATATGCATGGTACAGAATTTCATTAAATGACATTGTGTGTTATTGAGATGAAACTCCAAATCTATCTGGAAAACAACACCTGTTATTGGATGTAAGTTTTGTACTAAAACAAATTACATAAATTGTTTCAGAACAGAAGTGTGAGTAATCGTTGTAAGTGGTTTACTTGTATGGAAGTAATCATTATGGTAGTACTCATAATTTTAAATTCTGATATTCAATTTTACAGGTTGAAATCTTGAAGGAGTTCCCGGATGAACTAACTATGGTGTTCTTTTACAACTTGTATGCAGCCATTGTAGCTTCAATTGTAGGTTTAATTGGGGAGAAAAATTCAAGTGCGTGGAAAATAAGACCAGACATATCCCTGATCTCTATTGTTTGCACTGTAAGACAACCCTGAAAAATGATCCTGCATTTTCACCTTAAAATACAGTGTAATATAATTGATTGATGATGATGCATTTTGTAATTAGGGAATATTTAACAAGTTCTTGAGTAGTGCAATATATGCCTGGGGAATACACCTAAAGGGGCCTGTATATGTAGCTATGTTCAAGCCTCTCTCAATTGTTATTGCAGTTGCCATGGGTGTTATGTTCCTTGGTGATACTCTGTATATTGGAAGGTTAGTATTGCAATTTTCACATTTGATTCTTCTTTAGAACACAGTGAACTAATTAGGAAAATGCATATGAATAAAGCAATTGCTATTCCCTATCTTGTAAAAATGGATTGGAAAAACACTAGAGCTAATAGTGTTGGTGGTGTAGATTGGTTAATCTTTATAAAAGGTAATGATGCTCTCCTAAGAAAATTAATTCACTATCATATAACTCGCTCTGTTTCTTAGACAATGATCCCTAAGTAAAAGTTTATAACTTCCAATGAAGCCAAGCTAGTCCTTTAGTCCAGAACTGGTACATCAATAGAGATATCATGTAATTTTTAGAATATGTAGGGTATGCTTGGATAAGCTTCTGTATGAACATTTCTAAGAAAAAAAGTTAAGAAAAAATGAAATAAGTTTATTTATATAAGTTAAAATAAGTTTATGTAGAAGAGTTAAATATATTTTTAGTTCTTAAACTTTGACGTAAAATTGAAATTTGTCTTTGTTTCAAACTTTGATATAATTTAGTCTTCAAGCTTTAAAAATGAATTGATATAATTCTCTTAATCCAACTATGTTAAATTTGTTAAGATATGCCAAATATGGATATTAGGTAATCAAATATTATGTTAGTTATAATTTAGATATTATTATAATTTGTGCAGATTTGGGCACCTGTCATTCCTTTAATAGATGAAGGATTATAGGATCCTTGTGTCTGTATATATATATATAAATATGGTACTCTACTCTTTCAAATAATACATTAGAATTATTCTTTAAGCCTTTTAATATGGTATCAGAGCCTGGTTAGAGCCTATCCTAGCGATATTTCTTGTTTATTGGACATTTCTATTCCACCCTTTGTCGGGCCACTATCGGACCACCCATTAATTTCTATTATCACGCACGGGATGTTTATACCTTGACATGAAGGGGGTGTATTGGAATCCCACATCGACTAGAGATAAGGCTAATTTATAATATATAACTGAAGTGTAAACCTCACTTTACAAGTCGGTTTTGTGGGGTTGAGTTAGACTTAAAGTTCACTTCTAATATGGTATCAGAGTCATGGTTAGAGCCTATCCTAGTGAGTTTTATGTGGGCATTTCTGTTTCCACTCGGTGTCGTTGTAATATATAAGTGAGGTGCAAACCTTATCTTTTGTGGGGTTGAGTTAGGCTTTAAAAACTCACTTTCTAATAAAATTTCTTTTAACATGTCAAACAATATTCTAGGGTTAATGTTTGAGTTATTTACTCGATGTTTGCCTAGAACGTTGTTTAATACAGAAAAACTTTACCGTTGGATTAAAACGATTATATTCATTTATTTTTAAAATTTGGAGACTAAAATATATCAAAGTTTAAAATAGGGACGAATTCCAATTTTAAAGATTACAAACATATTTAATAACCTTTGTAAAGACTTCCTCCAATGCTGTCTCTAAATTATGATTTTTAACTTGTGCATAAGGAAATGTTGTTTATGGAGAAACTTATTTTACTTTTTGTTCTTATTTTTCTCTCCTAGGAGAATTATTTATAGAGGAACTTGTCCAAATATATCAGTCGTGTGATATTGTTTTCTTGTTCATCCTTCATCTGGAGCCAGCCACACTTAATTTGGTCACTTGTTTGTTATTTTCCAGTTCTACACTTATCAAGATTTCATTTTAATCAGTACTTAATGTCATCAAAACCCTCTTAAAGTTCCAAACTTTCACTTAATAGTTTGAAGTTCTACTGCTTCTGATGGACTTTTGACAGAAAAGAAACTAAGCAATTTGAGTGATATAGTATGTTGGTCTCATCATTGTTCTTGCATTTTGCAGTTTGATTGGAGGCACAGTAATATCAATTGGGTTTTATACTGTGATGTGGGGCAAAGCAACTGAACAGAAGGAAGAGGAGGAAGATGTTGGTAGCCAAGAATCACCAATCACTGAGAATGTTCCTCTCTTGCAAAGCTATGCAACTGTAAATTCTACAAAGAAAATAGATGCAAGAGTATAATAGAAGACAGAATCACCACCTACTGAGAAATTTGAGTGGCCTCTCTTGTAAATTCCATCTACAAAATTTAAAAAAAGTAGTACAAAATTTTGGAGTTTTGTGTTATTTAGTATGAAAATAGTATTATGTTTAGGATCTAACATTTAACGTTAAAAGATAATCAATGGTAGTAAATATTACTATCAGATAATATTTTGTTCTACTATTATATTTTAAAAGAGTTGGATGAAATAATAAACCACGCCATTTGATTGATTTATTTTATCATCTTGATTTAATTAAAATAATTACCGGTTGAATTTGTAAAAAGAGATAAGTTTTAAATTTTACATAAAGAGTAAATCAATTTTTTTATATTAAAATTTTACTTTCAAACATTTTTTACTTCGTTTTTATAATGTTATGTTTGCTATACTTAGAATTTAACTTTTTTAAAATTTATTTTATTAAAATCGTGTCTATAAACATTATTTTACCTTTTTATTTTTACTTCTTTTTCTTTCTTTTATAAAAATTGTATTAACACATGATTTCAGTGTAAATATTTTTTATAATTTTTTTAAATTCTTGTTCTCAAATATTATAAGGGTATAGAAAATAGTTAAGAATATAAATAGTTTTTAAAAATGGAACTCAATTACTTTTTTATTAAAAGATCTAATTATAAATAGAAAATCACTTAATCAACTTTTATTTTATAAAAAATATATTTTTCTAAAATTAATATTATTATTATTTCTTTCCATTCTTTTTAAGTTTTTATTGATCTATTAATCTGCTTGGAGATTACAGGTAATCCTAGAGGTTTAGGCATAGAATACTATCATCCTAGTTAATGAAAATTTTTATCAGAATAAATTCTGTTACTTAAAACCATTTGAATCGGAATAGATTTATTTGGAAAAGAATTGATATGGAAATAACTTCAATTGACAATTAAAACTTTTTTAGTTGCAGATATTTTTAAATCGTTTGGGTGACAGTTTGCTCCTTTAAGTAAAGAAATTATATATAAATTTTTTCTTACTTTATTTTATTCATAATGAAATGTGACTGATTTTAATTATATATAAATTGTTTCTTAGTTTATTTTATTCATAATGAAATGTGACTGATTTTAATGAGTTGGTTGTGGTATTATATATGTAATGATTGATGTTGGTTTAATAGATATTATTAATTATATTTTTATTTATATATAAATAACGAGTTTTAATATATTTGAATAATGATGGTAAGTTTGTTACATGTTTCCTTTCTTAATTTATTTTAAACGATTTGAATTATAACTTTTAGTCAAATTATGGCATTAGAATATTTGAATTGTTTCTTATAGCTTGATGTGTAGCAATTTAAAATTACAATAAAGACTATTATATTGTTCATGTTAAACATGCTAGTGTATTCTTGAATATAGAACATGATTAATTCTTTTTATTACATGTGTAGTCCTAATCTCAATAATAATAATAATGTTAGAGGGAATAATTATTAGAGAGAGAGGAAAAACCATATCCTTCTCCATTTTTCTAACATATGTTAAGAATAATATAATCATCAATAAGATTAATAAATGCGTAAGAATAATATAATTTAAAGATTTTCTGATACTGTGGATCATCATTGACATAAATTGCTCATGGTAGCAGTATTTTACTCAGATAAATATTTTATAAACTTAATTATACGTTTTATTGAATAATAATAATAATTATTGTTGTGATATTATGATTTATTATGTTTTATATTTTATCTACAATTTGAAAATTTCCATATTTTAAAGATCTGGTGATTTTAACGGATAATAATTATCATAAAAGAAGTTAAAAGTAAAATAGAATTAATAAATCGTTTTATGTACATTCCTACTTATCTCCCTATCAATGTGAGAATGCAAATAAGAAAAGACAATGTAATGAGTTGTTAAAATTAGGATACGCATCAGCTGAAACAAACAACTATATACTCACAAATCCATCCATATATGGAAAGAAACACACCCTCAGAAAAGACAACACACCCTAAGAAAAGACAATGTAAGGAGTTGTTAAAATAATAATTTAAAGAATTCATAAAAGCAAATTTTTATACATTATTTTATGTATAAATTAATTTTAATTCAAAATTGTAACATCCCAAATTCTCATACTTGATATTACATAAATAATATGAAAACTGTAACATTTCTACAGTCATTCATTTGAAAATATAAAATATCTCACATTAATTACATAAATTTAAACTCAGATTTCAACTTAAAGATAACCCGAGTTTTTCTTTACTATCCTTCCTCCTCCGTCTTCACTTGTATTGGATTAGACGACGCTCCTTCATCTGCTCCCGTATAACAAATACGTTATACGATCATCGCAAAAATATGATTTTTCCGGTACATGCACAAATAAATAAGGGTGAGCTACCATGCAACCAATTATTAAAATGAGGCATGATACTACTACTACGCCTAACTCATATTTATGAAAATGATTTTTTTGCTAGACTCAATTATCCGGATCTAACGTTGATGGAAGTCTCGGATGGTCGTGCACTTGTGATGACCTCCACTCCTCATACTAAAAATCATGGCCAGATACAACTTGTCAACCACAAGGTTAGTCCGTTAACACTATGTCCAAAATTGGGACATAGACAAGGACCTCCTGCCCCTCTCACCACCTAACTCATCCTTCTCTACTTGAGATTGGAGAGTTATTAGAGTATCCAGGATGACCTTCCATACAGGACCCTCAACATCAACGTGTACACAATACCATGCTACTACAAAATCTCTCCGCGAGACTCATATCATGTTCATATTTATCAACTCATACCATACCATTACAAAATCTTCTCCTACTACTCATATCATGTTCAGATGCATAATTTCATATCAACATCATAAAATACATTCATCACAGAAATCATACAAGATAAATATATTACAAACAAATTAACAATAATAAAATATTACTATAAATTGTCACCGGAGAAGAATCAAATGTTTGAAGATCATTAAAATAATCTTAATAAAATTTCTTGGGGAAACAAGAAGTTGAATCTGGCAGAGCCGGTTAGACAACTTCTCATCCTTCCAGGAAGATGCAATAAAAATTAAATAGAACAATAAAAGTTCTGGGGAAACAAGAAGTTGAATCTGGCAGAGCCGGTTAGACAACTTCTCATCCTTCCAGGAATACAATGTAATTAAATAATAAGAATAATAACAGGTCTGGGGAAATAAGAAGTTGAATCTGGCAGAGCCGGTTAGACAACTTCTAATCCTTCCAAAAATAAAAACGAATAAGGAAAACAATATAATGTATGGGGAAACAAGAAGTTGAATCTGGCAGAGCCGGTTAGACAACTTCTAATCCATCCAAAAATAAAAACGAATAAGGAAAACAATATAAAGTATGGGGAAACAAGAAGTTGAATCTGGCAGAGCCGGTTAGACAACTTCTAATCCATCCAAAAATAAAAACGAATAAGGAAAACAATATAAAGTATGGGGAAACAAGAAGTTGAATCTGGCAGAGCCGGTTAGACAACTTCTAATCCATGGCATAACATAATCAACATCACATTTTACAACTATCACACTTGGATCTAAACAAAGAAGCATGTTCTCATCCAAATTCAAAATCATACAGAAACAAAATACTTCACATTCAAGATTTAAGATAAACTAAAAGCAACATATACAAGACTCAAAATAATATCAAACAAAATGTAACTCCCCTTACCTCTATTCCAGACTTAGGTTCCTCTTCTCAAACCGTTCTCCAGAAACTTCCAGAATTTCCCCTCTTCAACTAGAATTTCCTCCAACTCTCTCCTCTCACAATTTCCCTAGAATTTTGGTGCAAATCTTCATCCTCCCCCCTTGGCTATTTATAGCCAAAAATTTTTACTATTCATTTTTTACTATTCATTTTTACTATTCACTTTTACTATTCATTTTTACTATTCAAAAATTATTTTTTATTCACCATTCTTATCTCTGAATAATTGATTCTACGTGGAGTGTCCTCTTCCACAATTTATTTTAATATTTTTTTTTTTTTTTTTTAACTATTCACTATTCACTATTCACTATTCACTATTTTACTATTTACTATTCATTCATTTTTTTTTTTTAAAATAAATTCTCAAATTTTTAAACTCCTTCCTTTGAAATTATTATTATTGTTACCTATCATAAATTTTAATTTTATTTTTTTTTTTACCATACTTTTATTAACTTTATAAAAATAAAAATAAAAAATAAAAAAAATAACTATTTATTAAATTTAAATATTTTTTTTTTCATGGGTCTTACATTCTCCCCAACAACAAAAATTTTCGACCTCGAAAATTCGACACTTCACAAAAAAAGATGGGGATAAGAATGTTTTACATCATCTTCTAATTCCCATGTATAGTCACCTGTTTTCCTATTCCAAACCACTCTGACTAAGTTGATATTTCTCCAAACCATTTTATCATATGACCTTCTATACCGAATGGTTAAATTATTTTACTAGAAGATCCTTTCTAATTTGAATATTTTATACTTCCAAAATGCAGAAAAGATTAGATACTACTACCATTTATTTATTATTATTTTTTTTTTAACCGATACTATTGAAGCCTCCGGTATGCCTGACCGGAACTGTGGGCACAGTGAGATTTTGGCTATATAAGGAGGAGCGAACCGCGTTGAGCGACACTTTGAGGCGTTGCGATTTTTGAGTGTGTGAGAGAGTGTGAGGTCTTCTAAGTGAGAGAGCTTTCGAGCGATCCTCTGCGTGTGAGTGAGATCTGAGCGCTGAGAGTTCTGAGTGTGAGAGCTTGTGGGATTAGAACGACTGAGTGTGATAGATCGGAGAGCCTTTCGGCAAGCTTCAATCTTTATGTTCCAGGGCTTTGCTCCGCCTCGAGTAAGTACTTCTTTTCTCTTATCTTTTCCTTTCCTTTACCCAGCTTCTCCTTCTTCTTTACTTCTTGCTTCTTTTCTTTCCTTCCTTCTTCTTGCTTCCTTTCATGCACTTTTTCTTTTCTGAGCTTTTATTACTCGCAATTATATTCTACTCTCTTCTTTACTTTCCGCTCGTTATATTACTTCTGCTCCTTTACTTGCTTTCTTCTTCTACTATTTTTCATTTTTTATTAACTAAAACTAAGAATACACTGTCTTAACAAAGATAAGGGTATATCGGCTGGAAACCAGACGTTAATCTCCCTTCGTTTGAAGGTATGGCAGAGACAATCGGGTAGAACAACGCCACGTACCCCGTAAAAATGAAACTTTAGAAAAAAAAAACTTTATATGTATGCACAAAATGGACACGAACGTAGATCCGTTTAGGAACATTTGCGAGGACCGTGAAACAGATCTATTTTTGGACATTGAGACTTCAAAAATTGGACAATGAAAATTGAACTAACAAGAAGAAGCAAAATGAAAAACTTAACTTAAATTGGAACCTGACTTCACTGTAATAAATCTTTTTACTTTTACTTTACTTTATGCACAAAAACTTAGAAAATGGATATGGAAGCCAAGACAGTTCATAAACGATGGCGATCTACCCCGGAACAAGTTGGAATCTTGCTGAACATCTTCAATCATGGGATCATTAATCCTAGTCGAGATCAAATTCGCGAGATTACAGGACGACTCAAGGAGTACGGAGAAGTTGGAGAATATAGCGTCTATTGTTGGTTTCAAAACCATGGAAATCGGGTGAAACATCGACGCTTGCCGCAAAACGTCCCTGGTACATCTGAACCTTCATATGCCCTCCTTCCGCCGTTTATGTATGGTAAACCTTTTTTTTTTTTTTTTTCTAATTTTCTTTATTTATCTCTGACTACTACTATTATTATTATTATAATTTTGTTTTTTTTTTTTCACTACCGAAGATCCTTCATGGGTAATTCCACAGACTCCAAGGCTCCTAGATCTCTTTCCCATCCCCGCTATACATGAAGAAGAAGAGAAAGTTACTCCACCCATGCCGTTTCGCATCAAAGCTCCTTCCACGGGGCTTTCCTTACGACCGCCTTCTACCGATGAATAGTCTTTATGATTTTATTTTATTTTATTTTTGTTGGAGTGTAATAATTAACGATCACTTCTGATCGACTCTAGAACATCTTTATTATTAGTAGTAGTAGTATTATTAGTATTATTAATTAAATCTAACGTAAACTAACTAACTATCATTTTTTTTTTCTTTCTCTTGATTCACGGTAAGGTAAGTCAGATCTGTCGGTTTTTTTTTTTTTTTTTTTTCTAGTAGCATTAATTTGTTTAAGTAGTGTAAGATAGATTTTATTTATTACAAGGGTAAGACCATCTTCGGGGTAATGGTTAATCGTTTATCTATGACAATTATAATTCATCTCTGTGATTTCAGAATAGTTGGCTATATAAGGTTCTTCTAAAACTCTAAGGAAATAGCTATGAGCTTTTTGAGAATACAGTGTGTGGAAAATCGAAGCGGTTCTCTTTGAGTTGTCAAGACGGTCAACTACCGGTTCGTCTATCGAAGGAAGATTTTAATCTGCGCTATTCTGGTTCGTTTGCCGAAGGAGAGTTTTTATCATTCTTTTTATTCACTCTATTGTAAATCTTTAAAAAAATTTAGTGAAAACGTTAATCACTCTTTATTGTGATTATCAACTGGATGTAGATTCTTTTGAATCGAACCAGGATAAAAATTCTGTGTTGAATTTTCTTGCTCTCTATACTTTTTACATTTTACGCATACCCACTGTTTGATGAATTTTATCTAAGAAAATTAATTTCCTAAAACTGACCATCTTAAAACGAGTTTAATCGAATGGAACCTAATAATCATTTGAACGAACGGTAACAACTCAACACTTGACCGAACGATTCCCAATAATCATTTGACCGAACGGTAACAAACCAAACAGTACTAAATCAGCACCTAACTGAACGGTACTACAACAACCCTATACTAGACATAATATATGTAAATTACACACAGACTAATAATCCAAGATAATATCATGTGAAAATTCTAATACCTACTTCACAACACCAACCAAGGATTCATACACCATAAAGATTTGTCTTTTCTTCACCACTTATCTTCGTTAAACCCATTTTTAACTTGATCAACATCTGATATATATAATCGTTTGTTTTCCTTAAACTCAACACTTCTTAAAACCATAACCACCTAAAATCGAATTGAAACTATCAAACCTCTCTTATGATCACGCCTTAAATCTATGAAAGAATGACAATTATTCACTTAGACTAAGATCTTAAAATACTTCATTTCTTCTATACTCTATGCCTTATCTGACTGCTTCTCAAAATCTTCTTCTTCTACTTATTTATTTTTTTTTTTTTTTACCACTATCTTATTGAGATTCCAACCATTACTGATACATCGATCCATGTTACCAATCTCACACAATGCCACTCCGTTTCTCACCAACACTTCCTTCTCTTATGACTTTTAATGTTACTGATATAGTAAACGAAACTGATTTCTCAAACCTTGCTACATTCATGCTTATCCAGAGCTTCTCTTAATCTAGCCTTTGAACTCAACTCTTCGTAAGATATCTAATCTCCTGATTTGGTTCTGGAAAACTTCTTAAAACATTACTTCTAAACACCAACATCTTTACTCTTCCTTTGAAGCCTAAATTTTTAGTCTTCTAACACCTTATCTTCGAGGCAAGAATTTGTCTCAAAGGCTTAAACTAATTCTAATAAAGGTATACAACTCAAGTTGTCCTTGAATCTGCATTCCTCTACTATTATAGAGCACGTTACACCACCACAAAGGCAAGAACACGTTACACCACCACAAAGGCAAGAACAAGACATGAATTACTACAGGAAACAACACTAAAACTCTAACTCTTTCTTACCTCAAACCTTCAGAATTAAGAAAGGAAATTCCTCTTTGATAAAGTCATGAGTGTGCACCCTCATTTCTCTTTATCAAGATGCTTTTCTATTCTTAAAACCTTAAGTCGGTTACACTCATTCTATGTTTTAAACTTCGAAAGACATGACAATTCATGTCATTTATACTCAACTCTTCACGGAAAGGCACACAACCCGCAAGTTCTAAGGACGAACTGCTCTGATACCATCTGTAACGTCCCGGCAACTCACAGGGACCGTTGACTGCCCCCACAGACCACCACCAGGCTTTCCAGTGTGCTTTGTCCTCACTCGCACACTTTCCGGGAAAACTTCCCAGAAGGTCACCCATCCCAGAATTGCTCCAGGCTAAGCACGCTTAACCATGGAGTTCTTATGAGTCAGGCTACCGAAAAGCAAATGCATTTTGGTGATATGAGTAGCCAAATCAATTCCTTTAAGCTATCTTTCAACTGTATAGTCCCATACCTATACAGTCTCCAGATCCCTCTCATTCCGGTGTATGTCCGATTCGTCCATGTACCCCTTCCACCCGAAGCTGCCAGGAGCCGCTCCTTGTCTGTGCCCCCTGCACCATGCCTCTTGCACCGGCGTCACTCCCCGCCCTCGTCAGTGCCCGGATGTCACATGCCCACCAGCTTCCGTCTGGTTCGTCCTCGAACCACACCGTACTGGGAGAGGCTAGGCTCTGATACCACTAATGTAACATCCCAAATTCTCATACTTGATATTACATAAATAATATGAAAACTGTAACATTTCTACAGTCATTCATTTGAAAATATAAAATATCTCACATTAATTACATAAATTTAAACTCAGATTTCAACTTAAAGATAACCCGAGTTTTTCTTTACTATCCTTCCTCCTCCGTCTTCACTTGTATTGGATTAGACGACGCTCCTTCATCTGCTCCCGTATAACAAATACGTTATACGATCATCGCAAAAATATGATTTTTCCGGTACATGCACAAATAAATAAGGGTGAGCTACCATGCAACCAATTATTAAAATGAGGCATGATACTACTACTACGCCTAACTCATATTTATGAAAATGATTTTTTTGCTAGACTCAATTATCCGGATCTAACGTTGATGGAAGTCTCGGATGGTCGTGCACTTGTGATGACCTCCACTCCTCATACTAAAAATCATGGCCAGATACAACTTGTCAACCACAAGGTTAGTCCGTTAACACTATGTCCAAAATTGGGACATAGACAAGGACCTCCTGCCCCTCTCACCACCTAACTCATCCTTCTCTACTTGAGATTGGAGAGTTATTAGAGTATCCAGGATGACCTTCCATACAGGACCCTCAACATCAACGTGTACACAATACCATGCTACTACAAAATCTCTCCGCGAGACTCATATCATGTTCATATTTATCAACTCATACCATACCATTACAAAATCTTCTCCTACTACTCATATCATGTTCAGATGCATAATTTCATATCAACATCATAAAATACATTCATCACAGAAATCATACAAGATAAATATATTACAAACAAATTAACAATAATAAAATATTACTATAAATTGTCACCGGAGAAGAATCAAATGTTTGAAGATCATTAAAATAATCTTAATAAAATTTCTTGGGGAAACAAGAAGTTGAATCTGGCAGAGCCGGTTAGACAACTTCTCATCCTTCCAGGAAGATGCAATAAAAATTAAATAGAACAATAAAAGTTCTGGGGAAACAAGAAGTTGAATCTGGCAGAGCCGGTTAGACAACTTCTCATCCTTCCAGGAATACAATGTAATTAAATAATAAGAATAATAACAGGTCTGGGGAAATAAGAAGTTGAATCTGGCAGAGCCGGTTAGACAACTTCTAATCCTTCCAAAAATAAAAACGAATAAGGAAAACAATATAAAGTATGGGGAAACAAGAAGTTGAATCTGGCAGAGCCGGTTAGACAACTTCTAATCCATCCAAAAATAAAAACGAATAAGGAAAACAATATAAAGTATGGGGAAACAAGAAGTTGAATCTGGCAGAGCCGGTTAGACAACTTCTAATCCATCCAAAAATAAAAACGAATAAGGAAAACAATATAAAGTATGGGGAAACAAGAAGTTGAATCTGGCAGAGCCGGTTAGACAACTTCTAATCCATCCAAAAATACAACAATAAACAATTAATAGCATACATATGGCATAACATAATCAACATCACATTTTACAACTATCACACTTGGATCTAAACAAAGAAGCATGTTCTCATCCAAATTCAAAATCATACAGAAACAAAATACTTCACATTCAAGATTTAAGATAAACTAAAAGCAACATATACAAGACTCAAAATAATATCAAACAAAATGTAACTCCCCTTACCTCTATTCCAGACTTAGGTTCCTCTTCTCAAACCGTTCTCCAGAAACTTCCAGAATTTCCCCTCTTCAACTAGAATTTCCTCCAACTCTCTCCTCTCACAATTTCCCTAGAATTTTGGTGCAAATCTTCATCCTCCCCCCTTGGCTATTTATAGCCAAAAATTTTTACTATTCATTTTTTACTATTCATTTTTACTATTCACTTTTACTATTCATTTTTACTATTCAAAAATTATTTTTTATTCACCATTCTTATCTCTGAATAATTGATTCTACGTGGAGTGTCCTCTTCCACAATTTATTTTAATATTTTTTTTTTTTTTTTTTTAACTATTCACTATTCACTATTCACTATTCACTATTTTACTATTTACTATTCATTCATTTTTTTTTTTTTAAAATAAATTCTCAAATTTTTAAACTCCTTCCTTTGAAATTATTATTATTGTTACCTATCATAAATTTTAATTTTTTTTTTTTACCATACTTTTATTAACTTTATAAAAATAAAAATAAAAAATAAAAAAAATAACTATTTATTAAATTTAAATATTTTTTTTTTCATGGGTCTTACAAAAATAAAATAATTTTTGTTTAATATAAACAACTCTTCTGAAAATAAAATAGAAAATTTGAACGACTAACTTTAAAAAAAAAACTCAAACATAAATTCATTATAAATACAATTAGTCTTAAATTATGTAACATCCAAATTTTTAATATTACTAATATATTATTGGAATCATCATATATTTAATAGAATAGTTAGAAAGAATGCATATACGAAACTATTACAATTATCTAAATATAACTATAATAGTAAAATATATATAAGATAGGGAAGTTTACCAAATTCTTTTACACTTAAAGAAGTAAAGTGCTGAAGTCTATTTGGAAAGCATATATACTTCCATATATTTTCACATAGATATATATACAAAATCAACTAAAATAAAATTCTAATCTAAGCTTATTCTCTCCATTTTCTAAAACCTGATCTAGATAAAGATTCACATTTTCTCACGTAATAAAGAAAGATGATCATTACAAACAGCAGAATACACAAACACATAACACAAAAAAAAATGATAAATTAATTTTATCCAAGAATACACATATGATCATTTACAAACATCAAATTTATATTGTTCATGTTAAACATGCTAGTGTATTCTTGAATATAGAACATGATTAATTCTTTTTATTACATGTGTAGTCCTAATCTCAATAATAATGTTAGAGGGAATAATTATTAGAGAGAGAGGAAAAACCATATCCTTCTCTGTCACGTCTCATTAAATGCACTGCTGAGTCACCTGGTTACTCTCATAAATGCACCCACGTCACACGCTCAATGTCATTAAAACGCACTCACACACTCTCTGTGATAATGCCGAAGTGTCACAGTAGAAGTCTCGGAAGTCAGTTAGTGGAGTGCAGGTGTCAACGGGAGAGTGCACGACCGCTTGGAAAGAGGGTAAACAAAAAAATGATTTTCTGAAAACGCCGCTCACTCTCCTGCACACACCTTCTTCTTCCTAACTTCAGACCTCCATTTTTCTCCTCCTTCTCTCTAGAACCCTTTTCCTTCTCTCTACCGAAATTCACCCTTTTCCTTCTCCGTTCATCACTCAGATACCATAGAAGAACTCTCGGCGCCTTAAGCTTCAGTTTGGACCGAACAGTTTCAGAGTCTGAAGCTGGTAAGTTCTTAACTCAAACCGTTCGTTCTTAGGTTACATGCAAAACCAAGATTTGGTTGCATGCAGGGATACTTTCTAAATTTTCTTGATATTTTTTGTTAGACTTAGTTGGAAGAAGTGAGAAATCGTTGGGATAGGAAGCTGTAGACAGACACCCAAAGTTTATATTTTTAGAACGTTCACCATTAATCCAGGTAAGGGAAGCTTATTCAATTTAATTCGTATGTTGTATTGTGCTGTATGGATGTTCTGTGATTTGCATGAAGCATGATCTGTGATATTTGATTTTGATATATGGTCATAAGTATGAACTGATGTATGGTGAAGATGTGATGAACTATGGTATGAGTATTTGGAAGTATGAAATGTATATGCTGAAAATGAGTAAATGTAAATGAATCTTTAAGTATGAAATTCCCTATGATAAAGTACGTTCGTCATTGAACGGTCCTTGACCGTTCGGTGTTGTTATTAAACTTTATTTGAAATTGAATACTTTCATTCGGAAAGAATTCTAGTTGAGGACGAACGCCCTCTTATATTAGTCCTACGTTTGAGCGTTCGACCAAACGTAGAAGCCCTGAGTTTTAAGTGAGGAGTTGAGAAGCTTGAAAATATACATTCGGACACTTAGTCATTCTTAAACAAATCTAACTTTATCATCTCGTCTTATATAAATTTCTATTTTTAATTAGAATCAGTGATGGGTCTCGACCCAAAGCGTTCGTTATGAGTGGCGCTCGGTCTTATACCGAACGCTCGTCCTGGCCTTTAATTACCAAATGGTTGGAAATAGCGTTCGTCCAAACTCTCAGTAAGTACGTACCGCGTTCGGTCATTGACTGGCAGTCGGTTTCTATAATTGCATTGTTCTCGGTATGGTCGTTCACTCGTCTAGTGGTGTTTCTATCCATCTGGATTCAGCCTAGCGCCTTGGTACTTAATTTATTCTGAGTGTTGATTGGATATTCCTAGAGTCAGTTCATTCAACTGATTCAATTGGTAATGACGTTCGTCAAATAATATGTGTCGGTTTTGTTCTGTTATGAAAAGAGGATTCCTCGGTCTCGTGTTTTTACGTTCGTCAGTGTTATAAAGCGGGCTGAACGCTCGTCATTTTATGAACTTGGATCTGATGACGAAAATGATATTAAATTGAAAGGTTATAAAGGATGAACAGTATATGAGATGAAATAATGGTTGTGTATTTTGAACGAGCGTTCCAGGGAGGAACGACTCTTGGATGAAAGTTGGAATTGTAAAGTATGAATGTGGACAAAGCTTAGCTGGCGATTCATCCTGATGTTCCGTGAGTGCTCGTCCTCACGTAGAGGGGAGTATGTCATGTGTGGGAACGGCAGGAGGTCTTAGTCCATAAATGTACTTTGGACGGAACGGACTAACCTCGGGTGGTAGCTGATGAGAATTCCAGCTACTCCACCTGGGTGCACGAACGTCGTAGCTACACAGAATTCATACGATCCGGACAGTCAGTCTAGTATAAGGATTTGGTTGATTTAAAGAGTTAATTGAATTGTATACTTGAATGTACCTGAAATGGTTGATGTGTTATGAATTGCATATGTTTTACTTGAATTAAATTCAATAAGCTTACCCTGCATGTTTCCTTGTGTTGTCTTGTTTTGTACGTCCGTCCTTATCCTTGCAATGATCATCCGTGTGGATGTGAGCAGATGGAGAGGCGTTGCTTGAGGAAACGCTGGAAGATGGAATTTTGGAGGAAGCCAACCTTGTGGAAATAGAAGTGAAGGCCGAACAGTAGAACGTTCGGTTATTTTTGTTAGTGTAGAATGTTAGCAGGCTGTAATAGGGCGACCCCCTCCCCTTTTGCTTAATTTGACCGTTCGGTAATTCTGTTTTGTAAACCGTTTGGTCATTTATATTATTGAACGACTGTAAATTGCAAATAGTTTATGTAAGGCCGTTCGGCCACGAACGTGCTTTATTTTGGTTAGTGTAAGACTGAATTGATATATTAATATATGTGAATTTCTCTTTTATATGGTTTATTACTATATTTTTGAGATGTTAGATTCTCCATTTT
Organism: Vigna umbellata; assembly: GCF_029865625.1. NCBI lineage: Eukaryota > Viridiplantae > Streptophyta > Magnoliopsida > Fabales > Fabaceae > Vigna > Vigna umbellata. Next base: position 35,204,517 of record NC_142168.1, read on the forward strand.
TCTAACATAAGTTAAGAATAATATAATCATCAATAAGATTAATAAATGCGTAAGAATAAATTTTTTCTTACTTTATTTTATTCATAATGAAATGTGACTGATTTTAATTATATATAAATTGTTTCTTAGTTTATTTTATTCATAATGAAATGTGACTGATTTTAATGAGTTGGTTGTGGTATTATATATGTAATGATTGATGTTGGTGTAATAGATATTATTAATTATATTTTTATTTATATATAAATAACGAGTTTTAATATATTTGAATAATGATGGTAAGTTTGTTACATGTTTCCTTTCTTAATTTATTTTAAACGATTTGAATTATAACTTTTAGTCAAATTATGGCATTAGAATATTTGAATTGTTTCTTATAGCTTGATGTGTAGCAATTTAAAATTACAATAAAGACTATTATATTGTTCATGTTAAACATGCTAGTGTATTCTTGAATATAGAACATGATTAATTCTTTTTATTACATGTGTAGTCCTAATCTCAATAATAATAATAATGTTAGAGGGAATAATTATTAGAGAGAGAGGAAAAACCATATCCTTCTCCATTTTTCTAACATATGTTAAGAATAATATAATCATCAATAAGATTAATAAATGCGTAAGAATAATATAATTTTAAGATTTTCTGATACTGTGGATCAACATTGACATAAATTGCTCATGGTAGCAGTATTTTACTCAGATAAATATTTTATAAACTTAATTATACGTTTTATTGCATAATGATAATAATTATTGTTGTGATATTATGATTTATTATTTTTTATATTTTATCTACAATTTGAAAATTTCCATATTTTAAAGATCTGGTGATTTTAACGGATAATAATTATCAGAAAAGAAGTTAAAAATAAAATAGAATTAATAAATCGTTTTTTGTACATTCCTACTTATCTCCCTATCAATGTGAGAATGCAAATAAGAAAAGACAATGTAATGAGTTGTTAAAATTAGGATACGCATCAGCTGAAACAAACAACTATATACTCACAAATCCATCCATATATGGAAAGAAACACACCCTCAGAAAAGACAACACACCCTAAGAAAAGACAATGTAATGAGTTGTTAAAATAATAATTTAAAGAATTCATATAAGCAAATTTTTATACATTATTTTATGTATAAATTAATTTTAATTCAAAATAAAATAATTTTTGTTTAATATAAAAAACTCTTCTGAAAATAAAATAGAAAATTTGAACGACTAACTTTAAAAAAAAAAACTCAAACATAAATTCATTATAAATACAATTAGTCTTAAATTATGTAACATCCAAATTTTTAATATTACTAATATATTATAGGAATCATCATATATTTAATAGAATAGTTAGAAAGAATGCATATACGAAACTATTACAATTATCTAAATATAACTATAATAGTAAAATATATATAAGATAGGAAGTTTACCAAATTCTTTTACACTTAAAGAAGTAAAGTGCTGAAGTTTATTTGGAAAGCATATATACATCCATATATTTTCACATAGATATATATACAAAATCAACTAAAATAAAATTCTAATCTAAGCTTATTCTCTCCATTTTCTAAAACCTGATCTAGATAAAGATTCTCATTTTCTCACATAATAAAGAAAGATGATCATTACAAATAGCAGAACACACAAACACATAACACAAAAAAAAATGATAAATTAATTTTATCCAAGAATACATATATGATCATTTACAAACATCAAATTTATAATTAATCATCAATAACTAATAATTGATAAACATCCAACTATTTACTCTAGACTTTGACCATTTAGATCCATGTATTGATATCGAACTCTAAGGACCTTACACCCGAAGGTGGTGTAACAAATCCACACCAACTACCACACTCTGAGGTTAATTTGTCAAACATCTATGGCCAACAAATGACTATCAGACTAAAGATCTCCTACTACTTTTCACGACATAACTATCCTTCTCTACTTTAGATTGAAAGTTATTAAGAATGTCAGAATAACTCCTAATACAAAGCATCATATATCAATACATACACTATACATAAACCATCTTAAGGATTTCTCCTTGAAACCCTTATATACAATTTCACTCACAAACCCATCTCATGCCAAATTTAAATCAAATTCATATGTATCATTCATCAAATATACACAAAATTTCCAATATAAACAAGGTAAAATCCATACAACATATTTTGAACAAACATAAGTCAAAGATTATAGAAAATCATCACAATGCTATCATAATAGGGGTCACTCAGCGAGTAAGATCCCTCACCTAGCGAATTACTGGAAAAACCATATCTAGAACTGTAGGAAAAAGTGGCACTCAACGCCTTAGTCCACCGCTCAACACCCAAAAGTCAAAAAGAACATTGACTTCGTGGCGCTTAACACCCAGGGTGGCGCTCAACGTCCTAGAGCCCAATGGCGCTTGGGTTTGGCAGTGTCCAACGCCACACATGGCTGCTCAATGCTATACCAGAAGATGCAAAACTGAGATACTTGATCTAAATGCATTGAATACCTATCAAAATGATCAAATTAATATCATTGGCACAATAATTGATTTGAAAATAGGTTTACAACTTAGAGTGAGTACCAATTTTCTCACTTGTCCAACAATTTAGTCCATATAATCAAACCAATTAACTACCCCAAAACACAACTAACAGATTTCATATGCTACAAACCAGATTTTAGTGAACTAAGTGGCTAACAAAGTCCTAATTGACATAAATACAGATTCCAAACACTCAGTTCCCTCACAAAAACTCCTCTAGAATTTCACTTGTCCAAACCCCCATTTTTTATTAGAAACAATCTTTGACCTATTGTCAAACCAAAGTTCAGTAGCTAATTGATCCACCAAAACAACAACTCATCATCCACAATCATCAAGAATCAAGCACAATTCAACAAACATTTCATAACAAGAACTCACCATATAAACTACCAATTTCAATATGTCGCATAATACATTATCATAGAACTCAAAGCAGATGTCCATAACTGATTTCATACAATTCTACCATACCAAATCAAACTACCAAACAACTTAAAGGTTTAGAACAAACATTTAGCATCCCTTACATGTGAGAAGCTTGATATATCAAAATGCCTAAACTGCTTTTCCACTCAAGTAACTCTATCTGCACTTACAAACCATGAAAACATAATCAGGATATGTGGTTAGAATTACTGTTCAACAAAGAACCTAATAGAAGACTTAAATTATACATGCGACAGAGTCATACTGCATGCATTGAAAATTAGAGAAAACATAGAAAAATAATAGAAATGAACTTACTTTTTCATGATAATGGATCGATTGTAAATGAAAATATTGTCGTCGTGATCACATAAACACTCCCTGGTCTTCAAACATATAGTTCAAGAGTTGAAACTCTTAAAGAGAATAAAAAGAATATTCAAATAATAAGTTTTAAAACTTTTAAGTAATGAAACTTTTTAATAAAACTTCTATTTATAACTTTTATTAATAATATTAAAATAACATAGTTTCATTATTTAAAATATTTTATTAATTCTTAAAACTTTATTTTTTACATTCTTCCAAATTACAAATTAAAGTCATTTTACTTATTTATTTTATTTGTGTGTCTGGAAAGAAATTAGGCTTAATTTTATTTTTTTTAGTTTCAAAATTTTCAATGTTATATATATTGTTTCTTATATAGAACCCCCTGTTACGTTTGTGGTCAGTTTTATTTCCACGATAAGAAAATATGGTTGCTCCATTCATAATTGTACTATTTTTGTTCGTATATATATATGCATTTGTCAAATCACTTTTTGTCATATATTATTGTTATCTACATTGCCGACTTTTTATGATTTGATTTTTCATATCCTCATGTTAAACGTTTTAAAATTTCGAAACGTTTTGTCTTTTGTGATAACTTACGCACAAACCATTTGCACCAAAAATATTTTACCACAAAAATCTATTAGATTGATTTCTTCCTATTAATTTATTTGTAGCTATTATGCTTACTACTTTTTTTTAGCCAAAAGAATTGAATATAATATATATAAAAAAATCTTAACACGCTAAAATTTTTCAATCTGAATTATTTATTATTGTTTTTTTCTTACCACTATACTTTCAAATTATATAAAAATATGCTCAAAATATTTTAATATAAAATTTTGCGTTTATTCATCTAATACACCTCTTTTATAGGAAAATAATAATAATCGTTGATGGCACGTATTTAAATTTTCCTCTCTTTTTTTTTTTCAAAAAGAAAAATCTATACACTGCTAAATTTGATTGGCTTCATATTGATGATAACATTATCTATACAACACTTTCGTACAATTAAAGAAAAACTAGACATGTCTCTATCGAAACTTGATTACTTTCAACTATTCAATATGTTTATAATTAATGAGACAATGAACTATTGGAACGATTTCATGGGAACTTTTTCTTAAACTTTGAAGATCAATGAATCTTTATTTTGTTTAATGTTAAAGAAAATATTTTATTTCACTATTATAATGATCTTTTTAATTTTATTTAAATGTTCTCAATTTGTTTCACTTTTCAAATATATTAATATAACTTTTTTTATTAAATTTATGATGACGTAAATAATATTTATTGTTCATGTCTCTTTTATGATAAATTATCTTTAATTAGTGATATATCTATCATTCACTATCATAATGTAAGGCTGTTAAAAAAACACCAGTAAAAACGTGTGTGTGTGTTTTTTATGATAATAAAAAATAATTTTTAAAATTTTATTGTAAATATAAATATATTTTTATAATTTTATTGTGAATAGTTTTCATTTTTAGGTAAATTTATAATTAAAAAATGATCAAGTTTAAAAAAATTTGGCAAATTAAAAAAATAAAACTTGAAGACCAAAATTATTAAAATAATTATTTCAATTTTAAAAAATTTATTTAAAGGGTAAAATTGAAAAAGAGACATAAAAGAGAGAAAACTCTTTTATACATAGATATAAATTATATTAACTTACTTTAAAAAAAATGGAATTGAAGACATTTAAAAGGAATAAAATTGAAAAAATTATTATAATCATATTTGCTTCCTTAACAGTATGGGTTAATGTTCAAATAAATTGATTTAATCCCGTTGTAACGTTAAGTATCATGATTGAATTAATATTTGTTAATTAAAGTATAGTGACAAGTCAATCTATAATTAAAATATAGATTGAGAGTAAGAAAAATAACCTATACTTTTTCTTACTCTTTTGAGAGATTTATTTTAAAATTAATTATTTTACAACTAACACTTTCTTATAAACCGTTTACAGTAACTAACAAGTTTTATTAGACGCTAAGAATGGACACGTGGAGGGAGACAAAGGCAAGCGTGTAAGCACCAGACGTACATTTATTTTTATTTTTTATTTGACATAAATTATAAGATAAAATAGTAATCAAAGAATAAATGATATTAATTAATTTAATTTATAATTAATAATTTAAATAGAGAAAATAAATATTGTTTTAGTCTGAAATGGTGTCTCCGCAGCCAGTGATGGAATCCTTCTTGATTTTGACTCATTCTTTTGCTCCCTTTGCAGCCCAACATGGCGTCTTTTGTGTCTTTCTGTCTATGCATTGCATTGGAAGACTCTTTTATCAAACACTTGATGAATATAAATTTTATGAATATCAATAGAGTTTTTAACTAAAATTATTAAATATATTTTAAAAGAGTATATTAATGATATTTCTCTTTGTAAAAGTGGAGGGAAATGTTTGGAGAATAGAAGAATGTTAATAATGGACTTTTATTATTTTAACACACTAAAATATGCAAAATAATATAATAAATAACAATCCTATTTAAAACAATATATTATATAGTATATTAATAGCACTCTCGAAAGTGGTGAGAGAGTTGAATGGTGGGAGATTAAAAATATTAATATCACTTTTTTTTAACACAGTATTTCTATAGTTATTTTTCTATAATAGGTTAAAACTTATTAAAAGCTGTAATATTGTAAAGTGATGACTGTATAGTTTTATAATTTTAATATGTTATATTAAAATTATAGTGGTTAGAATTTTCTAACCACAAAAAATATGGTATATTGAATAAAAATTTGTCACAATGTTATTGCTAGCAATGCAGATTAAGATAGTTAGAGTAAATTAAAAAGTCATTAATCTGATCAGTTATGGCTGAAAATGATAGAAAAATAGTTAAGTAAATGTTAGTTGATGTAACTTTCATTAGCGTTAATCGATAAATAATTATGATTCTCTTGATCTAGTTAATTAGCAAACACCCTTAATTTATTAGATCGATTTTGTAATCAAAAAGATATTAGATCAATTATAAAACAACTAATCTAATACATTAATCTGAAAAGACAAAATAGATATAGACTTACAGTCTCTACTTCAACTTAAATTCTTTAATTTTAATTACAATTAACAATCAATATTAATAGACATACATGACAATCAACAATTAGAAACATGCATTTAGAAAATAATTCTAGAAAATTACACAATCATCTCAAACAATTAAAAACAATTTTCCAAATTTCATAAACAATACAAATCATCAAAAGGAATTGTTTTCTTCAACATCTCCATTTGGTTCCAACTATCCCTTAGTATATATAGTCTTCTTAATCTAAATGTGTTAATCTTTTTTATATGTCAAACAACTTTTTGAGGATGATATTTTAGTTATAATGTGAATAACTCAAACGTGAACCAAAGACATCACTTGACACATAAATTGTTTTTAACGAAATTAAGTTAGAAGGATTATATTTATTAATTTTTAAAAATTTAAAGATTAAATTGTACCAAAGTTTTAAATAAATACAAATTTCAATTTCGTATTAAAATTTAAGAACTAAACTATATTCAATCTTAACATTTTTTATTTGAATTAATCGGAGTTATCAAATTAATAAATTTGGTGAACACTTTGCCCCTTTTGTAATGTTATTGTGTGTGATTTCCATAGATGTTGTGAGTTGATTGTTCGTGCAAGTGTTCCTAGCCTTCGTTCTTGACTTCATTATTCTTTGTTTTTGTTTCTACTATAAAAATTTGTTTCTTTTTATCACTATATATTCCACAATTACACGTTTTAACGCTTATTTTTTCTCTCAATATTAACAATATTTTTAATAGTTATATAATTTTTTCAAGTATATATTATAAATGTTACGTTAATTAGAGATAACATTAAGTTACAGCATTTTAATATAAAGATAGTTTTATAAAATTAAATTAGAAATAAAATTCACTTTTTAACAAGTAAGAAAGTATGTTACACATGGCTTGAGGTGAAATTTATCATTAATTTTATTTTTACACACTTGTTTATAACTAAAATAAATTGCTCACAAATAAACAGTTTTTTTAAGTATAAATATATAAATTCTCAAATTATATGGAGCAAGAAAGATAGAAATGGTTAAACAAACATTATAATAGTGTGTTTGGATTAATGTTTATACGAAATTTAAAGCACCACAACATGGGTGAGAAAACATTGATAAAAATTTCATCAAACAATTATTATTGCTAATGCAATTATGATCTTTTCTCCTCTAGTCAACGATTAAATAAGGTTTAATAGCCAATTTAGTCCTCACTTTGGTTGAAAAATCTCAATTTAGTCCCTCGTTATAAAAATGTTTTACATTAGTCCTAACTTTTAAAATAGTGGGTCAGATTGGTCCCTTTCGTTAAATATAAGTTAACGAAATTAATGGATGATGATGTGACACAACTTAAAGCTGATGTGTTAGATTGGTCCCTCGTTAGCTTTAAGTTGTGTCACATCATCATCCATTAATTTTGTTAACTTATATTTAACAGAAAGGACCAATCTGACCCACTATTTTAAAAGTTAGGACTAATTCAAAACACTTTTATAACGAGGGACTAAATTGAGATTTTTCAACCAAAGTGAGGACTAAATTGGCTATTAAACCATTAAATAATTCTCCACTAATCTTTATCATGTGTTTTCTTTTGTCAGGCAATTTTTTCATTTAAAATTAAATTACACTTACACTAGTAAAAAAACATTTTTTTAACTTATGATATATGTCGCGGTTTTGTAAAAACTGAAACATTTAAAGACACGGTAACAGTTTTGAAATCAAGATGAAGTTATATGCTTCGGGTATACAAAGAACCGAGGCATAAAAAATTTATGACACCGATTGATACAGGACCGATGCATAAGGATTTGATACTGCTTCGGTTGATGCAGGACCGAGACACAAAGACCTGCACGTTTTCCAGTGAACTAGGCTTTTCATTCAAACCCTTCCATTATTCTTACTCCTACTCTACACCAAAACTCCTCTCTTCTTCCTCCCTTCATTCTTTTCACGTGCTACCGCTCCCCGTCTTGGACCCTGGCAACGCGGTGCCAGCGCCGGCCGTGGTGCCTCCATCGGTCGTGGATTCTCTCGGCCCCGTCGGTCCCTTTCCCGACCATCGTCGCCTTTTGAGATCAAGCCCAAATGGCCAAATCTCTTAGGGTTTTTCTCTTTTCCAGAAATCAGATTCAGGGTTTCTGCCTCCTCGATCTCGCGCTTCGCAACTTCGTCGTTAGTTTCATCGTTGCACGACGGCGGCTAAAGTGGTTGTGGTGTTGGAGCAAGCGGCTTGAGGGAGCAGGTGAGGAGTCCAAATAGGTTGCGGGCGGCCCTAGATCCAAGGCGGTGGGGCGAGAGTCGTGGTCGTAGTCAAGTTCGGAGGCATGATCAGAGGGGTGGGAGGAGGGGCAGCGGCAGCGGTGGTGATGCGCTACGATGGTGTGGTGGTTCTTGACGCTGGCTCCCCATTTCAATAAGGGAAGGGCGAAGTTGTATAGAGGTTGGGACTTCACCAGAGGCTGCGCCGGTGCGGTGGACATTCGGAAACACAGAAAGCTGTGGAAGCTGGAGGAGGATTGTGTGTTTGGAAACGGTGTTGTTGGGAATGAGAGTTTGATGTAGGGTTCAGTACAGTGTTGTTGGCATTGTTCTTGAGGCCAGTGAAAACTCACAAGAATAGGTTACTGATTTTGGCATTGCAACCTGATAATCCAACCTTTGGATTCCTGATCATCTGATAATCCAACCTGATAAAGTCTGAAAAAGAAAAAAAAACATATTGTCTTGGTTATCTAAGAACCGAGACATAATCCTATCTCGTTTTACCTCGGTTCGTAACTGAGACATAAAACATACCTCTTTTTACCTCGTTCGTATATGTATCAGTTGCAAAATCGATGCCTATAAACAAAATTAATCGGTGTCTTTTTCCCTATAAACATAACCTTACGTTGCCATAGAATAAATGGATAAAATACTGCCAACTACTCCTTATTATCCTTGTGGTTTTATTTCTTATATAAAAAAATACATTTTGTTCATTAGTTTATCTCTTAGCGTAGGGTTTTTGTTGAACACATAAGAACTAAATAGAAAACGATTTGTCAAAGACCAAAATGTTAGAATTTGCTTATGCAGCCATTAAAATGAAAAGTAAACAGAAGAAAAGTGGCAGTAAATATATGACCAAATCTAACGTCTTGGAACTTTTCCAAAGCAAGAACAAAGACACTTTTTTTTTTCGTGCACGAATTAGTAAAAGATGGAGTATTTGTTTGATAAAAAGAATAAATGAAAATGGCATTAATGCAAGCATTACTTTTTTCGTTTAACCATTTTTAACAATTATGTTCATTTTACATAAAAGAAAGAAAAAAGAATATTAAAACATGATGAATCATGATCAGAGAAAGAAATGTAAGAGAAAGAGGATATGTAAGTAATCATAATTATTTTTTGTTACATGACAACCTTGGAACATTTTCCACACAAAAAGACAAGCAGATGGTTGTTTATCGATGACCACGTTAGGGTTTGAATACATACGTGGTGAGTTCCGCCAGCCAAAATGCAAAATTGAAAGTAATATTTCTAAGGTAAGGGCCTATAAATACAAATGCAACCTTAGAAAAATATACACATTCATATATCAAACTCATTAATTATATCTTCGTTTTGCATCATCTAGCAAACATGTGGTCTGTGATAACGGATCCCATCAGAAACCTTTTTGCAAATGTTCTTCACCAGTTCATCCACAAAGACTTCCATGAAGCTGTGGCAAAAATGACCATAATAGATGCTTTTCTCTTCATTGTATATAATTCCCTCTACGTCATATTATCATAACATGAATTACATTAGTGATAGTATTATGACATCATTTTCAAAGCATTAATTATCAGAGCTTTAATTAAGTTGTGATCATCACGAAATGAGTCTGTTTTATGCAGATTGTTCATTCCATTGACAAGCTGGGGATATGGCCTCGTCTGCCTGTTTTCTTAGGGCTATTGTATCTGGCTATCAGACGTCACCTTCACCAAGAGTACAACCTCTTCAACGTTGGAACAACTCCAACTGGGATTAGGTTCAACCCTTCAGATTTTCCATACAGAACAGCTGATGGAAAATATAATGATCCTTTCAATGAAGTTGCTGGCAGCCAAGGAACTTTCTTTGGCAGAAACATGCTCCCTGTTGATCAGAAGAAAAAGGTCCACAACATATATATATAAAGCTAGTTATAAGGACATACAAAGATCAGTGTTTTTACTGCTATAGTTTGTTGACTTGTTCTATATGATTTTGTTGCTTTGATGATGGTGAATTTTGAAGGCATAGTTTTGTGTGTGTGCAGCTATTGAAGCCTGATCCAATGGTGGTAGCAACAAAGCTACTAGCCAGGAGGACATACAAGGACACAGGGAAGCAATTCAACGTCATTGCAGCTTCTTGGATTCAGTTCATGATTCACGATTGGATCGATCATCTTGAGGATACCAAACAGGTCAATCAATTTCTAAAACCATGATGATGTTTTTTGTTGTGATAATAAGAAGGTATTTAATTTAATTTGTTCATGGAATTTTGATACATATCTATATATATGTATGCAGATTGAACTGACTGCACCAAAAGAAGTTGCAGGCCAATGCCCTCTAAAATCTTTCAAATTCTTCAAAACTAAGGAAATTCCCACTGGATTCTATGAGATCAAAACCGGATCATCCAACATTAGAACACCATGGTGGTAAGATTTCTACTGCAGAAGTTAAAGGTTAATGTTGATAAGTTTATCATTCGTACTTCTTATACTGAGTTGACTAACATAATTTCAGAAAAATTAGTTTTTAAATGAGGAGCACATCGATATGTACTAAGCAATGATACCGACAGAAATTATAATTTGAAAAGAGAACAAAAAAGATAACTTATATTTATAAAACTATTTGAGCTTTAGGATTCATGTCATAAAAATGATAATATTATAATAAAGAATATCAACAAAATAAAAAATTATCTCAAATAAATAATAATAATAATAATATGATATTATCAATAATAATATAATAGACTTTGTTAACCTGCCTTCTTTAGCACATTGGACTAATGTAAAAGTAAAAGTAGCTGATATGAAAGTTATTGGTATAGTCTCTGAGAAGATGTTTAAGTTGCATGGATTTGGTTGATGAAATAGGGATGGAAGTGCTGTGTATGGAAGCAATGGAGAAGTTTTACAGAAAGTGAGGACTTTCAAAGATGGAAAGCTAAAGATATCAAAGGATGGAAACCTTCTGCATAACGAAAATGGAACAGCAGTTGCAGGTGACATCCGCAACAGTTGGGCTGGTGTTTCAACTCTGCAGTCCCTTTTCATTCAGGAACACAATGCAGTTTGTGATTCTCTCAAGGTATAATAATCATAAATTTCATCATGGAAAAAAAGAGTAACCAATCTTATTTTAAAAACAAACTCATTAATGAAAAGAAAATACTAACTAAATACCTGTTTTTTACTGTACTGTTTCAGAAATATTACCCTCATTTGAATGATGAAGAACTCTATCGCCATGCAAGATTGGTGACTTCAGCTGTGATTGCAAAGGTTCACACCATTGATTGGACTGTGGAGCTTCTTAAAACAGATACTCTACTTGCAGGAATGCGTGCCAACTGGTAAGCCTCTCCACACCACAAAATTTTCTGACACAGTACAGTTTACATTAAAAAATTTATCTACTGAAATATTTTTCAAGCTGCTTTTTTTAATTTATATTCAAAATGTGGTTTTTTTTATATATACAGACAAAAATGAAATACATTTTACGTATATGGAACAAAAAAATTTGAAAATTAAGCAAGTTGTGAGGGTCGAGCCAACTTCAAACGAAGAAGTCGTGATCAGAAATAAAGTTATAAATCCAAAAATAATTTTAGAGACTGATAATCGATTACAAAGCTGTATAATCGATTATTGTGTACTGAAGTCGTGAGCACGACTTCATCTTATATAGTCAAAATTTCTCTAATAATCGTTACAGCAGGTTTGTAATCGATTACCAACAGTGTAAATGGATAAAAACTCTCTGTATCAACCGTGTAAATGGGTAAAAACTCTCTAATAATCAGTTGTAATCTATTTATTTTTTGAAATTATTGTTTGTTTTTCAGGTATGGACTCTTGGGGAAGAAGTTTAAGGATACATTTGGACATGTTGGTGGGTCCATCTTGGGAGGATTTGTTGGTATGAAGAAGCCAGAAAATCATGGTGTCACATACTCTTTAACAGAAGAATTTACGAGTGTCTATAGAATGCACCCACTCCTACCTGATAACCTGCATCTGAGAGACCTATCTGCAACTCCTGGGCCAAACAAATCTCTACCAGTAATCAAAGAGTATGATAATAAAATCTTACCTTAACCTTTTCTTTTCCCAAAGACATTACTACATCTGTTACTATTTATAATTTATAAGAATTCTTAAACTTCACACCGCTTAAACTGATACTGAATTCTTCAATAACTTATATTGTTTTTAAGAATTGTTCTTATTTTTTAGATTAATACATTTCTCTTTCCAGTTAGGGTGTGTTTAATAGCTATAAAGTTAGATTATCTCAATAATTTGAAGCATTTTATCATTATCTTTGACCAAAATTTCTCTTTCCATTTGGCATTGTAGAATCCCTATGAAAAACCTGATTGGACTACCTGGAGAGAAGACTCTAACAGAAATAGGAGTTGCAAGACAACTTGTGTCAATGGGTCACCAAGCTTGTGGAGCATTAGAGCTTTGGAATTATCCAGAGTGGCTAAGGGACCTCGTACCACAGAACATGGATGGCACAGAAAGGTCTGAACATGTGGACCTAGCTGCTCTTGAAAGTAAGATATATACATACATCTATATGTATAGTTTTAAAATTAAGATCTATATTATATCTAGTTATTAAACCTAAAATTCTGATGCAGTTTACAGGGATAGGGAAAGGAATGTGGCTAGATACAACCAGTTTAGGAGGTCATTACTGTTGATACCTATCTCAAAGTGGGAAGATCTAACAGATGATAACGAAGCAATTCAAGTATTGGAAGAGGTATATGGGGATGATGTTGAAGAACTTGATCTACTTGTAGGTCTCATGGCAGAGAAGAAAATAAAGGGTTTTGCAATCAGTGAGACAGCTTTTGTAATATTCCTCCTCATGGCAAGCAGGTAAAGGAATAACATTAAAATACCAATATTCTAAAGGATTCATTGTGTGTTTTTAAGTGTAATTTTTGGACTCTCTGTTTTATGAATTGATTTTGAAACATTTATTGTGGATTTGCAGGAGGCTGGAAGCTGATAGGTTCTTCACAAGCAACTATAATGAAGAAACATACACTAAAAAGGGACTTGAATGGGTGAACACAACTGAGAGTTTGAAAGATGTGATTGATCGTCACTATCCTGAAATGACACACAAGTGGTTGAACTCTTCTAGTGCTTTCTCAGTTTGGGATTCGCTTCCAAACTCACCCAATCATGTTCCTCTTTACCTTCGTGTTCCTCAGTAATGTAATTTCGATATTTATGTGTTTTATTTGGATCTATCTTTTGTTAAGTTTGAATTGATATGTATATTTGTATCTTGTAAAACTCTAAATTTCGACCTATGTGTGTCTGAGTTCAATGTATATGAGTTTATGAATGAAAACTCTACCCATCTAAGGAAAAAGTAAAATTGCACGTAGTTATGTATCTTTAAGGTTTAATCCTTTACTACATCCCTATTTATGTACGAATGTCTCAATTGGGTCCTCGTTTTTTAAAGTGTATCAAAATGGTCCTTAATTTTGAAAATTCATATCAATTGAGTCCTTTCCGTTAAGTTGGCTGGACGGCGTTAAAAAAATTGATGAGTGGGATGCTGAGATGACGAACGCTCGTCCACCAGCGAACGAACGCTCGACGACCTCTTACCGCTGGACGACCGTTCGTTCCACACTGGACGATCGTTCGTTCAGTGGTCGCCGAGCGTTCGTTCGTTGGTGGACGAACGTTCGTTCGGTGTTGGACGAGCGTTCTTTCGTCATCTCAGCATCCCACTCATCAATTTTTTTAACGACGTCCAACCAACTTAACGGAAAGGACTCAATTGATATCAAATTTCAAAATTAAGGACCATTTTGATACACTTTAAAAAACGAGGACCCAATTGAGACATTCGTACATAAATAGGGATGTAGTAAACGATTAAACCTATCTTTAAAGTATGTTTATTTCACTTGTTAAATTCTACCCATCCAAATGCTTACTGAAATTTTCTTGAAATAATAACTTATATGACAAATAAATGCATTGTTTTGAAATTTCAATAATTAATTTTTAATGGTTGATTGTCTAGGCCTAATCACTTCATGGGGGTACAAGACTTCAACAAGATTATTTTATTTTCAATGTCTATCTTGAACTAATTCATTCTTTAAATCTTCAAAACTTTTATAAACATTATCATTATTAAATTTTTTATTGAATCATCATCTTCTTTTTTCAAAAGTTAGACGATAGGTCGTCTAGGGATATAACGGAGTTGTTAGACGATGTGGATGGATCACTTTAAGGTGAGGCTGAGTTGTTAGACGATAGATTGTCTAAGTGTTACATAATGTTTTATAATTTACTCGTGGCATCCTAAAATGGGGTGTTAAAGAAGGTGTAAAGAGCTCAGCCTTGGAGAAGCTTGACTGAAGGAGTTTGAAGAGCTTGGTTGAAAGAGTTCGGCCTTAGAGACCTCAGCTGAAAGAGGTAGCCATAAAAGGTCGGCTGAAAGACCTCGTCCTTTGAAGAGCTTAACCTTAGAGAGCTTGGCCTTGGAGAGCTCGGCTGAAGGAGCTTAAATAGCTTGGTTGAAAGAGTTGGCCTTGGATAGCTCGGTTGGCAGAGCTCGGCCTAGAGGAGCTCGACCTAGGGGAGCTCCACCTGGAGGAGCTCAACCTAGAGGAGCTCGGCCTACGAGAGCTCAGCCTAGCGGGAGATTGGCCTAGAGGGACATTAGCCTAGAAGGACCTCGGCTTGGTGGACCTCGGCCTACGGGAGCTCGGCTTATAGGATCTCAGCGTAGTAGGAGCTTGGCCTGAGGGAACTCAACCTAGAGGGCCTCGGCCTAAGGAAAAGCTCGACATTGAGGGAGAGCTCAACTTGGAAGAAACGCTCGACCTTGAGAAAAAGCTAGGCTAAGAGGGAAAATTCGACCTTGATAAAGAGTTGAACTTTGATAAGAGATTGACTTGGAAACCTCTGCTTGGAGAACTCGGCCTGACGAGTTCGACATAGAGAACTCAACTCGGAGAACTCAGTTTTGAGAGTTCAACCTAATTAAATTTGCCTTAAAATAGTTCATTCAAGAAAACTTTGTCTAAAATATCTAACAAAAAAACTCAAGCGAAGAAACATACAATACAATTATTTTAATAATAATTATAACAATACAACTTAATTTTTACAATATCTAATTACATACTAATTTCACTACTTTATTATTGTTATATACAAAATAAAAACGATTATTAACAAATAAAAAAATGCATCTGGGTTCACATAAAGAAAAAAAAAAGAGAGAAATAGAAGCTTATTTGGGAGGAACAATCTTCCTTTCTTTTGTTTTCTTTCCGCAATTGTGAATCCAGTACGTGACACAATTATCAAAGATGTCATGGGCATAACATAAGGCACCAACACTCAAAATCAGAAACCATACATAACTTTTCATCATTACACTCCAAATCCTCTCCTACTTTTTATCTTCTTCTTCTACGCACACGAGAACAAAGATCACACCACAGCTCGATGATCCACTCCATTTTCACTCTTCATAGACCCAACCATCAAGGTTCGTCTTCTCGGTACCGCCTTCATAGAGTCGCCGCGCAACCCCTCTGTTAGGGCTCGCTATAACCGTTTCCGTCGTCGATGAGGACAATCCGCCTCCGATCTCAGGTAAGCCCGACCCTCTCCTGGCCTTGCTCTCTATGCCCTGTTTTAATTAATCTCTTTTATCTTTATAGTTTGGTCTCTGTCAGATTCACTGCTTAGAATTTGTTTGATAATAGTTCGAATTTGGTGTGTTCCGGAACTTGTGTTTTTGGGTGGATGTGATTTTAGTTGGTGCCTGTTTTTATGAGTTCTGTGAGTTTTATGTGGAATCGAAGGAAGCCTATCTAGAATGTTGGTGACAAGACCTGTTTCCATTGGGAGGAAGGATGTTTTTGGTTGTTGGAGTGAGGTTCTGGAAAATCATTGATTGATTGTGTAACTGGTTTCATTGATGAAGTTTATTTGTTCATTATGGATTGTAGTGGTTGGATTAATGTAATATAATTTTGGGTTTTGCTCTATTCTTTTATTTGTTGGTAGCATGTTTGTGATTGTTTGATTGTGAATTTTCTTGGCTTGTTTCGAGTTCATGTTCTTGCGTTTTCTGAGTTCATTTTTGTGGTGTGTGTGATGACCTCGGTATAAATTGGATCCTCGATTGCATCTGCTGTTTCGATTCATTTGATGTTAATTGCATTTGATTGGGGTACCCTTTTGATGCTACACAGGTGTAGTGATTCCAGATTATGGTTGTCTTGTTGCTTTTGTTTTGATAGATACATGAGGATGAGATTCGTGCTTCTTATTATAATCAACTTAGGTGATATAGCATTATCCAATTCTAAGATTATTTTTTACAAATGATAATTTGACAATATTTTTTACAATATTTTAATATTATCTATGTATCATTATGTTTTAAAATCATTCCACAATTAATAATTAATAACTAATAATAATAATCATAAACATCAACATAAATCAATCATGTAATAACACTTAAATTATATTAAATTATTGTTAAAAAAATATTGTCAAAATATTATTATCTTTTTTTCAACTTGAACTTAATGGAAAGACCTCTATTCCACAAGGATCATTCTAATATAAATTTATTGTGGACATTTCTTTCACACATTTCAACGTAATATTTAATCTTTAGTATTTTGGGATAAGCGTGCAACTTAAATTATATTATATTTTTCCTATTTGTTATTTTAAGTATAGGTTATTTAATATATATATATATATATATATATATATATATATATATATAAATGTACTTATTTTCAAAATTTGATATCTAACATTTTGAAACTAGTGTTATGTTAAAATTACGTATATATAAATGTACATATTTTCAAAATTTGATATCAACATTTTGAAACTAGTGTTATGTTAAAATTACGTGGTTAATGATTTTTTATTTTGAATAAAAATAGGTAGTAAGAAGGTTAATTCTTGTGGACTAAAAAAATAAGAAAATAATATTTTTGTTTTCTATGGAGTCTTTTGTTCTTAATTTTTTAAAAACTATTTTTAAAGTAAGGGAAATTTATTAATTTTTATATGTTCCAAATATTGATATGCTTCATGATTGAAGAGTTGGATGGATTGGAATTAGATCTTAGTTGTTTTGTGTTTTCATGATGCTAATGAACGGTTGTACATGTATTTGTGTGTTTATAACTGAAATGATTGAAATGATAGTGTTGTTGTTGTGAAATATATATATATATATATATTTGATTAAATTCTATTTATGTGGTAAATGTTGTAATTTGTCTAAGTTATGTGATAAACACTATTTTTCATAAGTCTTACATTTTCTCCAACAACAAAAATTTTCGAAAGTCGAAAATTCTATACTTCAAGAAAAATATATGATAGTACGATATATATATATATATATGTATATATATATATATATATATATATGTATGTATATATATATATATGTATATATATATATATATATATATATGTATATATATATATATATATATATATGTATATATATATATATGTATATATATATATATATATATGTATATATATTAATTTATTTATTTAGTTTCAAGTCAATTACAACTTCTAATAGTTAAGTGTTAGTACACAATGATTATGGTAATATATTTTTATTCCTCAAATAATTACTCACAACTAATTTAAATAAGACTTTAATAAATATGTAATTACTTCTTCTACATTGTGCATTTCAACATCATAATTAAAATTTAGAAATACAACACTTTTATGCATATGAGAGTGGTTCCCATTGGGTAACACATCACTATTTATTAGATTCTATTAAATTAAAGACGGAACATTTGTATTGGTGCAGGGTACAATTGTATAATCTCATCCGGAATAACATTATACTTTCCCTAAACAATTATATTACATATTCCGCATTATTCAAACCACAACCCTTTCAAAGCCCATACCTATTATGTATGAATTATTTTTACATGAATTTAATATCAACCATTTCATCAGCAAATTAAGTAAGGCATTTAGACTTCACATGACAACATTCAATTCACACATAAATGTTTACGATATTATACTAGGCATAACAATTAAAGATTAAATTCTGAGTTGAAAATCAATATGCACTAATAGTACTTTCATACACATGATTTTAGCGTATAACATTTCCCATACCAATTCATAAGATTATCATCAATCATGACCTAGTCATGTTCATTATTAATTTTCTCCTTACAGACAACCAAAATCATACCAACAAAGTATATATATAATTAACCTTGCACCTTAAAAGAGCGTAACACTATTAAACAGAGTATGCATTTCAGACAACATCTATTATTGAGATAAATGTATTCACATAAGTCATACTATGAGTTATATATATCAGATGTACTGTATATCACTGTTAACTTCCTTTATGGGTTACCTAGTCAATTCAATTTATACTAATTACTCTACATATGATATTATGAGTTACCTAGTCAATTCAATTTATACTAATTACTCTACATATGATATTATGAGTTTCCTAGTCAATTCAATTTATACTAATTACTCTACATATGATAATTCACAAGTACTAGAGCATTTTTTTTTATTCTAAAAAAAATATAACAAACATTTAGCCCTTTCACAAATCAAAATATCATACACAAGAAATTTATCCAATAATTTCCCATATTTTTCACGTATACCAATATTATTATTATTATTTAAATAACCGGCACTGTGAAAATACCAATATTATTTTAATATATTAATATTTTAATCACCACTTGACATATCTGATCCCTCAATAATGACTTCAAACTAGGAGTGTTTATCCACTATCACTATTTTTTTTTTAAACAAAAAGGTAGAAAAGAGATTGAACCCATGTTCTTGAAATCACCACAATTTTCTACCATTTAAGCTACCAAAATTTCTTATTTAATAAAATTGTTACTATTAAGTTAAATATTTTTCATGGGTCTTACAAGGATTAAATTGAAACAACAGCTATCACACTTCAGATTATTTTGTAAACCTTACACCCCTTCCTCCCTTCCTCTTCCTTGCCTGTCGCATTTCATTTAAAGCTCACATTTTTTTTCTTCCTACACTCCTCTCCTCTTCCCTCATCATCAACTTCATTTGTTTATAAGTTCTTTTGGTGCAACAGTGTAGATTTTCTTCTTCTCAGAGAGTTAACTTCAAGGACAAATTTCCTTAAGGTCATTGTATGATGCATTAAACGTGATAAAATCTGTGCTTGTTTCGTTTTTATCTTGAAATTGGGGCCTTAACCACACTTGAATTTGCGAATCAGCGCCGTCGCACATGGAACTGCGACCGCTGCACATGGAAGTGCGGTTGGGAGGGATGAGAACCGCACTTGGAGCTGCGGTTGACGGGTTGCGCAGTTGGACCTGCGGTTGGCATTCGACACTTTTTCGTGCAGCACTTGGAACTGCGGATGAGGCTAGTCGCACTTCGACCTGCAGTTTACTGTGGCCGTACTTGAAGCTGCTTGCTTTTTTAGGATTTCTTTTATTACTTTATTTTCTTTTATTGTATTTAATTAAATTTGCTTAAAATTTATGAATTGTATTTCTTTATATTATTTATTATTTAGTATTTTTGATATTTATTTATAGTATTAAATTTGTTTAAAAAATATATGTATGAAATACTATGATAGTATATTTAATTTATTTTGGTTAATATTTTATATAGTTTTTTTGTTAATATTTTATATTTATATATTTTGTAAATTTTATTTTTATGTTATATTTTATGATTAAATAATATTAAATATGTTTTTGGAATATTTTTTCATTTTTTGATTTGTTTGTTATTTTATTTTAAAGTCAAAAAATAAGAAGAAGGAAGGGGTGCATGTAGGGTAATAAAATGAGATTTAGGATCACTGGTAGTTACGAAATCATTAACTCATCTTTAATTTTTATTTGATTTTAATAAATGATTTAATAAGTAAAGGATAAATATATAAAATGAAAGGTGTGAGAAGACATTGGTGAGGTGCAGGAAGAATTGGTCATTCTTGAATAAAGAATATGATTAATTCTTTATATCACATGTGCAATCCTAATCTCAATAACAATGGTAGAGGGAACAATTATAAGAGAGAGAGGAAAAACCATATCCTTCCTCCATTTGGTGTATTCTGTGACCCTCATAATTCCAAACGTGATATATATATATATATATTAGGCATGAAGGTATTTAAAAGGAAGGAATTTGAAAAAAAATATGTAAAATTTATAAATTATTATAATCAATGTGAAAGATAAAAAAAATATTTTAATTGATAAAAAATATGTAAAATTTATAAATTATTATAATCAATGTGAAAGATTAAAAAAATATTTTAATTGATAAAAAATATGTAAAATTTATAAATTATTATAATCAATGTGAAAGATTAAAAAAATATTTTAATTGATAAAAATATATGATGACCAATTTATCTTTATGTCAAATATAGGTACGGAAAATTATATCAAAATAAAGTCAAATTTACATAATGGTATAAGTATATTAATATTTTTATGTATTTAGTCAAGTTTCTCTATTCACCTTTTGTATAAAACAATTCTTTTAACGCTTTTGTATTTAATTTAATATAATTTTTCGTGTTTATGCATCTAACACACTTCTTTTATAAGAAAATAATAATAATAACAGCGTTGATGGCACGTATTGAAATTTGATTCGTTTAACTTTTGGTTTCAAAAAGAAAAATCTAAATTTGATTGGCTGCATATAACACTTTCGTACAATTAAAGAAAAACTAAACATGAAACTATCGAAACTTGATTACTTTCAAACTATTCAATAATGAATCGTCGAACACCTATGTTTATAATTAATGAGACAATGAATTATTGGAACAATTTCATGGGAACTTTTTCTTAAACTTTGAAGATCAATAAATCTTTATTTTGTTTAATGTTGAAGAAAGTCTTTTGTTTCACTATCATAATGATCTTTTTAATTTTATTTAAATGTTCTCAATTTGTTTCACTTTTCAAAATAGATTAATATAACTTTTTTTATTAAATTTATGATGACGTAAACAATATTTATTGTTTATGTCTCTTTTATGATAAATTATCTTTGGGTTAAATACATTTTTTAATTCTTAAATTATCATCATGTAATTTTGATTTTAGTTCTTTTCAAAATTTTGATCAAGTTTTATCTTTCTTTTTATAAAATTTTCGGATTTAGTCCTCTAACATTAATGTTAATTTTTTTTTATGATGTGATTAACAATGTGGCTTCAAAGTAAAAATTGAAATTAGTGGTAAGTAATTTTATTAACGTTTAAAAATAAAGTTCAAATTAAAGTTAATTGTTGAAATCGAAATTGAGAGAATCTGATATGTGAGATTCCTCTTTCAATCAACGAAAACGAAGACTCTGTTTGCTGTCGTCTTCAACAAAATCGTGATTTACCATTCGAAGAAACACTCAAAAAGATACGTAAGTTCTTTTTTTCCTTTTTTTAGGAATAGAGGGTGAGATTGGAGATATAAGGTTTCACCATGTAGGTAATTTACTTTCAAAATTATTATTGTAGTGTAGTAAATTTGTGAGAATTAGTATAGAATTGTATTGACATGACATATTAAAAAATATTATTTTTAAATTCACTCTCATTTACCTTCAAATTTGCTCAAAAAAACGATAAAAAAAATTATCTTCAAATCCTCTCAAATCCCCTCAAATCCATTCCCTCAAATCTACTCAAGAGAACAGGGCCTTAAGGATTTGATTGTGCGTAAAGGAGCATTTGTTTAAGAGTGTCACAAACATGTAGATTATCTTCACATTTAATATCAAAAGTTGGTGGTTGTGAGAAAATTTTGTTGTGTTGAAGACAACTACATTGAAGAACAAGGAAATATTATTTTTTAGATGTAGAAATTGAACAATAAGTGAAAAAATATTTTACTTATAACGATAAAGTTTCTATAAATGATTTATGATTTTTATTACAACTAATTCATATTTTAACTATTTTGAATGGATTAACGAAAAAGAATATGAAATTGAAACTAATTTACAAAGAAAAAATTAAAGAAGATGAAGTTTGTTTTGAAAAGAAAAAGATTGTACTTGACTAACAAAACTAAAAGTTGAAGAGAAAATTATAAAAATAGAAAAGAGTTGAAAAAATTATGCTATATTGTTGTTTGTTCTAACATGAGTATTAACAATTATGTTTTTTTGTTAATTTTTGTTAAAGATTAATCGTAATTAGTATTTTAATATTGGGCTGTACCAGTAATATATTGAATTATGTTTTGGTATTGTAATAATTATGTTAGTAAATTGTTAATATTGCACTTTGCTAGTTAATCCCATTTTAAGCATGTTGTGTTGCGTTTGTGATGTTATATGAATTATACATCTGAATTATTAAGAAGATATTGAAAGGGAAAATCGACAAGGGTGTGTGAACCTTATGCTTCCATTAGCAGACAAAATTGAACATCAAATTATTGGCTCAGGGTCCATTAATGTGTCAATCAATCATTCATGTTCCCCCATTTTCAATCAAATAAATCTTCAGGATCCATTAATGGATAGCTACTGACCCACCACTCTATTGATACTAAAAATTAATTTTAAAATTTTATTGTAAATATAAATATTTTTTTATAATTTTATTGTCAATAGTTTTTATTTATTTTCTAGGTAAGTTTTAATTAAAAAATAATTAAATTTTAAAAAATGGTCAAATAAAAAAATGGTGAATTAAAAAAATAAAACTTAAAGAGAAAAATTATTAAAATAATTATTTTAATTTTTAAAAAATTATTGTAAAGCGATGACTGTAGAATTTTATAGTTTTCATATGTTATATTAAAATTATAGTGGTTAGAATTTTCTAACCACAAAAAATATATTAGATAAAAATTTGTCAGAATGTTATTGCTAGCAATGCAAATTAAGATAGTTAGATTAAATTAAAAAGTCATTAAGTTTATCAGTTTTGGAGTTAGGATTGAGTTTGGTTGTAATTTATTTTAAACATACATAATTGCCATTCTAAGTTATTTAAGGCCAATCCGTATTAAAATTATGTTTTTGTTTGAATAAGATGATCTAAAATTATTTAAATTTAATTTTTTATTTAGATGAAGTAATTTAGTTACATAAATATGAAAATTATCATTAACTAATATTAATAATGTTAGTTGAAAAAATTAATATATGCTGATAAAGAAACAACCAATTTAACTTTCAAAAAAAATCATTAACATTGATAAAAGAAATAATTTACCTTGAACAATAAGATTTTAACAAATATTAATGAAAAATATAATTATAACTTAAGTCGACATGTAAATAACCTTAATAATATAAATTAAAAGATAATTTCTATGAACATTGATTAAAACATCTTGACTTATATAAAAGTAAAGAATAGTCTTACTTTTGTAGATAAAGAAAATTATGTGGCTGAAATTGGTAGAAAAATAGTTAAGTTAATGTTACTTGATGTAACCTTTATTATCGTTATATGATAAATAATTATGATTGTCTTGATCTAGTTAGTTAGCAAACACCCTTAATTTATAATAATTTCAGTTGATAGTAATTAAAAATGATTTAGTTAATTTTAATTAAAAACTTAGTTAAAAACATAATTAATGTTAATCTTTTTTATTAATGTGATTTAAGAAGTAAGTCAACAAATAAAAATAATTTTAATAATCAACAAATAATTATAATGATTTTTAATCTAACATTAATCTTGTTTATATTAATTTAAAAGCAGAGTTGAGTCTATGATATCTCACTTGAGGTCGAGCCAAAAAGAAGAAGAAAGAGTATGTAAAATTTAAATTTGTTTACTCTTATAAATTCTTATAGTTTTTATTTTTTAAATTCTTTATTCAACTTATAAAGTATTTTTAATTTTCTGTAAAAGTAAATTATTCTATAGAGTTTTCTTATGCAAACATTATTGTGATTTCATTTTATTTTAACATAAACACCTAAATATTAATTTACACGTGATATATATTTAAAAATAAAACAATAATTATATATTTATCATATACGTATTATGATGAAAAAATATATTTAATAAAATATATATGTACAGTGAATATGTTCTTATATTATTTTCTCTCTCTACTATTTCGATTTCATGTTATGTATGCGCATATTTTGGTTAGAGTTACTTTTTAAAATTATGTATTTAAATGGTAAAACAAAATATATATGTATAAAATAAACTAATTCCACTCATGATTCATGAGTCATGAATAAGTTTTTCTTCATATGATTTGTACCAAAAGTCTCTTGTTTTTTTTCTCTTTTTTCAATATCAATTATAACGATAAACTTACGTGCATATAATAATTTCACTTTCCCATTATAATATAGACAAAGTTGAAAACAACATGTAAAAGAAAAAAAATCCCCAATTAGAATATTATTAAATGACTAAAAATTTAAAATTAGTCAATCATACATTTGGACATATCATATCAAAATCAAATTTTTTAAACGTAAATTGCTAAATAAAAATAATGCACTTTTTCTTTTAAAATTGTACTAGAAACATAACTTTTATATATATATATATATATATAGACACACACGATTGTACTAGAAACATAACTTCTCTATGAAAGGTGCTTGTTGGTCATTTTTTGTGTACCTTAGTTCTTCTTTTGGGTCAATTTTCCTGATCAATTGGTCTTTAAAAAAGTTGTTTGATAAGTTATAGAAATAAAGTATTTATAAATCATCTTTACTTTTTCATTAAGTAAACACTAAATAAATATAAATGTCATTTTTATTTATATAAATAGGAAGTTAATTTATGATATTGGTTTAAGTTATATTTTGGTAAAAAGTGATAATTAATTCTATTGAAACCTTGTGAATTGAATATTTCTTTCCAACATAATAATATATTTCATATATAAAATGATATTAATCACAGATTAAAAATACTAATATATGTTTTTTCTTTGGCGCAAGTATGTTTCTCGGAAACAATTATAGCTAAACTAAACCAATCTGATTATAGCTAGATTTTGATTATGATCGGTTCGTCCAGTTTATAATTAATAATCCCATAAATAAAATTAAAAATTAAAATAAGAATTTAACTATGAGATGTGTATGACTTGGAAGAATAACTTTTTTTTTCAATTCAATGCATTATATTAGTACAAAATAGGTATATTAAATCGGTTCTAAAATGTATATTAGATCGACTTTGTAATTGATATAATATACATCGATGTATCTAAGAGATATTAGTGAAATAACTAATCTAATACTTTAAACTGAAAAAGACAAAACAGGTTTAGGTTCACAGTCTCTACTTCAACTTAAATGTTTTAATTTTAACCGTAATTAACAATAAATTAATAGACATACATAACAATCAACAATTAACAATATGCACTCATAAAACAATTCTAAAAAATTATACAATCATCTCAAACAATTAAACACAATTTTTCAAACTTCATAAACAATACAAATCATCAAAAGGAACTGTTTTCTTCAACATCTCCATTTTGTTTCAACAGCCCCTTAGAATATCTCCAATCAACCCTAATTACGTTGGAATAAACCCAAATCGAGGAAGGAACAAAACAGATAAAGAGGGGATGAGTGTGAAGTTGAACCTCATCAGCACCATAAATAATGTTCTCGTTGAAAATGGGAGCGAACTTTAGTGGAGATGGCCAAAGCAAGATCTAACGATAATATCAGAGAAGAGTGGAGATGAATAAGAACAAGGGTATGCGCATAGTTGTTAGAACTCAATGCAAGGTGCAATAAGGACTATATTCTTCTTAATCTAAATGTTTTAATCTTTTTTTACATGTTAAACAACTTTTGAGGATGACATTTAGTTATAACGTGTCACACAGTAAATAACTCAAATGTCAACCAAAAACATCACTTTGACACAAATCTTTTATAACGAAATAGGAATAGAACTGTATTTATTAATTTTTAAAATTTAAAAACTAAATAAATAGTATCAAAGTTTCAAACAAATACAAATTTCAGTTTTATATTAAAATTTAAGGACTAAATTATATCCATCTTAATATTTTTTATTTAAATTCATCGGAGCTATCAAATTAGTAAATTTGGTGAGCCCTTTGCCCCTTTAGTAATGCTATGATAGATGTTGTGAGTTCACTTTTCGTGCAAGTGTTCCTAGTCTTCGTTCTTGACTTCAACATTCTTTTTTTTTTCTACTATAAAAACTTGTTTCTTTTTTATCACTATTTCAGAATTACACGTTTTCACGCTTAGTTTTCACTTAATATTAACAATATTTTTAATAGTTGTATAATACTTTTTTCAAGTATATATTATAAATGTTACGTTAATTAGAGGTAACATTAAGTTACAGCATTTTAATATAAAGATAGTTTTATAAAATTAAATTAGAAATTAAATTCACTTTTTAACAAGTAAAAAAGTAGGTTTAATCATTCAAGAGGTCCCTATTTTTGAGGAGAATCTCAATTTTGTCCTGTTCTTTTTCGATTTCTCAATTGGGTCCTAATTTTGTGAAAATTGCAACAATTGGATCCCTACCGTTAAATTGGACTCAACGGCGTTAATTTATAGTGACATGGCCCGCTGATGTGGAGTTTTATTTTTTTTATTAAACATTCAACTGAACCACGTTATTACCCTTATTAACACATCATCATCTTCCACCTCCAAAAACCCTAACGTTTCCCCTAATCCTTCATCGGAGCACCAGCCACCTTAACGCCAACTCCAATCCTGCAAAGTCGAAACCGTGACCACCTGATCTCCATGAACGCGGAACCCTCGCGCCTCGACATTGACGACCTCACCGGTACCGAAGCGAACCCTCTCTCCGTTGAGGACGCCACCTCCCCTGTCGTCACCGTCTCTGACGACACCCTCTTCATCGACGTTGACCCCGACCACTCGTTCCAAGCCTAAAGCTCTTCTTGATCAATTTCCAATCGAGGCTGGATGTGCATGTGGAGCTACCCATGCTATCGAAATCGTTGTGGATGTGGATGTGGATGAACTGGACGGTAAGGGAATTCTCGAACGGAACACGTATCCGGAGGGAGGGAGCGAGGAAGACATTGTAGCCGCTCCAGATGAAGGAGGCGAGGTCGGCGGCGAAGGCCTTGCTTGATTTGGGACGGCCGTGAACAGCGGCGAGGGGCATTGTGTACGCTTCTAACACTTGCAAGTTTGCATCTTTATTTTCTGATTGATGTTATGGTTCTTTTTTCTGTATGTGTGTATTGGGTTTTTGGGGAAAAATTTATGTTTTGTATCAGAAGAGGGATGATATTGGATTTTTGGTGCCTATGAGCTGCTTGATGTATATGGTAAGTATCCTTTTGGGTTATCTTGAAAATGTATCATTGAACTGATGATTGTTATATAGGGTCATGGATCTTGCAAATATCGTGTTTGGGAGGATGAGATTAAATTGCTTGATGGAAAAAGCATTGTTCTTACCTAGCGAAGTGAACTCAGTGAAAGGATGAAAGTTACAGACTATTCTGAGATCCCTTGGTTGTGCCAGACAAAGAAGATGGTGGTGCAGCATTAACTACAGCAGATTTGAGTCGCAATGGTTTTCCAGATTTCATGATTGATGGTGATGGTGTGTTAGAAGAGATGGGTGATGTGTTATCCATTTCTTTGTTATTAAAAAAATACAAATATCCACGTCAATTAAAAAAGTCAGTTCAGCATGCCACGTCAATCACATACTAACACCGTTAGGTTCAATTTAACGGCAAGGACCAAATTGTTGCAATTTTCATAAAAATAGGATCCAATTGAGACGCCGAAAAAGAACAGGACCAAATTGAGATTCTCACCCAAAAAAAAAGGACCTCTTGAATGATTAAACCTAAAAAAGTATATTACACATAGCTTGAGGTGAAGTTTATCATTAATTTTATTTTTACACATTTGTTTAAAAGTAAAAAAAATTGCTCACAAATAAACAGTTTTTTCAAGTACAAATATATAAATTCTTAAATTATATGGAGCAAGAAAGATAGAAATGGTTAAACAAACATTATAATAGTGTGTTTGGATTAATGTTTATACGAAATTTAATGCACTTAAGGGAAATGACATCGGTTAGTTTCGTTTATAGGCACCGGTTACTACAACCGAAGCATATACAAACGAGATAAAAAAGATAAGTTTAATGTCTCGGTTCTGAACCGGGTCAAAAAGGGATCGATTTTCGTCTCGGTTCTCTTTTGAACCGAATCAATATCTTAGAAAATTCAATAAAAAAAAATTTAGAAAACTGTTGAACCATTTTCTATATTACTGGGTCTTTTCCTCAAACCTTTAATATAGCAGCCCTGTCTTCGGATAGAATTCCAACTCAAACATTTTCATGACATTCTTGTAGTTATAATTCCAAAACACAAACCAACTCCAAAAATATGTTTTTTAGGCAGAATTGAGGTGTTTAACCTGTCGTTCACAAGCAACTCCAGTCCACTAGGATGAAAGAATCAAAAGGTCCAGTTCTTCCGCATCAGAAAATTAAAAAATAATTAGGAGTTGAAGGCACCATGGATTCATAATAGTTCAGAGTAAGGATACATGACAGAGCAGATAAAACCAGCATAACAAATGGAAAAAAATGAAAGAAAATCCTCATTGACGCTGCCATCCTCGGCCCCCATTTCCCAGCATAATAGTTCAAGATAGCTCCTTCCTTCTCCCCCATTTCCCAGTACAAAGAAATCACCTTTACAATTGCTAGAACCCAGCTGTCATCCTCATTGATGCTTCCATCCTCGACCTTTGAAGCGGAGCCGGTGGTCCCGCAACAACTTCATCCACGGGGGTTGAGGTCTCGGAAGGGGGCTGAACTGGGTGCTAGGCCAGCGGCTCCACCACTGGCATGGGCCGCACCAGGCGGTCAACGAACAACACTAGATCTGAGATCGTGTCTGCTAGTGGAGTGAGATCGCGTCCGGTGGCGGTCCGACTGGTCCTAGGTTTGATGGATCGGATTGGGTGGCGATTGGTGGTGGGGTTGGGGTTGCGGGGTGGGAGGCGTGACGGGTTGGGGTTGCAGGGTGGGATGCAGCCATGGCTTTCGGCAGCAAAAACGGAGCGACGACGTTGAAGGAGAGGTGGCAACGACGGAGCAACGGAGTGGTGGCTTTGAGATTTGAGCGAGAGAGAAGAGAGAAGAAGAGGAACTGTGAGAAGGAGATTTAAGCGAGAGAGAAGAAGAGGAAGAGTGAGAAAGGTACGTGAAAGCAAAGATATGTATGAGTATACTGCCTCAATTACATATTTATCGGAGGTAATAGAGTCATACACTGATTCGGTTTCAAGATACCCGATGCCTAAAGTTTCGGTAAATAATTAAAATTTAAAAACATATATGGGTTATATGCCTCGGTTGGCGCATAACAGATGTTGGAAAGCTTTTCTGTTTTGGTTTTACTGATACCCGAGGTATTTAAGTTGTCTAAAACTACAAAAAATGTCACCGCACTTTTATACGCTTCGGTTTCAATAAAACCGAGACATATATAACGCGTTAAAAAGCTTCTTTTTTACTGGTGACTACAACCCGGATGAGAAAAAATTGATAAAAATTTCATCAAACAATTATTATATAATGCAATTATGATCTTTGCTACTCTAGTCAACGATTAAATAATTCCCCACTAATCTTTATCATGTGTTTTTTTTTATCAGGCAATTGTTCATTTAAAATTAAATTATAAACATAACCTTACGTTGCCATAGAATGAATGGATAAAACACTGCCAACTACTCCTTATTATCCTCGTGGTTTTAAAAAACCAAATTATAAATTTAGTTTCATCAAACAATTATTATTGCTAATGCAATTATGATCTTTGCTGCTCTAATCAACGACTAAATAATTCCCCAGTAATCTTTATCATGTGCTTTTTGGTCGGGTAATTTGTTCATTTAAAATTAAATTGTAAACAAAACCTTATTAATTTGAAATGGTGTACGTTGCCATAGAATAAATGGATAAAATACTGGCAACTACTGCTTATTATCCTCGTGGTTTTAAAAAGCCAAATCAAAAATTGAGTTCATATGTTACTTTTCATTTGTTTTATTTCTTATATAAAAAAAATACATTTTATTCATCAGTTTATCTCTTAGCGTAGGGTTTTTGTTGACCACATAAGAATTAAATCAAAATGATTTGTCAAAGACAAAAATGTTAGAATTTTCTTATGCAGCCATTAAAATGAAAAACAAACAAAAGAAAAGTCATAATAAAATATATGACATTAATTAGAAGTCATACGTAGTTTAATTTATAATACATAACTAAGATATATACTTTACTCTATAAAATTATTTTGTAAGATTGAATTAGGATTAAATCCGTGAACTTATGACATCATGTACTGACGCTTTTGTCACATGACAACTTTTGGAACATTTTCCACACAAAAAAAGACAAGCAGATATTTGTTTTTCGATGACCACGTTAGGTTTTGAATACATATGTGGTGAGTTCGGCCTTAGCCACAATGCAAAATTGAAAATAAAATTTCTAAGCTAAGGCCTATAAATAGAAGTGCAACCTTAGAAAAATATACACATTCATATATCAAACTCATTAATTATATCTTCGTTTTAGCAAACATGTGGTCTGAGATAACGGATCCCATCAGAAACCTTTGTGCAAATGTTCTTCACGAGTTCATCCACAAAGACTTCCATGAAGCTGTGGCAAAAATGACCATAATAGATGCTTTTCTCTTCATTGTATATAATTCCCTCTACGTCATATTATCATAACATGAATTACATTAGTGATAGTATTATGACATCATTTTCAAAGCATTAATTATCAGAGCTTTAATTAAGTTGTGATCATCACGAAATGAGTCTGTTTTATGCAGATTGTTCATTCCATTGACAAGCTGGGGATATGGCCTCGTCTGCCTGTTTTCTTAGGGCTATTGTATCTGGCTATCAGACGTCACCTTCACCAAGAGTACAACCTCTTCAACGTTGGAACAACACCAACTGGGATTAGGTTCAACCATTCAGATTTTCCATACAGAACAGCTGATGGAAAATATAACGATCCTTTCAATGAAGTTGCTGGCAGCCAAGGCACCTTTTTTGGCAGAAACATGCTCCCTGTTGATCAGAAGGAAAAGGTCAACAATCATATATATATATATATATATATAGCTAGTTATAATTTCATAAAAGATCAGTGTTTTTACTGCTATAGTTTGTTGACTTGTTCTATATGATTTTGTTGCTTTGATGATGGTGAATTTTGAAGGCATAGTTTTGTGTGTGTGCAGCTATTGAAGCCTGATCCAATGGTGGTAGCAACAAAGCTACTATCCAGAAGGACATACAAAGACACAGGGAAGCAATTCAACTTGATTGCAGCTTCTTGGATTCAGTTCATGATTCACGATTGGATCGATCATCTTGAGGATACCAAACAGGTCAATCAATTTCTAAAACCATGATGATGTCTTTTATTGTGATAATAAGAAGGTATTTAATTTAATTTGTTCATGGAATTTTGATACATATCTATATATATATATATATATGTATGCAGATTGAACTGACTGCACCAAAAGAAGTTGCAGGCCAATGCCCTCTAAAATCTTTCAAATTCTTCAAAACTAAGGAAATTCCCACTGGATTCTATGAGATCAAAACCGGATCATCCAACATTCGAACACCATGGTGGTAAGATTTCTACTGCAGAAGTTAAAGGTTAATGTGGATAGGTTTATCATTCGTACTTCTTAACTGAGTGTAATTATGACTAACATAATTTCAGAAAAATTAGTGTTTAAATGAGGAGCACATCGATATGTACTGAGCAACGATACTGACAGAAAATTATAATTTGAAAAGAGAAAGAAAAGATAACTTAGATGAAAAAAAGTAGAATTTAAATTTAAAAACTGCAACTTGTGTAATGGTTTGGTTTTTCAGGTGCACACGTACATGCATGTAGAATACACGATAACGTTAATAAAATGGCGGCGAAAGAATTGTGATTTGGTTGGAATTAGGTTGACCTACGTACATAATTTTTGGCAATGGGACATTATTTTATTATTTTTGACTGAAGTGTTGCCAAGATCGGAGTGATTCTTAACGAGAATCAAGAATCTTCGTAAAAATACTTTGAACTAAACCATGCAAACTTAACACGATATATTTATTTTTGTAAAAAAAATTAATAATTTTATTTCGATAATTTTTCTAAAAATTGCACTAGAATAGAATAAAATAGAACGGTGTTTTAATTAGAAAGGAAAGAAAAAAAAAAACCTTATTTTAAAAAACTACCAAATGTGTTCTTATCGGGATCCTGAGCATAAACCTTTATATACAACTAGTAGAATCTGAGTGGATTGAAAGAACTTAACGTGCATTTCTAAGGGACGGAATTCTGAAGATATTTTAAAATCTCCAAGTACAAGTCAGTAAAAAAAAATTGATGTTTTAAATTAGAGAATAAGTATAAGAGTGAGTATGCATATTTCTTGAGAAATATCATATATATTTGTAAGATTCTTTTAATTTTAGAGCATAGGTCATAAAACTGGTAATGCTATAATAAATAATATCAATAAAATAAATATTTTATTTAGCTGATGAGAATAATAATAATAATATGATATTTATTGTAAATTATAATAATAGTATTCAAATTGGTAGATATTACCGTGAATATTAACTCCAATAAATATATATTTTGAACTGTTTCAAAATGATAAGGTATAATAGACTTTGTTAACCTGCCTTTAGCACATTGGAATAATGTAAAAGTAAAAGTAGCTGATATGAAAGTTATTGGTATAGTCTCTGAGAAGATGTTTAAGTTGCATGGATTTGGTTGATGAAATAGGGATGGAAGTGCTGTGTATGGAAGCAATGGAGAAGTTTTACAGAAAGTGAGGACTTTCAAAGATGGAAAGCTAAATATATCAAAGGATGGAAACCTTCTGCATAACGAAAATGGAACAGCAGTTGCAGGTGACATCCGCAACAGTTGGGCTGGTGTTTCAACTCTGCAGTCCCTTTTCATTCAGGAACACAATGCAGTTTGTGATTCTCTTAAGGTATAATAATCACAAATTTCATCATGGAAAAAACTGTAACCAATTAAACTTTAAAAACAATCTCATTAATGAAAAGAAAATACTAATTGCATAACCTGTTTTTCATTGTACTGTTTCAGAAATATTACCCTGATTTGAATGATGAAGAACTCTATCGCCATGCAAGATTGGTGACTTCAGCTGTGATTGCAAAGGTTCACACCATTGATTGGACTGTGGAGCTTCTTAAAACAGATACTCTACTTGCAGGAATGCGTTCCAACTGGTAAGCCTCTCCACACCACAAAATTTTCTGACACAGTTTACATTAAAAAATTTATCTACTGAAATATTTTTCAAGCTGCTTTTTTTAATTTATATTCAAAATGTAAAATGAAGTGTTATTTATTTCTATTTATTTTTTGAAATTATTGTTTATTTTTCAGGTATGGACTATTGGGGAAGAAGTTTAAGGATACATTTGGACATGTTGGTGGGTCCATCTTGGGAGGATTTGTTGGTATGAAGAAGCCAGAAAATCATGGTGTCGCATACTCTTTAACAGAAGAATTTACGAGTGTCTACAGAATGCACTCACTCCTACCTGATAACCTGCATCTGAGAGACCTATCTGCAACTCCTGGGCCAAACAAATCTCTACCAGTAGTCAAAGAGTATGATAATAAAATCTTACCTAAACCTTTGTTTTCCCAAAGACATTACTACATCTGTTTCTGTTTATAATTTATAAGAATTCATAAACTAATTCACACCACTTAAATTGATATTGAATTCTTCAATAACTTATATTGTTTTTAAGAATTGTTCTTATTTTTTAGATTAATACATTTCTCTTTCCAGTTAGGGTGTGTTTAATAGCTATAAAGTTAGATTATCTCAATAATTTGAAGCATTTTATCATTATCTTTTGACCAAAATTTTTCTTTCCATTTGATATTGTAGAATCCCTATGAAAAAACTGATTGGACTACCTGGAGAGAAGACTCTAACAGAAATAGGAGTTGCAAGACAACTTGTGTCAATGGGTCACCAAGCTTGTGGAGCATTAGAGCTTTGGAATTATCCAGAGTGGCTAAGGGACCTCGTACCACAGAACATGGATGGCACAGAAAGGTCTGAACATGTGGACCTAGCTGCTCTCGAAAGTAAGATATATACATACATCTATATGTAAAAGTTTATGTATAGTTTTAATCTTAAGATATATATTATATCTAGTTATTAACCCTAAAATTCTGATGCAGTTTACAGGGATAGGGAAAGGAATGTGGCTAGATACAACCAGTTTAGGAGGTCATTACTGTTAATACCTATCTCAAAGTGGGAAGATCTAACTGATGATAAAGAAGCAATTAAAGTATTGGAAGAGGTATATGGAGATGATGTTGAAGAACTTGATCTACTTGTAGGTCTCATGGCAGAGAAGAAAATAAAGGGTTTTGCAATCAGTGAGACAGCTTTTGTAATATTCATCGTCATGGCAACCAGGTAAAAGGAATAACATTAAAATACCAATATTCTAAAGGATTCATTGTGTGTTTTTAAGTGTAATTTTTGGATTTTCTGTTTTATGAATTGATTTTGAAACATTTATTATGGATTTGCAGGAGGCTGGAAGCTGATAGGTTCTTCACAAGCAACTATAATGAAGAAACATACACTAAAAAGGGACTAGAATGGGTGAACACAACTGAGAGTTTGAAAGATGTGATTGATCGCCACTACCCTGAAATGACACACAAGTGGTTGAACTCTTCTAGTGCTTTCTCAGTTTGGGATTCACTTCCAAACTCACCCAATCATGTTCCTCTTTACCTTCGTGTTCCTCATTAATGTATTTTCGATATTTATGTGTTTTATTTGGATCTATCTTTTGTTAAGTTTGAATTGATATGTTTATTTGTATCTTGTCAAAATCTAAATTTCGCCCTATGTGTGTCTGAGTTCAATGTATGAGTTTATGAATGAAAACTCTACCCATCTAAGGAAAAAATAAAATTGTACGTAGTTATGTATCTTTAAAGTATGTTTATTTCACTTGTTAAATTCTACCCATCCAAATGCTTATTGAAATTTTCTTAAAATAATAACTTATATGACAAATAAATGCGTTGTTTTGAAATTTCAATAATTAATTTTTTATGGTTGATTGTCTAGGGGCTAATCGCTTCTAGGATACAAGACTTCAACAAGATTATTTGATTTTCAAGGTCTATCTTGAACTTATTTATTCCTTAAATCTTAAAACTTCTATAAACATTATCATCAGCAAACTTTTTATTGAATCATCTTCTTCTTTTTCCAACAGTTAGATGATAGGTCATATTGGGTTGTAACAGAGTTGTTACACGATGTGAATGGATCACCTTAGGATGAGGCTAAGTTGTTAGACGATAAATCGTCTAAGTGTTACATATTGTTTTAGAATTTACTCGTGGCATCTCAAAATAGGGTATTAAAGAAGGTGTAGAGAGCTCAGCCTTGGAGAAGCTTGACTGAAGGAGTTCAGAGAACTTGGTTGAAAGAGTTCGGTCTTAGAGACCTCAGTTGAAACAGGTCAACCCTAAAAGGTCGGATGAAATACCTCGTCCTTTGAGGAGCTTGGCCTTGGAGAGTTTGGCTGAAGGAGCTCAGATAGCTTGGTTGAAAGAGTTGGCTTTGGAAAGCTCGGTTGGCAAAGCTCGGCCTAGAGGAGCTCAACCTAGGGGAGCTCCACCTGAAGGAGCTCAACCTAGAGGAGCCTGGCCTAGAGAGCTCAGTGGGATATTGGCCTAGAGGGACCTTAGTTTAGAGGGACCTCAGCGTGATGGACCTCGGCTTAGAGGATCTCAACATAGCGGGAGCTTGGCCTGAGGGAACTCAACCTAGAGGACCTCGGCCAAAGGAAGAGCTCGACCTTGAGGGAGAGCTCAACTTGGAGCGAACGCTCGGCCTTGAGGAAAAGTTGGTCCAAGAGGGAGAGCTCGACCTTGATAATGAGCTGAACTTTGATAAGAGATTGACTTGGAAACCTTTGTTCGGAGAACTTGGCCTGACGAGCTCGACTTAGAGAACTCAACTTGGAGAACTCAGTCTTGAGAGTTCAACCTAATTAAACATGCCTTAAAAGAGTTCGTTCAAGAATACTCAGTCTAGAAAAACTGACAAAAAAAACTCAGTTGAACAAACATACAATGCAATTATTTTAATAATAATTATTATAACAATACAACTTAATTTTTATAATATCTAATTACATACTAATTTCACTACTATATTATTGTTATATACAAAAATAAAAACCATTATTAACAAATAAAAAAACATGCATGTGAGTGGGTTCACACAAAGAAAAAAAAAAAGAGAAAGAGATAGAAGCTTATTTCGGGAACAATCTTCCTTTCTTTCTTTTGTTTTCTTTCCGCGGTTGTGAATCCAATGCGTGACACAATTATCAAAGTTGTCATGGGCATAACATAAGGCACCAACACTCAAAATCAGAAACCATACATAACTTTTCATCATTACACTCCAAATCCTCTCCTACTTTTTATCTTCTTCTTCTACGCACACGAGAACACAGATCACACCACAACTCAATGATCCCCTTCATTTTCACTCAGGAATGAACCTAATTGATTAAGTGTATCAGTTTTTACCTTGTATATTTATGTGTTCTAACTTGTTTCAATTATGAAGTACATTCTATTTTTTTGACCAAAAGTGAAACAAGAACACAAGAAAATATCAAAGAGACATTCTTGGAGCATCAACCAAACATTTTGAAGTATCTCAAAGATTTACAAAGTTCTAAGAAAAGAAGAACAATCAACCGAACATTTTAAAGTATCTCAAAGATTTACAAGGTTCTAAGAAAAGAAGAACAATCAAGAAGAAGAACAATCAAGAGGACTGCAGTGATTTTCATATGTGAGATCTGCACATAGTGGTTTCTTGTATAAATTTCATAGTTGTCTTAGTTAGGGAAGCAAGTTTGAGAAAGAGTGTCGATTGAGCCTCTCTTATTTGTAATTCTTTGTGTTGGAATGTGTAAAAATACAATAGAGTTTTCTTATATTCTTGACCTTTGCAATACAGTGAAATTCTTTCAATTCAGGTTGTTGGAAGAGGATTGAATGTGGATTTAGATTAAGAATCCAACTATTATTAAATTGTAATGTAATCTTATTTAAGTTTTTGCATTTTCTTTTGTTGGTTAAAATATTCTTACATATCCTAAGAAGTTTAAAAAAAATGATCCAATTCATCCCTTCTTATATTAAGAAATAGGAATTCTAATTCTAACAACATGAATGTTAATAAAGTCTCTAATAAATCATAAACATAGTTCATGCAACGGGGAAGACATACGATTTTTTGTTGTTG
Organism: Vigna umbellata; assembly: GCF_029865625.1. NCBI lineage: Eukaryota > Viridiplantae > Streptophyta > Magnoliopsida > Fabales > Fabaceae > Vigna > Vigna umbellata. The sequence goes on from NC_142168.1 coordinate 35,242,772, forward strand.
TCAAAAGTGAAACAATATTATTAAAATTTTTTAATTAATTCATGAAAGTATGCTAAATTTATATTCGTGAAAATCAGTCAATGTCCATAATAATCGAAACTATAGAATATCTGAGATTTAATTTAGAACACAAGGAACATTATTAAATTCATACCATATGCATCTACTCATTCACTAACCACAACTCTCTCTCTCTCTCTCTCTCTCTCTCTCTCTCTCTCTATATATATATATATATATATATATATATATATATATATATATATATATATATATATATATATATATATAGATATATATATATATATATATATTAGTGATTGGACAGATTTGCAAAGTTGTGTTGACCTGGAACAGCCTGTGAAGAAGTTGAGCTGACCGGTTAACTCACCACCCAGAGAACCTGGAAACACATTTGCAAAGCTGGAACAGATTTCACATTATGTTGACTTATAACTAGCAGTTAACGTAACTAGCTATGGACTATTCCAATTAATAGGTTTCTTCCTAGGATAGAGTATAAAAGACCAAAATCAGAAAACTTACAAGAGTTTTTTTACAATTCAGTTTACACATTTATAACTCTCTAAAGACCAAAATCTACCTTGACTACAAAGTGAGTTGGGTGGCTTAATTCTTTAAATTTTTCTTGTTTTGCTAGATGTTGATGCTCCAAAGAAATAATTTTTTTTAAAAAGTATATTGAGTATTTTGTAGTATAACAAATTTTAAATTAGTTCAACTTGAATGAAATTACGGACAAGAAGTGTGAAAAAAATTTGGTGAAAAAAAAAATAGTGTGGATTTAAAAGTTAACAACCTACTAAAACAATTTTGAGTAAATAATTAACTTTAAAGATAATAAAAACTTGTTGAAGTTAGATTTCATCACTTTGTACCTATTTTGGGAGTTCTATGTAGCTTTAGGTTTATTCTTGGTACGTAGAACTTAAGATCATCAAACTTTGGTATGATTTTTCAGTGATTGCTTGAATGAATCACTCGCATTAAGATCAAGGCTACATAACCAACTACAACCTTAGATTTATTGTTAACATTTAAAAGAAGGAGGAGAATTAATTGGAACTTAAAAACCAGTTTTTACTCAATCCCAAGCTAGTAAAATAGGATGAGTGATCAATTTATCCAACAATTGATATAAACTAATTCACAAACTTGTAATAAAAACATACTTTGATAAATAAAACAATACCAATACAAGAGAGTTTTAAAGAGTTACATATTTGCTTCAACACTTAAAGAGATTTAGCTCCTCATGATAGATAAAAGAAATACAATACATTGAAGAACCATCATCTTTTGTAATCTCTAATAATTAACGTTTACTAGGTACAGAGGTAAGTGTCTAAGAATTTCTCTCAAATATTTCAAAAGAACTTTTTCAAATATTCTCCCCAAAACAAGGAAGCAACTATGTTTTTATAAACAATCATGGGTAGGGCTCAATAGTGCACTTATGGTTGCAACTGTAGAGTTTTCCTTCCTATGTGAGTTCTCCATTCTCTACTGATCGATTTTTCTTATAGAGCAAGCGTTTTTAGATTTTCCTGAGTTGAGGCAAGGGTAGTACGCTATATAGAGTCGTGGTAGTTTTATTTGACATATATGGTTGGTGGTTGGTGGTTGTTAGTATGTTATGTTGATTTAGTTGTAATTGAAATATCTATTTTGGTGTTAATTGTAATTTTGATGAGTGTAATTAGTTATTTGATGTTTGATGGCTTTGATGATTTTGTTTTAAACTTGATTAGTCTTATGAATGTTGGTGTTGAGAAGTTTAATGGTATACAATTGAGGTATTGTTGAGAAGTGGAAATTAGGATGAATTATAGATAGTTTTTGGTGAAAAATGATGTTTTGATAAGTGAGATTTTGAAGTAAGAGTTAAATGGGTCAAACTAAACTTTTGAGTTTGGTCTAAGATCATTTAAGACTTATTTGAGCTTTGAGTTAGGGGAGAGCTTTGAGTTAGGGGAAATTTAATATGGAATTGGTTGATAGTTAATAGGATGTTTTTTGAATGGTTTTTGGTTCATTTTAGTGGTTATGACTTGTGAGATTTCTGTTATTAGATCATTTCTAACGGTTCTGAAATAAAGGGTTTGAGTTTATTATTGGATCATTTTTAACTAATTTAGTTTAGTAGGATAGTTATATATTCTAGTTATTATTTTGAAATACTTTTTGTAAATAATCTTTTTAATTTCTTTAATGTTGTATATAAAATTAAACTTTTTATATTAATTTTGTGGTAGTTACCGATTAATGATTATACTACTTTATGGAATGTTATAAAAAATTATTTAATAATTTACAATAAAAAAATAATTCTAATAAACTTTTATATAACTTGTGACTTAGAAAGTGGTGTTAAATATTTAATATCTTAATCGAAATTGAACCGGAGAAGGTGTAAAATTTCAACTTTTTACCTTTTTTTTATGTGAAATTTAATTTGTTTTTGTTTTAAATAATCAATTTACTCTTATAAATTGTTATAGTTTCTATTTTTCTAAATTATCGATCCTAATTATAAAATAGAACAGAAAGGATTTTGGTTATTTCATCACATTCTATTCCCATGAATAGTTTATGTCCATTTTTTAACTAGATTAGTCACTGAATATATAATTAGAGTATGATGAAAAATAAGTTTATATGTAATGATATTTTTTTACTATAATATATCTGAATTTGACTGTATGACGGGGTCACCTATGTCTCAATTCGGCTGAATATACAAGCCAATTACTTCCTGCACCCGCAAATTTCAACAAGTACCCCTCAAACGTTAACCATCTTCAAATTTAAACTAATTTTTCTTTTTCTTTATTTTCCTTCCCCTGTGCTTTCCGTTTCAGTGTTCCGCTCTGGCTTCCCCTTTCTTGTGTTTCTGTTAAGCCTGCCGCTGCTTTTGGATCACCGGAGAAAAGCATTGCGCTGCTTTTGGATCACCGGAGAAAAGCATTGCGGCTGACCACCATTACCACCACCACTGAGGTAAGAACTTCATTTAACCGGATTAAGAATTCTGGAACTCATCCACCTCTATTCCGTATTGCACTTTTAAGCTTCCGAATTGCTCAATTTTCGTTATAATATAACCCTCCTTCTTCTTCTTCTTCTTCTTCTATGTTTTTACACTTTCTATGCTTGTATAATTGTCTTGTTCTTTTTTTTACTTGATGCTACTCTATAGGCATGATTGAAATTTTATTCTAAGAACATTTTCGAACATCCATTTCGTAGTTTTATGAATCAAATCTCTATTTAGAGATAGTTTGGACGAAGTAAAGATTAGGTGTACCTTTTTGTGGTACAGAGACATTGTTTTGTAATATAGTACTTTGGTTTGAATTAATATTTATACACTATTGTATTTTAATTCATTGAAGTGTTAGTTGATTTTTCTTTGAACAAGTTTTGGTATCTGAAATGATATATGATATTTTCCTAATTATTTATTATATTTATGATTCATTACCTCTTAAGTTTATATAAACTGAAATTTTTTGCTTAAAAAAATATACACATATAACACTGATTCATCAAATGATCGATATTATATGTAATCAAACTTTTTTGTAACAATGTAAAATGAGTTGAATAGATTTCATTATTATTTTTCATATGGTACATTACCGAGAGATCAAATAAAGAGAATGTGTTGAATAGATTTTATTTGTAACAATGTATTTTACATCGGTTGAACACGAAATTAATGTTTTACACTTTTTACATTGTTGGTATTTATATCATAATTTTAATTGATGGAATAATTCATAAACAATCAATATAAAATATAGTGACTAATGAGTAAATGAGTTTTTATACTTAACTTTCTCATTTATATATTATGTAAAACTTAAATATAAATTTTTCAAACAATTACAAATTTGAAAAAAAAATTACATTTAATTAATTTTTTAAATAGTAGCTAGTTGAATAATGGAAAAGACTTCTAAACACATAATTGATATTGTAGTTGAAGGTAAGAAATTAATCCTCATTTTATCAAACACTTCTAAATATGGGAGGTAATTTGTTGAGGTGTTAGAATTATCGTAAATGAACACGGAAATGGAATTGTAGGTTATCTAGTACAACTTTAATTTTTGAGATGGAATTATGAAAAATTTATTTGGACATGTATTTAAATAAATAAAAAAAACTCAAAACTATAAGTTTGTTTTTAGATCGAATATTACATTCATTTATTTTTTATATGTGGGAGAAGTGGATTAATTAGCTTAATTCTTGACAATAAATGTCTTAAGAATTGTTATTCGGATAATAGTTTATGTTAGTGTATAATTTTTGTTATTTAGTTCACTATTTATAAATAAAAAAATTATTAATATTATGCATGCATATTTATTTTTATTTATTTATTTATTGTGTAAAATGCAAAACAAATAACACTACAAATAATTGAATAAGAAAAATCTGAGTACCTGTGGAAGGGTGCGAAGAGTCAGAAAGAAAAAGAACGCACTCCTCTTTCTTCTTATCTTCTTCTTCGATTTGCAATCTGTGGGGTCTGCGTGAGTTTGAGAGATAGATCGGAGTTAGGTTAATTGGAATCGAAGAGCGTTTCAATGTCGGAAGGGTTCGCGATCGAACTGTACTTGGATCCGGCGTTGGAGAATCAGGTGCTCAAGGCATGGAACGTTCTTGCGCGCCGACAAATCACCACTCACCTCATCGAGATGGAGTCGCGCCCTCACATAACGCTCTTCTCCGCACCCTTTCTAGAACCTTCCAAGCTCGAATCGCTCCTCAGAACCTTCGCATCCAAGCACGATCCTCTCTCTCTCTCCTTCTCCTCCGTCGGCACCTTCCCCAACCACGCCGACAACCTGCTCTTCCTGGCGCCGACGCCCTCCCTCTCCCTCCTCCAATTCCAGTCCCACCTCTGCGACGCCATCAGAAAAGAAGGTATTGAGATCTCCGACGACTTCGCCTTCAATTCCTGGATACCTTACTGCTCGGTCGCACACCACGTCCCCAAAAACAGAATGCCCGAGGCTTTCTCCCTCTTGCGGGAACTCAAGCTGCCGGTTTCCGGTTACGCTACGGACATCGCGCTCGTGCAGTTCTCTCCGGTTCGCGAACTCTTCTCCTTTGTGCTCGGTAATAATGTAGACTCCTGACCTAAGGTTATGCATAAGTACACCGCAGTTGCTAGTTTTTTTTTTTTTCATTTGTTAATGTTAAGTTAGTAATATTGTATTAGATGATGATTAACTGCGTTTGATTGTTTTCGAAGTGAGAATGGTTTGGGAGGGTTTTGGTTCCTCCTGAAATTCTCTTGCTGTAATGATTTATGGTGTTAGGGAACACCAAATTCGATAGATGGAACTTTGTGAATTTATCTCTGTTGTTTGCTCCCTTGTTGATTTGGTTTTGGTGAGTTTTTATTTTTCTTTGTCTGAGGAATAGTTTAATGTTGATGGTGAATTTCAAATGGATTGGTAATGTGTCTGAGGTTGAATGCTGAATTGTTAGAAATGTTCTGGAACTAATGAACGAGGTTGGAAGACCTGGAGAAGTTGGTAGAGATTTTGGTAGGGCAGAGACGCTGTGAAACAGAGGGTTAGGTACCTGTGAAAGGTAGTATAACAGCTTATAGTGGAGAGTTTTGGATATGCTCTTCATAGAGGTTTTAAATTGTGGTCATGGTTGCAGTTTTGTTGTAACGTTGGATATTTGGGGAAATGGAGGGCAGATGCAGCTAGAGTTATGGTGTTGTCTAGTACTGAATCTGACAAATGGAACATTGTTTATTTTTATCTTAGTAGTAATTTGATGGATGGAACATGGTGTTTTTCTCTTGGTACTAACTGGTTGCTCCCTGGTATCCATGTACCAAGAAAGAATGTAGCTTTGGTTTGACCAGATTTTTCATTCTTCTGTGCCTGCTTAATGCCTTATGCGAGTGATCTGTTTGGTATAGTTTGATTATTAAGGTTGGGTAAAACTGAAGTTGGATGGAAGTAGTTGCTAGGCCTGAGTGATACCATTTTATAGTTTCTGATTCCTTTTGTCGTATATATATTCTGGTATATAAATTCGTAGCCCGATGTTACTTAAATTCATGATGAATTCACTATAATTCAATAGTTAACGTAATTTACTTGGACACCTTACAAACTTTTTTTTGAAGGAATTTTTGGCTTTTATGCTCAACCAACTTTTGTAAAGTAGAGGCATATTTACCTTAGTTCACTAAAAAATTTAGTCTTTAACAAGGATGAATATTTCTGTGCACTTAAATATACCATTTGGTTTTTTTTTCTTTATCTTTTGAGCAAATGAGAAACAAGCTTTGAGTAAAATCTTCATGGATTCCTATAGTAAAGTAGCGGATAAACTAAGTTCTAGTTTAGTAAAAATTTGTTTATGTGAGCCCTATTTAGTAGTTGTTTTCAAACAAGTATTCATTGAAGTCCGACCTTCATTAGTGCTTTGTTTGGATTAAAATGATAGTGGAAAGGATGAGAAACGAGGAGGGAGAAAGGAGGAACCAAGGTTTTTGGATTAAGGGACTGTGAATGAATGAGTAGAAATTTTATATTATCTGTGATTGAAAAAAAAAATATTTTTAGTTTGTATTTTAATTTTAATAATATTATATTAATTATTTATTTTATTATAATAAATAAAAATGTAAAATATTAAAAAAATAATAGTTTATTTTTTTAGTATTTTTATTTAATTTGTATATTATTATTTTAAATTATTTTTACTTTTAATTATTTTAATTATTTTTTATTATACTATTTGTATTTGGATATTGCAAAGCCAATTCCATTCCATCACTCAGGTTGCTTGATGACATCAGACGATACAAAGTACTTGAGAAACCAATAACATGAAAATTGTTTGATGGAATCAGATCAGAAATAAAGCAGAATTACAAATTGATTTTACAAGACTGAGTTAATTACAAATTCATTTCTTGGAGTCGTGTTAGAGTACTCAGAAATATTTCATCGACTAGAAAGAACGTTAAATGTTGTTCTAATTGGTGTATCTTGAGCTTAAATGTAAGACATCAAACAATGTATTAAAAAATGAATAGCAAATTCTGCAGTGGCCATCATACATCGAACCAAGTACTCTCTACTCCAACATCAATCTTTTACAGTAAACCATCAAATAAATATATACATAGCTCTCTACTCTTGTTAAAAGTATTCACAATCAAATGCCTAAAGAAACAGAACTCAAATTTTCATGCCTTAAACTCTTTCATAAGAACATATAAAAAAAATTTGAGTTACTTCTCCATTGAATTAAAATCAATTTATGAACTTATTTATAAAATGGTTTTAGCTCATGCAGAAGAAAAACACAATTCAATCCTTTTACTAAGATCATGTTCATTACAGAAATCATACTCAGGATTACTAGGATGACCAGTTTAAAACCTGAATTTATAAGACCTCTCCATTTGAGTGCCCTAACATGACATAAAATAATAAAACTTAATAGTCTTAAATAAGACTTGGATTATTAAAATAAAAATAAAATATTTTTCTATCTTAGAAGTATATATTTTTATCATGAACCAAATAAAACATTAATATGAATATAAGTTTGATAAGACCCTCTTCTATTAGAGTAAATATTGCCGAACCCACAAAAATCAAATTTAAACCTCAGAATGACTTAAAAAGAGAAAAAAAAACAAATTAAATAATGTCAATCAAACAAAGTTCTCATAAATTTAAAAAGAAAAATTAAAAGTGTAAACAGCTAAATTGGACCTCGAGAGTCTGCAGTGCTCCTCTATAGAGATGAAGCTTTTTCATTTTAGTTCCTAAACGAAAGAAAAATAAGAATAGATCTCTATAACTTAATTGTTATTATCATTTTAATCACCTCAGGTATGTTAAATTATCACTCAAAAGTCTCATGGTTTTTTTAATTTGGACGAAATTAAGTGACAAAATCGCACCATCACCAGCATTTGCTTGGATTAATTACTCATTTAATTTTTATAATTGAACAAATTCTATCTTAGTTTATATACTTGAAAATCACCATTTTTTATCTTTATTATTATGTTAATTTTAACGTCTTTTAATTCTTACGAGTTTAAACCGTAGAAGCTAAAAAACATTAAAAATATTGACTAAACATAAACCAAAACCGATGTTTGAGTATAGAAAGTAAAAAGAAAAAATTGTACACTAAATAAATAATTAAATTTTAAATGAGTGTTAGGAATCAAGTAAATAATAAGCTATGTTAAACCCATAAAATTAAACTAAGAACACGTTCAGACAAGTTTTAGCACAAGAGCTTCGATTAGATTAGAGAAAAATAATAAAATCAACTAAAATATTTAGAAAAAAATTATATGAAAAAATTTCTACAAGTAAAGCATCAGTTTATTCTAGTTTAATGGAGAAACTTGTTTCAGCCACATACAAACTAGTGTTAAAGAGAAGAGTTCAGGAATCTACATTGTTGCCGAGCACAAAGGAGAAGAGTTCGCTAACCGGAGAGAACTGCACGAGCGCGATGTCCGTAGCGTAACCGGAAACCGGCAGCTTAAGTTCCCGCAAGAGAGAGAAAGCCTCGGGCATTTTGTTTTTGGCGACGTGGTGTGCGACCGAGCAGTAAGGTATCCAGGAATCGAAGGCGAAGTCGTCGGAGATCTCAATACCTTCTTTTCTGATGGCGTCGCAGAGGTGGGACTGGAATTGGAGGAGGGAGAGGGAGGGCGTGGGCGCCAGGAAGAGGAGATTGTCGGCGTGGTTGGGGATGGTGCCGACGGAGGAGAAGGAGAGAGAAAGAGGATCGTGGTTGGATGCGAAGGTTCTGAGAAGCGATTCGAGCTTGGAAGGTTCTAGAAAGGGTGCGGAGAAGAGCGTTATGTGAGGGCGCGACTTCATCTCGATGAGGTGAGTGGTGATTTGCCGGCGCGCGAGAACGTTCCACGCCTTCAGCACCTGATTCTCCAACGCCGGATCCAAGTGCAATTCGATCGCAAACCCTTCCGACATTGAAACACTCTTCGATTCCACTTCACCAAATTCCAAACCAGATTTCACCACAGATTGCAAATCCAAGAAGAAGATCAAGAACAAGAAGAAGAGAGAAAGGACTTCTTTAAAACGTGCGTTTTGGGAGAAGAACGTTCCGATTACGTTTGTGTTAGGTTTAAACGCGTGAAACTGTGCCACCATTTATATCATGGCTGAATCCAAAAAAAAAAAAGTGGTTACTACGTTGAAGTTGTATGGTGTGGTAGCGTACGAAACAAGGAAGAAAAAAGACTTAATTTTGTCAATAATAAAATGTTGATTGATTTCGTCTTTTTTTTCTAAATATTTCTTAAATTTTGTACTCATAATAAAAAAGCATATAAAATATTTATTTCAATAATTAAAATAAAAAATTGGATATAAATGATACATTGTCGTACATAGAAATTAATTAGCCCAGTCTGTATATCCTCTGCTAACAGCTAGCTTCCACAATCAAAATCGCTGCAACTTCAACCAGATTTGAGAACTACACTACCGTCATTATTGTATACCAAAAAGAAAAGAACCTCTAAAACAAAATCTATGTTTTGTGTATGTAAAAGTTTGAACTAAACAGAATTAAGATGAAAAGCAGAAGGTTTTCTGAGCACAGCAAGAAGCAACTCACTCCACATATCAACAGGGCCAGGCATGCACCAGTGAGTGCAATCATTGTAACCCTTCATCCATTTGTTCCCCCAATGCTCTCCAGGATGACCATCTGCTCTCATAAGCATGGCTCTTGAAACATCCACCACCTCAAACCTACCACCATTTTTCCTTCCTCTCTCAAACTCCTCCATCTGAACATTCCTCACTTCCCATTCAAACTTCCCAAAATCCACCTCTCCCTCACTCATCGGACCTGTCCTATTGCAGTACCCTCCGGTGTTCCAATACCCATTCTCAAAGTGCGCCGCTGCAAAAGTCCTCATCACCGTCACCATCCTCCTCCTTCTGCACTCCTTGCACTCACTCATATACCTAAACGCTGTTCTCATTGCTTTTCTCAAAGGGAAGTCAGTGTTGTACCTTGTCACGTTCGGTTCGTCGCAGTACACACACCCTATTTCTTTTCCACCTTCGTGCAGACGCATCCCTCTGAAAAACCAGTGCCCAGATGAGATCACTGCGTAATCTAAGTACGGAAGCTCTTTGGCCCAGTCATTGTCTACCTTGTCCAGCTGCATGTTGAACACGCTCGTGCCCGTGCCGTTTACCGTTATTTCCTCGCCCACTACCAGGAACCTGCTCCACAACATCATCAGACTGAAGTTGTGCATTGGGAAATACCATTTCCGGAACCTGTCTTCTGAGTCCTTGTACACGTCCTTTGGAACTTCTTCCTGCAATGTTTTCAACAAACTTCTCACACCCTCTTGTACGATTTGTTATTTCAGATTTTTGCTTTTGATGATTCAAAAATTTGAACTTTTAGTTTTCTTAGAACTGTTAGTTTCTTTGTCAAGTTTGTAACAATGTTAATTAATTGGTAGCGTGAATGTATATAAAGTGAAGGTTGATGAAAAAAATGAGCTTGATTCGTTAGGGTTTCTTTCTTGATTATCAGTTTCATACCAAACGCGTCATGGGAAGAATATGCAATTTCAAGTTTTCAAAAATAATTTCATGTAAGTCTCATAAAATGACAATTAAAGTATAATGATACAAAATGACTTAAAAATCCTTTCAAATTCCTTTTTTTTCTATACCATCAATCACGGAGATCAATTAAAATACCATCAATCACGTAGATCAATTAAAATGAAAATACTCTAGCTTAAATTATTAGTCTTAGGAAGAGAGTTTAAGAGTTTGTTTTTCCCATATAGTATAACAATATTATAATATATTAGCATTTTGTAGAAAATAATATTGTTTTTCTAAGTTAATTTTTAAAATAGTAATTTTTTGAAAAGTTTAGTATTTATATTTTGTAGTAAGAGACACTAAAGCATATTTGATCTTCCCTGTAATTCAGTTTAGAAGAATCACATTCTCCTTTGCATGGAAGCAAAGAATTTGAGAACACCGAAAGCCTAAAATTGTGCTACTCAAGTGTGCAACGTGTAAAGGAACCATTAACTAAGTAATGGAATTCATATACCTTCAAATTCAATCACAGAATTTAGTTTTATTTACTTGGATATAAAAATAAATTATTAATACTATTTTTTAAAAACTTAATACTTTCTAAGAAAACCTTCCAAATAGTTGGGCAAAGTTATCAATAACAACAGCACAATGTCTTAAATTTGAGCAATAGCACAGAATTTTGTGTAATTACTATTAGAGACAAACCTGTGACAAGAGGCATAGAAGCGATTCGACGTGGTTTCTAGCGACAGAGTCACCAATGAAAGCCATTGTTTTGCCATGAACAATCTGAAAGAAGGTGTTGGGATCAAACCTTGGAAGCTCACATTCATCAGGTTTCCATCTCCAATTCAGAAAATCACTGTCCTTTCTGCCATGCCTGAAACAGTTTTTGCCATCAGGGATTGAAGGGCAGCTAGAATTGGTGTAATAGGTGGATGAACCTCCCAATGCTTGCACCCAGTGACCCTTAAAAAGGTCACACGGTTTCTGTTCTGCCACAAAACAAACAAAAAAAAAGAACACAAATTTATGTGATGGGACAAAACGAGACCCACAAAATCAAGTTATAACAGATAAAGGGTGGTGATCAAAATCCATGATCATGATCAAGGTTTTAAATTAGAGCAGTGATCCCAGTGTTTGATTTTTGAGAAAAATGAAAACTTTAAAGAGGTCACAGTTGTGGGTCATAAGAACTGTAAGAAAAGCTTGATGGTGGGACGAAATCATGGTTGTGGACCCTTTTTTAAAACCTGAACATGATTATGATGATGAGTGGGATAATGTTTGGGACATACCCGTTGGTGGTTGGGATGATGATGACGATGGTGAAGAAGATGATGATGGTGGTGAAGAAGAAGATGATGATGATGATGATGATGATGGTGAAGATGATGATGGTGAAGATGATGATGATGATGTCTGTGTTGTGATGATGGCCTGTTCTTGGTTTTGTGAGAAATTTTCAAAGAGGTGAATGCCTTGTTGGGGTATGAGGGTTGAAGGGTTGGGATAGTTGAGGAAGAACAGACAGAAAATTGAAGCCATTAAGAGAGAGAACAAGACAAAAGGCACTCCCTTCCCTAAGGTCAGACCCAAAAACCTCTCTCTTTTGCTATGATTATGATGGTGCTTGTCATGAAACATCGTACTGGATGTCTTCATGGTTTTCTCCAACATCCCTCTGACACTTTACAGAGAGAGAGAGAAAGGAGAGAAAATGGTGGGGTCTGGTTCAATGTGAGAGAAGAAAAGCATGAGACACCAAAATCATAATCATCATAATCAGAGAAAATTTTGGTGTTGTAAAGTTTGTGTAGTTGTGACTGTTACGATATAACAGAAAGAAAAAAGGTTGTAATGTAGCTGCAATGGTGAAACCTAAGTTACAAGAATGTTTTTTTATGTTACACCTGATCTGGAAAAACCAATATAGAAAATGGTTACAAAATTGTTTTTTTTTTCTCCTTTTTTCCTCCAAAAATTACTATTTTATAGTCTAACAGTATATTTCTTTTGTTTTCAATTCAATGCTGATTTAAAAAATAATTCAATTAAAACATTAATTAGGAAAAGAATTATATTAATTGTCATTAACTTCTGATTGTCATACATATATATATATATATCAAGACCGTTTTGAATCATTAATATTACTTTAAAAATATTTTTTCTAAGATTGATTCTAACCAAACAAAAGTATAAAAATAAAAATCCTTAAATTGACAACTTATATATTAATGTATTAAAATTCATTAATTACTCAATAAATTGTATTTATTTTTTCTTTAAACTGGGATATTATTATATGGGGTAACAGAATATTTTTAACAATTTATTAAGTAAATAAATTGAGAAGTGTTAATTAGTGTTATGATTTTTACATTTTTGAGCTGAGAAAGCAAATAAGTTTCCACATATGTTGTTACAGAAGATGATGATGATGATGAGTGATGAGAGTTGATGGTGGCCCATGATAAGGATGGTGCAGAAAAGTAAGGTATTAGAAAAGGTGTTTGTTAGAATTTGAACAAGAGTTTGTGGAAGAGCACAATGCTTGTGAAAGAGAAAGCATGGCATAGTACTTTTTTTATGTCAGAAGATAACATGAAGGTTGGAATGTGACAGATGTCAAGGTACAAATTAAGCAGTGCATGTGATCCTGTTGGAAGTGTGGACCATTCTCATTAACACAAACCCTAATTTTGCGCCACAATTGTTACACTCTTTTTGCTATGGTCATGGACAGTGTAATGTAAGGTCTAAGACCACTTCAGAGACTCCACTTTCTCGCATGCCATGTGACAGATATGGTGGATCAAAAGTTTGACCCTTCTTTTCTGGAACATGGTTGGTCAAAACTCAATCAAAAAATTCACACCGGTAAAAAGTCAATAGTCACAAATATAGGGTAAAAGGGATGATGGAATAAACTTGGTAATGGTAGAAAATAGAGTAGTGCAGACACGTATAAATCAATTATAAATTAAGTAAAGAATAAAAGTATAAAAGAGGAAAGGGATATTTTGAGAATTACGGTTAAATAAAAGAAATACAAGTTAAAGATTTTTACAATTTTTTATGAAAGTTAACAGATTTAATCATCATAATTACGTAATTATGCATGGAATAATAACGTGAAGGTTTATTCTTTTGTGGGCGTATTCATTCTAGAATGAGTTGTAGAAAATTAGTATACAATAGTACAACTTATTAAATGCATTCGTATAATAAAACAGTAGTAAAAAATCATTTAATGAGAACGCGTTGAATTGACGGTGAAGATGAGAGTTATTGTCGGTCCATTTATTTAAATCAACGAATGTAATTTCATCACTAAAACGTATTATGTGTGAAGATATAGCTTATTACATGTATTCTTTTTAAATGTTTCCTTTTATCAGTTTCTAATAAGAAATAAAAGATTCATTTGTTTTATAGTAAGAAAAAAAAAACTAATTCTCACACACAGTCTTAAACCAAAAACAAGCACAGCCCTCACAGAAGTATGAAACTTAAATTTACATACTTTGATCATATTCCATAGCCTAAAATGAATTTGGTCAAAACGTAATTAAACCAAATTCAAAACAAACACGTGTTGCTGCGAATTTGAAATGATGTTAAGATCTCTAGAGCTTAGTTTTGAAAGTAAACAGATCTTAGTGCATAGCCAACCTTCTTTCTTTTTTTTTCTTGCTTTTGAGAAAATTGAATGAAAGTTCTTCAGAAGTAGTCAGAAGTCAAAAGCCTCCTTGCTATGAGTATGTAAACCTTTTTCTCACGTTAATATTAATAATACGTTAATGAACTGAGCTTTATCGATTTGGTATATTATCAGAGAAGGAACCAATGCTCATCAACTGTAGCTAATTCAAAACAAAGAAATAAAATGAAGTGCAACCGTGATAAATATATCAATATCCAATCCTTTAACTCAAAAGAAAGTTATTGATTATGTCATTCTTTCCAAGTTCTGACATCCAAGTGCTCATACCAAACATATTGGAACAGACTCTGTAAATTTTCAACCAAATTGTTGACCCAATGCACTGAAATATCGAATTGTATGGACAACATCCAAAATCACGATTTACAACAACTTTCATACAGCTACAAGCATGCCACTGGTCTCGTATTTCCTACTGTCCAGAGAACATTTGTGTTCATAACATAAACACTTGTCTTTAAGTAACTATGCAGAATTGTACACTTGACAAACGACAAATTCTTGCTGGAAGGAGGGTGGATCATGTCTTTTGCAGGCATATACGATGCCTGACTGTGCTGTCTTAGTGCAATTCATTTTTTTAAAAGGATAACTACTGTGATAAGAATTAACGAATCACAAATTTATGTTGCAGCTAAAAACATCAAGGCATTGCCCATACAATAAAAGGAAGAATTCAAAGAAATTCTATAAACAAATTCTAGTTATAATACCAAAAGAAAACGACGCAAGTGCAGGGCGATAACAAATAGAGGGAAGAGACACATAGGCCATGGTGGCTAACCTGTGCATATATCAATAACCAGAATGTGATAAGTGACAAAATTCCAAAGTCAAGACTACAGCAATAACTATATATGTAACAAAAGTTGAAAAAAAAAATGATTTAAAGAAGACAAACTGGCCTCAAGCCTAGCCAGTTCATACATCCAATCCTCTCCTTCCAAATGCTCGAGAATGGATTGGGGTCGGTGCTGTTGCAGAACAGTCACAGTCAAACACTTGATGCCAATTTCTCTGATTCTAAGCGGCGGCATTATCACACCTGCTGTTTCAGTTAGATATCTACACAGGAAACACTTATCTGCAAGCGACAATCTGGGAGCAGATTCATACAAAACAACTGCATCAGAGGATCTGGATCGCTCTATCAAGTCAGAAATGAAGCGGCACATCAGCAGCAAGGGTACCATCTCTGCTCATTTTCCATGGCTCAACACTCAAATATCTCCAATTTATCAGACAATTTTCCTTAATAGCTGCACCAGAACAGATACAAATTCAATACATTACAAAATAAGGAAATTGCATAGCAAAAATACATCAGTATATCGAACAAATACACGGATATTTGGCACAAGCATAGAGAACTATTCTTTTCAACAAAATATGCTAAGATTCAAAAATACAAAATTATACCACATTTAAAAACGCCAAATACAAGGCAAACTCATGGACAAAGCGAGCTAATAGGGCTCGCAGAAACATGAAATAACATCAAATTTCAGCCAAGAAAATAATAGCAAAAAGATTAGGGGGGCCAGAAGGCATAAAATTGGCTAACCTCTTGAACATTTGTGTTGACGAACCATGACACTATTGCCGTGAGTGTTGCTTATAACCGAATCTTTCAGCATCCCAACCACCATCAGGCTCTTTTCTTTTCAATGCAGCAGCACCTGCCATCTGAAACATCTTCAAGTGGTCCTCAATTGAGGCTTGTGGGTTCGGGACAGACATTTGCCGCAATCCTGAAGGCAATCTTTCGTCCCTCCGTTCTGTATCTGCTACACCAGGGCCTGAATTAAGATCCAGACTTTGACTTCCCCATTTTCTGCTGTCAGGTATCACATTACTAGTACCACCTGGAAGACTCATAACATATGGACGAGGATATGTGGATGAAACGACACCACCAGGCCCAACTGGCTGTGTAGGCATGGTAGGAAAACATAGCCCGCCCACATTCGACGAATCCATAAATGCAGTTGAACCAGAAAAGGAGTTTGAGGATAATGGAAAATTGGTTTCAAATGGAAATCCAGGATATGGAAAAGCTGTAGTGGATGGATAAGCAACAGCCGGTGAGGATGAAAGTACTGATCCCCTGTAGATTTCAGGACCAAAAGGAGTGCTACCTGTTGGACCCATTATTCGTTGTGCCCCAGCACCAGTAACATAACTCTGCTCCCCTCTACCAGATAGAAGTGGCGAGACAGTAATTGCAGAATAGGAATTTCCAGGAGGAAACCATGCAGAATAATTTCCATATTCAGCATTGTTTGTTCTCGTGCTATGAACAGCACTTGGAAACGGCACAGAATTTTTCATCTGCTGCTGACTACGTGTAGGGACTTCACTACCAACTTCTTCTAGGCCAGGCCCGTTATTTAAGTCAAAGTCTCTTGAGACACTTCCACCATTAGACAACCCACTAGACAATGACGGCTTGCTTGGTAAAACAGGGATATCCAGTTTGGTTATAGAGAAAGTACCAATTTCAGGAGTCTCATCAACTCTGTTTAAATCAAGATCAAGTCCCAAACTACGATCATGTGGTCCAGAATCTAAAGAACCATGTGAACCAACATCTTCAAAACATCTTTCATCTGCCACATTCAAGTCAAAATCTAAGGGGGCGCGATTTTGTTTGATAGAAGTGACATCAACAGAACTAATATCATTAGTAGAGGACTGCATCTCAGCATTTTTCCTAGGTTCAGCTGGTCGAAATGCACTGGTGGCAGCAGATCCTTTCCATCCAAGCTCCCCCTTGATCCTCAATGGGTTTTCTGGTGGAATAACAGGCCCTTTAGCGGCGGATGCAACGGTAATTGAAGGGTGGAAGCCACCAGAGATGGACGAAATAGGAAAAGGCAATGGGCAAGGAACATGAACTGCAGATGATGTGATAGGATCATCCTGTCTGGCAATCTCCCCTTGACTTACATCATCAACAGGAAAGCCTTCATTTAAATCAAAGTCAAGTTTCACAGCTGCATCAGCACCAGCTGCAGAGCATGCATGCCTCTCTCCTGATACTTCAGACAGATTTGCATCTAGCTTTTGCTCACATGATTTGGACACTTCACTCTCTGTCCTAGACACTCCTTGTAAATCAGGCTGAACTGATGAACCAGAACACGGACCAATGGTTTCTTTTTTGCCCGTATTAACTTCAGCACATTCATAAGAATCCTCTGGAGCAGAAGAATCCTGGTCCATTGGTCTTACCTCAGGCTCAATCACAACTGACTTCATGTCATCAGCACTTTCATCCTTGGGTACAATTAAAGCATTGCCAGAAGCAGGTGACTCCTTTTTTAAATATGCAGACTCACAGTTTTCAGCAATTGGAGAGGCCTTTTGCGCTAGTATTCCAGTACCAGTTGCTTTCTCCAGACTAATCTGGTTCTCATTATCCACACCTGAAGTTAACTCCGGCTGCTTTTCACCAGATTCGTTTTCTGACTCAACATTTGTAACAGGTTTTGAAACCAACATTTTCTCATCCTCAATGATCTCCTCGTTCATGTGATCAACCTTCTGATCATCATCCAAAGAGTAGGCCCTTGGCATTAATTTAGAGTCTGAAACTCCAGTGTCTGCATTACTCTCCTTTTTAGCTGTCAGAATAGTGACAGAAGCATTTTCTTTGGTTTCGGGCCGTAAGCATGGACCTTCAACATTTTGTGACAAATTTGTAGGGGAGATATGTATATTAGTGTTATGGGAAGATGAAATGGTTTCACCATCCCCTGAAAAATCACGTGACAGAGTCATGGCAGGATGCCTCAACTCATTTTTTATATGCAATGAATCAACTGTATTCAAAGGATGCTCTCCTGTAGCCCTACCATTCAACTCTGAAAGAGTGCGAACAGCTGCTTCACCAGAATGCTTTAACTTCAAATCATTGCCTGAGCACATTTCATCTCCTGCAGGAGACTTTCTCTCGGGGGATGCCACAGGTGACGCATTTTCTGATCTGGATATTTCCCCAGCAGCCACAGTAGCTAGTAGGTTCATCCCATCATCTCCATGGGAAACGGATGAACTTGCTTCAGAAAACTTTACACAGCTTTCAACTAATGCATTCATGGGGCTTAAAGAAGCATCATAAGTCTGCCCTGATCTGGAAACAAACCCAGATGGCAAACTAGTCGGCTTTGATGTTTCCAATACCTTATCACTATCTTCATTTGCCCTGCTTCGCTCATCAACTACTGGAGTACCCTTACCTTCATCACCAATCAAAGCATCATTAGCATCATTAGCATCACAAGCCTCATTCATCATATTTGACACATGGGTCAGCAAACACTCGGTCTTAGTTTTCACTCTTCTGTCCTGATTATCATTCCGGTCTGCAGGAGATGAAACTTTGCTGCTCGTTGTAGCTGGTTCTTCAAAAGAGCCCCCGCTAGCTCCCCTTGATGGACTGCGACCAGTGTTTGGCAACCTAAGAATCAATCGCTGGTTATTCCCTTGATCGGCAATGGCCTGGTCAACTGATTTTTCGTGGGATGCTCGAGTTGGTGATACTTTCTCAGAAGGTGAATTTCTTGTTGAATGTTTTGCAGAGTTGTGCTCCTTTTGACCTACTGCAGCACCAGCCCCATGTACACCATTGCTTGACTTGCGATTTCGAGATGTACAACCATGAATTTTACTTCCACTCATTGACATTGCAGTGGAGCTCTTTGCATCTTCCTTGCAAGAACCAATAGTCTTAGCATGTTCACTAGAACAAGTTATACTGTTATTTTGAGATTGACTAGAACTGCTGCTCCTCTCCTCTTTGATAGGTGTCAAAGGTAGATCTGACGTTGCAGCTCCAACAAAGAATTTACTGTTTTGATCTTTTGAATTCACGCCTGCGGGGGTAGTCAATGATTTAGTAGAGCCAGGAGATGAAGACTTTGACAAAGCTTCTCCAGAACTTAACTTAGATTGGGAACTTTTAGATAATGAGGGTTGAATTACAGAGCTCTTCACGACGTTATCAGAGGACCCACCTGTTTTCCTATTTCCAACATGAGGAGACTCCGAGTTTGCTGGCTTTGCTGGCCAAGAAACAGCACGGTTTGAACCAGACTTTGAATCATTCATGTTCATTTCAGCTTCCACACGCCTCTTCCATGTGTCCACTAAACTCCGGGCTTTCCTCTGAATTTCAGCATTCTTGTGCGTGCGTAAATGATTGACAGACTTTCCAACATTACAGGTCTGCAGTGCATGAAGGTTCACAGGAAGCTTATCCAATGCACGCAGTAAAGCTAATAAAAAATCATCAACAGACTTGTCACCTTCTTTGGGATTTCCATCACCAATTTTGCCCTTGTGGACCTCCTGCAGCCATTCGTCCAATACAGGTAAACCCCTAAGCTGTACAAACCAGCCCAGACAATCGTACCGGTCTGTAAGTGCAATTACATCAACAAGCATTATCCGCCCAGGTAAATCAATCTTTTTATCAGCACTGTCAGGCTGCATAAGCTGTACCAGTTTTTCAACTCCTTCAAAGTCCACAAGCCCACCTTTATCAGTTATTTTAGCAATCTCGGACTTTAACATGCTCTCCGGTCTAAACTGACCAGAATCTCCATCTTCTATCTTAAACAACCGCTCCTTTTTAGATGAATCAGAACCCTGATCACCCCGCTCTCTCTTTTTACCCTTACCCTGTGCACCAAACGAAGAACTATTTTGTATGTTGTCAGAACCAGATTTCAAAGACTGTGTTGATGCTGGACCATTCAAGGGTTTTGGAGAACGGCCTCCTGACTGCACAGCCCCATGCATTTCTAGTTTTGTCTTGTCTAATAGCTGGTTAACTTCTTCCTGTTGTTCCTGAATTCATTCATCAACAGACCAAAAATGTATAAATAAAATCATTATATACAAAATTATGACAAAATGATATTTATAAGAAAACTAACATTAAGGTAGTCCTTATCAGTTAGCCACCATAAACAGTTGTTCTCAATGTCATAAACTCGTCGACAGACAAATGCGGATATCCCTGAAGGAAGTTCAACACCTTTACGAAGAAATGCGACTTTACACGGATGGAGTAATGATGCAGCAGGTGTTTCATCCTTGTGAAAGGAGTAAAAAACTTCGTTCGGTGCAGCTTCCAGCACAATTCCTTTGGCAAGTTTTAAATCAGCAGGTCGGTAAAGCCAATGTACTTCTAAACTTGGACTTTCTTGTTTATCATAAGTTAGCTTGCGAATTATTCCAATAAAAGGAGGGGAGTCCCTAGGTGGCTTGAAGAGTGCACAATCACCAGCGCGAATCTTGCGTCCATCCTACGATGATTATGTACAGTGTTTAAATAACCAAAATCTACAAATATTCAAGCAAAAGACAGTGGTATTTTATAGAAATATATTATTATCGTAGATGCAATTAAAACTAAGAGAAGAAAGAATCCCAATGCATAAACAATGTCAGATAACACAACAAAGATTTAGTTATCAAATGCAGACAGCAACAATTATAATCAGATACCATGCATACAATTTACACTCAGGATTTACAACGAAGAATTCAATATACCTTTATTATTGTCACTTAAATGTTATTATTATTACATTAATACATTCAATAACATAGAGCAGTGAATGTCATAACATTTCCCCTCAAAATACCAGTAATTAAAAATAACATTCCAAACAATAAATAAAACCATCACAATAAAGGTAGACCGCAAGCTTAAAAAAAGTTACAAAAAAAATGTTAACATTTTTCCCAAATCAGTATCCCCATAGCAAGACCACAACAACATCTTCCTAATTTCCATCATTCACACACAAGTATTCTCTAATATGAAAAAAAGAAAACAAATAAATAAAATCCCACGACATAGATTAAGATCGAGAAAACCCAGGACAAACAACAGATAAAACCTATATGATAACACAAAGGAGATTACCGAGTTTCTTCAATTAAAATCACAACTATACTTTTTAATTAAAAAATTGACATAATCGAACAGCCTGGAGAGAAAATTGATAGAAAACGCAGTGAAAGATTGATAACGGTTTAGATTTATATATATATTTATATATACTTTGCATATAAATTGAGACGGTGAAGAATCGATGGCTACAGTGGTCGCGTTAGCAGGTACAGGCCACATGTGCCGATTGTGTTTCCACTGGTCACCACCACACCCATGCATAATCCTCCATCTTCCGTGTCGATCCCAGCTTCGCCCCTGAAAAGAAACATCAATTCGAAACCGAAATCGCACGCCTGGTCTTTGAAACCCTAGATTTGGAACCACAGCTGAAGGGGAAACCCTAGATCAAGAACGGCATCGCAGATCTCCTCCTCCAATCCGCCTTCGGTGAGGTAGTAAAAGGGGATTTTAGGACTCGGTTACGTGCGTTCCGAATGATCGGCTACAGAAAGGGGAAGGGTTCTTCTTTGCGTAACAGATCGAGCCATCGCTTTGGAAACTAGGGAAATCCAGAGATTTTGTGCGAAGAAACAGCGAGATGAGACAGAGTGAAAGACAGAGAAATCGCGAGAAGAGAGAGAAAGGGTTGGATGAAGAGGGTGTTGCGCTTCACTCACGCGAAACGGTGAGATTTTGTTGAAAGAAAATTTGGGAGATTTTTAGAGAGGATGAGAGAGAAAAGAAGATGAAGAAAATACGAGAAAGGTAGAAAAAATATAAAAATAATTATTATAAAATGAAAATTATATATTTTGATTGATTGATGTCTACGATTCCACACAGTAAAACGAGGACGTGGACATGCTAAACGACACCGTTTGGTGCTTCCGTTACGGACACATGTAAATCTCTATCTCTTTTCAAACTTTTCTGTTTGGTTTTTGTAAAATAATGTTAACGGAATACGTAATATAATTCGTTATTCATATAATAAAAAACTATTTATATAATAAAAACTTATAAAAATTAATTATTTTTATAATTATTAATTATAAAAGTTATTTTATAATTTAATAAAAAAATTATTGTAGCAAAAAAAGTGCACTCACATGCATTACTGTGTTTCTACTAATTAATCAATAATAATAATTAAATAGGATAATAATTTACTAAAATAAATCATTTATAATATTTATTATTCATCACAGACATAAATTAAACTAATTTCTGATATAGTGAATTAATTATTCTTACAAATTAGTTTTATTTTCTAATTATAAAAGATTATCATATCTTATTTTTATTTTTACCTTTTTACAAGTAAATACAAAAATTAAAAAAATGGGTAAAGTATTACATCTACAACAAAGTTATAAATAGGGGAAAAAATTTGTTTACTTTTAGTGTTTTATAAAAGGAATTTATTTTAATATCTAATATTACTTTTCTAGAAAAATAAATAAAATAGTGAATATATGTATGTTTTAGGGTTGGTTTAATGCTACCTACTTCATTTTTTATATATAGGAGACTTTATATATTTATTTATAATAATAAATATCTAATTTTAAGTATATGGTCATAATTAAGTTACTAGAATATAGCAATATTTTAATTTATAAAAAATGGAAACATGGTATAATATCTTCCTCTTACAGAGATGGATAATGGCTTTTGTTTGTAATTAACATTGCATCTACTTATTTGCATGACATGGGAGTCTTTGTTTGATGTACATGGAGTAGCAAATGATGGTCACTGCAATTATCTTTGGATTATTCTATTTTTTAATAATAGTTACTGTAATTAATTAATTGATTTCCTATTATTAAAAGGAGGGTTTGTTTAATGAAATATTTTTAGAAATATAGATGTTGAAATATTTATTCTCATGTGTTAAAAGAATTTTAGATTCTCAGTCATCTCTTCTTTCTTAAAAAAAATTTATCAATATGCAGTTTTTGTTCTCATGTAAACAAATATGGGAAGTTATTTTATTACAGATCTTATTATACTTTTACTTTTTTTAGTTTAATTGTTTTAAAATTTAGAAAACATTTATTAAAATATAAATAATGAACAAAACATATTTTACATATGTTTAAGAAAATATTTGTTATTTTATATTTTACAATGATATTAATAGGAGTTTTGATGTAGTTTTGTAGCCAACAATGTCACACAAATCACTAGTGGCCAAAATATTGATGGTTTCCAAACAACTTAATATACTTTAATGTCTGTGTGTGAGTATATATATAATAAAATAATATTTTTTTTAAAACATAGAATTTATAGGATTTTATATAAATTTGTCAAAAGCATAGAAAATAAACAAAGTTTAGTTATGTTTGAGTTCAAATTCACTTTAATCAATTGATAAAAATGATTGTAAGAACTAGTTTAACCTTTAACTAAAGTTTAGTTATGTTGTTTTAGATTTTTATATTTTTTTTTATGCTCTCAAACCATTTATTTTTTCTTGAAGTGCAAGTAATTTTCAAGAGATTTTATAATTGTTGAATTATTGTAAATTTGGCATGTATGAGAATGAAATTGAATATGAAATTTCATTGTAGTTTGTGTATATATGAAAATTAGAAAGTTAATAGCATTCTTATGAGTGACTTATGACAACTTTTGATTGATTGAATCTTTAAGGAATATTTGAATATAAAAAAACTTAGTTTGGATTTTAAAACCTGGTAGAATAATTAGATTTATTTTATTGAATGAATTGTGTTGGTGTGATGCTATAATTTCATAGGCTTAATACTCTATTTTGTCCCCAGTTTCGCTCGCAAATGTCAAATTAGTCCATCTTTTAAAAAATGCGTCAATTACGTCCTCACTTAATAAAATTTGCATCAATTAAATCCCTTCCGTTAAATCCGTACAAACGACGTTAATTATCTTGATGCAAAATAATTAACGCCGTTTGTACGGATTTAACGGAAGGGATTTCATTGATGCAAATTTTATTAAGTGAGGACGTAATTGACGCATTTTTTAAAGGATGGACTAATTTGACATTTTCGAGCGAAACTGGGGACAAAATAGAGTATTAAGCTAATTTCATAAAAATGTACAAGGGGATGGTTGTTATGCAATTTAAGATTGTTGAGAAACTCTATAATGATATCTTTTAGTTTGTAGTTGGTATGCGAAATTGTAATTTATGCATAATCTGCTCAGGGACAAAATTTTGCTTAGCGGATTCCGTCCAAAAAGTAAAAATTACTCTTAAGCTTAAATATGCTTTTGGGGATTGCAATGCGCTTGGTAAATTCTTTCCAAATTGGTTTAGTAAATTGAAATTCGTGCAACAAATTTAGACTTGAGAATAATTAGATGAAAGTAATAATTTAATTCACTTCGTGATGCAATTTCACTCAACAACTTTGTCATGTTTTGTAATGTTATATTTAATTACACATATTAAGGATTTTTTTTTGAAAATGTTGATAAATGACTATGAAAAACTCTTATCATATGCAAAAGTGGAATTTGTTTAAGTATGATACCTCGAATGAAATGGTGCGAAAAGTAGGCAAAATGCATAAGCATATATAGTTGAATTATGTATTTAATATCGTTGAAATTTCTTTCTTAGTAGTGTCTCATAAAAGTGATAAGACGAAGCTTAGTATTAAACAATAAGCTCTCAAATAATTTCTTGCAAAAGATGCATTTGATGAAGCTCGTCAAATACAACCTCAAAAGGATATAAATGCTATCAAAAACACTTTTTAAAACATATTTTATTGCAAAAGATCTTCTTTTTCAATTAGTTGAAAATAAATAATATGAAGTTTAAAAAGACAAGAGTTAAGAGATATTTATGTAATATATTTTCATACTAATTCATTTGAAAATCCAAATTATGTTCAATTCCTTATTAACACAATCAAATTCTTTTAACATAGACTAACATTATGAGGTACAAGATAAGTATTATTTAAACCTAACTATTTCTTACTAAATAGCAAATATTCATGGGATACAACCACATTTAGTTAAAAACAAGTACTTTTTTTAATACAACTACTTTTGGTTAAACATTAATTATTCTTTTGACACAACCACTTCTAATTAAGCATGAGTATTTTTTTTTATCCAACCATTTTTGGCTAAACACTTTGTTAAACAAAGGGGTTTGATTTAAATGACCACAAGGTTTTGCTCAATAAAATGTTGACATCTTAAAATGAAAACAAGATGATAAACAACGTAAACAATGTTCTTACTTACACAAAGATAACTAATGCATGAGAATGTCAAGGTCTTTTTTGTAAGCATCCTTAAGTTTTCTTCTTCACTGATATCTTTAAATAAATGTTGAGAAGAAAAAAATCGTTGTAATAAACATTCACATTCAATCCATTAAAGATATAAGAAATGATAAATAAATGATTTCTTTTAACTTAAACAAAAGTTTTTTTTAGAGAATTGCTTGACCGAAAATGACATCGCAAAAATGTAGTCGAATGAGGGGTCAAGTTGTAGTGTTATTCTTGCTTGAATAAAAATAAGGTCTAAAACAAGGTTTGAACTTTGTTATAGTGAAAATTATCAAATCATTAATCTCATATAGGAGTAAAAGCCAATTTTCAAAGATTTTATTCAAAAACATTTTAACAAATACAAATTTCAAACAGTTCAAAATGATCAATATTAATTTACTAAAACATCATCCTTCACTAATTCCAATTTAACCTTGATCACTAAAATTCAATTTGTGTGTATCAATTTAAATATAATTATAATTATTAACTAAAACTCAAATAACATCCATCTTTTAGCATTCAAATGGTTTTCAAACAAAGTATCACCCCTACATAAAAATCAAAATCTTGTGATTAAGTTACCTTCACATCCATATCATTTATCGTAAGGTTCTTAAAAAAAAGATATAAATAGCTTCCATGCATTCTCTTATTCCAAAAAGAGTTCCAACTCAAGAATGAACATACTTAAAATCTAGGGATTTGGAGCAAAGTATCCAAAAATAATCAAATTTTAGAGGGAAAGGTGGAAGGAAGGTTGGCCTAGTTGTAAAAGTTAGAAGGGATGGTGGGAGAGGTTGTGGGTCCAAACCACCCCCCTCCCCCCGTTTACAAAACTAACAACTAACATTTGCTCGTAAAACACAAGAAATCTTTAGAGAAAATGAAAACTTACTTTGTTTGAAAATTTGACTTAATTATTCTTTTTTAATCCCAAAAAAAATTACACATTTTTTCTAATTAAAATCTAAATAAATTTCAATGCAAATACAATCCAAAATGATGTTAAACTCCAAATGCAATAAAAAATTACAAAAATATAATACAATCCAAATTCATTTAGAGATATAACATCATTTAGGGTTTTCATTATTTTAATATATTTTAATATTTAGATTTTATGGGTGGGTTGGTAAGCCAACCTGGCTTACCACTACCGGAAATCGCAATTTTTTTTAACTCAACCTAGTTCGTACTCGTGATGGGTCAAGTTGACTCACAATTTTAACCTATTTGACAATCCTATTTGTAAGTGATGAGATATGGAGAAAAGAATTTAGAAAGAGGATAAAGAAAAAAAATGGTGTTCCATTAGCTACAACTAGGTGTGTTTTAAATTTTAAAAAAAATAAGGTATAAAGGAAAGAATTTAGAGAGAAAATCATATATCATGAAGATTAAATGTAATATATTGATAGATATGAATTTCATAGAAAATTGACTTTTCTCTTTATGGAAGTTTTTTTTGGAGTTTTGCATTGTAAGAATTTCAATTTAATATCAAGGTAACATATGGCATCATCTCCATGACTTATCACTCACTTTATGATCTCTCTTGGGTGTGACGTAAATATTTTTCTTCAAACTGAATATCATAATAGTCTCCCTTGACTTCTCATCGCTTGGTATCAGAGCTTTAGTGGTTGATATTCAGTATATACTTTCAATTTTTATTTATATGATAACTATCATAAATGTCTTGTTGATAATTTTTTTTACATATGAAGAGAAAATTGAAAGAAAGTTTTAAGAAAAAATATAGTGAAAAAGAAAATAAAAGAAAGAGTTAAGGTATAAAGATAAAGATAAAATGTTCCATCAATATTAAAAAAAGACAATGTCATGCTATGATGAAAGAAAGAGATATTAAGAAAAATAAAATTAGTGAAGAAAAATAAATAAAAGAGGAGGTGTTGAGAGAAAAATAAAATAAAGAGAAAGTATTGGGAGAAAAGGAAAATAAAGAGTTGGGAGGAAAAGATATTCAATAAAAAAAATAGAAGAAAAGATAAAGGAAGAAAAAAGTGACTAAGAAAGAGGAAGAAAAAATGATAATAAAGATAGTGTCTTTCACAATTGTGTAAATATTGTTATTTTGTCCATTCAATGTGGGAAAGAGCATTTTATGAGATATCTCAACAACATCTCACCATTTGGTATCAATCAATTAGTTATTTTTGTAAGGATTTTAGTTCTGAAACTAAAAATCAATAAAAAACAAATCTTTGGTTCGGTATTATATTTCTCTTAGAAGAAGTGTACTCATGATATTAAAAGACAAATGTAAGTGAGAAGGAAGAAAATAATATGATGTTGAAGAGTCTTTTGGATTTTCTTTGAAGTTTTTATCTTTTAATTATAAGAAATAATCATTGGATTAAAAATGCAATATTAATGAGTATTAAATATTATTTATCAGGAATTAATGTGTAATTTGTAGAATTTTGCCTAATTCATCTTATAAAAGTGTGCATTGTATTATATTGAAAATTATAAATAACATGTGACAATTATTTCCATATCTCATCACTCACCTTCTCTTCTCTCTTGATTATGACATTAATATTTTTTTCCCAAACTGAATATAATAAGAGTTTTCTTAGTTTTTCAAGTAAAAAAAGATTTTGAAAAAAAATAAAGAAAGAAAAATGATAAAGTTTCCTACACAAACATTTTTAAAAAACCTTTTAAAAAATCTCTTTTTCAGAAAATAATTAATTCTTTAAGTTTCCTACACAAACATTTTTCTCATTTTTATAAGAACGGGATATTCTAACTTTTTTATTTAAAATAAGAATTTTGCTTAAATATATCATGCTATATATTAATTAATAATTTAATATGATTAAAAAAATTAACAAATTTAGTAAAAAATATTTATTATCTCTTTGTTTCCGAAAACCTCTATAAAAAATTAAATAGTGAAATATAGCATAATATTTTCGAGAATCATACTTTAGGATATCATTAATCTATGTCACAGTCCAACTCTTTATGCTTTGTACGTTGATGGAAAACTCAGTTGGCAGGTATGTGCAGAGTAGATTGGTTGTTATAATATAATAAAGGTGGAGTTTTAAAAGAGACTTGGAAGATCTTGCAGGAGAAACATTAGTCATTGATTTATGAATTACAGTTTAAATTGATCTCTGATTATCAAAGTTTTAGTGGCATAAAATTAATTTATTTAAGTTATCAAAAATTTTATATATGCATCATACAAAAATTAAAATGATAGAAATTATGATTTTAGAAATTATTTAGGAAACGTTTCTCTAAATACAAATGATTTTAGAAATTACGGGAAACTATATATTTATAATTCTACAACTTATAATAATACATGTTACCTTTCGTGTACCATGACTTGTATAATAAATTGTGTAAATATTAATTATGAAATAATTTTAAAGATTGATGTTAAAATGTTGTTAAAGTATTATTATTTATTTTAATATATACGAGTGATCAAATCAACTGCGACAAATATATAAAAGTTAAATAACTAAAATTTGACAAAATCAAAAATTGAAAAATCACGTATGATTAAGATGGTTTTTCGATTTTGTTCTTAATAACCAAATCAAATTAAATTAAAATAATTATTATATTTATGATTAAATATATTTTTGATCTCTTATTTTTTAATGAAAATTAAAATTAATATCTTCTAAAAGTTTGATCAAATTTAATTCTTAAATTTTAGAAACGACAATTGTTAAGTTTACACCGATATTTTTTTCTTTTATTTTAATTGAGAAATATATATATATATATATATATATATATATATATATATATATATATATATATATAATTTTAAATAAATTTAATAAAATGTAATTAAAATACGTAATTTATACAATGAAGATGAAAAATAAAATTAATGTAAAATTAAAAAAAAAAACTAATTCTAATTTTCACAAAAGAAAAGAAAAATATATTCACTTGTTATTTATATTGATTTTAGTTAATGGTTTTTAATGTTATATGTTATTTAAAGTTTGTAATTGTTTTAGTTGGTTATTTCTATTCTAGTTCTTATATATAAGATATATGTAAGAGGTGACGTACTTCTTTCAAATTCTTAGCAAGTGGTACATTGTACTTTTTTTAGTGAAAAGAAATGTAGTGTTGCTAGAAATATTGTTAAATGTGGATTGGTGCACAGTTTACTCTTACGTATTAAAAGAGATTTGTTCATGTTATTAAACATAACTTGAATAAAATTTAATGACAAACAATAATTTTTTCTTATAAATATTAGAAAATAGAATTTAAAGTTAATAACGAATGATAGTTGTATTTTAAGTTAAAAAAGTTGATAAAAGTAATAATGTTACTTTTCATTTTTATAAAAATTATAATTTTAAAAATTTTAATATTTTATTTTCTTGCTAACAAACCTAACTTAGCTAGTATCAAAATATGTTACGTTTGACTTTCTAATAATAATTTGAAAGACACTAAAAAAATTTGAAATTACTAAAAATATAAAAATTTATGAAAATTAAAAACTATCCACAAATGACCGATGACTTAAAATTTGTATGTAACAGTAACATTGCTAAATTTTGATTGATTTTTTATAGGTAATATGGGTAATTTCTCATTATTCAATTTCATGAGTAACTTTCGACGACTTTACTTTTTATAGATAATGTTAATGGATCATTATTCTTGATAAATGTCCAATTTAAGTAAATTTTAAATCATTTTTACACTTATTTTTTTATATTATGCTTAATTCACAGTCTAGTTTATTTTGCAATTTTTTATATCAATAAAAAGTCAAAGTAGAAAAATAAAGAAAATGAATGAAATTCAAGTAATTATGGACAAAACTGACACTAGTGTAGAGGAGGAGCAAGAGTTGGAGATTAAGCCACACAAGCAAATTCATTGCAAAGAGAAACCTCAAACATCAAACCTAAGACTAAGCCATGAAGACTCCTTCTCAAAGAAGTAATCTCAAGAGTTGAAGCATTAGAGTATGAGGCTTAGGCCACAACTCTATGACTCTCAAGCACCTATCTTTGGAAAAAATATGGAATAAAATCTCTATGACTCCAATGCCAAAGCTAAAGCTAAGCACTGCCCTAGACAATTTATAAACACATACCTCATGTCCTCATTTTAGTCATTGAGTGGAGGATAAAATATGTAGTAATAAAGTAGGAATGGGTTTATGAGGCGAGAGAGAGATGCTTTCATTGTAAATTTTGTGTCTAGATGTTGTTGAGATTGCACTGCAATATTTTATGATTAGCTAAACTCTCACGTATTGAGGTTGGATGTAATCAATTTTAACTCTTTTGTACTTCTATTTCTTGGATATTTATTTATGCTTTCAATCAATATGTTTGTGAATTAGTTTGTGCTTGTTGTTGGATAAACTGATCACTCCTCTTATTTCACTAGCTTAGGATTAAGTAAGAATTGGTTCTAAGTTGTGGTCCAATTAATTCTCCTTATGCTTTTATATGTTAGGAATAGATCTAAGACTTTAGCTGGTTATAGAGTCTTGATCTTAATGCAAGTGATTCATTCAAATTGTCACCGAGGAATTATATTGAAGTTTTGGTGTAGTGGAAGAGGATAAGATGAAATTCATTCACAACCTCTACTTCACTCAATCTATATAATATATACTACTATCAATATTTTGTGGATACGATAACTCCCATCTCCCATTCGACTATAATACAAATGACTTTATGCACCTGTCAGTAGGTTACACAACTAGATAAATATTTTAAAACTTGATATTAATGTTGGGGATTTTGAGGCTTTAGCCTAATGAACATAAAAATTACAATCCAAGTTTACCCGTATCAAGTTTTTGTTGTTGTTATCGAGGATTTAGTTCAACTATTTGATAGTTTTAACAATTATTTTTGTAAATATGTAGATATCTTATAAATATTGGGTCTGTAAAATTGTAAAGTTTCATTTTTTTTCACTTTTGTATAGGTTTAGTTTTCATTTTTTGTTTTGCTTTCACACAATTTTTTTTCATTTTCTATTTTGCTCTCAAACAGATATGAAATAAGAGCTAAGTTTAAAAGATATTTGTGTTCTTGTTTGGAACATTTATGTATTTTTTAGTCTTGAAAGGAAAAATCTACAAAAAATAAGCTTTGTAATTAAAATTTGACAACTATGACATTTGCTACTTGTTTGTTGTACAAATGTCTCCATAGTTATCCAATTGAGTTAATTATTTTTTCGTTATATTCTTGATTCAATGATGTTTAATTTAAATGTAATTAGCACATTTTTTGGCTTTTTTATGGAAGATGTAGATTAATTTTGAAAATACAGACCAAATTGCAGAGGACAAAGGCAAGAGCATGATCAAACACCAATTTTAAAAGGAAAAGATTGAATGAAAGTTGGAGAGAATCTTAATGATTTGTTTCAATCAACAAAGGCAAGAGCATGATCAAACACCAATTTTAGTGATGAGCAGAAAATTAATAGGAAACTTTGAACATTTTCTTTATTATGTTTTATTCTGCATAAAATTTGATCTTTAAACAATCTAGAAAGGAAAAACAAAATCAAGGCTAAGAAAGATTAAAATAAAGTTCTTCTTCAACATGTCAGATGACTGATCAAAAGACAGAGGAGATGACAAAATAATCATTTGAGGTTGTGAGGGTGGACCTTGCGCTTTAAGTAGATTGTGTCATGCACCTAGGACTTGGAAATTTTCCAAAATTTTCATTTCCCATATAACAAGAGGAGTATAAACTAAACTTGAATTTCTTAACCTTATTCTTCACATTTATTTTCAGAAAAAGATCATGAAGATTCTTGAGCTTATCTATGGATGTTGTGCAACAAAGAAAGTTGAACTAAGGAAACTTGAATTTTTTACTCGTGCTTAAAAGACATAACTAACCGGTACTAAAATTAGCTAAATAAGTCAATGATATGAACCAGAAGCCATAATAGAAAATAATATTGATACCTCGAAATTTTAAAATGAGAAGTCATTTGACAAAATAATTCAGTGTGAGAACCAGTAAAAAAATACTGAAGACGCAGAAGAAGATTGAAACTTTTAAGTTCTTACACGTTTAAATTTCTATCTTTAATTTCTGTTTTTAAGTTCTGTTTCTATTTTTACTTATAAGCATGAAGCATAAAACTTTTGGGGTAGCTGTTTTGAAACAATTAATATCTTTTTAGGAATTGCAAAAGAAAACTCTTTCTAGACTTTTGGTTGGAATAACAATTGGAGAAAAAAAAATCTCTTTGAACTTTAAAAAAATCTTAGCAAGAAGCATTGTAAATAGATTGTACAATTTAACATAACAAGTGGATCCAACTAGTAAGATAAGCTATTTTATTACTTATAGTCTTAATTACTTGATTCTAGATCATGGAAATGAAAATTAGATAACTACCAAATTTTTTTCTAGACCATATTAAAAAAAACAAATCAAAGATATATACATATATACACATTATTAAAGCCAATAACTATTTATGTTAATAGATTTTTTCTTCTGAAGACCTATGCTTGCCCAAAAAAAGAGAAAGATTGAAGATAAAAAATAATAAATATAAAATGTGTATAAAATTTTGTTAAGTGTGAAAATAATGGTATCCTTTAATCAAACAAAAAAACCTAGAAAGGAACAATGATTCAATTTTGTAATGTATTGTAAGAGTGCAATGGCAGAGCAGTTTATGGTTAGGAAGATGCCTTTTAACAGACAAACCAAAACAACCATATTGTAGTACAATGAAAATCCAATAAATGTCACAAGGAGTAGGTCCACACACAACATTTGAAATGAAATTCCCCATGCATCATCATACTCATCATGCAATGCAAGGTGATCATGATAGTGATAACTCACACACATCAGGAACATGCACCATGCACCCAGCTGGGTAGTTCTGTCATTTCCTTTTTCAAATTTAACTTTCACTTCATCAAATTCTTTCTTTGCCTGTCATTTCCACTAGATAAATCCTATAATGAAAAACTTAATAAGGTTTTAAATGTTTTGTAAATTTAGGTTTTTAAACTAATTTTTTATTAAAAAATTATTGATTAATTAAAATATTTTTATGCTCGTTTAACTAGTATGTCATTTTACTTTTTCTATAAATGGGTTAAAAAAAGTAATTATTTCTGTTTTCTTATTTGATTAACTTTGTTTTTCTTTTTTTTTGTCTATAATTAATATATTTCAATTTGCCGATCCACTTGTTTTTAGAGATGAAATAAACACATTATGATGAAAAAAATTAAAATTTAAGTCTCGTCATATCATTCATTACAAAATTCAAATTACCCTTACATAAAAAAAATATTTTTAGTAATAAATATAATAATTTATTTTTAATAAAATTTTAATTGAAAATTTCTAAATTTTTTAGTCACTCAAAATTTAGTTAAATCATGCGTGAAGTATGACAATTTATCAAATATCTTAATTAGACTTTAAAAGTTTATATAAATACTCTTTATCTTTCTCATCTAATACATTAATATTTACTGGAATATATTCAGTGAGACTTACCTTCGTTTTTAAATTTATCAAACTAACCTTATATCTTCTAAATATAAGTGAAAGAGTGGAATCCATGATCTCTCTCACATTTCTTTTCAATTTTACCTTACATGTGTTGTTGATAGAATCACATATTACTAATAATACAAAAATTATTAAGAAATTAATGTTTCATATAAATATATATTCTCTTTGGGTTTCAATTGACTATGTAACAATAATTTTTTCATTTTTAAAAATAACATAATGTTAGTAAAATATTAAGATAAATGCCCACAGACTTTCTTTTCATGTATCTTTCATTGACATGAAATGCATTCATTTAACTTCGATTAATAATTACTTAAGTTAGAGACTCTACATCATCAATAATGCAATATGAATTTCAATTTTATAAATGAAGGTAATACCCTATCCATTTGAAAAAAAATATTTTTCACAAATAATATATACCAACCAAATCTATTATCTTAATTGACATTATGTGCATTCATTCAACTTCAATTGATAATATAACTAAGTTATGAACTCCACGTCATTAATCATGCAATATTTCGAGTCTCAATTTTAAAAATGCAGGTGAGACCTTATCAAAGAAAATATTTTTCACAATTTGATAATATATGTATCAACCAAGTCTAATGTCTTAAATTTGATAAATGTTCTCCAACATTTTACATTGGCCTTTGAAGTACACGAAATAAAGGTGGTAACAAAACATCATAGTCAAGTATGTTCTTAAAGAACAACACAAAATTGTTTCAATTAAAATTTGAGAAAATTTAGAATAGACTTATAATATGTAGGTGTTAACAAATTAGGACAAATAATTTTTTCAATGGGATAGTTTAAGATTTAATACAAATATTTAATGTTTAACTATTTATTAAATATCGAATGAAAATTATAGATTGTTTAATGTGTTCATGAATAAAATACTTAATTTAAAATAAAATTAGTTCAATAAAAACAAATAATATCATGCAAATATTTTGCAATATATATTGTTTTTATCGAGATATGAAGCATAAACCTTCAAATAGTTGGTAAAATCTAAGTGGATTGCATAATCCTAATGTATGCTCTTGTGTGGGTTGGAACATGAGAAAAAAATTCACTTGCAAAAAACTATTTGACACTGAAATCAGATATTTATGAATAAAAGAGAAATTATGAAAGAATGTCATGAAATACTGTGTGTATTTATAGAGTTTTTGGATCCTATGACTTGTGGGATAAAAACAAATAATATCAAAATGATATCAAATAATATCATTAACAATAATAACTTACCATATATATGAATAATCAATAGAATAATCAATGTGATACATTACTTAATTAACCAAATATTATGTAAATATATGGTATTAGAAAATATAATCACATAATCACACTAACAAGATTTAGTTAAATACTATATTAATATATGAATATTTATGTCAACAAATATATCTTGAAATATTACATAATCATTGTAGGTCAACGATGCTTAATAGACCTTCTTGAACATGTTACTTTTTATTGGAGGATGATATGCATATCTTATTCCTAAAATTAATCAAACTACAATTTCCTCTTTAATCTCCCTACATTATATTTTACAAAATTTTCTATAATTTAATCTTTACAATTTTAAACAAACCATGACTAAAGTCACTTTTAGAATCTAAAATAATTAATTAGTCTGTATAATGTTTACTATTCCTAATAAACATCTATAATAACATTACTTATCTGTACTAAATTGATTTTAATAATTATTTATAATATTTCAAATTTAAACATCTAAATAACACATTTAAAAATTAAAAAAATTCAATATCAATCCTCACCAACAATGTAATAGAGAGATGATTGAAATCTAAAAAACAACCACTATTTCAATTTCAAAAAAGAAAATGTTGATCTAGAACACTAACCCCAAATACAAATGTTCATCTCCAAATGCAAATACTTCAATCCGAACAATCATAAATGTGAACCACCTCCAATAAATAACAGAAAATAACTTCAAACAAGTCTACAAATCACTTTATTATCATATACCAAAGAAGAAGAAAAAAATACAATCTAAATGTAAAAAAAAAAAAAAACACAAGAAAGAAAAGTACCAATTCAAAATTTAAATAATTTTACATAATTTAAGATAAAAAAATTTAAAATAATTACAAAATGACATCTTTCACCTCATATTCTTGAGCAATTACAAAAAGGTGAGATAAGTGACATAATTAACTCCTTTTGGATTAGTGGATGAAGTTTGTTTTCTCATGTAATAGTTTTTGTATGTAGAGAATGAGAACATGGAAGTGATAGATAGCAATATGATTAAAGAAGAAACATGATAGTGTTTTTTTTTATTATTTAATTTCTTTTTATGATGTATGATGTGTGAGAATGGAAGCAATTTAGAAATGGTATTGGACAGAAGAGTGTTTGGTGGTCACATGGTTTGTCTTTTCCTTGTTTGGTGTTTATGATACGTTTGACAGAGTTGTTTGTGTTTTGAGGCTTTTGAGAAAACCCATAAGAAAGAAAAACCGTCCAAACCCCACAAACTCCTTCATTCATTATGTTCTTCTTTTCTTTATTAAACATCTTTTTCCAAAACTCACTCACTTTCAAATCAAAAACCCACTACTCTTTCTCTTGATTAAGACATCATATTATTATTATCTTCTTTTAATTCTTAATCATCTTTTAAACTCTCTCTAACCCTAAATCACATATAATAACATTTTGCTTACATTCTTTATAATATATGTATGAAAAAACGTTGGATGGTAGTTAGGAAGAAGAGTGGATGATGGCCACATCTTCATGTCATGTGGGTTACCTGTTATGATGGTGACTCATGTTAATGATAGTCCATTCATTTTAACATGGAAAAACATTTTCATCTCATTCTATTTCATAAGAAATATATATTACTTACAATTTCTTTTTCTTAATTACCATTATTAATCAATTTTTCTTCCCTTTTTCACTATTCGTAAGTTACTTTTCAAAAGGGCAATATTAAAAACCATTAATTAATCTATGTATGTTTGTAATTCCATAGAATACCTTATTTTTAACTTCTGTTTTTTTTTTTTATAAACTAAAACAAACATATAGAAATTTTTTAAATTATTAACTCATAATTTTCAAATACCAATTTAAAATTATGTTTTATTAAATTGTAAAGATTTAAATATCAATTCATTATTAAATTATACAATACATTATAATGGCCGATCTTTATATATATATAGACCTTTTCTAAAGATTAAATTACCTCAGATTATACATTAGAAACCAGATGAGTAATTTGTTTTCATCACAGAATATGTAATCAAACACAACACGAAAGTCTCTTATTTTATTTATTTTTTTTAAATAAGAAGAAAATTGTTTCCCTTTACTTGTGTCTTTTTTCTTTGCAAATTTAATAAAAATAATATCAACTTATATGGATTTGGATATTCAACCAAATGAAGCATCAAAATGTTTTCGTAGGGGTTTGAATCTATATTTTGGTTTTATACTTTGAATATAACCTTAAATTATCCAAAAGTTACATATATCTTCAAGAAATCAGATAATCTTTTATTTTAATTTATTGTGATATTTTTAAAAATAAAAATATTTTTGTTAAAATATTGGAAACTGCCTCCTATATATTAAAAGGTTTTTGAAGTGTAAGTATGTGATTGGTCATTATCAATAGTCATTTTCGTTGCAATAAACTTATGGTATAATGCAAGCTTTGGGTCACAATCTGCTAGTTTCATGAGATGCATCATGGCCAGCATTTTCAGAATTTCAAAGTCTCATCAGATTAATTAATAAAAAAATCCAATAAGACAAAAGGGAGAGAGAAAATCCTGCATGCTTCGTTTCAAATTACACGTCTCTTTCTCTCTGTTCTTACAAATAATATATATTTTTTAATTTTTTTCCTTAGAAAATGATCATTCCCAATACGTATATATATAGCCGCACAATTTTCGTTGAATTTATCTTGTGCGAAACAAAAACGTGAACATCACAAATTTTATATCCTTCAATTTAGTCAAATAATTCACATCAAAATTTAGATGTTGCTCACTGTCTCAAGTAATCTGCAAAATTCTTTCTTCATCGCTTCCTTAGGGATTAAGAGTCAAACCATCAAACACAAACATTCAACTTAACTAAATTCTACCAAATCCACTTATAATATAAGATTTCTAATAATATTTTATAATTTTTTATCAATGTAATATTTCTAATGCGTATATATATAATGTAAAATTAAATATTAATAGAATTTGAAAGCATGTATATCAATAAATTTAACAAACAAAACCAAAACATATATATCTTGAATGGAAAACTATATATTAATAGAAAACCTCTCGATATAAGAAAATTAGTGTTTCTTAAAACTTTCCTAATCAATCTTAAAAACAAAATTCCTAACAAATTATCAATGAAGAATGAACTTAATATCAATAAAAATAATAATTATCACAATATAAAAATTCTAGTTTTAATATGTCAAAATAAAAAATAGTTTATTTAACATTGGTAAAAAAAAATTCTTAGATTATTGAATAAGTAATAACAATTATC
The DNA here is from genome assembly GCF_029865625.1 of Vigna umbellata. NCBI lineage: Eukaryota > Viridiplantae > Streptophyta > Magnoliopsida > Fabales > Fabaceae > Vigna > Vigna umbellata. Next base: position 35,281,492 of record NC_142168.1, read on the forward strand.
TTTAACAATAACAATCCTAATAATTTTAAAAAAGTGAAATTTTCACAATTAATAAAAAAAAATTCTTTAATTGATATAAAAAGATATTTAGAAACCACTAAAAATAATAAAATTAACATAAGGTCAATCACCTATTTGAAAAATAAACTCCATCTTTGTTCTTAAAAAATAAAAAGAATAAAAAATATTTAAATTGTCTTATATTTTTGGACTTGTAAAATGGAGATAAATATTATGGTAGGAACATATGTGAGACTATGGTAGAAACAACACTTAGATTAAGTTGTTAGAAAAATATAAAAAGAAAATACAGTACAAAAGTTTTAAATTTTTTGTGATCAAACTTAATCTAACTTCAAATTCTAATATCTTGAATTTGAACCTTATCGATAAAGAAAAAAATGTTGTTAAAAAGAAGAGATGATATTAAAAGTGATGACCCAAATTCTTCCACAAGCATGGAGAGAAGTGATAAAAAAAATATTGTACACAGTGTTCTGCTTTTGATGCCTTCTTCCTTTACCAAATACATATACTGATGCATGTCTCTTTCACCGACTTGTTTTTTGTTTTAGGATGTTCCTAAAGTCAGTTGCTGCCCCCTTCAGGAGCGGTGGCTGATGGGTTTGGGCCTGTTGGTGGGCCACCCAAGGAGTTCATTTGCCACTTGTCTCTTTGTGTGATGGCCCACAGGCCCAGATGGTCTTCTTCCACCTCTCTCTTTTTCTGCTTTTTCTTTTGCCTTTTTCTCACCATTCCTCAGACTTATGAGCACATATGTTACATGATATTGCACAATCATGATAATGTGGTTTTGTCACTTTTTGGAATGTGTCCCATACGCTATAGTCTTCCCACGTAACATCTTCTGTATTGGATGCTCACTGTGGGGTCTCAAAAGTGAGAGAGTAAAGCTTGGAGAGTGACTCAAAACCAACCAAAATCAAAAACCATAGCATAATAATAACAGTAATAATGGTGTTGATAATGGCCACTTTGGTGGGGATCTTGATGGAATTGATAAGATAAGATACACGAATGTATGTCACTGCCACTACGGCTCAATCATTGTAACGAACAAAGGAGGAAGCCGTGAAAAACTTTCCTTTGGGTGAAACACCTTTCAAGGAACTCTCTTCAAACAAAGGTCAGTGTAAAGATCCGTTTTTTATCATCAAAACCTGTTTTTTATCGTCAAAAGTTGTTCATTTCACCTCTTGCTTTTAGATTTGTTAATTTCCTCATGAAATTGGTAGGTTTTGGTATTTAACCATCATGGTTTTGATGGTAAAGCAATATAGGGTTTTGTTCACTTTGATACACAGTTCTATGAACCTGGGATAAAGGAGTGATTATATATCAGCTTGTGTTCTGGGATTATGTAAGGTAAGATGCTGTGGTTTTTCATTTGGCAGGTTTGGTTTTGTTGCTAATTTTCTGTTTTAGTAAAATCCATCAAGACAATGAATTGAAGAATGATATTCATGCACTGGTTTGGTGCTAGTTTCTTGATCTAATCAATAGATTGGCTGCATTTATCGTATGCTATTACACAAACATAGACATGAGGATTCAATAACTCTTCACCAAATGCTTAAATTTCCAACCATGTTACATTATATTGGTTCACTGGTTAGGTGTATAATTTCTGTTGTTTGAAAGCTTTAATCTGCTGAATAGACAATGTCAGAAGTTTTCCAACACTCCAAAGTCTGAGAGATTCTGTTGTGCTGTGTTGTGTCTCTTCAGTCTTTGTACTGTTGTTGAGGTTAGGTTTTTGTTTTGTTGAATATTGAATATGCACTCAAGGTTGTAATGGGTACGTCAAAATGACTTCATATTTGTTTCTTTCCCATTTTATTTAGCAAATTAGTCGATCCAAAATTTTAATTTCTGAAGTCCATGCACCTTTTCAAATTCAAATGTCTACTTCATCGAATTTGTCGAACAAATAATCATTAACAGCTTTGCTTAAAGTCCAATTTCAATTTGTAAATAAAGTCAGCATTCAGCAAAGTTTTATTCTCTATGTTCACATTACTTTATTCTATGAGCATTTCAAAATCCCTCCAAACACGATCAACCTGGTACATAGTTTGTTTGACTGTGCATGATATTTTCTGGTGCATCTGAAAGAACACTGCAATGAACTTTGACCACTGAGTCAAGTCAGAAACCATCAGCTTCCTATAAAGCACTGTTGGTCTGACTACTATTTGTTGCTTTGGCTTTAAACTTCAAATTGAAATTAGTTCTGGAAAAATTGAACATAATCCAAACAGGAACTGGAAAAAAGCATGAAAATTTTCATCTGGGGTTGATTCTCAAATATTACTGTATAAATGAAAAACAAAGGACAGTGTGTGACCAGTGTACTTTTCTAAAAGGGAGAGTTGCAGGTATCATATAGAGGGACAGTAGTCTGCAGGCTGTTTTTTGTAGGCACCTGCTCAGAATCACGCAAAAGAGTTGCACGGATCTTTTTCATTGTTGACGTGAAAGAAATGTACCTCACAATGTACTGATCCTCATATAAAAAGGGTGAAACACTGATTCCAAGTGAAAATGGAGGGAAGTACCGGTTAATGGTGGGTGCATATAACTGTTGGAGTGAAGGTGAAAATGTGACTAAAAAATATCACATTCCAATGAAGGTGAACATATTGAGCAATTTATAAATAGCTTAGATTCATACTTCAAATGTGTTTGGTTAAGCAGCTATATGGAATTTACCTTCTCTTAGACATACAGTAATCACCAAATTGTGAAATTGTTTTTAATCTTGTTTGCTGTTTTCAAAGATTTTACAGGGAACAGATAAAAACTTAATGTCTTGTGGTTTTAAGGAATGATATTTTGACAATTTCCAGTTTAGGTACTTCACAATCTTACCATAATAATAGTAAGATATGTGTCAGGAAAATAGTCTTTAAACTTTATTATTATATTAATGTAAGAGGGTTGTTAATTGATTGAACATGGAAAAGAAATTTTCACAGCATCATTTTCATATGGTTTCTGTCAAGGTTTTGAATGCATTATATGTCCTTAAGTGAGATGAGAAGACCAGTGTATAAGTGACAATGGAACTCATGAATAGTTTGTTATTCAAAACTTTCTTTTTCCTTGTTCTCAATCACATCATCAATCTTAATTTTTTCTTCTCTTTTGTCTCTTTTTATCACATATTTATATAGGAAAGTTGGATCATTTTGTTGATTTGGAATCACTGATGGTGATAATAAATCTACCTCTACATACTGATGTAGTAAAACTTTTTAGTTAACCCAAAAGTCAATGCAAAAACAGGTTTTGTCATGGGATGATGCAAGTGGAGTTGTTCACTTATACTGTATTTTCAGTGTTGACAGGTTCAGAACTTTTGGATGTAGCTTTTTGAAAACCTGTACTGTAACAGTATGGAACTGTAGTACCTAACAGCTTATAGGAAATTTCTTCCTAAAATGTGTTTCTGAATTTGATTTAACCTGGATTGGTTCACTATGTGTAGTTGATAAATGAAGTAAACCAGTGGAACATGAATAGAACCTTTTGGTTGAAAAAAAGAAGAGATACTCTGCAGAGATTTTGCCTAATAACTAAAAATTCTCAAAATTTGATTACATGAGTAAAACCTTTTAGTGCATGCTTCAGTTAAATCTGAAGGCAGCAAAATATGTAAATAACAGAAGTTACAGAGAATAATATGTGAATAACTGATTTTAGAAAAATCATTGTTTCTTAATTATCATAATTATAAATAATACTTAGCAGAAAAATATAATACTGGTTTGGAATTCAGAAACTTTGAAGGGAATAGAAACTAATCAGTAATTAGTGGTGGTAGGTAAGTTTATTACCATGGTTTTCAGGCTTCAGTATTTGTAATCATGTCACCGACCACAAAGACCAGAGAACAGTGGTGTTGGCAGCAAAAGTCACTTTCAATTAGTGCTAAATCCCAAGGTTGATGTGCAGAAAAAGACTTATAACTGACAAATCTAAAGCAATTCATCAAGTTTCAATGTCATCCTCCTCATTTTTTGTACACTTTCCAATTTTGTTAATGGATATATTTTGATATACTCCTTAGAGAGTAATTTTAGAAAGAAAAGGATAAAAAGTAAACTTATAAATTTGGAAAACAATTTTATATTTTTTATGAATGATTTTAAATTCATATGTAAATTGTGTTTATTTTATTAAAAACTTTAATTTATTACATTTTAGAAAGTATTTTTTGGAAAAATGTATCCAAATACATAAGCATAAGCAGCAATGTTTTTTTTCATGATGTTACAAAATTAGAAGTTACCATTAGTGTAGAATTGGCCTTTAACGTTACCTCGTAGACATCAGACCACAAAATAACCAATGTAAATGATTAACTGGTGACATTTTCGTAAATAAGTTGGGCATATAGACGTCTGTTAGGAGGGGCCCTGGCGTCTATATAGACGTCGGGGCACCTCCTAACAAACGTCTATATGCCTGACAGGTAGGTAAAAAGTCATTATTTTTCGCCATATAGACGTCTGATCTCGCCATCCCGACGTCTATATACGATTATCGACGTCGGTCCCATGTAGCAGAAGTCTATATGGCTGACAGGGTAGGTGAAAAGTTAACCTAGACGTCGGGCACCCTCCTAGCCGACGTCTATATGTCCCGCAAATATTAATTTTTAAATCAGAAAGACGTCATAATAGTGAGGGTCCCGACGTCTATACTATTATAGATGTCGATCCCCATCAGCGCCCGACGTTTATAATTGGCATGTAAGATTATAAGTATCAAAAAAATTGAGTGAAACTTAGTTTCCGTTTGAAATTTAACACAAACGATTAATCTTTTAATAATTTGTATTAAATTTTGAATTATCTAATTGGACAGTTTGAAAAAATTATTTTTCATAATTTGCTATAACATGTACGTTGGAATTTATGGATAAGATTGATAAAATTCCGGTTCAGTATTTGGGTTGTTCTCCGGATGCATATTTGATTGTGGTCATCCTTGACCACTCTCATTTCGTGTATTTCAGAGACCAATGCGAAATGCTACCGAAATTTTATCAAATTTATGATGTAGACTTCTTTGCATGCGTCTTAGCAATTTATGAAAAATAATTTTTTTGAATGGGTAGGGCCTAACCTGGTGAGAGTTAAAAAATTGAAACTGATGAAGTATGTTACGAACATAGTATGGATCGAAGCTGGATGAATGAACGTCGCATCAATGAAGAATATGAGAAGGGTGTTTCGGTGTTCTTGCAATATGTTCAACAAAAAGCAAAGTTTGTGAACGAGACATATTTTTGTCCTTGTGTTCATTGTCTTAATCAAATATGACAAGACTTAGGCAATGTGCGTGACCATCTATTCATGTTCGGCATAATGAGAACTTATACCGTTTTGGACTTGGCATGGAGAAGTACTGGACCAGCCTACCACGTCACGAGGAACATATTATGTGGAAGAATGGATGAGTGATCATTTAGAGGACATGATACGTGATGTTGGTGAAGATAATTTTGGAAGAGCTAATTTGTATGATTCTTTTATAAATGATTCAAAGCAATCGTTGTTCCCAGGATGCTCGAACTTTACACGTCTGTCTGCAACTTTGAAGTTGTTTAGTTTAAAAGCAAGGAATGGATGGACAGATAAAAGTTTCACAGATTGTTGGAGTTGTTGAAGGAGATGCTTCCAGAAAATACTACTCTACCTATTCGTAATTACGAGTCAAATATTTTTTTATGTCCAATGGGTCTTGAATATCAAAAGATACATGTTTGTCCTAATGATTGTGTTTTGTACATAAAGGAGTTTGCTTCGCTAAAGTATTGTCCAACATGTGGTTTATCCCGTTTTAAAAAGAAATATGACAGAAACACTGGTGATGAAAGTAATGATGGTGCACCTGCTTAGGTGATGTGGTATTTGCCTATAGTACCTAGGTTGAAACGTATGTTCTTTGTTAAAGAAGATGTAAAGAACCTTAAATGGCACGTTGTCGGAAGAAAGTGCGATAATCTTCTTCGACACCCAACTGATTCTCCATAATAGAAGAAGATCGATGAAACATTTCCAGAATTTGGTGCATATCCAAGAAACTTAAGACTTGCACTTGCAACTGATGGTATGAATCCTTATGGGAACTTAAGTAGCAAACACAGTTCATGGCCAGTTATGTTGATGATATACAATTTTTCTCCTTTGTTGTGCATGAAGAGAAAATATGTGATGTTGTCCATGATGATATCGGGTCCTAGACAACCTGGAAATGACATTGATGTTTACTTCAAACCTTTAATTGATGATTTGAAATTGTTGTGGGAAGAAGGGGTCGAAGTGTTCGATTCACATGTTCAAGAAAATTTCCGTTTGCGTGTAATGTTGTTTTGCACTATAAATGATTTCTCAGCCTATGGAAACTTGAGCGTTATAGTGTTAAAGGTCATTTTGCATGTCCCATTTGTGAAGAAAACACTAGTTACCTTCAATCGAAGCATGGTTAGAAGACGGTATATACAAGACATCAGAAATTCCTTCCTTGTAATCACCCTTATCGTAGATTGAAAAAAGTATTTAATGAAAGTGTTGAGGATGAGGTTGTGTCTAGACCCCGAAATGGTGAAGAGGTGTACAACGAAGTCAAAAACATTGACATTGTGTTCGGAAAACATCATAAAAGTACCTTTGCAAAAAACATTTGAAAGAAACGATCAATATTTTTTAATCTTCCATATTGGTGTAAACTTGATGTTAGACATTGTATTGATGTGATGCACGTTGAAAAAAATGTTTGTGATAGTGTCATCGGAACTTTATTAAACATGAAAGGGAAGAGCAAAGACGGAATAAAAGCACGACAAGATTTGGCTGACATTAGAATCCGATCTGAGTTACATCCACAGACAATAGGAAGACGCACCTATCTACACCCAGCCTGTCACACTCTTTCTAAAAAAGGAAAACAAAGTTTTTATAACTCTTTAAGAAGTGTGAAGGTTCCACAAGGTTATTCTTCAAATATTAGTAACCTTGTTTCTATGCAAAAGTTAAAGTTAGTTGGTTTAAAGTCTCACGATTGTCATGTATTGATGCAACAATTGTTACCAGTTGTTATTCGAGGCATATTACCTCCTTATGTTAGGGGTATTCTGACACGTCTGAGTTTGTTCTTTAATGCCATTTGCAAGAAAGTTGTTGACCCTCGAGGTTTAGATCAATTGAAAAATGAAGGAATAAGACTACTATGTGAATTGGAGATGTATTTTCTACCTTCTTCTTTCGATATCATGGTTCATTTGATTGTTCATCTAGTCAGAGAAATTCGAATATGTGGGCCGATTTTCTTAAGGTGGATGTACCATATTGAAAGATACATGAAGATCTTAAAGGGATATGTCAATAATCAGTATCGACCAGAAGCTTCAATCATAGAGCGATACGTTGCAGAAGAAGCCATTGAATTTTGTTCAAGTTATATGCCAAGTTGTGAACCAGTGGGTCTTCCCAATAACAGACATGAAGGAAAATATGAAGGTAAGGGTGTTCGAGGTGTGAGAATTCAAAGTGTTAGTAGAAAAGAAGTTGATCAAGCTCATTTGTACATCTTAAACAACACTATTGATGTGATTCCTTACATTTCTGAACACGTTAATGAAATAAAGGCATCACACCCAAGAATGAGCGAAAAATGACATCTTAATGAACATGTCAAAACCTTCTTACAATGGTTTAAGAAAAAGATTTATGCGACTCCACATGTTTCTGAAAGTCTATTAAGGTTATCTCGTGGGCCGAACACAGATGTCATTACATATGGTGGGTACTATATAAACAATATTTCTTTTCAGACAAAGGTAGAAGATGACAAAAGTAGAGTTCAAAATACTGGGGTTACACTACAAGCTGAGGCTGTGTTCTTTGCTAGTTCTAAAGACAAATATCCAATCACAACATCCATGAGTTATTTTGGAATAATACAAGAAATATGGGAAGTTGATTATGTCAGTTTTAGAGTCCCAGTGTTCAAGTATAAATGAGTTGATATAAATTCTGGTGTCATGACATATGACTTTGGTTTCACATTGGTAGACTTTAATAAGATGAATTACACTGATGAACCATTTATTATGGCTAGTCAAGCACAACAAATATTCTACGTAAATTATCCAGCGAATAAAAAATGGTCAGTGGTTTTGGAAGGAAAAAACATGCACAGATATGATGATGAAGATTCTCTTGATATACTTGAGACAACATCTGTTGCATCAAGACCCACTGAAGACTCAATTGATGACGTTGCATGAAGACCCATTGAAGAGAAACTGCATTCCATGACGCAGGACACCATGGGGTTGCCCACTGAAGCTCCCACAGCACCTCGTGTCAACACTAGATGATCATGCTCTGCTGTAGAACCTATTGAGTATAGTGGTCAGTATGAGCTGTTGGTTGATGGGGATCCCCCATGTATTGTGGCTGTCGGACAAGTACTTGAGGGAGGGCAGACTATTCATGGTGTTCCCATATTATCCCACCACGTGCGTGTGACGATTGACGAGGTTCGGGATCCCCAGGCTCAGGTGCTTGTACCCACTCCAGAAATTCATTTTGTGGGGGAGGCCATATGATCATTTATAGCCTGGCCTAGAACATTGATCATGTCACACATTGCTATTCCACATGTATAATATTTTTATTATTAGTATTTTTATGTTAAATTTAAAAATATTTATTGATAACTTTGAAATTCTTATCTTCAGTTCACACGTTCTTAGAAGCAGCCGATGCATGAGCCAGTCATAGATAAAGATTATGAGATGGCTGAAGCGGAGGATGATCCTCTACCAAAGCTAATGACAAGATTAACCAGGTTGAAGAGAGGAGCATTAGTAATATACTGGAATTTGAGAGTATTTGGTCTTCCCCCCATGTGCCATTATATATCATATTCAATGATGCATTGGAGATCATTGGGGGAGACAGGATGTTGAATATTTTCATCCTTCAACTATGGTGCATGTAAGATAGTTAATTTTGTCTTCCATATTAATTTTATTTAGATTCTTAGTTTCTAACAACTTAACTTTGTTGTTTTAGGTACATGGACACAATCATTGTAGACCAAGGTCGGTGTTCCATGTACGAATTTGTTGAACCTCAAACCATTCAATCTTCTGGTAACACACTTGAAGGCAAACAATATTATTTGCAAACATGGATGATTGAGTCAAATAGAGATGTATATCTTGTGCCATACATTGATGGGTATATGTTGTTTTATGTAAAAGTTCATTAAAGTTTACTTAATTAGTTTACTAACTATTTATGATTCATGATAGGTCTCACTGGCAGCTGATGATCATCATTTCCAAACAATGTAGAATTATATGGTTTTGTTCGTTGTACAGGAAAATGAAAAATGACTTGAGAAGCATGCTTCAAGGGTAAGTGTTTCTCCAAAAATGACTTTGAATTTCATGTTGACCTTAAATTTTTATGATAAATATAGTTATATTAATTTTACTTTGTGTTTTCAATCTAAATAGAGTTATGGGTAAATCTCGAGGTCAACTAGTTCAAGTTTTGTATCCAAAGGTTGTAAGTCATTTATAGTTCTAATTCATTTTCTATGTTATGGAATGATCTAAATTCTTGACTATTTAGTTTGTCATTTTAGTGTAACAAGCAGCTAGATTCATGAGAATGTGACTTCTATGTCATGTCTTGGATTAAGACTATCATTCGAACTGCCATTACAGATGACTGGAATGAGGTAATGATGCATACCTTTAATACATTACAAATCAAATTCATTTTTGAACATATATGAAACCATAATGAATCTTTCTTCATTTTGCAGCGCTTCAAAAGTACATATCCTATACTAGAGGACATAATTAGGCAGATAAGGCAAGAGTGGACAACTTATCTTCTGCAAAGATGGAGCTATGAACACTTATATTTGTTGTTGAACATTACTTAGGTTTAGTTTAAGTTTATATTTTGATAGTTTTGGTATTTGATTGCTTTTTAGATTAAGTAGAACTTTCTTTAGTTGAAACGCATATATATATATATATATATATATATATATATATATATATATATATATATATATATATATATATATATATATATATATATATATTATAGTATACTGTTCTGGGACCATTTTCTTCTTTTCAGGTGTGGTTTTATTTTAAAAATAAATTAATTTTTTAAAAAACACCGAGTAGATGTCTGTTAATGTCATGTCCGACGTCTATAGACGTCTAATGAGTTATAGTGGACAAAACGTTTCAGGGCCTATAGACGTCAAATATGGATACATTCGACATCTATATAGACGTCTGATATATCCACATCCGACGTTTATATAGACGTCTGAGGCCAAAATAACAGACGTCTAAAGCTCTTTCTGCACTAGTGTACAATGGTTCATCTTTGACTTTGACTTATATAAATAAAGGAAACTAGTTTCTTTTGTGATCACGTAGAATGTTAGTTTGATTACCCTAGAGGTGAATTACAAAATTAGTGTAATAGTTCATTTATATGATTTGAATCTCAAATTAGTTTTAAAGATCTTTAAATATGTTAATATGATTTTGAAAGATAAATTTTATATAATTGACTTAGATGGTAGATGGGGATAATTTCTTGTCTCCACTTATTAAACCTCTTTATATGACAACAAAAATGATTGAATTTTATATTGTGTGAATCTATAAAAAGATTGAGTTAAGGAATAAAATATGTTTTTCATCTTTATAAATTTGTAAATCTTTGTTTTTCGTTTCTCTAAAATTGTTAGTAGGGCCTCCAAAATTATAGATGTGTTATTATTATTTTAGGATTTCAAATATCCATTAATGACATGTATGATAAAATATATTGTTCGATCTTTTAAAATTATTTTTCATCTTCAAAAATTTTTAATACTTTTTAGGTCTTCAAAATTATAAATGTATTATTTTTTATCCTTCAAAAATTTCTAGTATTTTTTAGATTTTCAAGAATATATATGTATTATTGTGATTAATAAAGATGAACACATTTCAGTATTTAACTTATTATCTGCATAAAAAAATTGACTATATTAAATGGAAAGTCATGTAAAATAAATAATTGATTAAGTTAAAAAGATAATAGATTATATTAGATGAATGATTAATTACATTAAGTTTATAAATATATAATCAATCAAGTAAAGTAAATAATTATGTTAAAGCAAATAATTAAATAAATATTAAAGGTCATTAACAAATTTTGGTTCTATCAATAAAATAACACATTTGAAAATATGAAAATTATAAAATACTGAAATTTAAAAAAAAGGACTAAAATCAAACATCTTTATATTTATAATAATGGATTTCAACTCTAGCAACATCAACACCACATCTATAATTTTAGAGAACTTAAAAAGTTTTAGAAAAGAAAAACAAACATTTGTAATTTTTTTATAGAACATTTTACCCTAAATTAATTGTATAGATATTAAATTAATGTGTGTGATAAAAGCTTATACATGTGTGGTCCTATTTTTACACTAAAATATCCAATTTCATATCAGTTTCATCCTTGCAATTAACAAGATTCTATGCTATGCAACTATTTTTTCACTGAGATGCAAAGAATGGCTTTAATAAGAGGTTCCTGAATATCCCTTCTAGTTAAATAGGAGTTAAGATTTACATGGTAATAAGGATAGACCCTACATAGATTGACATATTATTGGTTATATTTACTAATAAACTTTGTTTAAAAGAATAAAATATAAAATGTCCAAAATTTTAATCGTTACTTTCCTAATCAATTACTATTGAAGTTTATCATCATTTATACTTAATTACAATTTCATACCTATGTTTTGTTAATTCTGCCATTTTAGCTTTTGAACTTTTATACACTATTTCAATCTTTAACTTTCAATTATACTTAACTTTGTTTTAGTTTTTCACCATGGATAGTTCTTTCTACTTTAAACAAAAGAGTGAAAATTGAAAAGAGTTACTATCAGTTGTCATTTACTATTTTTAAATTTGAAATATAATTAAATTACGGATAATTTAAAATTAAAAATTAAAATTATGTAAAATATAAAAAACTAATGAATAATTAAAATTAAGAAAAAATTAGCCAAAATTAGGAAACAAAATAACTTATAATTTAAATATAACCCAAACCCTCGTTAAAAGTCTTTAGTAGTAAGCACATCAAAATTTTAAAATTCCAAATCATTCTCTTTGTTCCCAAACTGTTACCAGTGAAACGCGGAATACAAGTGGTCGAACAAGTTTCACCATCGTCGTTCACCGAAGACGTTACCCGGCCACCGTCAGGTATTTTCCGCCACCATTCTTTCCGTATTAAATTTGTCTTTCGTCTCGTGGATAATCCTTGACTCAACCTTCTGCGAATAGTTTCTGCTCATAACTTGTCTGATAAAAGGTCTGACCGTAGAGTTGTAGTCTTTACGAGTATGAATGCTTGATGATGATTCTCAAGTATGTTTGACACTTTATAGCTAATGCATCCTCCGTGTTTTTAGTGACACACGAAGCCTTGAGTGTAGTATTATTATGATAATCGTTGTAACTAAATACACTAGCGAGTGAGAGTTGTTTATAAAAGGGTGATTGAATGAGAAAAAAAGAGAATTGAATTACAATGTATTCTGGTTATATCAATCTTGAATCTCTATATGTTTCGGTAACATATTTGTATTCTTCCTTGCTTCCTAGAATACGGGTTTTATATTCTTGACTCAGATTTTTTCTGCTTGGTTATTTCAAATTTTTATAAATCCCATGTTACTTCGTCATAAACTAAATTCCAAATAACATGTGCTGCATTTCTTGTTGTTGCTCTCCTTCTGGGTATTAAAGAGAGACTATTCATGAATTCCTCTTTTTCCTTTTACAAGAATAAATGATGTGAAGAAAAAGTGGTTGAGAAATTCTAATGCCATTGTTAACTATCCTGTCTAAATAGTGAAAATAATGACATATAACAGTTAAAGATGGCCATCTGAAAAATTGCCCACTTTGTTGACTATGGATCCATTAGGTCTTAAGTGCATTCGGGTAGAAAGTAACTAATTTTTTTTATCAGCAAAATAGAAATTAACTAATGTTGACAGGTGGTAGAAGTTGGTAATTAGAAGGGAGGTTAAGGTAGTAGGTTGGTAGCCTTCTCTTCTCTAATAAATGCCTATAATTGATCTTTTTTCTGGTTTCTGTCGTGACCATCTCATCATGGGCACCTATTACTGTTGTCTATGCCACTTTCCTCATCGTCGGCCTCCATTCTCAACATCCCTGGTATATTGTTGTCCGCGTTTGATAATAAACTTTTGAATTGTGGTTGTTACAATCAAAGTTTCAAGAATGGCTGGAAGAATATTATAAGAAAAGAAGGCGGTAAAGAGATATGTAGAGCACAATTTCTATGTCCTGCTACTCCAACAAAGGGTGTTCGGTTTCCTAAAAAAAAGTTATATATACAAGCTCTATTCACCAAAGTAATTCACTACCATATCTAATAAATGTATGATGTGACCACCGATTGTTTACTGAAGTAGCCAGGAAGGCCTTTTATTTTTGACTCTTCCCCTTCTATCTTTGCTCCATTTCTTTCTCTCTATTTTATTGATGTGAGTTTCTTTATAGGAAGCAGTTAAGGGTTGATAAAATTGACAAGAAAGGAGATAAGATAGAGAAAAGGGGACTTTCTTATGATCATCATTCTAATAGGAAGTAAGGCCGAAAAGAAACCGTATGTAAGTAACAAAAGCAGAAAAAAAAGTGAAGACCACCTTTCTAGAATTTGTTTCTCTGCTCAGATACTTGTAGGTTGGATCCAAATGCTGGTGCATTGAACAAAAAGCCGCCAAGGTTGTTTTCTCCTGGGTTTATTCAACTTCATTCATCTTATAGTTTTGGGTATTTGACAATATGACAACCACCTTTTTTCTCAAAGGTTGCTGCTAATTAGATGTTATAACTGGCTGAGTCCAAGTTGCTAAGGCCACATGATAGAGTGTAAGAAAAAACAGAAACTAACTTGTAGGATTTTCAATATTCAAGCAAGATAATAATTATTTTATATTAAATATAGTTGTGTTTGCTGAACATTAACTGAAATTAGTCAAATTGTCTCGTGTCTGATGCTCATTGTTATCTATGGCAATAAGTAGCAATAGGGTATTTGATGAAATCTTATGCTGTTTTACTAATAAAAAAGTGAGTCCAAGTAATTTACCGAGGCTGACTTGAAACTTGATAACACAAAATACAAAAATTAGATTGCAACTAACTCTTTTTGACATTATCCTGAAAGGTTCCATTTTAGTGGATAAGTGAAACTGTGATAGAAGGAAATTCTGGATGATTTTCTCCATTACTCTTTGAAACTGCTAAATGATATAAAATGCTTTGGTTGATTTGCCTTGTATCATTCAGTGTAATTGACTGAGCTTGGATGATGATGTTTGAAATGATTATTGTAGATTAACAGATCTTGGTTAGAGAGTTTTTTGTAGACTTGTACAATCTTCTTGTATCATTCATGTAATGCTTACAACCACAAGTTATTTAAATTTCAAATCTATTTGGTGAATAGAAACACTTAGCGGAGACAGCAGTATGATGGTTTTGAGAAACTCTTTCAACTGTCAAGGTTCTTGCTTATAACACAAGAAACACGAAGACAAAAATATATTGACACTGAGATGAAGTGCGATGTATAAACCTTTAATAACCAAGTTGGTTTCCTCAGGTTTCTCCTCTTCGGATTGGTCACGATTGTTTAGGAAATATTGATTCTCAAAATGGTGTTTCTTTCCACGTTGCCACCAAACTATTCAGGTTTTTTCTTGCTACATCGGTTTCTTCTAACTCGTACTTTTTTTATTCCCTGTTTAGCTCTATATTTCTTGATATATTGCAGTTTTCTTTCACCGAGGTGCTCTTTTTTTGCCATCAAAGTTTCCATCCAGAGTTGCTTGTCACAGAGATGTTTCTCTAACACCCCAAACGGTTATTATTACTCAGTTTAAATCTCCTTCAATGTATGTGTTTGTGCATGTGTTTCTAGTGGTAACTATCGTTTTAGGTTACATGCTTTTCTGTTTGCAGACTTTTAGCATACAACGGAGAGAAAAACATGCAAACCATAGTTGCAACAAATTTTTTATCCATGCTGCAAGGAATGATCATCATATAAGCTATGATGATGGCTTGCCTGAAGAGCCCTTTTTGCTATCATTGATCAAAGATGCCATATGGTATTTGTTAGACTTTAACCTGTCATTAAACTGCATAAACGTGATGAAATACTGTCTTTGCCTGCATGAACTGAAACTATTTTTACTTTAATTAAAGTCTCAGAATAAATGTTTCATTGATTTCATGATAATGATTACAGGAAAGGCAAAGACTGTAGTTGTAAGGATGAAGAAAATTATCTATATGTAAAACTAGACATGTGTAATAACAAAAACATAACAAATTATAATAAACATGATTAATTATTTGGTAATATAAAGACCAGTAGAATTCACCTTTGAATGTTATTGAAAACATACAACCGTATTTGCTAGTAACTATCTCATTGTTTCCAGGGGGCTAAAATATTTATTTGTATTTTTGGCTGAACAACCTAGCCAGCTGAAATACGTGGAGTGGCCAAGTTTTAGCAGTACGGTACGCCAATTAGTGCATTATTTGCGGTTTCTCCACAGTGCTTCCACACGGTTTCTCCACAGTGCTTCCACACTGCATCCATATGTTTCTATTTCATTTTATAATGTGTGAAATGTATTGAATGATTACATGCTTATATTAATCCTTTGCAGCTGAGGACAGCGATTCTGACTCTTATCTTGGTTGCGTTGCTTATTGTTGCATTATCATCTGTTGATTCCGCTCTCTGCTATCTTTTGGCACTAGCTCTTAGGAAAAAACCATAACCTTGTGGTGTTGCCAATGTTACCATAATATATAAGCGTTTGATCTTATGCTTGTAATCTATGTAGGGTCTATCCTTATTACCATGTAAATCTTAACTCCTATTTTGAACTGGAATGGATTATGTTATTCAGGAACCTTTTATTAAAGCCATTGCTTTGTATCTCAGTGAAAGAAATAGTTGCATAGCATAGAATATTGTTAATTCCATGGATGGAAACTAGATATGAAATTGGATATTTGAGTGTAAAAATAGGATCACACACGTATAAGCTTTTATTCACTCACATTAATTTAATATCTATACAATTAATTTAGGGTAAAATGTTCCCTATAAAATTATAAGTATTTGTTTTCTTTTCTAAAACTTTTAGATTCTCTAAAATTATAAATTTATAAATGTATTGTTGCTGTTGCTATAATTGAAATTCATTGTTATAAATTTAAACATGTTTGATTTTAGTCTTCTTTTTAAATTTTAGTATTTCATATTTTTCATATTTTTAAATGTGTTATTTTATTGATAGAACCAACCTTTAATATTTAATTAATTATTTTCTTTAACATAATTATTTACTTTACTGATTGATTATATATTTATAAACTTAATGTAATTAATTATCCATTTAATATATTCTATTATCTTTTTAACATAATCAATTATTTACTTTACCTAACTTTTCATTTAATATAGTCAATTTTTTTATGTTGATAATAAGTTAAATACTGAAATCTTTGTTGGGCTTCATTTCTAGGATAATACATATATACTTTGAAAATCTAAAAAATACTAAATTTTTTTGAAAGATAAAAAATAATGCTTTTATAATTTTGAAAACCTAAAAAATACTACAATTTTTTTTAAATGTCGAACCATATATTTTATCATATATGTTATTAATGGATTTGAAATCCTTCAATAAATTTATAAGGATGACAAAGCATATTTTACTCCTTAACTCAATCTTTTTATAGGTTCACCCAATGTAAAATTATTATATACAATTTATCTTTAACTATCATATTAAAATATTTAAAGATCTTTAAAACTATGTAAATTATTTCCATCAACTATTACACTAATAAGATATAAAACAACATTAAAAGAAAGTAGTTAAAATACTCCTTAAAATGCAATTAAATGAAGTTTTTAATAAAATAGACATAATTTACCTGTAAACTTAAAATCATTCATAAAAAAATATAAAATTGTAATAAAATAAAATTTTTAATAAAATAGACATAATTTACCTATGAATTTAAAATCATTCATAAACAAAAATATAAAATTATAATTCATAAGTTTACTTTTTATCTTTTTCTTTCTAAAATTACTCTCTCGAAAGTATATTCAAATATGTTCATTAACAAGTGGGAAGAGATAACATTGAAACTTGATGAGACACTGTTTGAATTTGATTTAATTTACTAATTGACTGCCAACAACACTCTTTTCTGTGAGGCTTGAAAACCATCTTAATAAGCTTATCTACTGTTACTGGTATTCCCTTCAAAGTTTCTGCTAAGTATTCCAAACAGGCATTACCCACGATTTTTAATATTTTTGACGGACTCTGGTAGTCGATAATGTCCTTTTTGACAATGAATGATTTTTCTAAAATCAGTCTTTCACATATTATTTATGATAACTTCAGTTATTCATATATTTTGCTTCCTTCATAAATAACGGATGATTATGGAAATGCAGAAACAATGATTTTTCTAAAATCAGTCATTCACATATTATTCATGGTAATTATGCACATATTTTGCTCCCTTCATAAACCATGGATAAACAATGGATGAGAGTTGTTTATATAATGGATGATTGAATGAGAAAGAAAATGAATTGAATTAAAATATAGTCGGTTTCGAGAGTTTTGTATTCTTAATTTTTTTTTCATAGCCATTATTGTTATTGTTGTTATTCTATATATTAAAAAATTACAAGTAATAATTATTTAATTTAATTTAATATATTTAAATATATTAAATCAAATTTTATATTATTACTTTCTTTTTATTTTTATTATTATTACTTTTATTTTAATTATATTTATTTTATTTTTTTAAAATAATTATTGTAGTAATATAAATTATATTTTAATAATTATTAAAATATGAAAATATATTAAATATAGTAAATAATATTAGAATTTTAAATTAAATTAAAATCTAATTAAATTTTTGATAAAAAACAAAATTTTTAAAATAATTGAAGGGGTAAGGGGAAACATAAAATGTAGTTTGATGATGTGAAAAAAAAAACGCAGAAATAAAAAAAAATGATTTTGGACGAAAGAATCAGAGTAGGTCACGGTGACAAAACTTAAACTTTAAAAGATTGGTAAAAGATTGGTAAAGAGTACATATAGACAAGTTTCCAAATGTCCTATATAAATAATAAATTTGATAATAAAGTTAAGTAATGGAAGCCTTAGGCGAACCCAAATTAAAAAAAACATATCCCATGTTATTTGTAATGACGGAAGTAATATGGAATTTATGAAAAATTTTAAAAATAACTAAACCAAAAAAAATCTGAGTCATGGTTTCATTTTCTTAACGACGGTGGCCAGAGAATATCTTCGGAGAATGACGACGTT
The DNA here is from genome assembly GCF_029865625.1 of Vigna umbellata. Classification (NCBI taxonomy): domain Eukaryota; kingdom Viridiplantae; phylum Streptophyta; class Magnoliopsida; order Fabales; family Fabaceae; genus Vigna; species Vigna umbellata. Next base: position 35,300,086 of record NC_142168.1, read on the forward strand.
GAAACTTGTTCCTAGCACTCGAGTTTGAAGGTTTCAGTTTGGGAACCAAGAGAATTGGAATTTTAAAACTTTGACATGCTTACTATTGAAAGAGTGTTACAAAGAGAATATGAGATATATTTAAATTATAGTTTATTTTGTTTCCTAATTTTTTTTGGCTGTTACTCTTTTTAATTTTCATGTTTCGATATTTTCACTTTTTGTTTAGAATAGAATCAACTATCAATGAAAAACTAAAAATTATACAAAGTTAGCTATAATTGAAATAATGTATAAAAGTTCAAAAGCAGAAATGACAGAATTTACAAAACATAGTATGAAATTGTAATTAAGTATAAATGATAATAAACTTCAATAGTTATTGATTAGAAAAGTAAGATTAAAATTTTTGACATTTTAAATTTTATTCTTTTTATTAGTAAATATAACCAATAAAATTATCATAAATATGATTTATTTAATGTGGTCATTGTAAAATATAATAAATTTAATGGTGTGGTTACATTGTTAATGTGTCACATTTAGAATAATCATTACAAAACTAAATATTACAACCTTTTACTTAATCAATCTCATAATATATTTTATTTATTTATAAAATAATTCACATACAGCAATTTTCAATTTATAAATAATTCATATTTATTCATTTAATAACTAACCTAACATAACATAAATAATATATATATATATATATATATATATATATAATAATAATAATAATAATAATAATAATAATGAAAATCTACTTGATAAAAAAAAGAAAGAAAACTCTTTTATAAAACAGTTATACAATTAAACAGTTGATCTCCTTTTCACCAAAGATATATTAACATCTAATTTATTATTTGCTCACACTAATAGGTGTCAAAAAAAACACAAAAAGAAAATATATGATAAACTAATGTGTAAAAGAAATATCATAAAACATTTAAATCATATCAATTACCAACTAAACATTAATAAAGTATAAAATTCATGTAAATACACATAAAAATGAACACTAAACTCAATTATTCGGATACATATCTTTGACAAAGGATTTAAGTGTAGATGTTCTAGTAGTATTTATGCTCTGCAAAGTCATAAACACATGAGTTTTCACCACTCACAATGTTAATCCTTTCGCGCATATGACCGAAAGTCTAGGGTTAAGACAAACTACCATTCTCTCTTCCACCTCATTCCTCTTTATATGAGTTGAATGATTGGTAGTATTAAGATACCTCCTTTTTGAACTCTCATATGTCAAAGCATACACTAAACAAAAACATAACCGATTCTCCTTAGATTGGTTCCAACATTCTCAAATAAACATCATAAACTAACCATCATATTAACATTCACAAGATCCCACATTAAGAAAACATATACTAGAAGTGACTCATGTGAAAATAAAGTTAGACTCTTTTAATATCGTTTAGCTAAAATATCTACTTGTTCAACGACTAGATAGCTCCCTAACGAGATCATCACTGAAACTCATAGGCTTAAAATGTCATGAAAGTTGTCCAACGAGACTTGTCTTGCCCAACCATTGTCAAATTAGTGAACTCTTTGACTTTGGTTACGTTTAGTGAAATTATTCTTGTCCAGCGAGTAACTCTCTAACTTTGAGCTTGCCCAACAAATATATTTTCGCCCTAACAATAATTAAGTTAGTGAACTTTCTGATTTTAGTCTTGCCTGATGTACTCTCATTCAACGACTACCAAGTCAGTAGCTCTCTAACTTTGACTTCGCCCAACAAGTTTGCATAATTTTGGAGAATAGGATTCTACATATTTATATCATTCAAACCTTGCAATTTAGTCCAACAACAACTACAAATGCCAAAACATACAAGTCATCATATTATAACAACTCAATCATTCAATTCATCTCAAATGTAATATCAACCATATAGAATACCAAATTTCAACATATCAAGCACTAGTGGCAAATCAAAACCTTACTCAACTCCATAGGTCTTATTTCATAGACAACTCAATTACACAAACCAACTATTATACAAGCATACAATTAATAATTATAAGGTATCTATCAATTAAAAACAATGAAATTAGCTTCACTTACCTAAAAGATAGACCAAATGCTCAAGGGATCCTAAAAACATCTTCAGATGCATAAGAAGTCCATTTGTCCCTATGAACAATACAATCATGATTAAGACACATCATTAGGACCATTGATAAATAAATACTCTTATAAAAGACTCGATCACTAAATGCAAACCAAGATGGTCCACAAGCACAGAAAGAACATATCAACCAAGAAAAAGGGATAAAACACCAACTTACTCTATTTGAGAAATTGATCAGACAAAAGTGGAGAGCTAGCCTCAAGGATCACCCTAACGGGTTCCGATCTTCAAACAGATGCACAAATTGTAAGAAAACTAGAGAGAAGGGAGAAAGTTCTATAAGAAAGGGTTTCAGAGAGATATTGTGTTATGAAATAATGAAACTTGTTTATAAAACTTTTGTTTATACTTTAAATTTTATAATATTAAAATAATTAAATTTTTAGACTCTTACATTTTAAAATAATGAAACTCATTAATAACAAAACTATTTATAAATCCTTTTATTATTAAAATAATCTAGTATTATTATTTAAAAGTACTATTAATTATAAAATATCTTTTTCTACGTTCTCACAATAGTTAATTCAATCACTAAATCAATAGTGCTTTAGAAAAAAATCAATTACTAATAACAACTATTACTTTCAGCTTTATGGCATTGAGTGCCACCATTCCAGTGGCTCTAGCGCTGAGGGGTAGCTTCTGGGCACTGAGCGATATCGCACCAGTTTTGGTTTCTTTTTCAGGTTTTGGAAATACCAAATTTGGGGTTTTGGGTATCAGTTTTGGACGTTCTTTAGGTTGTTTTTGGGATTTTGGACCCTTTCGAAGCTGTTGGTGAGGGTTTCAAAGTTGTTTTCCTTACCTAAATATGAGTATCAAGATGCCATGAAGAAATGGTGTTATTGTGTGATTTTTGATGACTTCTATGGGTGTTTTTATTTCTTTAATGTATGATCAGTAATTTCATGTATTGGTGTACTATGTGAATGTGAAGTGATCTCAATGGTTTCAAAGGAGGAACTTTTTAGTGGTGGTTTCAAGTATCATTAGTATGAATGCAGGGAGCTCAGTCTTGGGGGCTATCCTAACATTCTAATGGTCTTTCATTCTCAAGTAGAGAAGATTGAGACATATGGTGAGCGTAGTAGGAGGCCTTAGTATTGGGTGTTTCCAGTATGATACAAGGCATGTAACAAACTAACCTTGTGAGTATGGTAGGGTGAAACCCATTGGCAATGGTTATGCAAAGCAATAGAAGTCACCACAAGTGCACAACCGTCATAGCTCGACATTTATTTTAAGTCTGAACTGTCCAATTAAAGTATGGTCAGGTGTAAAGTGTTTGATTGGTTAAATTGTGTTATATATATCATGTGTGAAATGTTTAAAATACTTAAGTATATTATGAAATGTGTTGTATCATTAGCTTATTCTTATTTTTGTGTTTTGTTTGTCTGTAAGTTATTTTCTCTTTTACAATATGATTACCTTAACTAGTGTGAGCTTAGAAAGGAGACATATTTTCAGTTGATTCAACAATTGGTTAAGAGAGAAGCAATATAATAGATACCTTCTGCACTTCAAAGATAGAATTTTCTGTTTTATTAGTTTTAAGTTCCTTATCATCTTTTTATCATCTTTTAAAAAAAAATAGAAGTGTAGAAAAAATTTCTAGTAATGAAGCTGAACAATCCAAGTGGTGGTGATAAAGGGAACTGTCATTGTTTTTCAAAGTTTACAATATATTCATAAAAAATCATCATCGCCATTAATCCTCAATTATATATATTGGCTTTTAATAATAGTTTTGAGTCAACCATCATTAAAAAATTATACTTTTATTTATAAAATCTTCATCGCAACATTAACTTTAAAATCATTATTAAAATGAGTCATGAAATACATATTCTACTAGTTTACTTCTTTACATTGGAAGATATGTTTTGTTCTTTTCGCTTATTTAGTTTTTTTTAAGATAATAATTATCATATCCAAAATAGTTTCATATTTCTTACAGATTTTTAAAATGTTTTTAAAGACAAAACTATAATAAGGTTTTACATTTCAAAATATAATTTAGTATTATAATTAATCTTAATTATATTGATTTAAGATCAGAACATCGACATCTACCATAATTATCAGTTTCTTATATTTTTCATTGTGAATGATATCATTCTCTTTAAAATAATTTCAAGAGCCGAGAGCAAAAACAATTTATATACTTCATTACTTGAAAGACTTACTATCAAAAGATAACTAATCTCTCGTAACAAGATTATGTTTAATATTTTTTTCTTAAGTATTAAAGGGAAAATGAAATAAATTATAAATGTATTTTAATACATAAACTATGGATTATTCATTAGTGCTGAAACTTCCCATTTTACCCCCTCCTGAAAACCCAACATATTCTATTCGGTATCTTAGATCCCATCTTCTGTCACTGCATAGGAAAACCAAAAAGTGCCATCTGAATGATATTAATAGTGTTATTTTTTAACATTGACATCAATTATGATAATTAATTGCTACACATCTTAAGATCTTAATTTATATTTCTTTGAGATCGAAATGTGTGCTATGGATAATAATAATAAAAAAAAAACAAAACGAAAGATGCACCATCAATCTACCTGTGTTAGCTGTCCTTAATATCTTTATCTTTTGCATCAATTTGTGTGCATGTAAAAATTTAGTGAGTTGCTCTGATCTCTCAACCACCAATATTATTTCATATTTCTTGCTGAAAATGAAAGAGTCATGTTTATCTATGGGTTAAGTAGAATATATTAAATCACAATCATTTTAGTCCCTTAAATATAATATTACAAAATTAAACAATCAAAGGTGAAAAGAATATCTAACCATTAGTAGACATGATGGTAGGTAAATTTTACATATCATAATAGTTTTACTGTGATTCTCATCTCTTATATATATATATATATATATATATATATTATACATGAAGTTATACATAAAATTACTTATTATGAAGACCAGGAAACAGTTCTAAGTTTGACATTGGAGCTTGATGAAGAAAAAGACTTCTGAAGGAGATGGATTACTAACAGAATCTCAACCAAACATTTCCTTGTTATCTACATGTGACCTTTCTCACCCTATAGTAATTTAATGGAGACCAAATCTTACGAATTATAGAAACTAGTTAAAAAATACATGCATAAATAATATATATATATATATATATATATATATATATATAAAATTGTTGTTCTAAATATAGATATAGTATATAAGCTGAACCAACTATATGGTCATTTGATTGATTTGAATCAGATATACTAATAAAAGAAATACAAATGAGAGAAGGTTGGAAAACAACTCAGAAAATCACAATTACAAAACTATGCAAAATTGAGTGAAATTGTGAAACATGAAACTCAATAGTATCAATGAACTCAAACTTTCATTTTTTATTTGTTTCTCATTTGTGAAACATCTTGATTTACTTAACTGAATTTACGATATATAAATAAATATAAATCTTATTTTATAATTTGAATTAAATTTAAAATGTATTTCTTAATAAATCAATTCAAATGAGATTAGTTTATTCTATAACGTTATCTTCTATTATAATGTTATCAATTTTTTTATTAAAATGTATATGTTTAGTGTGAGAAATATATTAGAAATTTCATAATACTAAAAGTAAAGTGAATTTATATCATATAAATAAATAAAATAATTTATAAAGTTAAATTAAGTTTAAAGTTATTTCAAGAGGTTGATTGAGTTAATCCACTTAAATTCATCACGACTTTGAATAAAAGGTTGTAACTTGAACATGTTTATACAAATGAAGCAGTTTGAGATAAGAGACATGAAGGAGTCCAGAAATAAATAGTAACACAATTGTTGACAGGCAGTGGCAGAATGTGAGGGTTGAATTGAAGTGTTATTGAAAATTTAGAAATCTGTGCATTATGCGTCTTACTTATCATTAGCGACAGAATGTGGGTGGTGGAGTGTTGAGTGAGATGCTGAAGCTGGTCAAGCATCACCTCTTAGACAACATGGGGGAAGGGTGTTGTCTGGTGATGAGGGTGCATTCATGTTCATAGTTCATTAGTATTTTCTAACCTTTCCTGCATTTGGCTCGTACCATGTTACCTTTGTCGAACATATCTAATGTCACTGGATTCAGGTTACATGTGGGTTATGTTTGAAGACAGAGAGTGTGGTTCCTTTTCATTCCTCAGTCAACATGTTTCTTAACAACGATAATAAGGGTTCATATTCTTTTTTTTAATCATCTCAAAGAAAACACTTTTAATTCGTTTTAAAAGGTTTAGAGGATTTGCTACAATGCAATCCACAGTAAAAATTTACATATATAACTTATAATATGGAAATAATAAAAGAATATTAAAACATTTAAGTATAGTAAATACTTACAATAAACAATATTTTGGTCTATGGTCAAGGTTAAGTATTTTAGTAGGAAATGTTTTTTTATTTTTAACTCAGGTCAATATTTAGTTACATAGATATCTTCAGTCAGTTCGGATATCACATTTAAAAACACTTCAACACTTAAATTATTATTTGTCCGAATTGTTATACAATAAATGTACAGTGAAAGTAACCTATTATCCAATAAAACTATATTTATAAGTTTTGGTGATAATCTTCTTACTAGAATTGACTAAATTAGGACTATTGTATCTATAATTTCACTTATGATTAACCTAATTATTTTTGACAAAATAATTTTGTTTAATATTTTGACTCATCATTTTATTATTTCTCGTCCCTAACCTGAATAATATATGTATTATAAAATAAGTAAGAAATAGTTAATTTTATAAAGTTTGATATAAAATATTAAAATGTATAAGAGAAAACATGTTTTAATAGTGTAAAATGATTTTATGTTGTTAATTAATTTAAAGTTGTCATATAATAAGTTTATTACTCTTTATAATAATTAATTTAAAAATTATATTAACAATGAATTGTTTCGTTCACAATGTGAGATTCTTTTTGGATTTTACTTGACATGTTTAACAGAGTGTAAAATTTGTGTTTGAAAGAAATTACAAAATAAAACAAATAATTTTTGGATTTTAATTACTTGACATGTCTAACAATAAGTTTTACTTAACTGGGTAAAAGATTCCATTTAAAAGTCATTATTAAGCCTAAAATTATGATACTAACCCGGTAAATAAAATCTTTATTAGATTAAGATGAATCAGTTTTATAGAGAGACTAGTGCAGTGAATAAATTATGACATAAGGTGTACACATGTGGAAATAATTTTTATATAATACATAATTGTGTGCTTCATTCTTACCTTTTAAAATGTAAACGGAAGCCTATTATAGGAAAGATATATAAAATCTCTATATCAACTTAAATTAATTAAAGTTGGATTAATCTCCTCAAATAATATTTTTTTTATTTGTAAAATACTCACATATTCATATGTGCAACTTAAAATCAGTCCAAAGAAACAACTTAGCTACTCTAAAAAAAAACTTAAATATTTAGTCCCTTCCTTCCATTTTTTTAATGTAATAATAGCTTCTTCTTTTTTCAATCAAGTCCTAATTTTTATTAATTTTATTTAATTAAGTATTTCTTTTAATGTCGTTTAAATAATTAATCACATGTGAATAATGTATAACACTTATAGTATGTGATTTTTTTGTATCTCTTTTGATTTTTTTTTCTTGATTTTTTTAACTTTTTATTTTTTCAATTCAATTTTTATATTTGTTATTTTGTTCAATTCATTCTCAATATTTTATAAAAGGAATCAATTTTTTTTTATTTCCAAATTAATACCAGATTTAACTTTTATACAAATGTTATATTAATAAAAATAACAAATGTATGTCATTAACCCTTAAAAGAGAAAAAATACAAGTATTTATTTTAATAGTTCTAAAATTATTTTTAATATATCTATCACTTCAAACTTCATTTTTAATACTTTTGAATTTGTTTTTAAACCAACTCTATGTTGTTAAAATATATTTATTAGAGTTAGTTTAAAATAATTCAAGAAATACTAACTAAAAAATGTCAAATTTAATAAAAATATCAACATAACATTTCCATAAAAATTAAATACAATCTCAATTAGGAAAGAAACAAAAATGCTCTATTTTAAAAAATATATATAGAGAATGAATTGAAAAACTAAAAAAAATTAATAGGAAAAAAACTACAAACGTGACATATATTATTCACATATTGTTAACTATTTAAAAATGTTATAAAAAATGACTTAATTTGAACAAAATTAACAAAAATTAGGACTTGATTAAACAGAAAAAACTAGAACCACAATGAAAAAATTGAACAAAAACATGGACCAAAGTATTATTTAAGCCTTAAAAGAATTCTCGTATAGATAAATGAAAACATGGGGAAACACTAGAGAAGGGAAGGGGTGAATAGTGTTTCTAGAGTTTTTGCTAATATATGATGAATGTTTAAAAGATTAGTAAACAAGTATACGTACTCTCAAGGATGATGTTTCACATGTCTTTGTAAAAGATTTAAAGAAGGGAAAACAATGTCATATAGCTTTCAAAAACTTCTTCCAAGGCTACATCTAATAACTTGTAAAGTAAAGATTCTAAGAACACTAGTTTTTATGATGAGAGTGAATGGAAACGTTGTTAAATTGAAAGACAATGTATCTCAACCCAAAGGGCGGAGGAGGGGAGGGGGGATTGAGTTGGTTTGAAAACACTTTTTTAAAATTTTCAAGTGTATAAGGCTGTTTTCAAAGAATCCTTTTAACACTTCAAAAATTTGACAAGATAATAGGCAAAAATAAAGAAATAACACAATAGTTCGACTTTTCAAGAGTCTACATCCAGTCTTCTTCCAATCATCTTAGTTAAGGAAATTCACTAACATTAAATCCAAATCTACACACACTTCCTTTAGGAGCCTTGTGTACACAACTAAGGATAAATTAATACACAAAGAATTCACAAAAGATAGAACTTGATGCACCACCCGTGCAAGTTTTACAAAGAAAACAAATGCAGATCCCTGCTTGATCTTTTTCTCATTCTTGGAACCTTAAAACCCTTGAATATCTCCAATCAATTGTTGGTGCCTCCAAGAATGCTTCAAGACCCCTCAAGACAATGTTCTTGTTTTACAATTTAATTATCTATCAAAATGTTTTCGTCTCTACAGAATAATCACACACACACACACACACACACACACACACACACACACACACACACACACACACACACACATATATATAGCAAAGACACGAAAATGATAATTTTAATCGATTGTGTAATTTACTTAATTGATTAAAAATTACACATTTTTTTAATCGATTAGGTATTTTCTTAATCGATTAAAAAAAGAGCAATCTTCCTTGTATGCTTCAAACATCTACGTATATTTGTCAAATAATAGGTCATTCCAAGATTTTTTTATGAAAAGTGTAGAACCAATTTTTTCCCTTTGAAAGGTACTCTTTAATAGAAATTCACCTAGTCTTTCATATCATGATCAAGGAGCTTGTTTTAACCCATGTAGCGCTTTCTTTAACTTGAAGATGTGGTCATGATTCTCAAGGAACCCATGAGGTTGAAATCTATTTAAGAATATATCTATTTAAGAATGCGTTTTTCATTTCCATTTGGAACAATTTGAAATCTAGCATAGATGCAAAAGCAAGGAGAACTCTAATAGCCTCAAGTCTAGCCATTGGTGCATAGGTTTCATCATAGTCAATTGTCTCTTCTTGATTATACTCTTTTGTAACCATTCTTGCCTTATTCTTTATAATAGCACTAGGATCATCCATATTATTCCTGAATACCCATTTTGTTTCAATTACTTGATGAGCACAACTTCTTGGAACAAGTTTCCATACATTGTTATGTTGGAAAACAACCGGTACCGATTTTGCGTAGCGGAAATATCAAAAATAGAGTACGATACAGATTGTTTAAAAGCGAAGAGCTTGTTCGGTCAATTTAAAAAAAATGGTTCCTTAAGTTTTCTCTTAAAAGTTTTATCGAACAGTTGATGAGCAGAAAATATAAAGAGTGTATGGAGTAGAAAAATCACACAAATGATTTTTATCCTGGTTCGAATAAAAAGATTCTACGTCCAGTCGTTAATCACTATGAATAGTGATTAACTTTTTCACTAAAGTAGTTTCACAGTTACAATGAAAGTGAATAGAAAATAACAATAACAAAAATACCTTCTTTCGGCAAACGAATCAGAAGAGTGCAACAAAAACTTTCCTTCGACAAACGAACTGGAAGAGCTTCCTTCGACAAACGAACCGGAACCAACAACTCCGACAACTTGAAGACAACCGCTCCGACCTTTGACACACAAAGCGCAAGCTTCTCCTATTCACAAGACTTGACAAGAGCAAGAACTTGCACTTGAGGACTTCCTCAGATTTCACTGTACTCTCAAATTCGCAAAGTTACCTTCTAAAGTGTTTGGCAAAGGTATATATAGCCTACTAGTCCGAATCTGAAAAGACGCATTACAACTGCTAGTGATAATCGATTATTGTAAGTGATAATCGATTATCTATAAGACTTGGAACAGTTAGGATATTTAGCTCTTCGACCGTTAGACACCAGTTCTTCTCCCTTTGTCGCTCGGTTTAATTCGACACATCCTCATGCCATTCAGTTCAACCCCTTATCACCCTCTACCGTTCGGCTTGGTTCCTCATAGCTTTCCAGTGTTCGGTTTGAGCCCTCACTGCCTTTCATTGCTCGATCCGAACTGTTTGGTCTCGACATGTCTTACGTGCTCTCGGTCATACCCTCCACTGTTTGGTCTTGGTCATAACTTTACCGCACGGTCCTATGTTCTTGGTCACGAACGCTCGTGTCTTGACTGCTTGGGAACGCTCGTGTCCTGACTGCTTGGTCTTGGTCATGAGGTCTACTGTTTGGTGCTTACCGCTCGGTCTTGTTAGTTGCGTTTGGCCATGAACAATGTTCTGCCTTTAGTTGTGTTTGGCCATCAAATTGTAGTTGTTCGGTCTTCATCTGCGTTCAGCCGTTGACTGATAGCTACTGTTCGGTCTTCGTCTACTTATCTGTCGTTCGGTCTGAATTTTACTCTTGTTCTTTTTCTTCGCTGATTATTATGCAGATATGCTTTTAAACTTGATGCAGCAAGAGTCTCATATTCTTCACTTTGTAGCATCATCAAAATTATTAACTTTCAAAACACCAATGTTCTTCATTGGTAAGATGTTCCTCTTGAACTGATTTAATTCCTCTTGCATTGTTAGGTATCAATTTTCATCCTATAGAGCTTTAGTTATAGTTTTTGGTTCCACTTGTGACACAGATGCTACATTCATGCAGAATTAGCCCAACTGTTTCCTTGTAGATACCCTTGGAAATATCTCTTATTACATTCTCCATTGACATATCTCTTGGTATTGTCCAGTTTTTTGGTAGGTTATCTATACTGTCTTTTTCAGTTTCATCTGTTTTTATTCCTCTTCAACATCTTCCAAATCTCTTATTATATTTGCACTTGATTCATTTACATCTAAACTATTTCTTGGATAGAATGCATTAGTGAAGCTGTTAATACATTCATAAAAAACAATGAATAGATTCTTCTACTCTTAATGTGCGTTTATTATAAACTTTATAAGGTTTACCGTCAAGAAAAGTTCCTTCATCTGTTTTGGAATAAAATTTACTAATAATACTTTTGTTATTATTTAACACAACATTTGTGGTCGAAGACAGTATATCTCGATAAATATATATATATATATATATATATATATATATATATATATATATATATATATATATATATATATATATATAAATTTTTCATATGTGGAACACATGGTCTCGAGGGTGTGAAAGTGATTGCTAATCACAAGAACTTCATTTTTATTTCGGGTCCTAGAGTGTTGGCCATCAAATCCTAAACGTACACTCTATTATGATGGAAACCTCAAGTCATTAAAATAGATAAAGACATGTCACCGTATATATTGATATATTATAATATCTGTTACTATCATTTTCTTTATTTATTTATTATATTAATTTTTTCCTCTTTCAATGTTAGCTAAAAGGGTGTTAATAATTTTTTTCCAGTTAATATATATATATATATATATATATATATATATATATATATATATATATATATATATGATTTTGACAATACGAGAGCCAATATAAGGTCAATAATTGAAACAGGAAAATAATACGCTATTGTTATGTTATAAATTTAAAATATTAATAAAATTTGAAAAAATATTATGAAAGTTAAACAATAAAATGTGCAACATATACATAATCTATGTGAAATTTAGATTAATACATGAAAATTTAGAAATTTTTAAGAAAATACTCATTTTTCCTTTTATAAATAATGGATAAAAATATTTTTTTGTGTAATTTTTATCATGATTATTATAAACATTTGATATAATTATTATCATAAGAAATTATTAAAACATATAATAAAATACATACACAAAAATAGTTATAAAAGGAGATATGCATTTTTTTTATCAATTATTTTAATTATATGATAAACAAAAGTAGATAAGGAATGTAAAGATGCAAAAAAAAATATTTACACGAAAAAATAGTTACCAAAATCAACCTCTATTATTGTTATATATAATTTAATTAAAGAACCTTTTAATGAAAAATCATTATATTCTAAATTCTATAATAAATAATATGTGAAATGCATATACTGCAGAAGATTTCCACAAAGAATTGCATGCATAAAATTGTACTGAATGAAAGTATATATACAATTATTAGGTATATACACTTAGCAATAAACAAAGACTGAAAACCTAATTTCTTAATATGAAGTTTAAGTGAATTTCGTTGGGAAGTCATTATCTTATTACAATAAAAGAAAATATATTTTGAGCATGAAAGAGAAGAATTAAATTATGCAGTGGATTGATGTGGACAGCCATAACCAGGGTAGCTGATCACATGGGAGTTTTTTTGTAAGGATTCTAACATCACATGACTGTGCTGAACTCAACCACCCAGACAACAAATCCCGTTGTATTTGCCCATATTATTCTCTGTTTCTTCACCATTTTCACTTTCTTGTAGCCTTTTCTCCATCATCAACTGTGCTTGCATGCCAATCATGCACTACAAACTCACCCAATCAAATAAACACTTCCAGCCCCAGATGTGTGTTCTTTCTCACCACCTTTCACTCACAGATAACAAAAGAACTCAAAACATTGAGTATATGGTGCCTAGTGTTAAGGTTGTCCCATACAACTTTGTCTCTATCTAATACGAGATTGAGAACTTTATAAATTAAGAACTTCTGGAGAAAAAAATAAATGATGATGTTATGGGACAATATGTCCGATCAACGAAACTCGATAAAATAAACTATAATCTTAATTATGATACTATATTAAGAAATGAAGTTAAACATGATTCAGCTTCACAAAATTGTTCGATGTAAAACTTTTAATAATATTTTTTTTATGAAAAAAATCATTTATATGTTTTTTTATCAATTATCCTTATATTAATTAAGATACCTTAAATATGGGATAGATAGAATCAATTTCTTTTGTTAATATGATATATTAATCGCTAACTTACAAAATCATATAACTACAATTGAGATATATAAGAATATATATACATTTTAAAAAAATAAATAATATTATAATATTATTTTATAGAATAGAAAAAATGGTATCATTCATATAAAACTGTTTTAAGTTATAATTTTTATAGATATTTAACGTAAAACTATATTCAAACTATTTAAAACAAATATCAAATTCATCCTAAAAATATTTGGGTCTGATTTCTTGAATTGGTGAAATTGTTTTAGAAACTGTTGGGAAAAAACATCCCTTTCTGGAGTACTTGTTTCTAAAAAGGTATTGTTCTTCTTTGTCTCCTTAAATGATGAAGTTGTGACCAAGTTGCACCATCAAAATCTTATTTCGTATATGTGAAAGAAAAATAACAATTTGTCAATGTTTTTTGGATTTGGTTTGTTGCTGCTGCGTGTTTTTAGCTATTAATTTGGATATGGTACTATTGTTGTTTTGGATATTATGGTAGAAAGTTATTAAATTACTTATCTTATTATCATGGTTTGACAAATAAAGAAAAAATGGATGGTTTGGCTAAAAAAAGTTCCATTAATTGTATGGTGATGAAAAATGTCAAGTTAATAAATGATGACATCATTAAACGGTCGCAACATTAGGATATTTTTCTTAATAAAATTGTGTTATTATAAATTTTGACATTAAATTTAATCACATTTCAAATTTTATCAATAATTTGTCATCATGTAAGTTGTTATAGTAAAATATCAATATCTCCACCATATGATATTTGAATATATATATATATATATATATATATATATATATAAATTAAAAAATACATTTTATGATGATTAAATAAATAATGAAAAAATATATTTAAGAGATTAAAAATAATATATTTAGAAATATTGTTGGTGTTTGTAGATATGTTTTTTTTCCTTTTAGGCCTCATAAATGTCAATTTTGTATTAGTCTCTCTATATATATATTAATTCTTTTATTTTACTTTATATAAACGTGTTATTTTTTATTTTGATATTCATTCAAGTGTTTGATGAAAGTCAAAAAAAAAAGTTACGTGGTAAGACATTGTTTAGTATTATGGGATAAAGTCAACACGCGGTATAAAAAAAAGTCTACACGCGATATAAAAAAAAAGAAAGTCTAATAGTAAAGAATATATTACTTATTTACCTTAAAACATCTTAGAAAAAAAATGGTAATTCAAACCAGGAATAAAAATAACGAGTGTCTTTTAAAGATAAAAAAATAAGATATAAGAAATGATACTTGTTTAAAAATATTGAGACTTGATATTTTAATATTAAAAGATTTCAATATAAATAGTTTTATTATGAAAATGTTTTATTATTTTAAAATATATTATTTGTTTAGAAATCATTTTTTTAAGATTTTCTGATATCTTTTTAGGAGTTTTTTTTTTTATTTCTGTTTGTTTGATTGAAGAACCGTGACCTTAAGATTAATTCTTGCAACGAGGTTTTCAATTTGAACCGATCAATTTCTCTGTTCACATAAGTTAAGTTTCAATATTTTTTTTTTGGTTTTTTTTTGTTATCTGTTATATGTGAGTATTCTTCCACTTACATGTGTCTTTTTATTCATCTATATAAATTTTTGTTCTTTAATGATCATAATGGTATGTCCTGATCGTTCTTGTGATGTTTCTATGTGTAAATAGAGTGTTCTACAAAGTGGGAAGGAGTTCTGCTGGTTAAGGTCTTGTGAGTTGTTGGTCAAGTAAGGGAATTTTGTGTTTCATTATCTGAAAGAGAGAATTTAGAATATGAGCAATTGAGCAAATTGGTACGAGTTTTCATGTTTAAAATTGTTTTGAATCAATCTACTAAAAAAATATACCAATTTGAGTAACTAATCAGATCATAGCTCACTTAAAATCACAAAATTCATTTGGTGTCAACGGATACGACGTTGAGCGGTATTAAAATGACGTTGAGCGCCAATTTGTGTTAGAGGTCTAGGAGTATTTTAACTCCAAGGCACTGAGCAACAAACTGTACAACTAAGTGCCACTTTTTGTGAACGTTTTGGTGTTAAGCGGCTGCAAGATATCGTTGAGCATCGTCTTTGTACTGCACGTCTTGAGCATTTTAGCTTTAGGATGTTGAGTTATAGAAAGTGTTGTTGTGTGCAAACTTTTGCGAGAAGAGTGGTGTTGAGCATTAGTACTGTTATTGAACACCACCTTTTGCAAAAAGATTTGGCGTTGAACACCACATCTGAGTGTCACTTTGTATGTTTAGATATGTTTTTTTTCTTTGGTTGTTTAAGATAGATCTATGATCGTACTAACATATGTTTATAATATTGTTTATTATTAATTGAGGCAATGATATAGTTGTGAACGTGTATGAGGATGGTGTTAAAAATTTTTTATGGAGAAATTATTTGTGGTGATGATCTTAGTGTATGCATTTACATATGGGAGGTTAGTAAGGAGATATCCTGATATTCTATTAATGATATTCTATTAATAATTTAACTCATCAACTCATATAGAGAGGAATGGTTAAGGAGAGAAAATGACAGGAGGTCCTAATAGTATACCATTTGGCCTTGGACATAAAGGAAACTAACTTTATGAGTAGTAGGGTGATAATCCTTTTGTTTATGATTCTGTAAAACATAAATATTTCTACAAGTGTACACCTACAATGAAGCTCAATGTCAAAGACACGTATTAGAATAACTGAGTCTAATATCAATTGTTTGTGTATCAATATGATTTATTATATTTGATCCATGTTTAGTTTATATTTGATATGATTTAATTGTTTTAAAATAATTCATTTGTATATTAGCTTACCTTCTAGTTTCTTTTGTATTTTGTTTGTCTATTTTGCGATAATCATTTAAAAATAATTTATTTTTTAGATAATTATATATATATATTTATAACCATCTATTTTGATTTATAAATTTTATAATACCCTATTTTATCAATTATAAACTACTAGCCGTAGTAATGTTACATAAATCATAAAAAATGAATTTAAAATGTGTTCATTTTATATAAAGACATTATGTTACCTGTTTTTATATGATTTTATTTCAAATTAAATATACCACCTTTGTTCTCGTTTATTTAAATACAAACAAATTTTAACTACTTTAAATTATTTAATGACATTTTAAAATATTTTTATTTAATTGATATTTAACGTTTTGTTGCACGTATTTTCTTTTTTCTATTTGATGAGAAGAGCATTTTAGTTAAAAAAATAACAAAAGCTTTAGATTTAATGTACTTAATGTTTTCCACTTTGAAGTTAATTCTTTTCATTATGCAATAAGTTTAAAGACACGCGTTTAGTTGACTGTGTAAATGTATTCTTTTATTATATTGTAAAATAATATAATTTCAATAAAAACATATTTTAAATGAAAAAATTACATACTTGCTTTTTAAATAAAAAAGTTGTGTACTTACTTGTTTTTTAAATAAATAAATTGTTTTTATTCATTTTTAAATTACAAAAAATATTCAAAACAAAATTAAGAAAGTTTATTTTGTATATAATGGTATAGATAAATATGACGATACGTTTACTAATAAAATTTGTTATCAATATAAAAAGATTAATTCATATTTATGTAATATTATCTACTTATTTTTTATTTATTTAAAATATATTAAAGTAATTAATGTTTAACAATGTAAAACTTTCAATTTTGTTCTCATATAGTGTTATTACGGTATTTTTATTTTATTTTAAATTACAATAAAAAATATTAATAAATTTAAGATTCCTCTTTATTATTTGATTACTTTTATTTAAATTTAAAAAGCATATTGCCATTTATACTTATATATATAAGATTAGCTTGGTTACTTTTATTTAAATTTATTAATAACGCACTTATAAGATTATTTTGATTATTTGTATTTAAACTAAAAAATGTATTATCCTTTTATGGAAATATAAGATTACTTGGACGTAAAGATAAAAAACAGTGTGAGAGAAATCATAGATTCAACTATTCCCAAAATAAATTATAAGATTGATTTAGTGGTATAGATGAAAAAAATGGTACAAGATGTTAAAATAATTTTTTTAAAGTAAAAAAATTGAGAATTATGAGATTAAAGTGTGGTAAAGATAAAAAGAAGGATAAGACTATAAGATTTGATGGTAAAAAATTGGTTGGTAGTAAACATTTATTTTTCTTATAAAAAAAATAGTAAGTCAACTTCCCCAGTACCATAATCTAATAAATAACGTATGTTAACAAAATTTAAAAATAGTAAGTATTTTTCTTATATTTTATTTGTTTGAATTTCTTTAAAAGTTCTAATAAAATATGAAAAATAAACGTGTCAGTTAAAATGCTATTAAAGTGGTTGAAAATTGTATTTGAATAAACATTTTAGAAAATAAGTTATATAACTCGTATACACAAAAACTATAAATACTGGAAAAAATATGTAAAGAATAATATCTTTAATTAATGTGGTGGAGAGAGATTATAAAATATTATTATGAATTATACCCTTTGACTATTCTTTTTTTTAAATTTTATTTGTTAGGGATGAAAAATGAGTGGAGGAAACTTGATTTTCAATATTCTTAATCTTATTACTAAAGGATTTTTTTTATGGGCTTACTTTTACTAGCATTTAGATTTTTTTAATCACTTTAAATATTGATTAAATAATTTTAAAATTAAAAATAAAAAATATTATATTATTTTAACATCAAAATATACTTATTTTTTTAATGTCAAATATTAGAAAATTATAATTACATCAATTTCAAATTAAAGTATCAAATAATAATTTAAAATGATTAAATAATTATAGAAAGTATTTATTTGATGAAATTAAGATTTACATTTTCAGGTAAACAATAATCATTTGAATGAAATTACAAAGAAAAAATATATAAATGCATAATCAACATTACGTTGAGAGGAAAAAATAACTTAAAAGAATGAAGTTGATAAATATCAAACAAATCAAATTAGTAAGAGAAAATGTAACTTTTTAAAACAAATATTCTTTAAATGAAACAAACTATAACATTTCAAATTGGGTCAAATATTCTGTTATGAACAAAACAAAATAAAAATTTAAACATTAAAAAGAAATAAAAGTTATATAAAAACCATTGGATTAATCGAAAGTGAGATTTTGTATTTCTTAAAATCCATTACACCACGTGAACTACATCATAGAAAAGAAAAAAATGTTTTTAAAATTTTTAAAAGATTTGATAAGTAAAAAAAGTACATTAAAAATTTGCTTACCTTTATTAATTTTAAAAAAGAAAATAATTGAGATAAAAATTAATTAATTATATAAAACTTTACAAAATTAAGAATAAAAAAACAATAAATATAACTTTTTATATTACTTAATCAACAATAAGTTTTATAAAAATTTTAAATAAACACAAAATTATTTATATTCATATACTATCAACTTAAAATATTCCATTAAATTTCAATACTACCAATATTATTATGAATTATCTTATCCATTCTTAACATACACACTTCATTAGTAGAACTTTTCATCAAAATTTGTCAATATTACTAATGTTATTATAACTATCTTATCCATTTTTTGGTAGACACTTCATTAGAGACAAACAAATTTTTCTCAAACTACTTTTTAGACTTTCATTATTTTTCTTTTAAACTATTCTAACTGCCCACTACTTTTACATGGTCAATTTCTTTATTTCTTTTCAATATTACTTTTTTTTATATATTTAACTTTTGAACATTTTTTTTTCTTTTATTCAACTTTTACTTTAAAAAAAATAGAATAATACCAACATTTTACTATTGGTTAACATCGTACCTAACCTTAGCAACTCATTATCAAGACCGCGTGATAACTAATTCCACCGACACCCTTTTCAAACCAAACCATGCTACAATCTTTGTGGGCCTAATGTTTTCACTGTAAACATATGAAAGAAAAACACGTTTAAATGACTGTTTTATAAAAAGTTTTAAATCTTCAAAATTCTACAATCAAATAGTTACTTTATGCCAAATCAATTTTCTTTCATTAAAATCAATTCATTGATGAGTGATCTAAGATCTTTGTGAGAATAATTTATTCATTATAATAATGATAACTGATTAGCATTATTGTATATAAACTTCTATATTTATATTAGCATATGAGTATATCATTTGATGATTATGTTAATATATCTAAATTTAAAAGCTGCATAAAATGACACTGTCCACCATCATTTAAGTTGATGGATACTTTACATTAATAGTGAGATACACATGCTTTATAATATAATTTAAACATCTTATTTTCAACAGTTTTTTTGTTTCATATATAGGAAGTATTTTAGGAAAAAAAAATATTTCAAGTTTAAATTAGTAAAATAAAATTATATTAATTAATCTTATGTTTGACACTGTATTGATTGGTTTTTTAATTAATATAATAATAATATTATTATTGTTTATATTTAACTATAGAGGTATATATATATATATTCCTTTTTGGATTGGAAAATGACACTTGAACAACCATTTTTGACAACATTTAGACACGCGCACACGTGTCTAAATTTGAGTGGTCTATTTTCATTTAATTTTTCCAACTGGACCACTCAAATTTAGATACGTGTGCGCGTGTCTAAATGTTGTCAAAAATGGTTGTTCAAGTATCATTTTCCTTTTGGATTATACTAATATGTAGTACTGAAGCATCTTCTGCTAACATTGCATATAGGTCTGTTCTTTTATGATTCTATTCCTTAAATAAGGTTTTGAGTACAAATATTTTGAATGAAAAAAATATTTTATTTATTTATTAAAATTGACTGTTATTATTATAATTTTTATAAAGATTATGGATGAAATTTAAAATAATTTTTTTAGTAATATGATGAGAACACATTATTACTATTTGTTGTCACTAATTTTTGTTGGGTGTGAATTGATCTTATTAAAATAGGAGTTGAAGCACCATTTTTGTCAAATTCTTCTTGGTTGTTTTTGACTAGATATCAAATTAAACCCCTAAACACGGCAGAGATAAAGGCACAATTTTTATTTTTTTTCTTTTTTTCAATTTGTCATATATGACTACTATGATATGATTTGGCTGACTTTATGTCTTATCAACAAAAATAATATAAACATAGATACATTGCACACAACTATTTAAGACATATATAATATGTGATAATTCAAATTCAAAT
This sequence comes from Vigna umbellata, assembly GCF_029865625.1. Classification (NCBI taxonomy): domain Eukaryota; kingdom Viridiplantae; phylum Streptophyta; class Magnoliopsida; order Fabales; family Fabaceae; genus Vigna; species Vigna umbellata. Next base: position 35,320,995 of record NC_142168.1, read on the forward strand.
AACACAAAATAAAAAAATCTAAAATTCACTTAATAACAACAATTTTGACAAGTGTAATAACTTATAATATAGTAAACAATTAATAGTGCACTGCACCAAGTCCATAATAAATAATTTTCTAAGCCGAATCATTGAAAAAAATTAATAAACTTTTCTAACAAAGGTAATAAATAAAAAATATATTTTGTGCACGGCCATATTAGTTATGAATTTAATAGGCATCAGTTCTGTGAACAAACCACATAATTTTCTATGATTGTTAAGATTCTTATTACAAAATTAATAATCTTTTCAGAAATTTAAATTTTTATGCAGTAATTTATATTTATCAGTTAGTAGAAAATCTAAGAAATATATCTTTTAAAATTAATTTTCTAGAAGTTAATAAACTTATTTTATATAATACTAATGGCAATATATGCTATGTGCGCGTATGTGTCTTTAATCTTTTTATAATAATAAAAAAAATTATAATTATTATAATTATAAAGTATATATAAGTGACTTTTATAATTTTATTATAAATAATTATTTTAATTTTAAAAAATATTAAATTGAAAGTATCAATTTTAAAAAATGGATAAAATTAGTAAAATAACTATTTTAATTTAAAAAATAATATAGTAATAATATAGGTAAATGTAAAAAACAAATATGTACACTAAAATGAAGAATTTTTTCATAATATAATAATACTAATATAGATAATAGATATAAAATATCACTAATATACAGTGAACATATGTGTTACGCTTCATATATTTTTTATGATAATAAAAAATAATAAAAATATTATTATTATAATCATAAAGTTAAAATAATTTTTATCTTTGTTATAAATAGTTTTATTTATTTTATAATAAAATAATTAAGTTTAAAAAAATGATTAATTTAAAAAAAATCATTTAAGAAGTAAAATTAATAAAATAATTATCTTAATTGAAAAAAATTATTTAAAAGATAAAATTGAAAAATAAATGTGAAAACAAAAATAAAAAATTCTCTTTACGATATTTATTTAAAAAATAAAATTGAAAACAAACGTGGACACCAAAATAAAAAATTCTCTATTTCTTTATATGTTATATATTGAGTGTATGTGTTTTGTTTTTTTCTAAAGTTAGTTTTTGTATATAAGTTAATTTGTACAACTTTTTAAAGCATAAATTAACCAATGTTAGTTTATTGAAAAAACAATTTGAAAATTATTATTGTCTAAATATAAAAAGTAAACTACACAACAGAATAATTTTATGCTGTCATCTAATCACAGGTTTGGTCTATATATGTTAAATTTGAATCAGTAATAATAACTTCATAATGTTTATTTATGATTTATTAATAATGTAAAAGTTTTTCATAGTAAAACATTATTTACAAAACATCTTGAGATTGTGTTGTGTTGTCCAGTTTTGACATTTCAACACCGTTTAAGATAAGTAATGTTCCCATCTCACAATCTGCTGTCAAATTATTTTTTATAATTTCTCTCTCACTTCAATTACTTTATTCTTCACTTAATCTATTCATTGAGGATGTAAACTATTTTAATAAAATCATAACAAAAAAAGACATGTATTATTCATTGTTTTATTTATGAAAATTTTAAATGATAAAATAACAAAAACTCAATTCACTACCTTTAATCAAATCTTCTTCTTTTGATCATGATTCATAAGATTTTAATCTGATTGAAGTCTAATGCTCCTGAAATTAAGAATTTGTTAAAAGAGATCATTAATCTGTATTACGTATTAATAAATCATAATTAATATTAATATTATTATTACGATCAAGGTGGGAAAAATAGAAGGAAAGAGGGTGATGAGGGGCGAAATTTCTGTGGTGATTCGTTTACAGCAGACAACAAGCATTTCTCTCTGGTGTGATCTGCACTTTAGCTGTATCTTATTGTCACACTGAGAGGAAAAAAGTTTATGGTGTGATTGAGGTGTAACTCTTTATGGTGTGGTTCTTTACGTGTCTACCAAACATTGCTCACCATGCCAGCCTGTTCTTTCACCTTCCTTACCTTAAATTCTTCAAATTTAACCATTCAAGAGACACATCCAAAGGATAAAGAGAGTACAATTTATTCTTGTTCTCAAGTTTCACCCCATGATAAAAAAATCATATTTTTAAGCTATGGTTGTTAATATGAATACTATTAATACCTAGTTTAAGCTCCTCAAAGTGTCTTTCTCTGTTAAACTCTAAACTCAGAATTTATCAGAACCTCTGAGATTTGCTTAAGTTCAGGTTTGAAACCAAACAACAGAGGGAAAAGTCTCATCTGGGAATGACCCTTTTGAGTGTTTTGTCTTTTGTTTTTGATACATTCTTGATGTTGAGGGAAGGTATCTGATTAGCTTCGATTTTGATTGGTGAAGGAGCATTAACCCTTTTCCCAAAATCTTCTCTTTTTTATTTTTTGTTTTCTTTCATTCTTTCATTCCCGAGAACTTGCACAGAATTGACAGAAAAAGAGAGTAATGGCACCAAATTCTGCTGTCACAACAGCTGAGAAGTCCAGTGCCAACAACTTCACCTTGTTGCAAGCTCATGATTCGGACTCTCCCATGTTTCCAGAGAAGCAGAAAGCCACAAGTCGCAAGCAGTTCACGTGGTTTCTTCTCCTTAAACTCCACAGGGTTATGACATGTTTGTCATGGTTGACCAATGGTCTCAAATCCACTTTTGCTTTGGTCAAGAAGCGCGTTTCACTGGCTGACATGAGCGACGAGGGTCCTAAGAGTAGAGGGAGGTTATACAGGTTCATCAAGGTGTTTCTTGCTCTCTCAATTGGAGGCTTGGTAATAGAGATCATTGCTCATTTCAACCGATGGAACTTGCACATGATTCATCCTTGGGAGGTTCAGGGTCTGCTGCAATGGTCCTATATGGCTTGGCTCTCTTTCAGGGAAGATTATGTTGCTCCTCTTGTTCTGCTTGTTTCGAAGTTCTGCATTGTGCTCTTCTTGATTCAGTCTCTGGATCGCCTTGTTCTGTGCATCGGATGCTTCTGGATCAAATACAAGAAGTTGAAGCCAACCATTGATGCAGATGCTTCTGATCTTGAGGACCCTTCAAACTTTCCAATGGTTCTTGTTCAGATTCCCATGTGCAATGAGAGAGAGGTAACCGAATCAATACTTCTACTTGCTGAATATGATAAACATTTTGCTTAAGACTATGATTATGATTATGATTATGTCTAGCTTAAATTTAAAATTAGAATATTCTTATCATTGGTACTTAGCAAACTAGTTTAGGCTCATGATTTCCCAGTTTTACTTCAGAATCTGAAACATTATTTTTGTTATCTTTTATGTGATTAAGGCTTATTCCCAGCCCATTGGTACTGCTGCCCAGCTTGATTGTTGTTGTTTTTTTATCTGATTAAGGTTTATTCCCAATCCATTGGTGCTGCTGCTCAACTTGATTGGCCAAAAGATAGAATCTTGATTCAAGTGCTAGATGATTCGGATGATGGAAATTTACAGATGCTCATCAAAGAGGAGGTTGCTTCTTGGAAAGAGAAAGGGATCAACATTCTGTACAGGCACAGATTGATTAGAACTGGGTATAAAGCTGGGAATCTTAAGTCAGCAATGTCATGTGACTATGTTAAAGACTACGAATTCGTGGCAATTTTTGATGCAGATTTTCAGCCTAATCCTGATTTCCTCAAACTAACCATTCCACATTTCAAGGTAGGCACTGATACTTTAACCCTAGTAAGGATAAAGGAAAAGTTTTCTAGGTATGGTCTAAAGTGTAAACAATCGATAAATTATTTCATGATTCAATTTTCAGGGAAAACCTGATTTGGGGCTGGTCCAGGCTAGATGGTCCTTTGTGAACAAAGATGAGAATCTACTGACAAGGCTCCAGAACATTAACCTGTGCTTTCACTTTGAGGTAGAACAACAAGTTAATGGCTATTTCTTGAATTTCTTTGGGTTCAATGGAACAGCTGGAGTTTGGAGGATAAAGGCTTTGGAGGAATCAGGAGGGTGGTTGGAGAGGACCACAGTTGAGGACATGGACATTGCTGTCCGAGCTCACCTGAATGGATGGAAGTTTATTTTTCTTAATGATGTCAAAGTTCTATGTGAATTACCAGAGTCTTATGAAGCTTATAAGAAACAACAACATCGTTGGCACTCTGGTCCAATGCAGCTTTTCAGGCTATGTCTTCCTGCAATATTAACTTCCAAGGTATTATTACTTTTCACTTCTTTTTCAAGACTTTAATTTCTATGCAACATCGGTGTAAAAAATATACTGTCAAACACACTCATAAATCGTCATTAGCTTGACTTTTGAAGTAGCTATATGAAAAATAAACAAAAGTATCATACATGATTGATTGTAATTGGATGATGACAGTGAAACAATAAGTGCCTACAGTATTTACTCAATCTTTATATTATTATGACATGTACATAATTCTTTGAATTCTTATTTGATTTTGTTCTATGCAGATATCAGTCTGGAAGAAGTCTAATTTGATATTTCTGTTCTTCCTATTGAGGAAACTTATACTTCCCTTCTACTCATTCACCTTGTTTTGCATCATACTACCCTTGACTATGTTCATCCCTGAATCTGAACTACCCCTTTGGGTGATATGTTATGTCCCCATTTTCATGTCTTTCTTGAACATCCTTCCAGCCCCAAAATCTGTCCCTTTCCTAGTTCCTTATCTTCTGTTTGAGAACACCATGTCAGTTACAAAGTTCAATGCCATGATTTCTGGACTGTTCCAGCTAGGAAGTGCCTATGAGTGGGTAGTGACAAAGAAGACAGGGAGATCCTCTGAGTCAGATTTGTTAGCCTTGGCTGAGAGAGAATCAAAATCTTCAAATGAAGAAAAGATTCTCAGAAGACACTCAGAGTCTGGCTTGGAACTATTAGGCAAACTGAAGCAATCAGAAATCCCTTCAAAGAAAAAAAGAAACAGACTCTACAGGAAGGAGCTTGCACTTGCACTTCTTTTGCTCACAGCATCTGCAAGAAGCCTTTTGTCAGCACATGGTGTTCATTTCTACTTTTTGCTCTTCCAAGGATTGTCATTTCTCGTAATGGGTTTGGACTTGATCGGTGAACAGGTCGGCTGAAACAAAGATTGCAAATTTTTTTCATTCGTGTTTTACATCAATACTTGGTGGAGTCCAGATTTCAGTTGATGTTCTTCAAGATACAATCGTAAGATTACATAGCAGCTGCCAAGAAAATGAGATATAGAGTAAAGTTGATTGTTCCATATAAAGAACAATAATAAGCATTGAGGATCCTATCATATCATAGACAAACAAAATTAATTTTTTTATTTCTTTTCCCAAGACTTTGTCAGGGAGTGGTGATTTATTGGCTTCTTGTGGATTTTCACTTATGTAAAGCTTTAGGATCATTGAGAGAATCTTGTTGGAACATAACTGTATTTATTATCTTTCAGAATAGATTATGGAATGAGTAACATTTTCTCTCCGTTGCATCTGTTACTATTAACATAGTACATTAAACTCTCAGCTTTTTACATTCATTTGATACAGAATATAAAAATAAAATATCACGAAAATATAAATTTTTGTACTTTTTTAAGAAATGAGAGAGTGGAAAATAAAAAAAGATAATATAAATGAATGTAAAAAAATTAAGTTTCTAAGAATCATTCAAATTGTCTTCTGATACCTCCCTATCAGTTGATGACACATGTTGGAGAAGTTTCAGACAAAATTAGTATAAAACACAAAAATTACAAATATAATCTGTGATTGATGATATAATATGAAAACCTTTAGTGTATTATTGGGAATAATATGTACAGTTATTTTTTAAATAATATGCAAATGAATAATATGTACTGGACAAGTTTCCAGAGCCATTTTTCAGTTATATTTTATAAATTTAATAAACTAATATGCAGTGTATCTTACCCTGGAATGATCGTTTAACTTTTCATTTAAAACAAATATTAATTAGTATAGCCTAACAAAAGTAACAATTTTCAATTTTGGGGCAAAAAAGGAAAATAAAATTTATATAGAAAACGTCTAAACCAAAACTTACTTATTTCTTTAGGAACTAATTAGAAAAAAATAAACCTTATAATTAATATATTTGTGATTACAAGATAAATTATCATATCTTAAAACATATTCTCGGAAAATTTATATTTAATCTGATACGTTATCAGAAAATTTATATTTAATTATGGCACGTTATCACAAAATTTATATTTAATTATGGTAGTTATTACAAAAAAAAGAGAAAACAAATAAAATAATATTTTTGGGATAAAATTATACAAGGAAGAACTTTAATACTTCACAATGCTTTTGTGCCATAAGAAATACTTCATACAGCATAATTTCAATCCCAATAATCATTCCAACTTAAAATTAAACTAACATATTTTATCACTCAATGTTATTATTATTACTATTGTTATTGAATAAAACATTTTAAGTTTCCACCATAATATCAACGAAAACATAAAATATTCAAATGAGTTGGAAGAAGATTTAATATTTTTTTGAAAAAAGAGATATTTCATCTGTTTACCTAGCACTTAAATCTTCGTTGGACAAACTAAGTGTTTCATCCAAATCCAATCTAACATCATAAAATATCTTGGACTTCAAAGAACCTACAATCATGTCTAATCTAAATACGATTTACAAACTAAAACAACTAATAATTGTCAATTTATTCAAATTTTTGTCCTTCGAGAGCTTTGAAATAATGGAAAACACATTGGTTGCATTGTTCTTGGAATGTTTAATTAAAATGCTCACAAGATCTTTAAGGTTGGTGGGTTGTGGATGTAACTTAGAAGAGGCTTCTTTAAAGGGATGCAACAGATAAATCATAGCTAACTGGGTTTCTCTTTGAGGCCTACTTGCAATATTTAGAGACAAGATTAGAACCATTTGACCTTTGAAACAAAAACAAAAATAAAATGAAAATCATTGATACATTCAAAACAAATTTTATTGTTGCCTCCTTTTCTTTCTTTTTTTTTCTACAATTCACTATATTTGTTAGAAATGGGATCAAATTTTATCCATACATCACATAAAATATAAATATATATATATAGATAAATAAAGAGAGAAGGGATCCATTTATTTTAATATTAAACAGTTTTAATATAAACAGTTTTATTACGAATGAGTTTTATTATTTTAATTTCTAATTGATATTTTATTAATTTGATTTAAAATTTATATAATTATTATTTTTTTCTAAATATTTGACATTGAGTAAACTCTTTTGAAAATGAATATTTGATAATATTATATTTACCTTTTCAGTGATTTTTTTATAAAAATTAACCAAGTGAAATTGAAACACTAAAAAACTGAGTACGAGCATGAATACGGGTATATACAATACCTAATGAGAATAACAACAAAAGTTTTATATTTCTGGGATATTGATATTTTAAAGGAATGAAAATTTTCTTTTATGAGTGTAGATGTGATAATGAAACCCTTGAAACCTTCCACAGCAAGACCTAGTTAAGGATGACAAATAAAGTTTATTTTTATTTTATACTCTCAAAGCTTTTTATAATTATATTGAAGCTTATTACATGAATAATAACTTAAATAAGAGTGAACTAACTTAAATAACTGAGTAATTTAAAAAAAATATTAACATTTAGATATCACATACATAAATATCACATATCTCACCCATACAATACCCATTAAAACTCGCATTTCTAGCTTATCTTATCTCCTTTAACATCAAAACACTTTTAATAAAATAATATACAATTAATATGTACTTTACTCGTAACAAAGTCACCTTACCTGTTCAACAAAACTATATATATATATCCTAAACTTTATACTCTAAATCCTACAATAGAGAATATACAAAACAAATAAAATTAAAAATAACAAAATCATAGCCTATTAAAAATAGATTAAAAGCAAAATACAAAAAGAATAACTAAAAAGGACTTTTAAAAAATATTAAAAGCTTAAATATTAAATAAGAACTCACAATAAATAAAAACCATTAAAAAACAATTAGAATAAAAAATTCAAAATATAATATTTACGATGGTAAAATGTTCAGCGTCATTTAAGGGATTTAGAAAATTTTCTAAGGTGCTTATATTCAGTTAACACTTAAATGGGCCATCTTGTGCAATTGGGTCTTTCGATTTTGTGTTCCCAACACCTACTACGCATGACAATACGTACAGTACATGGTTAACAGTAGGACTTTTTGGTTGACATGTTTTCTCACTCTGTCGCTGTTACTCAACATAAATTCACATCAAAATAAAAAAACAGGAAGATCGAAATTGTGGCTTTTCAAATTTTGGGTTATTTGGAAGTGATTCATTCTGCAACTGGGTTTGTTTGTTCACTGTATAATGTTTATCTTCAAATTTTGGTTTATTTGTTCGCATGATGTTTGTTTGTTTTCCTCAGCTAAAAATCATACCTTTGTGAATGTGAATAGTTGCAGCGTTGTTGCAATGGCCGAGGAGAAAGATGCTTTCTATGTTGTAAAGAAAAGAGATGTTGTTGGCATCTACAAGTCTTTCAGTGACATTCAAGCGTTACTTACGTCTTCTGTATGTCATCTCCCACCTTGTTACGTTCTTTCATGTTGCATAGTTTTTGCCTTTGTTATTTTTCTGCATTTGGACAGGGTGCATTTCTAAGCCTCTGTGTTTTGTAGTTTGGAAATTTAGGCTTTGAATGATTATTGTTTCTAAGAACTGTTATCTATTTTCTAAAATTTGTTTGTCTCTTGAGTTCATTTTTGTTTTCTAAGAGTTTTATCTTGTTGGATAGAGTACTTGAGGAAAGTAGTTCAAGAAGATGAGAAAACATTTCTATTCTATTGCCGTTTTTTTGTTTAAGAAAACAGTAGTTCTGGAAACAATTTTCATAACGTCATAGGTTTTAGATGAGAAATTGATTGTTGACTTGAGTGGAATTGTTTTATAGAGCAGTGTTTAAATCAGCGTAGTTAGAAGAGAATCAAACAAGGCATAATTCTTTGCGCTGAATATGCTTTATATTTCTGGGGTTGGTTTTTTATTTCTTGAGTTCCAGCAAGTTCTTTATTTTATTTTATTTTATTTTAATTTTTAATTTTTTTTATGTTTTGATTACTATAGAAGTTGAGGGTATTCTCATTTGAGTATTTGTGTTCTCCATGCAGGTATCTAGTGACTCTCTAAGTATTTACAAAGGGTATTCTTTACCTCAGAAAACTGAGGAATACCTTGTTGCACATGGGCTTAAGGGAGCCCCGTATTCTATTAGTGCTGCTGATGTGAATGAGGGGCTATTTGGAAGCCTTCTTGCTTGTCCTTATCAGGTTTGAGGCACCCTTCTTATTTCAATTGTTCTCTAGTACTTGAAAATTTTCCTTATGTATGGGGTGAAAACCATTTTTTGTGATATTGTTAGCTTGAACTTTTATGTTGAAATTTTTAGCTCGTTGCATTTTATGTTGGATGGTAATTTTTTCATGAATTCATTTTTGTAACTGTAGAGTTTAAGGACTTTTAGAGGTTTTTTAAGGTCATGTTTTTTGCAAGGTAGTTAAACTGAAGATTGTATCACGAACAGTAGATTTTGCTTTGAATTTCGGACGGAGAAGAAGAGATTACTATATGTTATGAATTTCATAATTTTACATTTAATTGGGCACCTAATGGATGGTTGTAAGTTACAAGTTCCTTAATTGGATTTTATTTTAATTCAATTAAAAATTAAGTGTATTTTTTCTGTATTATTCACCTTCTTGGTTTAATGGCCTTCGATTATAATAAAATGCAATTAAGACTCTTGTAAGTTACATTGTGTGCAAGTGCATGCTTTCACCCAATTCCAATTAAATGTAAACTTAAGAAATTCAAAATTGGCACCCGAATCCAATTAAATGTAATCTTAAGAAATTCAGAATTGGCACTGGTTCACTTAACGTGCATCTCTTCTCTTCACGAAATTCAAAGTTAAATTTATGATTTGTGTTACAATTTTATGATTTTGTTAACCGCTCACAATCCTAATCATAATCTATATTTTAACTACCTTGGTTGCAATTGAAAAAAGTTTGACTTCAAGAGGAGATGGTTTATTTTTACAGGATCCATATTCTGCTGGAGGAAGAACTTTTGACGAGAGTTCCTCATCAAGGAACTTGCAAGGAGCTATTCAGCCTGACACTAGCGTAAGTTATCAACGATGACACATCCTTGAACAGGAAATCACACTTAAATTCCTCAAGAAATGATATTTATTTAAGTGAAGCACATATTTGGAGATAGGATTGAAAATGAGTTAAGTCAAACTGGACTTAGCACAGCTCAACTCAATAAGAATTGGTTTGATTCAAACTCGAGTTGAGTCTTATAAGAACCAAGATTTTCAACTCAAGTTGGGTTTACTTATGTTCATGAACTATTTGGTTTGGTTCACCAATTTGTAGAACTTGCATTTACACTTTTTGTGCAAAAAGGGCAGTTGAAACTGAAATGACTTTTGTTTGGTTAGGGACTATCATAACCAGTGGTTACAATGTTAAGGATGGGAATTACTTGCATAAATATCATAATGTTTACTTATGTATTCTTTTATAAATTTTACATATTTTATGTCTTATACAATTCATATGTGTGTAACTAGTTAGTCATGAACCAGACAAATTGAATAATATTTTGCTTAAGTTTAGTTAATTTAACTAATGAGCTTAAGTTTCAGTTCAAGTTTAACTCATCTAGTTCATGAATCATGAACTGAATTATCAAGCTGGTAAATAATTCGAGTGTCATATCAAGTTTGTCCAGTTCATTTACACATCTATTTGGACTTTTGGAGCCCTATTATCTTAGTTATTTGTCGGATGTGAAAATAAAATTACATGCTGCTGAGTTCCACCTGTGCCATCAGCTCTCAGTGTGATTGTTCAGTGACAGGGCAGGCCTTTATGTTGTAATTTTTTAAGCTAATAGTGATCCAATATAGTAGTTAGCAACATTAGCACTTAGTGCTATGATCTTACACTCTTACTACTTAGCCTTTAGGATGCTGATTGTGTGTCATTAGTTACACTTTTTGCTTCTTTTCCTTTCTTTTATAGAAGCTAGCCGGATCATCTTCCTTCCCAACAAATTCACAGCCAGATCATGCACTAGTTGGATCCCAAGCAGAGTTGTCTACTTGTGTAAGCCTCTTTGATTATGTTTTGCATTGCTAATTGCTAATATTGGCATTCACATTCTACATCATCGTAGAAGTGCCTGTACATACTATATTTTACAACTATACATACTATATTTTACAACTGTCCACACAATTTATTCTTTACTTGGTAATGTGTTTTATTGGTGGTGACTATTTCAGCTCCATAGCAATTCTTTGATTTTAGTTTTTTGTAATTTATCTGCAAGTTATAATAAATATGTATGTTCTTGTAGTTATAAGATTGAAATATACTTTTCAGTTTTTGCTGTTTTATTTAACTCCTTTTCAAGCATTCATAGACTAACTACATCATAGGGGTTGATGTGTGCAAATTTAGTTGATTGTTAATTTATTGTTCATGCTACTCTAAACTTTCAAGCATTCTATTCTATCATTAATTGATGCATGCGTGAAAGTAATGATCTTGTAACTATACAATGACAATGAAATCTTACATGTCTTTTGTAGATTTCGTGCACCCTTCATTTTGATGGTGCTTCCAAAGGAAATCCTGGACCAGCTGGTGCAGGAGCTGTACTGCGTGATGGGAGCAAGGTCTCTACTATCTGCCACAATTCTTGTGGTTATTGTACTTTTTACAGAATTAGCTAACGATTTGGTCTCTGCTTAGGTCTATCGATTGCGTGAAGGAGTGGGAACTCAAACAAATAATGTTGCTGAATATCGAAGTTTAATACTAGGATTGAAATATGCCCTGAAGAAAGGATATAAGCACATCGTTGTCCAAGGAGACTCTCTTCTTGTCTGCAACCAGGTTTGTTATATTTTGAAAGTGTGCCTTTTCTTAGTACCTTTCAATTTTCCCCCTTTTGTTCTCTACCACGTTATCTGTGTTTCAGTGCTGAAAATAACATCTGGATTGTGATAAAGAAAATTACTTTATTTATTAAATAGATATATTACACACATATTTGAAATTTGAAGTAACAGTATAGTTCCTAATGAAAGGTTCTTCGGATTTATGAAGCCATTCCTTCCTAATGGTCTGATAATTGAGTTGAGTTGGGATTTACCAACAATGGCTCTTTAGTTTATATACATTTCGTGACCAGTTCACCATCTTATATGATTGCCTTTGCAACAGATTCAAGGTTTGTGGAAAATCAAACACCCGAATATGGCTTCCTTGTGTAGTGAGGCCAAGGAGTTGAAGAACAAGTTCCTGTCATTCAAGATCAGTCATGTTCCTAGGGTAGTACTTTATCATTTGCTCTATATTTAGTATTTACTTACAAGTTAGAAACTTATTCTTCAATTGATGTTTTAGGAATATAACTCTGAAGCTGATGCTCAAGCAAACCTGGCCATAAATCTCAAAGGTTAGTCTCAAGGGTCTTCCAAGTTCCCTATAAGTTTCGATTGTTATATTTTCATTATAATTTCAAAAATGCTGCACTGACTTCATTTTGTTCTGGTCTTTAAATTTTTTATATAAAATAGAATAAACCATTAACCTCTTGGCCTTGTATAAATTTTATTTGTGTTTGGTTCCTAAACTTTTGCAGATGGTGAAGTTCAAGAAGATTGCCAATCACTTTAATGCTTGACTTCGTTTGCTCTCAACTGGTTAAAACTAGGGTGCATTCTAGCTGTAGCTGACCTTTTTTTGTACAGAGGCATTCTAGCCTCATATACTGTAATAACATATTGTAAGTAATTTTTGTGCATTTTGCGTTGAGTCTGATTATTTTGTCTTAATTCACTTGTTTTAACTAATGACACGTCCATAGTGTTTACTATCATCGGAAAATGTTAGTTTATTATTCCTTATGTGACATTGGAATCCATGACTTGTTTTTTCCTTCCTTCGACTGTAGTAGCTAATGACCAACATGACTTGATTTGATTTCTGTCATGATCCCAAGATGAAAATTTCTTTCAATATCTTTTTATATATACTGCGTGATTAATAACTGCGAATGAAAAAGTGATCTTGCTATTCTGTTATACTGTGTGGCGTTGCTTCATGGAAAGTTTGAGAGAATTGTGGTTTTAATTTGTTAATACTAAATTTGAGAGATTTGGAATGAATCCAGTTAAAATAATCTTAATTTCTTAAATCTGAAAGAATTGTGGTTTTAATTTGTTAATACTAAATTTGAGAGATTAAAATGAAATTTAAAAACCATTGTAGTCCTCAAACAGTCCATTTAAAATGTTTTTTTTTTAAACTTAAGAGACTAATATGTTTTTTAAAACAACAGAACCATAATCAGATTCATTTTCAGATTTTAGGAAGTAAAAACATTAGAAGTTTTATAACCATATGAATTATTAAATTGATCCGATGTTTTTCATCTTTCATTCTCGACATTATTATTTACAAACAACCATGTATGTTATTTTTCTTCTTCTTTCTTATACCCAATCAATCTAATTTGCATTCATAAACGACGATATCATAAAAGTTGGGCTAAAAAGTTAAAATTTAAACCATAACTGAGAACTACGAAGTCGGCATTGGGCAACTTATTATTCATGTACTTTAGATTTGGTTTTTAAGATTTCTGTTTAATTAAAGTATAAATTCTTGTATTTTTTTTTTAAATATTATATTTTTTGTTTCTTCGAATAAAAGTATGAGTAAATAAAATACTCAAACTAATGAAAAATGTAAAGAAAAAAAAGTTAGGTGAGTAAACATTATTAATGTTAAAATATTTATAAATGTATTAAAAAATATTAAACAATTGTTAGTTTTTTTTATGTGTTATACTACGAGGTTGTTTTCTGGTTTGGATAGATAGATAGATAGGGTGCGAAATAAGAACAGCAACTTCTCTTTTCCGAGACTGTGTTTAAAAATGGCGACACTGTTGTCATCTTTCTCTCTGCACTCCATTCGCCCCTCTTCTTCAACACTTCCTTCTTCTTCCTCTTCTTCTCCCTCTTTTGTCTTTTTCAGCTTCCCCTTGCGCACTCGCAGTTCATCTTTGAAGGCACGAACAGTTAAGAAGCGCGTGGTGAAGGCAGTGGAAGAAGAAACCCAGCAAGAAGAACTCAACGCTGATGAGAGTGAAGAACCATCAACCTCCGAACAGCAACCTGTTGTGGTTCCAGTTTCCCCATCGGACACTCTCACCATGTTCTTTCAGGTACAATACTGTGTTTTTGTCAATGTGGCTTTGGATTGAAGTTTTCACGAACTTTGCTCACCTACCAAAGTCACAAATTTTGATCTTTTTTCAACCGAATGAATCGATCAGTGTCTTTTTCCTGCAATTGGGGTGTTAAAATTATAAGGGGATTGCATCCAATTTGAACACTGATAGGACAAGCTGTGACTTTGCAAATCCAGACGGGGCCAAGTCGTGTAAGTTAGAACAAATAACCAGACTAATCCCATATAGCGTGAAAAGAAGCAAACTAATCTATGAAAGATATAGCATCATTATGTTAATCCTAACAAATGAAGATTACTACTTAAGACATTGATATATGCATTTTGTTGCTCAAATTAGTCCCTGAGTTAACAGTGCTGCGGACAAATTTGACCAATGAAGTGAAATATATATATTAAAGTCCTGTAGGGAGGGTAATTTCCAAGTTCTAAGGTCTAAGAGCGTTGAAAGGCAAGAATTGGTTTAAACAGTCACTAATTTTCACTCCAATGGTTGAATTCAACTTAAGGTTGTTGGGAATCCAAGGATGAGTCTATTTTCCACATTGGATAGAAATGTGAATGTAGAAGAGCGAAGACCCATTTACACATTAAGTTCAGATCTCATTGGTATTGTATCTCCTAATGAACTTTTTCCTTGATAACCTAACAAAGTGAACCTCCTTGATAAACCTAACAAAGTTAATAACTTATTTTTAGTGGGTTTCATTTTATCTCTTCATTCACTCAAGAACCCTCGTTTTGACTTGAAAAATTGCTTTTATAATGGTTAACCAACCTTGGTTGTACTTGGTTATATAAGCAGTTTCAATATTAACTCATTTGCTGCAATGATAAGCTGCTTGACTTTTAGAACTAGCATAAGCACCTGGATCAGAGTTGCTCCAATATGTTTGGCACAATATCATTCAAAGGGTAGATAGAGGGTTATTCAATAACTAACCTTAGTGCCCTCCCATCACGGGCCAATGAACTATGGTCTAAACTATTTCTCACACTAATCAGCATTTTAGCTGTCTAAATCTACAACAGATTAGATATCCTGGCTTTGAGTCATAGTTTCTAGTCTTGTAGAATTATCTTTTCCCCTAAAATAATTGTGCATTTGGATCTTGAGGTTGATACCTTTTCTATTTGTAATTGTATCACTTTTCTTGAGACTGACTATCTACTTTCTGCATATATTAAGGCAGAGGGAACATTGAGTGAATCAGCTATTCCAGCTTTAACCAAAGCTTTAGAGGTAATCTTCTACTTTTCTCAATTGCTTCAATGTGAGTGTGAACTTGATGTAAATATAACTTTGGTGACGTGTATCTTCATATGTTTTCTCAGGCTGTTATTTTGTTCTTGGTTCCTTAATGAACATAGCAGCAACAACTTCTATGATTTAGGTCCTTGTTTTAAAATCACTCCTCTGAAACAGAATTGAGTTAATATTGTCGGTTGGTTTCCTTTTACTAGAGGATGATGTAGGAGGTTAAAAGTCAGATATCAAATGTTAGTGATGTTTATTCAGACCCAGAGTTGTGTGTGTTAGATTCAAATTTAATTTAAAACAAAATTGTTTGCAACACCATGGTCAATATAGTTTTCAATGTGGGAAGATGATCAAAGGATAGTGATGAAAGAGGGCAAATCACATCAGTATTGTTTAGTAATGAGACTTGGAACTCCTTTTTATGCTGGAGCATTTGTGCCCTCTCCTTTCTATTTCTTTAAAGTGTGCAAATTACATGCTCATTATTGCAACATGTCACTGAATTTTGGCCTTCAAGAAAGTAAACTTATCATACAAATACTGCATTTCTCAATGGAGGTGATGCGAAGGGATTATGTTCTTTGTTTCCAGCCACACCAATAGCTTAATCTAATATATTCTTTCCATTAAGGTTTTATAAATAGGCAAGCTTTTAATTCTATTCTTATGTAAGAATTTGGTGGTCAGATTGAGTGTTATATTTCTTCATTCTTTTGCAATGTTGTCAATGGTCATTGTCTTTGGGAAACTTTTCTTGTTATCCTTAACACTTGGTTATCATGGTTTCATTATATATTTTTCTAGGAGACAGAAGGTGTTACTGATTTGAAGGTTCAGCTTTCTGAGGGACTTGCAATTTTAGAGGTATGCAAACACTTCAATGCAATTGCCAGTTGCCACAAAGCTTAATTTTTCAAAAGATGAACTCCCAACTCTTGATTTTGGATGATTGTTCAACATGAGTTTTTTCTTACCGGCTTGGTTGGCACCATAATGGAATTGAAATCTTTAAAATAGTCATGGCATAGTTGAATTGTTGAGACACATCATATTCCTGAATCCCCTAATACCTTGCCATTAAGCTTTTTATTTGTAGAATATGGCTATCTGTTAAGTAAACATCCTTAGATTTTCTGCAATGTCATTAATGGTTTTGTGTTATGGTTCAGTTGAAGAAACAGACAACTGTTCAAGCTACAGGTGTGGCTTCTGGACTGGTAGAAACCATACAAGGTTCAGGCTTTAAATTGCAGACATTGAATCTTAGTTTTGAAGATGAAGAAGTTGCAGTTGCCTAGACTGAATTTGTTGGTGTAATAGCAATAGTTTCAGGGAATTTTTTTGTCATCTGTTCACACCTACCTGACTAGAGCTTCCAACAAACATTTTGGTTTGTATAGATATGACTATTGTTGTTGGTTAACTTTCCTCTTCGTCCTTATATTATTGTCGTTCGTTGCATTGGAGCATGTTATCTTCTTGTAAGAAGAAACACCCAGAAAATTTGATGATACTATCTTTGTTAGTTATTATTATTTTTTGAAAAGTGAAAGATTTCTTAGTAATGAAATCCTATGGAAATGAGATTAGGAATCTCCACACACACCTTTAGAATAGAAAAGTTAAGAAAAAAAAATAGTTAAATATATTTTTAGTTTCTAAATTTAGTTATAAATTAGAATTTGTTTATATTTCAAACTTAATATATTTTAGTTTTCAAATTTTAAAAGTAAATAAATATAGTTATTATTAACTTAATAATTTAATTTTTTTTTTGTGTTGAACAATATATAAAATGTTAAATTGTATAAACAATTCAAATATTAGTTTGAAATATTAAAATGTATTATGAATATATATAAAAGTAATTTTACTTGTTGTGTATGTTATCTTTTAATATGTATTTTAATTGATATTCTTTAAAATATAAATTAGTTCTAGATTTTATTTTCCACACTGGAAAATCATGACTATTCTTAACTTATAAATTGATGGTACAATACTCATTAATGTAACCATGCTGCT
Organism: Vigna umbellata; assembly: GCF_029865625.1. Lineage (NCBI taxonomy): Eukaryota > Viridiplantae > Streptophyta > Magnoliopsida > Fabales > Fabaceae > Vigna > Vigna umbellata. The sequence continues at coordinate 35,338,654 of NC_142168.1, forward strand.
CTGATTTATTTGTATCACAATTAATTTCATTTAATGCATTAATTGCAGTGTTGTAAAGACCACTCTTGGTGAAGTGATAAATCTGTAAGAAGTTGGGCATAATATTCTATTAATTAAAATTACAAAAATATGTGGTTCTTATGTGTTTTTTAATAATATTTTTCCCTCATTTATATTAACATATAACATTTTATGTTAATATAAATGTGTCATATAATTTGAGAAATGATAATTAAATTTGAGTTATATTTATAAGCTTTAATCCATTGAAGGAAGATAGTAGTGTTTAAGTCGAGAGATGATAAAAGTAAATATAGATGGTGAGGTCAGTAAACACTTTGGATTTGAAGCGTGGGTTAGAGAATTAAATAGATTCCAAACAAATGGGGGTAGACATAGTAGCGGCATGAGGTGCTCTTAGTAAATTGAAATTCAATGTTTTAGTTCACCAGATTGATAAGCCTTCTGCTATCCACCACCACAGTTTCTTCCTCCACCTTCCCAATTTATCTTTTTTCCAAAATTATTCTTAGGTCAAATTTTTTTTATTTTTACCATTAACTTTTTATATTTTTAATTAAAAACTCTAATTCTATATCTTCATTCCAGCACACACCACACCTCCCTCCCTCTCTTTTCTCCTTCTCTTTTCCATTTTCGTCACCAACCCTTACACCTCCTCCCCCTCTTTTCCTTCTCTTTCCCATTTCTGTAATAATTTCTGTAAATACAAGCATCTTTGCTCAAAATATATACATTGATGTTTTTGTCTCTTTTTGAGGGTGGGTGACGGAAACGGGAGAAGGAGAAGAGAGAAGAGAGAGAGGGGGTGAGTGTGGTATGCGCTGGAAGGAGGGTATAGAATTAGGATTTTTAATTAAAAGTATAAAAAGTTAATGGTAAAAGTAAAAAAAAAATTAACTTAAGGATATTTTTGAAAAAAATAATAAATTGGGAAGATGAAGAAACGGTGGTGGTGGTGGTGGTGGAGGGAGCAACAACCTTCTGCTATTCTTTTTCTCTCTTTTTTTGGTTTCTTTTGAACAAAAACTCATTGTTTTTCTTCTGTATTAGTAGAGTGGAGTAGCTAGTGGAAAAAAAAAGTAGGGGGCCAACTTTAAGAATGGTTTAAGGCATATTAGGATTATCAAGGGAAATGAAATTTGTAACTTCTAAATTTAATATTCGAAGATATTACAAAATTGACAAATGTACCCAATTATATGAATAATAAAATAGATAAATTCAAATATAGTATCATTCAGAAAAAATATATTTATTATTAATTAACACTGATAACTTAGAAAGAATAAAAGTTGTTGATATGTATGAAACAAATCTAAAAGTCAGAAAGCAATAATATTTATAAAATTGCTATATAGTAAAAATGGGTTAAATTTCATGCACTAAATCAATTTGAAAAACACTAAAAAATGTACTTTAAGATCCTACTATAACATTCACACCACTATTTAATAAGTCTCTAATGTTTTAGAGACAAATCTAAACTTGTTAACAAAAATCCTAATGTCTTATACATTTTCTTATTAAAAGCTTGCATTAAACATCAAATTCATATGTTCAGAATGATCAATGATGAACTCTATATCTAAATGCTCAATCAATTAGTTATTTCATTTTAGTTTAGGTTCTCACATCATGTCTAATAATCGGATATCCACAAATATATAATCAATAAATCCATGCAGTTAAGATCGATAATAGAACACAAGTAATTGAAAATAAATATATTGAATAGTAGAAATCATAAAGATTGAATACACATTATTTCCAACCCCCGTGAATAAGGGTTAGTTCCTTATTCCCCATAAGGGGTTAACTTTTAATTTTATGGATGTTGGAAGTCTCACATCGACTAGAGATAAGGTCAAATTATAATATATAAGTGGGTGCAAATCTCACCTTACAAGCCGGTTTTGTGTGGGTTGAGTTAGGCTTAAATCTACTTTCTAATATGGTATCAGAGCCATGGTTGGAGGAGCCTATCGTAGCGATATTTCTTGTTTCTTGGGCATTTTTATTCCTCCCGTTGTTGGGTGCAAACCTCACCTTATAAGTCGGTTTTGTGGAGTTGAGTTAGGTTTAAATCTACTTTCTAGTATGGTATCAGAGCCATGGTTGGAGGAGCCTATCGTAGCGATATTTCTTGTTTCTTGGGCATTTTTATTCCTCCCGTTGTCAGGCCAATATCAGACCATCCATTTCTACTATCACGCTCGAGATGTCTAATGGGTGCAAACCTCACTTATTTCTTATTTCTTGGGCATTTTTATTCCTCCCGTTGTCAGGCCATTATCAGACCATCCATTTCTACTATCACGCTCGAGATGTCTAATGGATGCAAACCTCACTTTACAAGCCGATTTTGTGGGATTGAGTTAGACTTAAACTCACTTTCTAATAATGGAACCTTTTATTTAAAGACGTTCATAATTGGATTTGACCTAAATACTTATTTTTATAATTGAAGTAACCAAATCTATTAACAACTAATTCTTGTTGAGATATTATTCCATCTTTAGTGATTTTCATTTATTTAATTTTTGTAATTGAAGTGACTTAATTGGTTGACAACTAATTTAGTTTATCGATGTATAAATCTTATTGTCAATATAATTGATATTTTTTAAATAATTTCATAAGGATTAAATGATAAGTTGTATTCTTCATTGTTGTTTGCAATATGTATTCTCTAAGTTAATATTGTTTAAAATTTGACATATAACTTAAGTAAACAATGAGTCATGATTACATGCACCACTTACTGTTTCTTAAACATCATCATAGTTAAAACTTGAAAGAAATTGGGACAATTCTCTTTCTTTAATGTAAAGGGCACTGAATCATTTAACTATCCTTATTTGTTTCAATAAATATTGAGTAGTTAATTTCACTTATTCTAATACTTTTATATTAAAAAAAAGGATGAGATGAAAAACGATAAAGCATAACTCAAAAGAGATTTTCGAAACATTGAGTTAAAATAACATTATTTGCAATGAATTAGCTTTCATAAACACCAAATTGTGCTAAAAAAAAAAGGCCCTAGGTTTGACTTGTCTAAGAATTGGGGTCATGTTCCTTTTATTCATTGACACCAAACTTTTTATGAAATAAAATTGTGTCTGCAAACTTGCATTGGATCATGGTCCATGCATGGGACCCATTCTACATCTACATCACCGTATGAAACCTTCCCCATAATAGAATAAATTCTAACATATCTTAACGAGTTCGTAAGAACTTTCACACATCTTACTTAATGTAGTGTGATTATAATTTTCTTTAACATGATTGACCAATTAAAAATACAAATTATTATTATTATTATTATTTTAAAACTGATTATGATGATTAAATGGTGGAGGGCACTATGCCCAATGAATTGAAAGTGAAGATTTGGTAATGTGGTTGTGATGTCCCATCATGGAATGATCTTGCTAAGTGCTAGGTTGGCATGGGTCTTCCAAAAAGGACTTACTGAAAAAAGAACATAAATAAATACCTCCATTTTTTGGACATGTGTTATGTTTTACAATATAGATGCATTACACTGTGTTTATAATAATATTCTTTCATCATAACCTTAGGAATCCTATGGTAAACTTCTCCACATGCCAACCACTCTCGCACAAAACAAAACAAAAAAAAAAACATTGCCCATTGCGTATGGAAAACAATTTAGTTATAATCTACTTAGATTTGTTTTACTCGGATATGCTAACAACTAAAAAATCACCTCATAATAGACATAAGTGTTTCTTTTTTGTCTTAAATAAATTTTAGATTTTTAATATATGGATAGTTTTTATTTTAAGTATTTAAATAAATTATAAAATTTTAGTTCAAGTATCCGAAACAAAGTTACCTATATTTTATTTTTATTAATATCAGTTTTGAGTTTTAACTAATATTTTTAAAGAGAGATTCAAGTTTATATATATATATATATTACTTTGTCTAGTCAACTATATATCAAATAATCAATCACGTCTCGAATTGTTTAATAAGCCACTAATAAATCCAACCGGTTACTAAGCAAATCGGTTATGAATAAGAGTACATTACTCTTAATGTTGATTAACTTAAAAGTAAAGTATGATTGTCCGTGATTGAATCGTGATTAGGTTAGTATCAAGTAAAAGTTCACACCGACATCTATAAATAGAAGTTTGTAGTAAGAAGGTATGTGATTTTGCATTTCCTACATCATTAATTCTTAACTATCAACATTTGTTGATTTTGAAATCAAAGCATTTTCTGCATATACTCTTTGAACAGTTTGAACGATCGGTTCAATCTACTACTACTTGGATTTCAAAACAACTTTCAAACTTTAAACAATTTATCGTAGTTTAGACAACTGAGATCCACTCCATTTAAATATATATATATATATATATATATATAATATTTATTTATTTATTTATATATTTTTATTATTTTGAAATTTGTTTCATGAGTCAAAATAAATAAGGTGTACTTGTAGTATATTGAATAGAAATACGTTAAAATATTAATAATTCAAAGTTGTTTGTAGCATTACTTGATTAGTTTAAAGATAGCTAGTTACATGCTATCGATATTGTTAAAATAGATTTATAATGTTTATGTTAAAAAAAAATATTTGTTTATTGAATAAAACCATACTATAATGACAAACTTAATATTTATTTCCTATTGTAGGTTAATAATGACAAACTATAATGACAAACTTAATGACAAACTTAATGTTTATAGATAAGCACATCCAATTTAAAATTTATAGAGTAAACCAATTAAAATTCATCTTTACATTTAAAGCAATTACTAAAAATAGTGTTACTTATCTTATGTGATATTTTTGTTAAATAAGATTAAAATATATTAATTACCTATTCATTTACTACACCGTTTATTATATCTATTTATATAATACTGTACTGTATAATTATATTTAGGTTTAATAGCCAATTTAGTCCTTACTTTGGTTGAAAAATCTCAATTTAGTCCCTCGTTATAAAAGTGTTTTGAATTAGTCCTAACTTTTAAAATAGTGGGTCAGATTGGTCCTTTCTGTTAAATATAAGTTAACAAAATTAATGGATGATGATGTGACACAACTTAAAGCTAACGAGGGACCAATCTAACACATCAGCTTTAAGCTGTGCCACATGATCATCCATTAATTTCGTTAACTTATATTTAACGAAAGGGACCAATCTGACCCACTATTTTAAAAGTTAGGACTAATGTAAAACACTTTTATAATGAGGGACTAAATTGAGATTTTTCAACCAAAGTGGGGACTAAATTGGCTATTAAACCTTATATTTACAAAAAAGATATATAGCTACGTGAAATACTTATAAGGAAGGAAGGTTTTTATAAAAACTCGTAATGTATGTGTTTCGGTGTACATTTTCCTGCGTGTCTTTACTGTTCTTGGCTGTCTGGGTTGCTTGCTGATCTTCAGTTGTTCTTCATATTCGCCAAAGGAGGGGAGGTACCTGCAAAGATACTCCGACGCTCAAGTCAGATATGAATTATGGAGCTGAAGCTCTCAGGAGAATGATTATGATACTGCTCTGAAATATTATTCAGGATCTCTAGAGCATAAAGAGAACGTACCTGGACTTTGGTCCTGTCACTGTATTTATAAGCAAAATAAAAATAACCATCTTACCTAAAAATGTGGTTAGTGGCTTTAACTGTCTAAAATATCTAAGATATTTATGTTATTACATAAATATCCTTACTACATAACATGCCCCCCAAGTCCGAGTTAACCGTTCCGTTTTATGAACGTGGTAACTATAGGACTTATGAGTTTGAGGGAGGCTGTCTTCGCTGTAATTAGAGAGCGTGTGCCTGGTTATTGCTCAAGTGTGGACTGAACGTGTTAAAACAAGGATGACGAATTTGATGGACCAAAAGGAGACGAACGGCAAAAAGCTGGAGCAAGTGAGGCCGAACGTGAAGATACGTATGACCGAGCGGTCGAGGCCGAGTGGCATGCGAGGCCGATCATGACGACTGTTTGAACGTTCGACACATAGGTGGTCGAGTGGTCGAGTGGCATGTGAGACTGAGTGGTTGAAAGTAAAGGGAAGTCGAACGACCGACTGTTTTGAACGCTCGTACACATGGGTTGTCGAGCGCTTAAAACCAAAAGGTTGAACAAATTGGAGGCCGAACGGCCAACTTCTTGAGCGCTCGTAAACATGGATTGCCGAGCGGTGTCTAAACGCTCGTCGTTGATAGAAATTGACGAGCGCTCGTTGACATGGATGAACGAGCACTTCCTGAACGCTCGTTGAAGTGGAATGTCGAGCGATGTTGGGACGTTCGCTGACATGCATTGGCGGGCGCTTCTTGAACGCTCGTTGAAATGAATTGACGAGCGGCTCCTGAACGCTCGTTAAAATGAATGTCGAGCGATGTTTGGACGCTCGTTGACATTTGATTGCCGAACGGTAAGGCGGAACGACTAACTGAATGGACGCTCGTTGACATTTGATTGTCGAGCGTTGAGGCCGAACGACGGGCTGAGTGGACGCTCGTTGACATTTGATTGTCGAGCGTTGAGGCGGAACGACTGACTGAGTGGACGCTCGTTGACATTTGTTTGACGAGCGTTGAGGCGGAACGACTGACTGAGTGGACGGTCGTTTGACACTGATGGTCGAGCAGTGAAGCCAAAAGACGAACGCTTTGAGGCCGAACGGTCGAGTAAGGGTATATCGGGTGTTCAAGGGAGAACAGTTACCCGTGGGAGGGTATCCCGAATGTACTGGGTGTTCTTGGGCGAACAGTTACCCATGGGAGTGTATCCCGAATGTACTGGGTGTTCTTGGGCGAACAGTGACCCATGGGAGTGTATCCCGTAGAACGCTCATGGACATGGTTTGTCGAGCGGTTGATGTTCTGGGTGTTCTTGGGCGAACAACTACCAGAGGGAGTGTATCCCGTAGAACGCTCGGTTTTCTGTTGGCCGTCTACTGTGACCTGCATAAGATATACAATATATGAAAATATAGAGCGTTTTAAACCTGGCGGTCGAACGTCAATAGGATCGCATGGTGGAGCGGGTGTGCCGATAGATGGTCGAGCCGTAGAGGGGGAGTTGTCGAACGTCATGGAGGCTAAGTGTTGGACATGTAAGGTCGAACGTGTGGACTGTCTCAACCCTAGAGACCGAACGTTAATGACGAGCGAAGTGCCGAACGCTCTAGGCCGAACGGCCGTGAGAACAAATGCTGGAATGCTTGAGATGCAAATGACCGAAAGATCGAGGTAAAAGGTTGGAGGCCAACCGGCCGAACGTCATTGAGGACGACTACTGGACGCTTGATGCTGAAAATTGCCGAACGACAATGAGATCGAATTGCCGAACGATTGAGTGGTGTGAGACCATGTATGACCGATCGCTACAGGCCGAACGATTGAGTGAACGTTTTAGGTCGAGCGTTCGTGAAAAACGAACGCTGGGATGCTTGAGACGCAAATCGCCGAACGACTGAGGCGAAAGAGTGGAGGCCAGGCGACCGAACGTCACTGAGACCTATATGTTGAACTGAGGCAAGCGGACGAACGATGTTTGAACAAATGAGACCGATTGAGCGTTCGACAAGCCGGATGGTTGATCTCCAGGGAGGCCGGATGGCTAATGGCCAGGGAGATCGAAGTGTCGAATGGTTAAGGCCGGGTGCCGAACGTCAGGAGGTCGATCATGAGTGGACGAGCGTTGGAGATCGAGGGGATGAACGACGGGGACAGTTTGAACGTTCGTCCCTTGAGCGTGAGGATTGCTTGCACGCTCAACACATACTTTGTTGAACGCTCGTACATACAGAAGGCGAGGACGAACAATCTTTTGTTTGAACGCTCGTCCACCTTAAGTGTCGAGCGTTCGAATCCAAAGGTGAGGACGAGCGGTCCGAGAACGAACGGCTGATATCTTGAACGCTCGTCCACAGGCACTGTTGAGCGTTCGAATCCAAAGGGCGAGGACGAGGGGTCCGAGGACCAGCGGCTGATTGTTTGAACGCTCGTCCACAGGATTTGTCGAGCGTTGCAGTCCGAAGGGCGAGGACGAGCGGTCCGAGGTCGAACGGCGGATTGCTTGAACGTTCGTGTGGTACGTGTGGTCGAGTGCTCGAGCGTCCTCGTAGCCGAAAGGCCGAACGTACCCGAGGCTGAGTGCGGGACGTTTGAGGACGAGCGTTAGAGAGATGGAGTGACCGAATGCACAGAGGCCGAACAAGAGCATGGCCGAACGAAGTGAAGAACGGCCTAGGTCGAACGGTTGGAACCGAACGTCAACGAGAGAGCATTGTTGGCCGAACGCTATTGAAACGAATGGCCGAATGGTTGAGGCCTTGGATGGCCGAACGTTGGTGACGGAGTGGACGAACGTCGGGTATGGTTTGAACGTTCATCCAAGTGGAGTGTCGAGCGGCTGGGCGTGAGGACGGTTTGAACGCTCGTCACATGGCTTGTCGAGCGGTTTGTTAACGCTCGTGTTGAAGTTTGGTCGAGCTATAGAGATCGAACGTCCTCGAAACCGAAAGGCCGAACGCAAGGCTGATTGCGGAACGTCTTAGGACGAACGTCCTTGACGTACGCGAGGCAGGCTTGAGACATTTAAAACGAACGTCCTTGACGTACGCGAGTCGAGACATTTAAAACGAACGTCCTTGACGTACGCGAGTCTGAACTTGGGGCGCTTCAGGACGAACCGCTTATTCCTTGAACGCTCGTCCACAGGCAATGTCGAGCGTTCAAGTCCGGAGGGCGAGGACGAACGCCCGGCTTTTTGGACGCTCGTACACACTGATTGTCGAGCGTTCGTTTCCGAACGTCGAGGGCGAACGTTGCTGATCACTGAGAGCGGAGTGGACGAACGTCATCGGGGACCGAGTGGAACGTTCGAAACCAAAGGGCGAACGTCAGGATCAATGGTCGAGCAAGTTAAGTGGAATGGCCGATCGTCACTAAGGTCAAACGTTAATTGCACCGAATGGCGGACCATCAATAGGGTCGAATGTCCGTGAACCGAACGCTCTAGGCCGAACGGCCACCAGAGAGAATAGTGGCCGAACGTTATGGTGGTTCCGTAACTGAGCGTGAGTTTGGTCGGTTAACCGAGCGCTGTGGCGTCGAATTGCCGAATGGTTGAATTTTGGGGAATAGACTTTGGGTTGAATGACGTGGAGGCAGAACCGAATCACGCGTGGATTGCGCGATGGTTGCGGAAGACGTGGAGAATGGGTTTGACCAGAAACCCTAGTTTTATGCACCAGCTCTGTACGGCCGATGACGCGGGGGCTCAACCAAATGAATTGACCCTTGCAGCAGCAGCAATGGGTCTGCGATCAACCGAATCACGCGTGGATGGCGCGATTGTTGCGGAAGACGTGGAGAATGGGTCTGCGATCTCTGCTTGGCAATCTCTCGTGTGGGAGCCTTCCGCGCAAACGGCGAGTTTGCTGATGTGGCTGTGACCGAGTTCAATTTGGGGATTTAGGGTTTCCTGTTCTCGGTCTTGATTCTGATAATTCATACATCAATTAAATGCAGAAGGAAAACCCCAATTATTTTCTCGGCAGAACCTTTGGTGGTGGCAGGCAACGTAATGATGGTGGGGAGAGCTTGGCGGAGAGCGGCGACCCTGATCGGCGCGGTGGCTGAGTTCGCCCAAGAAGCGATTCATGGAGGAGACAACTATCCCTCTCGCGCGCAAGGAGACAGTGGCGAGTGTGCGTGACTGGGTGGGGTACCTCTGGTTAGCTGCTTTGGGAGAAAGACCTAGGTTTTTGGGTGTTGGATCTGATTGCGCGTTTTGGGTGGCTGAAGGGTGGCGCTAATGAAGGTGCTGGTGTTGCCGCTGGTGAAGGCGGCGTTTGTCTGAGTCGAGGCGGCGATGGAGGATGATTTCGCCGTGGTAGCGAGAGTCATGGTCGTAGAGAACGCCGAACCAATTGTCGCAGTAATTGGTGCTGGCCTGGGAATTGTATCCTGATAAAGACGACATCAGTGGTGGCGGAGGAAGGAGAGAAATTCGCTGGAGGCGTCACTCGATCTGGCAATGACAGTGGCTTGCTGATACAAGCCTATAGAACAGATATATTTTTGTGCTGGATTTGACCCGCAGAGGGGTGTGACTTTGCTGAGGTTCCCACTGGTGCGCTTTCGCGGAGGTGCTTACGGTGGTGTTAATGACTCACGGAGGAGATTTCTGGCGGTGATGCGGCGGCTTCATCTTGATGGAGTAGTCTTATCCTACGAAATGCTTGGTAGAGGCCGAGGCTCCTCTTGTGGTTTCCTTGGGATGGCCCTCGGCCCCACGGTGGGCGCCAAAATGTTTCGGTGTACATTTTCCTGCGTGTCTTTACTGTTCTTGGCTGTCTGGGTTGCTTGCTGATCTTCAGTTGTTCTTCATATTCGCCAAAGGAGGGGAGGTACCTGCAAAGATACTCCGACGCTCAAGTCAGATATGAATTATGGAGCTGAAGCTCTCAGGAGAATGATTATGATACTGCTCTGAAATATTATTCAGGATCTCTAGAGCATAAAGAGAACGTACCTGGACTTTGGTCCTGTCACTGTATTTATAAGCAAAATAAAAATAACCATCTTACCTAAAAATGTGGTTAGTGGCTTTAACTGTCTAAAATATCTAAGATATTTATGTTATTACATAAATATCCTTACTACATAACAGTATGTTAAAAAAACTAATTTTTTTTCCTAGAGTACATTAATAAAGAGGCGCATAAAAATTTTATTTTTCAGAATATGGTTCATCAAAACTTGTTGGATACTAATCTAACTTAATGGAAAGAAAAACAAGGTTTAATAAGATTGAATTTAAGTAGTATTTGAATAAAATTTTGTTACATACTAAATTAACTTGTTCAATAAATTAATAAATAAATAAAAACAAATTACATATTATTTGATCTTGCATGGTGTATATATATTCTTATTTTATTTAAAGTAGTAAATAAGTTAAGGATAATGATACTTTGACAACATTTTTTTGACAACATTTTAACACCATCTATGTGTTATTCTGTGATTGGTCCATGTTGGTGTTTATGATTATTATTATTGATTGTGGAGTAATTTTGAACCAATCAGAGAATGACACGTAGATGATGTTAAAATATTGTTAAAAAAATATTGTGAAAGTATCATTATCCATAAGTTAAATAAGTGTAGAAGTGACGGATCGTTGAAGGGATCTGGGTGTCCTGCCATGCCCCAAAATTTTGAATTTTTAAAAATTATATATAGCATATGGAACTTTGATTTCTTTGAATATTTCTAAATTATATGTAGTAGATGGAAATTTGATTTTTTACAAGAATATATATTAAAAATTGATGGAAATTAATTATGTATTTTTTATTTCTTTTATAAAGTATAATATTTAATGAGAATAAATAATCAAACATAAAACCAAATATATAACAAAGAATAAATTTTTTAATAAGATATTTTTATTTTCTCTCTTATTATTTTTTTTAGTTTTTCACATATTGTATTTATTTTTCACTCTTTACTTGTTTTCTTTGTTTAGAAAAAATAATAAAGTTAAACACAAATTTTTTAATTTTTTTTCTTCTTATTTCTTATCTATTATTTTTTATTTATGAAGAAAAAAAAATAATTCTCTCTTATCTCACTTTATTATGTGACTTGATTATTATATATATTTTTAATAATCACGTATCTTAATTTGTTATTATATTATGATAAATTATTTGTTTAGTTTTAAACTATTTTTTTTTTCAAACTTAGATATATTAATAAAGAATAAAAAAATAGATTTATTATTGAAAAGTGATAAAAAAGAAGCTACCCATGGAAACGAAAATAGAACAAATTTAATTTTTGATAAGAATATGAAAATCAAAGACATTCTAATTGATTTATCATTTAATTCATCTTATTCTAACTTTTTTTATTTGTGCCATTTCAATATAAATGTCATTTTTTTCGATAAAAATTATCAAAATAAGATCACAGAATAAAATAAAAGATGAATTTCTTTTTGACAATGTAATTATTTACATTAAAAAATAACTGAAATTTTAATTTTGATTTAATTATTAACAAGTTCAAGCATATGGAGAAAAAAAATCCTATGATTTATTTTATACTTACAATTATACTAAAATAATTATATTATATTAAAAACAATAATTAAATATATAAATTTTAAATATATTATTTTAAGTTCTAAAAATATAGCACAAAATGCATGAAAGAGTGATACAAGAGAGATGTAGTTAAAAATGTACGATATAAAAAAGATAGAAATACGAACCCTAAATTTGACTGCAAAAACATGGCGACCATTCCATTGAGAATTTGTTGGACAATGCACATGATGTTACATGCCCTACCTCCAACGTTTGGTGATGTTACACCCTTACTCTACAAGATTAAGTAACATGCCGTATCTAGTGATAGATACATGTGTTTCACTTGGATTCATTTACCACTTTCTTAACAATTACTAAAATAAATAAATTATTTTTTTTCTGAACCCTTTCGTTCTTCGAAATTATAATATATTAAAACTCAAGTCAAACATAATATAGATTCTAAAGTATATATGTAAGAGAAATGTTAGGAATATATGTTTATCTGGGTTTCGTTGAATACATATCTTTCATTATTTAATTTTTCTAAAATCATAAAATTTTGAGTCTCATTACTTATTTAACGATACTCTCTTCTGTTTTTTTTTTTTAGTTTTTAATTAATTTTAATCAATAAAAAATCCTGATACATTTTCTACATCTTCACTTTTTCTTCTATCCTGACTTTATGCCTTTTTATGGAAAAAGAAACAAGAAAAGGAAGACTTTCATGCCTTTTTCACAGCAACTTTCGTGTTTGTGGTAAAATAAAAATAAAGGGTTGATTTTTTTTTCATAGATGATAAAAGGTGTGATAGTTTCTTATTCATGGTTTGGAAATTAATTTTTATTTTTTATTTTGCAATTTCAATGAACTTTTTCTCTTTTATCTCTCTTTTTGTAATTCGAATTTATTAATTTTTTATTATCTGGTTATTTAAAATTAAATATCTGGTTGTCTGGTTATTAGTAACTGATTTTGTTTATAATAGTTATTTATTAAAATAATATCATTTTTTAAACTAACTTAAACAAATCCTTGAACCATTTAATCTCTCTCATTATATCTTATTTAATTTTAAGTAACTTTCACCAAATTACATAATTTTTAAAATCTTCTTTAAAATTTCACTTCATAAAATCCGTATTCTATTATTTTTTATTTTCACTACAACATTTTATACCTTATCAAATAATTTAATTATAATTAAGTATCTTCTCGTTTTCAAGACCCATATTCTTGTCCAGTAAATCAAATTTAAAATTCCTGCCATATTAAATAAACATACTCCAATAAAAATTTATGGATATTAAAGATTAAATATATATATTATAAATTTAGTTGAATAAATAAATTTGCTTATACCAGAGATGAAAAGTATTATTCTTTTTACTGGAAAAGTAGGCATTAATAATAAAAAGACAAATGTGTCAACTTACGTGTCTTTTACTTCAAGTTTCCAACTTCTACGTAATAATAGCATGGACAGAGTTAAAATACAATAAGCATTAAGCAATTATTTAATTAAAATCGACGTAATTGTATTATTGGTTATTATTGTTTTTAATAAATCTTATAAGAAATATAATTAAAAATAATATTATCTCTAAAATTTATTATAGTTATAATACAAGCACATAAAAAATGCTTAAGATTTATGATAAAAAAAGAATTAACAATTAACTCTTGTTTTTCATTAATTATGAAAAACTAGGAGTATCGAATTCTTGTCCCAACAAATCAGGTCATGTATAAAAATAAATAAATAAGAATATCATAAATTATAATGAATAATAAAAATTAAATGTCTGCCTAAATATAAGAAGATTTGGTATGTTTTTTAAATTTGTAATCTATGACACAAAATATCAAACTAAATAACTATGAACAATACTATTAGTATTTTTACTTTGATGAGTAATTGACAGTGTTTTTATTTAGGACTGTGTAACATTTTTTAAATAAATAGAACATATTAATATTTAATAAAAAAAATATGTATATTAAAAAAAATAAAAAATAAAAGATGACGTATTCACGAAACTACACAACTAAAAAGTGATTTTAAGATTTTTGTCTATCATACTCGTACATTAATTTTATATGAAACACATAATTATTAAAATATTAGTTTACAACTAATTCCAACAGTTTAAATGTATCAATCAATTCTAATCTAAGTATATTAGCGATATGGTAACATTTTCTATCGTCATTCCACAGTTTAAAAGTAAATTTATTATTTTTGAATAATCACTACTTTGTAAATAAATCAGAGCTAATATAAATTCCAGCTGTTTCACAATATGAAACATTATATGAAATTAATATTTTTTAAGAAAAAAGGATTATACTTTTATTTAACATTTTATTCTGATGCTGACACATCGACGGAGACAACGCAATCTGAAAAATATAGCTCGATTATCGAGAACCGCTGCGTTTTCTTCACCTGTATGATAATTGCTTGCAATGCATCTACTTTTTAAATAAAATAAATTATGGGGGTTGATTTTTAATTTCAAAGCTCTATAGGGTTAAAATAAATTTAAAAAAGTTAGTTTTTAAATGTTAATAAAATTATATGAAAAATCTTAAATATTAATTTTAATTATTTCTTATAATTCAGTTTCTAATATATGACAATATTAGAAATAATTTTTACACAGTGAAAAAAAAATACAGGATAATTTCATTTTCAAATTATGCTATTTTAAATATTAGTGATGTCCTAAAATACATTAATATTTTTTTTTCACATAAAAAATTATTAAAATAAAATAAAATAAAGGAATACAAAGTATAATGGATCACAAATTTATAATAAAATTTATATTTTACAAGAAATAAACAAAATATACTTACTATGAAAAAAATTTTTAAAAATACATGGAGATAAAAAATTAAATCACTTATATTGTTATATGTAAATAAAAGCTAAATTACATAGTTTATCAATACCGTGATTTCCTTCACGAAAAATATAAGAAACTCTTAATTGTATATGCATACAAAAATACAAGCATCGACGCCTCTTGCTCTAAGATTCTAAGAAACTACTTGTTGATCAAAAAAACCATGATAGACTAAAGAAGAATTACTTTCCAAGCAAAGCCTTTGAAAACCCTCCCTCCATAGATGTTCTAAAGCATAAATTACTCACATAAATAGAAGTGTGTACCCCTAAAACAATTGAAAAACTCCCCACATATTCACTCGAACTTCTTCTAAAAATACCAGCACATAAAGTCAAACCAGGAGAACCTCGTTTTAAGGCAATTAGCATATCAAGCTTACCATATTATACTCTATAAATGAAACTACCATAGTCTTCCTACTTTGAATATTGAAAATTTTCAACATAAAAAATCAGAGATAATATTACTCATATGCTTCGTAGATTTATTCTCAGTCATCACACTAAGTTCTTATTTTGAAAATTAGTAGAAGAAAATGAAATTGGATCCTGAAATCTACTATAATTTTTCATTCTCCAAATCATTCAAATAATTATAAGGAGATTTCAGAAATTGAAAAACCAAATCCAAAGAAAAAAAAAAACTACAAATCTTGAAAAACTTCTTTCAACCATTCCCACAATTGTATAAAAATAGAACAATGAACGAACAAATGAGAAAACATTTTAATATTATTACCACATAAAGAACACAGAAAATAAAAACACTTCTTTTCTTTTGAACCTCCAAATCAATAGGTAAACGATCATATAATAATTTCTAAATAACCAAAGTTTTAATTGGTGGCACCTCATCCAACCAAATCAAGTTCTCCCATTCCATACTTTCCATACCAAAAGAATAAAACGATTTTGCAATTTTGTGAGAAAGCACATATGTATCGTCTAGAGTCCAATTAGGCATATCCTCATCCTCATTAACCTTTAAAAAAGAAAAATCACATAAACTAGAAAAAAAAGGAAAGAAAGTTCTAGTGAGTACCTATCCAGACCAATCTAATAACAAAGTACAACCTTACTCTATCAAAATAAGGAATCCTAGCCAATTTAAATATACAAAATGTCAAAACACCAACTATCATTCCAAAGATTAATACAATCACTCTTACCTAGTGTTCGAAAAGTATTTTTCAGAACAACATCATATGCAACCTTAATATCATACCAAATTGATGACAATTTAAATAACATATATTTGTGACACTTAGGCTTAAGCGATTGAATACACATGAATTTAGTCTTAGTCATTTTTCCATAAGAAAACTCTCAATCTAAACCTAATATATAGGATTTATTCACCAACTAAGTATTAGTAACATGCAAACCACCATTCAACTTAAAACTACACAAGAAGGACCATTCAATAGTGACTAGTCCGTTTTTGTATATCTCTAGTCCAAATAAAATTTCGAATCCATTGTTCCACTTTAAGAAGAAGGTTAATAGGTCATTTCTAAACTTGGTAGTTATAAGACAATAAGTCAACAATTATCGAATTTATGAGCTGAATTCTTCCTATCATATTATGCAACTTCCTTTTTCAAGAAGTAAACGTATTACGAATCTTATCAACCAAAGGTTATAAAAAAAATCATGCATTGGGAGCCTCCAACAAAATTGGCACACCTAAATACATAAAAGGAATATATCCTTAATTACAAGAGAAACCTAAGAGAGAAACCTAAGAGAGAAACCTAAGAGAGAAACCTAAGAGAGAAACCTAATATGTTTAATAAAAGAAACAGAAACATTAATAATATAAAAGTGACTTTTAATAGGACTCAACCATTGACCATAGAAAATGTCATATTCATGCAAGAAATATTTCAAATGTTACAATGTTCTAGTATCTCCTCTACACAAAACTAATATATCACCAACATTGAGAGTATGGGAAGGAAATTGTACCCCTAAGGACCAACCATGGGAAACATAAGCTTCTTAAAAATAAGTTATAGAAGGCCCTTACTCAAAACCTTCTCAACAAAACAAAAAGGTAGAGGAGAGAGAGGATTCCCCTCTCTAATCCCTCTACCAAAAGCGAAGGCACCAACCAAACCACTATTAACCCAGATAAAAAGATAAGCACATTTCAAGATATGAAGAAAATTCATGCTAAAAAGCTTTTATGAAAACCTAAACAACACAACACTTGAAATAAGAAATGCCAACTAATGGTATCAAAAGTCTTGATAATATCAATATTGATGACTACATTACCACCCTTGACATTTTAGATAGAATATTAATAACTTCATAAATAATACAAATACAATATTTAACATTCCTCCCCTTAATGAAACCATTTTGAATATGGGAAGTAATCCTACCAGCAATCACCACAAGTCTATCAACTAAAATTTTTCGTAATGATTTTGAAACAAAAATTAGCAACTTCGATAGGATGAAAATCAGTTATAGGTTTTGTCGCGTTAACTTCGGGAATAAAAAAAAACAACATTCGAAGTCATATCAAGGAGAATCAAATCCTGCCAAAAGAATTGTTAGACAATTTTATAAACATCAACACCAACAATATCTTAAAAAGAATGATAAAAACATCTACTAGAGTCATCCAGACTATGAGAACTATCACCTTTAAGAGAAAAAATCACATATTTAACCTCATCAAAATCAGGGCATTTCATAAAAAGAATTATTTTCATCGTCACTAACTGAAAAAACAATATAAGGAGCAACAAAACATTACATATAATTAACAAAGACGGGTTTTTAAGATAAAAAAGACTTTTAATCTGCTTTAGTACTAATATATTTTTATTAAATTAATTATAAAATTATATACGAGAATAAAGTTCAATTAAATTATTAGGAGTGATTGTTAAATTTTATTGGTATTGATATTAAAAATGATATTTAACAATTTTTTTTAATCAATCATAATTTTATGTAGGAAAAAAATAATGATTAACTATCTTTATTTTTTTACTAACAAATTTTAATTTATATATTATTTTTTCAATAAAGTTTAATTGTATCTTTAGTCTCATTTCGTATGAAAATCTTAAATTAGTTTTTAATTTTTTTTATCTCATATTTTTGAAAATATGATACAATTTAGTTATTTATACTAATAATTCATAACTTTACTTTTTTATTTTTCTTTTATTATTTTTCAAATTATAAAATTTTTATGTGTCAAGTGAACGTTTCGTCAATATCAAATAACATAATAACATGTCAATATCAAATAATGTCATTAAAAATTATCAATTTAATCTTGATATTTATTATTTTGATTTAAGATTAAATAACTTTATCTCGTTACAAATCGAAATAAAATTTAACAACAATATGAAATTCTCAAAGCATAAGAAACATACTAATATAAATCCAAAGTAACAGTCTCATTTCAAGCCTGACTATTTTATGATATCTTCTTCTTTGGTTAGTTTACATCTCAAAATACCTTAAATATGTTTTTAATCTAATATCAATAAATTATAATTTTGATTGCTGTAAAAAAATTGTATTTAATTCACGTAAAATGGAAAATGATCACAATTCTTATATATTTTTATTTATAATACTAACTATTGTGTAGACAACTATTTCCAAAAACACACATTATTGTTAGGTTTAATGTCTCAATAGGTTCCTATTTTTGTTCAGAATTTGAAATAGGTCCCTTTATTTTTTGGCGTCTCAATTGGGTCCTTATTTTTGTTAATTTGATGCAAATAAATCCTTTCCGTCAATTTCATCAAACGGCGTTAATGAATGTGTGACGTGGCCTGAGGACAGTATTGATACGTGTAAGGCCACGTCACACATTCATTAACGCCGTTTGATGAAATTGACGGAAATGATTTATTTGCATCAAATTAACAAAAATAAGGACCCAATTGAGACGCAAAAAAATAAAAGGACCTATTTCAAATTCTGAACAAAAATAGAGACATGTTGAGACATTAAACCTTACTGTTATAATATAACGTTCAATTACATCATTTCAAAAATATTCTATAAATGTTATTAATTTATTTCAAAATGAATATCGCGAACTAAAAACAACAATTAAGAATTCTGAAGGAACGAAAATCAAAAGACAATATTTTATAAAAGGTAAAATTAAATTAACAAAATAACTAAAAAACAATAATGTCAAATTCCATAAGGGTAAAAAATATAAAAATAAAAGTTTTTATATAAAAAAATATTGAAGTTTTTTATTTAATAAAAAATTGAAGCGAAACTCGATGTGTATAGCTGTTATCCTCTTTATATAAACCAAAAATGGTGAGAAAGGAATTATAAAATAATGGGTCACACTGTCTTTCTTTTTCAGTGATCTTATTATGTATGAGCTGTCACCACACCAGCTACTTTCATTTCCGACACAACACACAAAAACAAACCAACCACATAAATAAATCATATAACCTTGTTTAGCTCAAAATAAATAACTAGAACAATAAATATTTATTAATATTACTGCTATTTAATAATCAAAATGCAACCATAATGGACTCTAGGTATTATGTAATTTATTATCATAAAATAAAATATATTATTTAGTAATTGAGAAATTAAATGATTTAATATTTTAGTTAACAATGATACTATTAATCTATAGGAAGTTTTCGATAAGATTGAATTGATTAGATTTAAACTAACAGAAAAAAAAATATAACTTAATTTGTTTAGAGTGTTGAGTTATGTTATTTAATAAATATGTTAATATTAGTATTTTGTTTTAACTATATAATTGATTGTCTCATGATGGTAATAAAATATTTATTTTTGTCCACTATTATATTGTTGTTAAATCCCTGTTTTATGCTAGCCATCATTCTAAATCAATTGATTTTTTTTACAGTCAATTATACCTCATAATAATCAATTATATTTATTAAAATAAGTTTGGTATAAAACATTTTTTTAATTTTCGAAAATAATCAATTAAACAATTACAAACATACGACTTCTAATAACTTACCAAAAAAAAACAAAAAAATAAAAATAAACTTTTGATCAGAAATCTCTTATAAAAGTTTTGAAGCATTTGGTGAAAAAATTACTCACTCAGACACTTTTTTTTTTTTTTAAAATATCAATCACTATATTTGATATATTTTCTTAATTTATTTTATAACTTTATACAATTTGGATGATTATATATTTTTGTGTGCAAAGTATGATTCTAACCAAGTATATACGATAGTGAAATCGTTTTACCAAGATTATAATAATCGAAATTGAATATAAATTCGAATAAAACATCTAGTATAAAAATATTGGGTTAAATATGTTTTTAGTCTCTAAACTATTGGCCGTTTCTGGTTTTCGTCCCTCTTTCAAAGTAAGGTACAATTTGGTCCTCATTCTTTTCGAAACGTTCGTTTTAGTCCTCGAAACTTTGGTTTTAGTCCTCATTTTGCTGTTAAATGAGGACCAAATTTTTAAACGGTGTTAGTTTTCGAGGACTAAAACGAACGTTTTCGAAAACAATGAGGACCAAATTGTACCTTACTTTGAAAGAGGGACGAAAACCAGAAACGACCAATAGTTTAGGGACTAAAAACATATTTAATCCAAAAATATTTGGGTTAATTAACTATTCTAACTTTTTCGTCTATTTTTAATTTTTTTATATCATTTTATTTTGATTGTGCTTGTATTTTCTTGTCATGCATCTCCTTTATCAAAGATTTCATCTTCTTCTTCTAAGGTAATGAACCATACAAATATTTCATTGAAATACTTCATTTTATAACATATTTAAATAGTTAAAACTTAAACATATTTTATTATTATAAGTTTCATCACATTGAATCATACAATAAAATCACGAGTCTAACTAAAGTGGTTTATTAGAATACGTGAGTAATGGTAAATTTTCTAACATAAACTAGTTTTTATGGATAAGAAATAAGAACCTCCACCTTTACTACTGAATATTATTGTTTAAAAAAAATTAAACATGCCTTTAATTTATAAAAAAAAAACTTGATTTTATTTTAAATTTTGATACATTTTATTTTTTAAAGTTAAAAAATAAAAGGATGTAATTCTTTTAATCTAACCACATAAATTCTTTTAGATAATTTTCACGTATTAACATTTAAATTAAAATATATTAAATGGTGTAAACTAAATGGTGTAAACAATTTAAATATCAGTTTGAAATACCATTTGATATAAATAAAAAAAATCAATACTATTATATTAAAAAAATTATATTAATTCATTTTTAAAATTTAAAAATAAAAATATTTTAAAGTTTAAAATTTTTAATTTAACATTATATTTAATATTCTAAATTTTTTTTAGGAAGATTAAACATGAGATTTTACAACATCAATCACTAATAATTTACTTATATATAATAAATTTATTAACTTTCCTAAATAAATGTACATATCTATCCAACTTCTATATTAAATTTTTGTCAAACTTAAATTTTCAACACAATTTTGTTTCCAAAATGACTTGGGTAAAGACTTAAACCAAATTGAATTGGGTGATGAAGAACTCTTATACTGTGTTCGCATGAACGAAAAATACTGTTCATGCTGAAATGTGAGTGATGAATTCGTTCAATTGTCATGTTCGTTTCAGCTGATAAAGATGGATGAGCGAAGACGGATTTGCGGGATTCATCCGATTTTGGTCACTCGCATGAACGAGGAGATTTGCGTGGATTCTTACGGAAATGTCATGTATGCCCTCCACTTATTAGTTAAATTCCAATCGTGTACATCATGAATAACTGATTCTGTCTGTGTATTTAAGTTGCAAACGCGTAACCGGTTACGCAATATATATTTTTCAGTTTTTTTTATAATTATTTTAATATTATAATTTAAAAAGATGTACATTTTAATAAAATTAGGTATATTATATTTTCTAATTTATTAAAAATAAGTTGATTATTTAATTTTTATAATTTTTAAACATTAATTTTATAAATCATTCATAATTTCTTTTTGGTTTAATACCCAATTTTGTCCCCAATTTGGTTGGTAAATCTCAATTTAGTCCATCGTTACAAAAGTGTTTGAAATGGGTTCTTACTTTTAAATTTTTGAGTCAAATTAGTCCCTTCCGTTAAATATAATCAAACGGAGTTAAGAGATTGATTATCTGGCAGAATGCAGTGATAACGAGTCATTTTTATATTAGTTTTATATTGTATGCGGTGACATGTTAAGTTGTTAAAGGTTGAGCTGGATATTGTTATTTTTAAATTGTCAAAAATTATATTTTCTGATACTCACCCTTCCAAATACGACATCGTTCGTCCCGCTTTCATCATACTGCAGCCACCACCCATTACCGTTTCGCCTCTTCCTCCGTTCGCCCCCGCTTACATGACGTTCACTGAATTTGTCTCGGGAAGATGGGGCAGCCAAATTTTGTCTTTGATTCACTTCCCAATTTGGGAACTCTCTTTCAGCTTCCCCTTCCAAATCCAAACCTAGAAAAATTCTGAACCTTCTCTTTCAACTTTCCCTTGCAACTTTCCCTTTCAACTTTCCCTTTCAACCCAACAACATTGACTCTCTGTTTTCTTGTATTTTGTGGCATAAAAGAAGAACCAAACCCTACCTTGTACCCGTGTTCTGTGTGTACCTGTGTGATAGTGATGGTAGCTAGCATCTTCTCTCTCTGCTCTAACCTCTTAATTTCAAAATGGTGAAAGCAAGTGAGAGCGGTGCAGTTCCTGAGCCGGTTATGGATGCAGCCAACGCCAATCTCTCCTACCTTCAACTACTCCGAACGCATTTTAACGACTTTTTGTCACTCTCCGACCCTCAAACCCTCTCCCAAATGCCCCCTCTTCAACGAGCTCACGCTCTCTTCATCCTCGCTAAAATCACCTCTACCCTTCTCGAATGTAATCCAAAAAAATGCATCTTTTTCATCATGAATGTTGCTATTTCGAGTTGATTCCACCTTGATTTTATCTTTCTTCTGTTTTCATTCTCTCTAGTGAATTTGAGATGTAGTGGGTGATTTCCCTTTCAACAAAGACAGAGACTTTCTCAAATCCACAAAATACAAGAAAACAGAGACTCAAATTTATTTCCCTTTCAACTTTCCCTTCCAACTTTCTTTAACTTCTAACACGTCACTGTGCATATAATATAAGAATAACACGTTATCATTGCATTCTGCCACATCATCATCCCATTAACTCCGTTTGGTTATATTTAACGGAAGGGACTAACTTGACTCAAAAATTTAAAAGTAAGAACCTATTTCAAACACTTTTGTAACAAGAGACTAAATTGAGATTTGCCAATCAAACTGGGGACAAAATTGGGTATTAAACTTTTTTTTTCTTTATAAACATTTTTACAATTAAATTAACATTTTATATTACTTTTATAACTAGGGGCATTTTGGTAATCTTTAATTTCTACCAATTAAACTAATTTTTAAAATCTATCACATCAATCAAATCCTACACTAATTCTCACCAACTTTACTTCCAAATCCACTCTCAATTACTCACAAATCCACTCAAAAAAATAACTAAAATATTACCCTCAAATCCACTCAAATCCATTCAAATCATCTCCCCCAAATCATTTCCCCCAAATCTACCCAAAAAACCACACAGCCTTAAGCTTTGGGTGGCCTAAGAAATTCAAAACAATTGCATTAGTTTGACTATAGTTGGTTTGTCAAACCAAGATTTCGTCAGAACTTATGTCATTAACTTTATAGGTTGTGGATTTCAGTCAAATTCTCAAAAACATCATCTGCATTGATTAGTGTTAACACACTCTCATAAGAACACTGCATTAAGATAATGCTACTTGCACAGACACAATGTTAGAGGCACGTGGGTCGAAGCTGTTTCAGTCAGTGTAACTTGCTGACAGCTATGTATTAATCATATAACCTAACCAAAATTTTTAACAATATTTCTCTGCTTTCTGCCTGTAAGATATCCTTTCTTTCATTGTATTTTCTTTGGAGGGTTTTCTGAGAAATTCATGACAGAAAAAAATTCAGATATTTTCATCACTCACACTACAAGATAACATAACATAGCATTCAATCTATAATCTTAAAATAATAAATACATGAATCTGTTCACTTGTACATTATACTTTTTTCAACTTTCACTTTTACACAGTGTTAAACCTTATTCAGAATTTGAGACAAATATTTAAAACATATTTTTTTATTAAAAAATGAATTTTAAGTGTAATTTAACCCATAAAATCAAGTAGAAAGTGAAATTTATACATATTTATATAATATAAATTTATATAATATAAATTAGTTTTATCTCAACATATTTAACAATAACAAATATTATTAGAATTAGTTCTAAGTATAATATTATATTAAGAAGTAAACTTTAAACTTAATTTAATCTCACAAATTATAACATAAAATTTTCACAGAACTCTTATAAATTAATTTTATCCTTATATTTTCGAACAAGAAAATCTATTCTAAATATACAAAATCTATTCTAAATATACACACTAATAAAATAATAATATATAATCTATTATAAAAAAATTTTAAAATAAATTATTAAAATGTACTTAGAACAAATATATATTTCAAAATTTTATTTACAACTCTCCTCAAACCAAAAACGTGTTTTTCTGCTACCGTGCCTAACTTTTTCTCTTGACCTCTATATAATACAACTAGAAGCAGTTCTTTCTTAACACTGTCCAACAAGCTCTACACTCTTCTTCCCACATTTCTGGTCTCTGCTCCAGAAATGGCTTCCAATTCCATTCTTCTTCTAGCCATTGTTCTCGTGGTTACCTCTAAGGTACACACACTCTTACTCTTTTCCATTCACTCATCATTTTCAAAGAAAGTGCACTTTTTTAAGTGTTTTTCTTCCATAAACTGTTTTTGCTTCAACATGAACAACTCACCTTCATGTTCCTGCGCAGGTTTTTTCTCATGAAGAAGATCTCAAGACAGTGGTATGCTCACTCACTCAAAATTTTCCTTTTAGTTTTGTTTGGTTTCTCTACATCCTTGTTTTTAAAAAGTTTTCTTTTTGAAATGGTTTTTGTCGTTATTGGTGTGATTTGTTTATTATCTTACATTAAGAGTGTCTAATCCAGCTACCTTATAATAAAGTTCAGATTTTGACCAATTTATTGATTTTGTTTTTCTTTTTAAAAGATTGAGTTGACAACATAATGTGATTTGTAGAGCTGTTTATACACATACCACCAAAAATGCACAATACCAAAACGCTTTATGCAAGAAAAGTATTTGTAAAGATCAATGACAAAGATGGAGAAATAGTTAAAAATGCAGCACACTATTTTTTCAATCTCTCATGACTTTCGCTTCTTTGTTAACAATGAAAATCTCTGCATTGACATAGATACAGAAGATATTTTAAACTAACCAAGAAAAGATACATTCTTTAGTAGCATAGATTACATGTGTGGTTGGAGGCTCCTTGAAGCTCTGAAAGAAGATATTTCAGTTTTTACCGTGTAAACTGAGAAGGAAATAAAGAGTTAGATCCAGCTTCAGCTGGTCTCAACAGCAATCAAAAACACTTCAACAATGTTTGATTTTCAGTCTGAGACATCCTAAACTCAGTTTAGCGAGTTACTATAGTTTTGAGACACCATAATCTTAACTGAAGTTTTGTAAAAGCAAGTCTTGATTTGTTTTTGAAAACTATGTTTCAAGCATAGTTTTGAGTCAAACTTAAGCACCAAACTTTTATTCAATTACACACTTAATCTGTGTCAACTTTTAAGGTGGATGCATCAGTGTGTACACATTAGCATGTATACATGAATTTTAATGTTTGAGAAATTTGAACATGGCATTTGGTATAGATGAACTATGTAAGTTTTAAAGTTTCTGCACCTTCACCTGCACCACCACTGCAGGTACCAACTCCTTCCCCTCCGGGGCCAGTGACCACACCAAGTCCAGCTACACCTCCTGTTAAGGTACCCCCTCCTCAGTCCCCAACAGTGAAGCCACCAGCTCCAACACCACCGCAAGTGAAGCCACCAGCTCCAACACCACCACAAGTGAAGCCACCAGCTCCAACACCACCACAAGTGAAACCACCAGCTCCAACACCCCCACTAGTGAAGCCACCAACACCAGCACCCCCAGTGGTTTACCCTCCTCCTCCATCACCAATAGTGAAGTCAATTAAGGGTATGTTTCTCAGAACTTTTTTACAGTGTCTATTGTATTGTAATTGAATGATATGATTTTTGTGACTTTTTTCAATGAGTTTTGGTCAGTGTACTTTCAACATGACATGGATTAAAATTGATTGATTATGTTTAGGAATAAACAAACAATCCACCTTATGTTTGTAATTATATATTAGTCAGAAGTACTTGTCAAATTTGGTTTTGTGGTCAATGAAAAACCTGATCTGAATGTGAGTCAATCTCACATCTCATGATGCATGTGAGAGAACCTCTGTTCATGTGACATTCTTTTTAAATGCTAACTGAGATACACTGATGTAACTACTGAAGGCTTTTTCTCTGCATTTTTTCTTTTCAGATTGCCTTCCACTGTGTGATGGTAGGTGCCAATTGCACTCAAGGAAGAAGCTGTGCATGAGGGCATGCTTGACCTGTTGTTACCGTTGCAAATGTGTTCCTCCTGGAACTTACGGCAACAGAGAAAAGTGTGGCAAATGCTACACTGATATGTTGACTCATGGCAACAAATACAAGTGCCCATAGAACCCTCTACCTATTTAGTAGCACCTAAGTTTTTTTCCTTTTCTTTCAAGTTATCAAGTTTGAATGCATGAGTATGTGGTTTGATCAAGTTGCTGGTGTACTTAATAACCGAGTGATGATCATCATAAATTATACAAGTGTTGATCATTGGTTCAACACTATTTTGTGTTGTCTATAGGATCCATGCGGTCCATGAAATATCATATGATTAATATGAGGAAGTATTTTGGTGTACCCATTTGAGAATTATAATAACCTCTTGCTATGATATCTTTAATGCAGATTTAAGAACTGCATAATTAATTTGAAGATGACCCTTTTCAAGATTTTGATTCCTTTTTGGGTACATCTTTTTGAGATGCTATGAGGTGGGTGAGACATCCTTTACTTGTCCTTTTGTTGGCATGGATTCAGCCATGGGGTCACCAATAATAAATCATTCCTATCTACCGTTCTCAGAATGCTTTGATTGAATCGCTTTGAAAAAAGCATATCATAAAAATGCCTTAGGTTAAAGCTCTAGATTTCAATTGCAGTAGCTTGAGCTATAAATGGTAACTTTCTTGGTTGTGGCATTGGAACAAACAGATTAGAAGCAAGTTACCTTGGAAGTAACGGTTGTTTATTTAAAGGAAAAGAAGTGTACAATTTTTCCCAAAAGTGAAGAGCGAGTCATGTCATGGCTGCTTATAAAATGTGGTATTTAATCGGTGAAATAAAAATGTTTATAGCAAAATATTAAATTTTAAGTATATTAGAAACTCAATAGAACAATTTTTAGAAAGTTGTTAAAATAAACGATCGATTTCAAATTTTAATTTGTCTGTTTTTCAAAAAGCTATACAATTATTGAGGATTTTTTTAAATAATTTTTTTCGTGAAGTTATAAAATATTTTTCATAACGTACCAAAAATAGAGAGAAGAAACACAGCGTTTTTAGATTGACCTTTTCTTCTTGAACCCGCATATTTTTCTTATGGACATAAAAGTACGAAAATTTTCCCTTTATCTTTAATTTTTTTTTATTCTAAAATCTAAGTTGGTTTTCACATAAAAAAAATATTTTGAATTATCCCATTCCAAGTTTGTTTTTGACTTTTAAATTCTGTAATTTGAAAGTTTAGTCTTTTAATCACTTCCATACAAGTAAGTGCACACGAAAACTATGGGGTGCAAAAAGAAATGACATTTTAGATTTTGGGCTTACTGATGTTTTCTAATAAAATGGGTCAAAATTTTCAAACCTAACTCAAAGAAGAGTGGGTGTTGCTCCGTCCACCACCACATCTTTCTCCCCCACCTCTCCAATTCTTTTTAATTCCAATTATATCTTTAGATTAAAATTTTTTACTTTTACTATTTTAATTTATTTTAAACCTAGTTCTCCTTGTCTTCTCCGTTTCATTTCTCCTCCTCCGTTTCTTTCTTCTTCATTTTCCTTACATTATTAAAATACATTAAAAATATATTCAAAAATAATAAATCAAAACATTTAAATTAAATTATTAAAATATTTCCAAAATAAAGAAGAAACTAATAAAACAAACCCTAAAATAAAAAATGTAACCTTTAAACGGAGGTTGACATCCGTTGAAGGATGTTGACATCCGTTGAAGGATGTCACCTCCGTTTAAAGGTTACGTTTTTTATTTTAGGGTTTTATTTGAAGATTTATTCGAATACGCACCTAGAGGAAGCAACACACGCAGTGCACCACGAGAGCGACACTGCACCACGAGAGGGAGACTGCTTGATAATTCTTTCCACCACCACCAACCTTTGCAACTTGTAGTATCTCACAGCGACGAAAGAAAGAGATGAAGAAATATAATGTTAAAATGAAAGAAAAGTATTTTACTCATGTACGGGGGACTAGAATAGGTTATTAGTGAAATAGGTTATGAATGAGTAAAATTAAAAAATAATAACCCTAAAAATAAAATTTTACTTAGGGGCAAAATAGTAAATGAGAGGTGGAGGGAGAAAGGTGTGGTGGTGGAGGGAGCAACACCCAAGAAGAGTTCATAAATTTTGACAAGGCCCAATTTTAATATAAAGCAGATGGGTCTCTACACTCGCCGATGGAGATTTGTGCCTACCTATCTTAATTTGGACTTTCTGGATATATTTTGGAAGAGTGATGCTGCCTCCACCACCTCATTTTCTCCCTACACTTTCTCAATTTTTTTTTTAAATTCTAAATTATCTTTTTTACTTTTTACTTTTACCAATTTTATTTTTTATTTTTTAAAACCCTAATTTCAATCCCCTCTCACTTTCACTTTCTCTTTCACTCTCAGCAGCAAGCCTCCATCTCCCACTGTCACTTTCACTTTCTCTCTTTCTCTTAATTTACACTTCGGTTAACACAAAATTTGACAAAAAGAGAAGAAGATAAACTGAACTAATTATTTTTTCTTTTATTCACTTTTTATTTTGTACTCAACAAACATACTTCTCTTTCATTGCACCATTGTAAGCACAAATATAATTTTAAGCATAGATTTTCAAGTTTGGTTATTTAAAGACAAGGAAATGGGGAAGAAACTTTTAGCAGATTATATTATGGAATCATGATACTTCAAAACTCACCAGAAGTTATAAATGTTTTAAATTTATACCATGCAGAATTTTCTTTTCCTGTCAAATTTTGTGTTAACGTGAGTGAAAATTAAGAGAAAGTGTCAATGGAGTGAAGACTTGCTGAAGGATAAATTTAGAATTTAAAAAGAATTGGGGAGGTAGAGGGAGAAGATAAGGTAGTAGAGGAAGCATCACTCATTTTGAAAACATGTTTTAAAAAAGCAAAAAAAAAGGTTAAAATTAATTTATGTATGAATTAATTTGTAAAACCTTTTTATATTATTTTTTAAAGATTACTTTTAATTCATATTTAGTTAATTTTAATTCATAAAAAAGTTAATTAAATTTTTTATATTTTTTCCTCTATATGTGATAGGTTTACATAAAGACCCTATATAACATGATATATGTTGGTATTAAAGTTTTCAAATAACATATTAATAAAAATATCTTAAATTTTAGGGGGTGATGAGAATAGTGTCTACCTACTTTTTTTTTCCTACGACACCTTCTACCATATATTTTGATATCTTAACTCATTAGAGATACATATAATAAAATAGATTTAGTATTTCCTTTATTGATTTTTTATTTTATTTTCTCTTCAACTATGATATCGTTGTTATTTTATATCATTTGAGGAATTCTCCTACAATTAGGGTTTTTCATATTGTTAAGGTTATTACTTTTTCCTTTTTTTTTAACATAGATTTTAAAATTGATCAATATTTGAATATCTGTAGTTCATGTTATTTGCATCCTAAACAAAATTTGCTACAACTTAGTTTTACCATCAACTAGTTTTGAATAATTCCTTATTTTGAGTTTGGAAGTGATGCAACCATATGGTGAGATATCATGGTATATGAGGATTTTAGGTCACAATATTCTCAATGGAATTTATTTAGGACTTTTTGTTTTTATCTTTAACAAGAATTAACATCAATCAAACAAGTTGACACTATAATAATGACTGTTTTCACTAAACTAAGAATTATATTAGATGAATTAGAAAATCACAAGCTTGACCCTCTATATATTGGTGATGATAAATGTTCTCTAATGCACTTGATTTGTGGTGCAAAGAAAAATACAAGATCAAGTAATTCATTTTCTTATATGTTTAACTTCAATAACTAAGTGTTTTCTTTTGTAGTACAATAAGAAAGACAAATTACTGGTTTCAATATTCTTGAAGATGTGATTCTGATTAAAGCTACCAATTCACATTCATGATATGGTATTTCTTCTAACTAGTTGTAAAGAATATCACACCATAAAACATTTTCTTTTTCTTTTGGCAAGAATGATTATTCTCCTAATTTTTTTATCTGATTGAGTGGGTATTTTTTTTGGAAGAAAATGTAAAAAAATTACAAAGTTTGTAAATACTATGATATTAGTGACAATTTACTATAAAAAAACAAGCTTACCTCTTTCTTATAGGCTTTATAAAGCTCAAGAAAAGGTTATTAATAATATGGTAGATGTAGGGAATGTTGTTAAAAAATTTCAACATCATTCATATTCACAAAGCAATAAAATGGACAACTTAATCTTATGATTGATAATCTTATTAACAATTTATAATTGAACAACTTAATCTTAATAATGTTTTCATAATGATCTTAAAGACAATATTTATATGCCATTACTTGTGGTACAAATCCATCCAAACTTGTTAAAGTTAGTAAACTCTAGAGATTCTTATATGGATTAAAGTAAAACAATGACACTTATATGTTTTAGAATATTCTTTTTTTTATAATTCTTTCACAACTTTAATTATCTATGTTAATGATAATATATATATATATATATATATATATATATATATATATATAAACTTGCTCAAAATAAGAATATTATATCATATTTTCAAAATTAATGACATTGATGCTTTAGTTTTTTGAAACTTGTTGGAAGATTATAAGCAATTTACACTATCTTCAACTTAAAACTTTAAGATAACGATGTTCAATTTTATCATTTTTATTTAATGTGAACTTAAATTCATACTTGAATTTTCAATTTAATGGGTATGTCGAAGGGAGAATTAAATGGGAGACACAACAACAATGAGACTTAAGCTCAACCTACATAAGGAATTGACATCATCTCTAATCCAAAATCTTAAAGACAATGCGTTTATGGACCTTCTATTTTATATGATGTTCAACTTTTTCATTTACTATACTTGTATGAATTGGTCACCAAGATTGACTATCGGCTATGATACCACTCTAATGGAAAAACAACAACAAAAGCAAAAATACTAGAGAATGCAATATATATAATTCTCCCTAACTTGTAAGAATCTATAAGGAGCAATTACCAATGAACAACAATAATAAATCACCAAAATTATAAACAAAGACATCAAGATTTTTACTGTGAACAACTCGACAAAACAAATGGTAAAAGCCACAAGTCATCCAAATCAAAGAAATAACTCTATTATGATTAACAAATAGTACAAAAAAGAGTTACACAACTACACAAAATAGTGCTAACACCCACTTAAATAACAAAGCAACAAAACTTGCAAATAGAGAACAAAGAAGATAAAAAAAAACTAAATAGATAGTTGTAGTGTGATCTAAATATCTCCTACACATATTTCGTATCAATGAACCAATAGATCAGAATGAAGAAAAGGATGTCTTAAACCTAATATCAAATTTGTAACCCGATTCAACAACGAACAAATCAATTTCGATTTTACAATCGCATATTAATGAAAAAACATAAATAATTTTTTCTCTCCTCTTTCTCAATATGTTGGTGTTCTAAATGAATTATGACTATTATTTTTTTCTATTTTTCTCTTAGAGCCTCTCTTCATCATATTAAGAAAATCAACTTCTAATTTTTTTTTCCATATAAGAAGAGAAGGTAATACTCAAGACTCAGACCTAACATTAGTTGTTCAACATTTTAAATCAATTTGTGTTTAAATTGATTTCTGCACATAAAATGTTCTAATTTGTTTTTTATTTAATTAACACTATTGAAGACTTTTAACGAATATGATTGGATTAACTAACCTTAAACCTTAAATTCTAAATATCTATTACTTGTTGTTGGATTTATTTTATTTTATCTTTAATTTTATAAAATCCAAGAAAAAAAAATAATAATGTCTCATATTCTTCAAAAGATGAATATTGAACTTTAGTTAACGCAACATGTAAACTTGAATGAGTCATCTACTTTGTGATTTTCATGTTAATTACAATCATATTGCTCTTTTATTATTTTTTTACAATATATAAACTCTGTTAATCCGATTTTTTCATGAATATACTAAGCGTATCAAAATTGATTATCACATTATATGTGAAAAAGTGCATTTTGCAACTAGCTAAAATTCTTTTCATTTATTTTACTGATAATTTTGCTGATGCTTAGACTCTACTTTATAGTACTTTTCATTTTTTGTATTACACACAGACACACATTATTAATTAAAATTTATAATTAAATATGTTTTTTATTCTTATCAAATTTCTGATTTTTAGTTTTTATTCCTAATGTATATATATCAAATTCTTTTCATCCTATTATTTTGTTTTTTTGCTTCTTAAATTTGTTTAGGCAATATTTTAAACAGTAAAACCAGTGATTTAAATAACTCGTCGGAATCTAAAATAAAAATTTAATAAACAACTGTTCTTTTTATTAGAGAAAAAAAACAAAAAAAGAATAAAAACATATTTAAAACTACAATTTATTAAAAGTTATAAATTGAAGAGAGATTCATTAAATAAGAAATGAAACTGATAAAACTTTATAATCTATAATTAAGTTTAATCTGATAATTAATAAATAATATTTTAAAGACTGTATTAAAAGTAATCATTACCAAATCTTAAAGCATTGCATAATTACAGTCTCAATCAAAAACATATAATTTCTCCTTTCTCTTTATAGTGTGTTGAATTGTATTTTCAAACTATCTAAACTGATAGTAACAAGTATTCAACTATTGAATTCAACTTCACTATAAAAAAAATGGGATTTCATTTTAATATCAAATTTGTTAAGAAAAGGTTAAAATCGAATGTGAACACACGACATATCCGAGAACATCTTTCTCAGACATAATTGTTGTATAAGGTAATGTTACGCGCTTCGTTGACCTGCTAAATTCTAGTTTTTTGCAAGCCAATGGATCTTCCACACAGTTTCCACTCTTCCCTTGTTTTAAATTTCACAATTTTCATTCATCTTTAACTCAATTCTTCTCTTCTTTACACCTCTCATACCTCCTTTCAACTCTCTCACTCACACAACCACCATGAGTCTTACTCAATCGTATGTTTAACACTTTCTACACTCAATTTGTTTGTTGGGTTTTGTTTTTGTGTTTCAAAAGTCATAAACTTGAAACACTTGAATTGATCCTATGTAACCAACATGTTTGTTTGTTTGTTTGTTTGTGTCTGATTAACTTTGTGTTGTGAACTTCTTGTGATTGCAGATTTAGCAGTGGAATTGTGCAAGCACCCTTTGTCACAAGCTCTCATCTTCTCCTAAAAACATGGGGTGTTATCTCGTCACGTGATGAAGATGTGGTTCCCCACGTGGGGAGGGGATTGGTCTGGAAAGTTTGGAAGGAATCGGAATTGACGATTGTGGTGTTTGAGGTCAAGAATGATTTTGATCCTCAGCAGAAATTGGTTTCTTCTTCTTTTCTCAAGGAGAAGAATAACTTCCACCGCTTTGAGTTTCTATGTACCAAGAAAATTCCAGAGTTATCTGTCAATGGGTCTGCAGTTTCGCTATTCATTGACAATCTTGAGAAGCTTGATGAGTTGAAGTCCGAGGTACATCTCCTCCTTTCCCTTTCATTATATTTCTGGTTTCTATTTGAAAAACTGCAATCTGAAACAGAATAGATTGATTAAGATATTAGATTTTTTGTGTTGCCTGCGTGAAAAAAATTGTGCTACAAGTCTAGAGAGGCATTTTGGTAGAGATCACGAGTAAACTCCTTCACCTGAGACAATTCTGTATGAGTCAGGTAGGATCACTGTAAATAGAGATGAATTTAGTTTTACTTAATCATGTACTAGTACAATGAACTTTTGAAGTAAGTACTACAAAATTTGACAATTGATGGTTGTAAGATAGTTCAAGTGGTGTCTGGAGTTTAAGGGGTTTTTCTTCTTGCTTTTTGGTTTTAAAAACTGGTTTCCCAATTAACAACTTTTCATCCAAAATGTATGAAGTTTTGAAATTTTGTTTCTGGGACAAGTGTGTTAAAAACCAAAAAGCTGAAGGTGAACTGTATTCTATTCTTCTGATCTGTGGTCCAAGCTCAAGAGCGAGTCATTAGGAGTGGTGCTGTACGTAGTGAGGCATGGACTTTTGTGTGAATTTCTGTTCTCATTACTTTTTTTGAAAACTAAAAATAATTTTTGAAAGTTGACATCAAACACACTTTGTTTCTTTAATTTCCTTAGAATTTATTGTTCTTCCTATGTGAGCCCTTGTAACTATGGTAATACTGATGCAGATTAATAGCTCCCATCCATTGATTGTTACTGGACATGGTGTTGGAGGAGCTATAGCTTCTCTCTTTACTGTGTTGCTTTTAGAAAGCATTGGCTCAGGAAAGAAACGCCCTCTCTGCATCACCTTTGGTTCTCCCCTTATTGGTGACAAAAAGTTGCAGGAAGCCATATCACGAAGTTCTACATGGAGTTCTTGCTTTCTACATGTTGTCTCTTGCAATGACTCACTTCCAAAGAAGTTGAATTCCCAACCAGTTGATTACATGCCTTTTGGGACATTTCTTTTTTGTTCTGATACAGGTGCTACTTGTTTTGGGAACCCGGAGTCTGTTTTGGAGCTTCTTGTGAGCTCAATCAATGATCAAAGTCAAGGTTTTGAGGTCGCAGATTATGGAAAACTTGTGAAAAATCTCAATCGTAAAGCAATTTGCAAGGACTTTAGCCTAAAGGGAATGAACTTCACACATTGTACTTCACTGAATGCAAGTATCCGTTTGCAGTTGTGTGCAGCACTAGGATTGACATCAGATATGCAGGTAGCTGAATATCTTTTAAGTTGTAAGCCGCTTGCATTTAAAGTAAGAACAGAACTTATAAGCAATACAATAAGAGCCGTTTTCTTATCAAATTGAGACTTTCAACTTGAAATATATGAAGATGACATTTAATGAAATATTTCATTACGGACTTGAATTGATTAGAGAACAATGTCTATGATTCTGCATATGTATGCTCAATTTAGTCTTGTGTGTAACTAAACCAGAATTTGGTGAGTAAATTTTTCATAATATCTTATCTAAATTTGATTTTACAGCAGCTACAACACCAGAACATTGATATAAATGCTTTGGTAACAAAGTTGGAAAAACTGGAGAATAAATTCATGTTCCAGAAGATGAAATTTGATCCATCCAAGAAATTGAATAACATGAAGATGGACATGGCAAAACTTGAATGGTACAAGAAGCATTGTAAAAGTCAAGGTAGTGGGTACTATGACTGCTTCAAAAAGGGCGTCTCAACTATTGACCAAGATGCTGTTCAGTGGCAGAAAAACCTCAGAAACTACTGGATTGACATGGTTGAAGAGGCAGAGATGAAACCTCAAACAGAAGCAGCAGCTTTTCGTACTCGCTGGCTTTTTGCTGGAACTAACTACAGGAGAATGGTTGAGCCTCTAGACATTGCTAAATACTATGAAAATGGTCTTCGTAAGGACTATGAGGCTAAAGGAAGGTCTAGACATTATGTAGTGTTGGAGAAGTGGCTGGAAGAAGATAAGAAAGAAAAAAGTGATTCAAAGGGAAAAACTAAAAAGAATGTGGAATTGATTTTAACCTTTGATTCTTGCTTTTGGGCAAAGCTTGAAGAGGCTCTCCTTTTGTGTGGACCGTTGGATAATTTGAAAGAGAATGTAGAGGCAAAAGGGAAGTTGCTTGAATTTGAGAACTATGTATATGAATCACTCAAAAAGTATGAAGTGTCACCAGAGATTTTCTTGAAGGGGAGCAGTTACATGACTTGGTGGAATAAGTATAAACTGTTTGCAGATAATCATAGACTAGAAAGCTTCATGAGCAATCGTCAGCATTTTGATCAGTATACTGAGGGAGATTATTTTTTCCCCTGAAGTACAGTGAATGCAATCTGTGGTTGGGGTTACAATAAATTATGATTTGATCATTCTACATTTCCTTTGTTGATTTAGGTAGGGATCTTGGTTTTGCCATCCCTTGTGCTGTCTTATGGGAAACTCTTGCAATTGTCTTTCCCTTGTAAGCTTTCACTCTCATTGTTCTGGAAAATTTGAATGCAATGGAAGCATTGTAACACCCTAACCTACTTTGGAGTTACAATATTACTAATCACTATCATAAAGAGATAATTGATGAGTCTCGGCTTTGTAGAGTTTTCTTAGGCTAATTTTGTCTCATTGAGATTTAGTTTGCTTTTATTTCCTGGTTTTAGTTCAGATTTTTATTTTCTTGAATAAATTGCTAATGTTCTGAAAATGTGTTAATAGAGTGGAATTAAGTAGATTTGAAAGTGTTTAGTCTTTCTGAAAAATAAAAATTCAGTTTTGAAAGTGAAGAGTGAACATTTCAGCTTGGAATTTCAGTGTAGTGTGAATTTTAAGGTTCTTGTGGAGTGAACTGTAGGAGTGCTATTTGGAGAGCTCGTTTTCAGTGCTGTGATGAAGCATGCATTGCAAAGTTCATTCCAGTTGAGGAAATTATTACTCCGCACATTAGCTTGTAGCAATCATTACTTCAAGTATGAATGCACTGCTGAACCAGAATGCAACTTGCTACTAGCAGTTTTGAAGGTTGAAAAGCTGAATCAGTGAGCAAAGTAACTGGCACCTGCCAGTGAAGATGAGTAGAGTAACCTGCATTTGCCTTTGAGTAACCTGTATAATACCTGCTTCAGAATTCATAGATACACGGTTCCAATTACATAGTTTTATTTTTAGTTTTCAGTTTTAGATAGCTGTAGAATTCTCTCTGCACAGTTCAAGTTCTTGATGTTTTACTTTCCAGATTTCAGAGTTCTTGTAGTTACTGTTTCAGATTTTGCTTCGATACAAGTTATATTGTGTTTCAATACTACTTCTTTCATTGTTTCTGCACTATTCAATTCAAGTTTCTATCATCAATTTACTGTCTTCTATCCAATTTTCTACAAAGCTTTTCATCTCTATTGTTAATTCTGAAATCGGATATTTTTCAAATCAATATATTTTTGGATTCTATTCATTCATTAGAATCCCTAAAGTTCTGTAGTTCTTCGAATAGTTTTATTCGTAGTTCTACCTACATCAGTTCTGCACTATTCGTAGTTCTCTAGGCCTAGTTGTCGGTACGCCGTGGACGCGCCGGAGCTGTTACGTTTTGCAGCTTTGCAAAGAGAAAAAGAAAAACAGAGTTGCGGTGTAGGAAGAATAAAGAAGGAAAGAGAAAGAGTAAAAAAAAGTACACTACTTTCAAAAGGTTTCTTATTTAATAATTTAATTATATTAATGATTCAATATTTTATTAAATTCTGTTTTTTCTTAAGTTTTACATATTTTTTATTTGAACATGAGATTTAATTCCAATATTTTTTAATTTAAATTTAAATCTATATATGATTTATTAGATAATTATATACTTGTTATTATGTTGTGTTTATTTTTAATTGAGACCACTTTTATATTTTCATTTATTTTACTCTTAAACTATGGAACACAAAATTACAAATTTTATACTTCGGATCTCTCTTTTTTAAATGATAAATTAAAGTTTTGTTAGATGTTAAAATTATAAAATATCAATTAAACTTTTACTTAATAAAAAAAATTAAATTATTTTTTACAATAATCATATTAAAATTAAAAATATAATATAATATCAAATAATTAATAATTTAATATTATTTTAAAAGTATATAATATATTATACTATAATTAATTTTAATTCTGACATGTTTTATTTTTTATATTTAAATAATTTAATTTCTATTATATTAATTTATTTGACAATATTTTATTTTTACATTTAATTAATTTTTTATGTTTATGGACCAATCTTTGTTTGACACGAAGTTAAAATGTTATAAAAAAGAAGAGTAAAAATATCATTATTCTTATTTAAATCAACTCAACTGATGAATCAAAATTGGATTTCTAATGCAAGTCATAATCAGTTAAAAAAATCCAAAATTTCACAAATAGGATTTCTCATAAAATAGCGAAAGATCATATTAGAACAAGTCAATTAATTAAACATAAACTAAAATGTTTTGATAGCAATTGCGGAAGCATAAACCATAACCCTCCACCAAATAAAATACTGTTTATATATATAACCCAAACTTTCCTTCCACTTTCTATGTCTTTACGTAGCAAGTTTCCTCAATTTATCAGAAAAAAATGCAAATGCTGAGTGTTGACTTGATTTACTATTGACTTCATCTTCATATCATTGATCTATTAAAATCATAAAATTCTCAAGAATTCACTGCATTACAAGTTTCTTCCTTCCTTTTGCTATTTTATATCAAAACAATTCTTCTCTTCTTTACACCTCTCATACCTCCTTTCAACTTTCTCACTCACACAACCACCATGAGCCTTACTCAATCGTATGTCACAGCTTAACACTTCCTACACTCAATTTGTTTGTTGGGTTTTGTTTTTATGTTTCAAAAGTCATAAACTTGAAACACTTGAATTGATCCTATGTAACCAACATGTTTGTTTGTTTGTGTCTGATTAACTTTCTGTTGTGAACTTCTTGTGATTGCAGATTTAGCAGTGGAATTGTACAAGCACCCTTTGTCACAAGCTCTCGTCTTCTCCGAAAAACATGGGGTGTTATCTCGTCACGTGATGAAGATGTGGTTCCCCACGTGAGGAAGGGATTGGTCTGGAAAGTTTGTGAGGAGTCGGATTTGACGGTTTTGGTGTTTGACGTGAAGAATGATTTTGATCTTCAACAGAATTTGGTTTCTTCTACCTATCTCAAGGAGAACAATAATTTCCACCGCTTTGAGTTTCTATGTACGAAGAAAATTCCAGAGTTCTCTGTTAACTGGTATGCTGTTTCGTTATTCATTGACAATCTTGAGAAGCTTGATGAGTTGAAGTCCAAGGTACATCTCCTCCTTCCCCTTTCATTATTCTGTGGTTTCTATTTGAAAAATTTACTTTTTTTGAAAACTAAGTAAATTTTAGTAAATTTTGAAAGTTGAAGTCAAACACACTTCGTTTCTTTAATTTCCTGGGAATTTATTGTTCTTCCTATGTGAGCCCTTATAACAATGGTTATATTAATGCAGATTAATAGCTCCCATCCACTGATTGTTACTGGACATGGTGTTGGAGGAGCAATAGCTTCTCTCTTTACAGTGTTGCTTTTAGAAAGCATTGGTTCAGGAAAGAAACGTCTTCTCTGCATCACCTTTGGTTCTCCCCTTATTGGTGACAAAAAGTTGCAGGAAGCCATAGCACAAAGTTCTACGTGGAGTTCTTGCTTTTTACATGTTGTCTCTTGCAAAAACTCACTTACTAAGAAGTTGATTCCCCACCCAACTGATTACATGCCTTTTGGTACATTTCTCTTCTGTTCTGATACAGGTGCTACTTGTTTTGGGAACCCCGAGTCTGTTTTGGAGCTTCTTGTGAGCTTAATCAATGATCAAAGTCAAGGTTTTGAGGTCGTAGATTATGGAAAACTTGTTGAAAATCTATATCGTAAAGCAATTTGCAAGGACTTGATCCCACAGGGGCTGTACTTGACAGATTCTACTTCACTGAATGCAAGTATCCGTTTGCAGTTGTGTGCAGCACTAGGATTGACATCTGATATGCAGGTAGCTGAATGTTTTAAGTTCTAAGCATTTAAATAAGTAATGCTATAAGTGTCGTTTTCTCATCGATTCAAGAGTTTCAACTTGATAATATGTGATGACATTTGATGAAATACTTCATCACACATGTTACCGACATGAAATTCCAAATTTGATTACAGAACACAATATCTGTGATTCTGCATATGTATGCTCTCTAAATCTTATCAGTCTTGTGTGTAACTAGACTAGAATTTAATGAGTATATATCTTCATCGTATCATCTGAATTTGATTTTACAGCAGCTACAACATCAAAACACTGATATAAACGCTTTGGCAACAAAGTTGGAAGAACTGGAGAAATTCATGTCCCAGAAGAAGGTGAAATTTGATCCATCCAAGACATTGAATATGAAGAAGATAGACATGGCAAATCTTGAATGGTACAAGAAGTATTGTAAAAGTCAAGGAATTGGGTACTATGACTGCTTCAAAAAGGACACCAAAAAGGACACCTCAAAAGTGGACACCTCATCAACAGTTTCCCAAGATGTTATTCTGCCGCAGAAAAGCCTCAGAAACTACTGGAGTGAGATGGTTGAAGAAGCAGAGAGGAAACCTCAGACAGAAGCTGCAGCCTTTCGTACTCGCTGGCTTTTTGCTGGAACTAACTACAGGAGAATGGTTGAGCCCCTATACATTGCTGAATACTATGCAAATGGTCTTCGTAACTATGAGGCTAAAGGAAGGTCTAGACATTATGTAGTGTTGGAGAAGTGGCTGGAAGAAGATAAGAAAGAAAAAGGTGATTCAAAGGGAAAAACTAAAAAGAATGTGGAATTGATTTTAACCTTTGATTCTTGCTTTTGGGCAAAGCTTGAAGAGGCTCTCCTTTTGTGTGGACAGTTGGATGATTTGAAAGAGAATGTAGAGGCAAAAGGGAAGTTGCTTGACTTTGAGAACTATGTTTATGAATCACTCAAAAAGTATGAAGTGTCACCAGAGATTTTCTTGAAGGAAAGCAGTTACATGACTTGGTGGAACAAGTATAAAGAGTCTGCAGATAATCATAGACTAGCAAGCTTCATGAGCAATCGTCAGCATTTTGATCAGTATACTGAGGGAGCCTATTCCTTCCCCTGAAGTGCAGTAAATGCAAGTGTGGTTGTACAATAAATTATGATTTAATCATTCCACATTTCCTTTGTTGATTTGGTAGGGATCCTGGTTTTGCCATCCCTTGTGCTGTGTTTGTTCTATTGGAAACTCGTATACTCCACTGTCATTGTTCTTGAAAATTTGAGTGTAATGGAAGCATGTGAAAGATGGACTTTTCAGCAGATGAGATCATTAGGTTAATTTTGAGGCTTGTCAATGTGATCATTATCCTAGATATAAACTTTACAGCAAGAGTTTAATAAAATTTAGGGTAATGGATGTGTAAAACTGTTTATGACAGCAACAAATTTATTACACATGACAGATAATTTGTGATTGAATACTGATGCAAAAGCATAGTTTGTGATTATATAATTTGTGTTTGAATAATTATATA
This sequence comes from Vigna umbellata, assembly GCF_029865625.1. Taxonomy (NCBI): domain Eukaryota; kingdom Viridiplantae; phylum Streptophyta; class Magnoliopsida; order Fabales; family Fabaceae; genus Vigna; species Vigna umbellata. The sequence continues at coordinate 35,380,468 of NC_142168.1, forward strand.
AAAGGATTGTTTATGATTGGATCATAACATAAAAAAAATGTCCTTAGACAGCATTTTGATTAAATTCCAATTTAAAAGTGACATTTCTAATATTTTAGATAGCATTGTAAAATTAGTTTAACAATTCATAACCACTTTTGCCATCCTCCTCTATGGTGTAAAAAAAAGTATTAATTAAAATTAGTTACATTTCCTTGTAGAAGTGCAGATATAACACACTTTTTTTTTTTAATAATAACTACTTAAAAATAATCACATATAAATTATTATTTTTCATTGGTTTAGTGAAAGATAAAATCTAACCATAACCAAGATTTGTAGGAATAAATATTTATCTTTTTTTTTTCTAAATTCGTTTTAGTTGTATACAGTTTCACAAATTGTAATTTGTTTTCATAAAATTTTATTACAGATTTTACATTTCAATTTTCCAATATTAGATAATCTTGATTCAATGTTAACTTATGGGTAAACTTAAATGTTTTGTTATAATTATTGTGTTAAGAGATTGCAAAGACAAAAAGTGATTATTTGTAATAACTATGATATGAGTTCATTAATTATGTCTTGGTAGTAATTAGAAGTTGTGTTTAAGTCTAGAAGTTGAAAGATCAAGTTTAAGGGTCTATAAATAATTGTTGCATTCTTAAAGGCTTGTTATCACAAGTAATAACATTAGGGAATATATATATATATATATATATATATATATATATATATATATATATATATATATATATATATATATATAAAAGAAAAACTTGTCAACAAATTGACGTTAGTGTTAGAGAGCTTGAGTGTTTAAGCAAGCGTAAAATTTAGAGAGTTTGAATAAGATGATAACTTTGCAAACAGTATGTTTGTGTCTAAGTTAACAAAAGTTGTCAATTATGACAACTAGTCTATAGATGAAGACTCTTCTTGATTCCCAAAAAGTATGGAAAGTAGTTGAAAATGGCCATCAAGAACCAACAAGCATAAAAGGATAGTTGAATGCCTAACTTGTTGTGTTAGAGCATCGCGAGTGAAGGATAAATTAGTTTTGTACGTGCTATACCGAATTGTGGATAAGTAAGGCTTTAAGAAGATAGCAAATACTACATCTTCAAAAGAAGCGTGAGACATATTAGAAAAGACATATAAAGGGATAATCGTGTAAAGTAGATCAAACTTCAAACTCTTATACGCGAACTTGAAAGCATGAGAATGAAAGAGGCTGAAGGAGTAGTCGAATACATATCTCAAGTAGAGATCGTGGTGAATATGCTTGGAATGAATGGATAAACATTGTTCGCTAACCGAGTATTGGAGAAAATCCTGAGGTTGTTAACTCATGACTTTAAAAATTTAAAAATATGATGTACGTTATTGAGGAGTTTAAGGACTTGTCAATCTCTCAGTTAAAGAGTTTTTTGGGTCACTTGAGGCATATAAACAATAGAAAAAGAAGAAGAAGGAGAAGTCGGTGGTAGAGATAGAGGAGGATATGAAAAAGGAAACGAGCAATCCAACCAACAAAATTAGTGTGACCAAGGACGAGGTCAAATGAAAGAAGGTCAATCAAGCAACTAAGACATTGATAGGAAGATTACATTCAGATATGTATACTTCATGGGAAACATAACATTCACCTAACTTTTGAAAAAAGCCACCCATAGTAACACTATCAACATGCAAAGTCACGTTGTAGCATCTTGGGATGTATGTTATGTAATTTGACTTAGAAATCTTTTAACCAAGTTGAAGATGAAGAGAAAATGACTATGATTCGAATTGACAACAAGTTGACCATATAATTACCCAATTAATTAGAAGAGAAATAAATATATTGATGTTCAGTTTCATTTCATTTGAAAGCAAGTGAAAGAAGATAATGTGGACTTAGAGTACAAGTCGTTGTCAAAAACATTGTTAAAAATAGTAAAAAAATGATTAAAAAAAACAAAATATATTTAAGTTTACAAAAGAATTTTGTTAAATAAACGTAAATACTACATTAGGAAATTATAAAGATGAAAGGTAATTTTTTATAATAATTATGACATAAGTTCATTAATTATATCTTGCTAATATTTCTAAAAGTTAAAAGAATATTTGAGAAACACTTTTTTCTTTTCAACATTAACATATCATTTAATTCCTATATATCTGATGCTAATTTTATTCATTCACATAATATACTAATAATAAGATTTAATAATAAGCTTTAATACATATTTTTCTAACCGACATTGTAATTTTCAATCAATAATTAAATAGTATGTTAACGGTGAATTAAAATTATTTAACTTTAAAAGAAATAGAAGAACGAAATTGAGATTAAAAATTCATAGGAAAAGTTTACACTGTCACTCGTATCAGATTTAAGTTTATTTTATATCATTCTTATTTTTCTTTTCTTCTTTCTCTTCTTTTTCATTACATTCTTTTTACATGTATCATTTTTTTCCTTTCACCCATGTAGTCAATCATTTTACTTTTCATATATGCACTCAATATATAGAACCATAAATATATTTTTTCCTTTTCAAATTCTGAATATAAAAACATTATTCAAATAAATAAAAAGCTGATTTGAGATTTTCAACGTGTGAATTGTTTGTTTGTAACGCGTTTATGTACTTTTTGTCTTGCCTTGTTAGAAACGTTCAAGAACTTGCTCAGAGCTTTCTAAATTACTAAAAAGGAGAAAGAAATGTAAAGAAAAGGTGACGAGAATTGCATAAAACAAAACATAAATGTCTCGTACATGTGTTTCCTTGGACCTAGCAATTCTATGTCTACCAAGTTTCCCAGTATACGAGAAAACAATTCATAAAGCAAAGTAACATGAAGTGGTGATTCTCAGTGTAACTTATGTTGGATTTTGTGTGCTTGCAATTGCAGATTTTGCAACTTTTCTAACAAGTTCTTATGTTGCTAAAAGATTATTGGGTTTTGTTATGTAGTAAAGATATTTATGTAATAACATAAATATCTTAGATATTTTAGACAGTTAAGATATTTATCAAAGCCACTCACCACATTTTTAGGTAAGGTGGTTATTTTTATTTTGCTTATAAATACAGTGACAGGACAAAAGTCCAGGTACGTTCTCTTTATGCTCTAGAGATCCTGAATAATATTTCAGAGCAGTATCGTAATCATTCTCTTGAGAGCTTCAGTTCCATAACTCACATCTGACTTGAGCGTCGGAGTATCTTTGTAGGTACCTCCCCTCCTTTGGCGAGTATGAAGAATAACAATGATTGGAGAAAAGCACGCGTCCCAGACAACCAGCAAGCAACCCAGACAGTCAAGAGCAACAAAGACACACAGGAAAATGTACACCGAAACAGGTTTTATGTTCTCATGTTATGAAGCATGGTTTCAAATGTGCCATAGGGAAATGTCATGCATGTTAATGCACGTTAAATATAAATAAAGTCCCACGTAAAATAAATCAGAGATAGAAATTTTTATAAGATAAGAATAATATCAAAAACAAATTTATAAAGATTTAATTGAAAACGAACAATATCTTCATATCTTAATGTGAAAATATATGTATATGTAAAACCTTATATAGAACCAGATTCTTATTTGGTGATTGTAACCTCATTTTTATCCTTCCTTTTTGTATTTATAAATAGAATATTGATACTTTAACAACATTTTTTTACAATATTTTAATATTATTTACGTATTATTTTATGATTGGTCCAAAATTACTCTACAATTAATAATAATAATCATAAACACTAATATGGACCAATCACAGAATAACACGGTAATAATGTTAAAACATTGTCAAAAAAATGTTGTCAAAGTATCATTATGCTTATAAATAAACATGTTCAGCCTCACAAAAACATAATATGTATTTTGAACAATGCATCAAACACACCTTAAGCATATATAATTCATAAGGGGTAACTTGTTTTTTTTTTTAATGTTGTGTTTTTTTTCCCATCGTTCCTTATCAACAGAGATGAAAAATCATTTTGTCTGTCTCGTGAAAATTTAAATGTTTTCGTTGAATTTGTTGAAATTGATTAACATGATATCGTGCTATGGTATTATATCAATAGATGAATTAAAAATACAACAATTATTATCGTTTTGGAACAGTATGAAATATGTTTATTAAAGCAAATATTTACATATATAATAATCAAAACAAATCTCATCAATTTAAGTACATTATAATATTATTATTACGTAAGGTATCATATTATTATTATTTATTTAAGAGAAATTATTATTTTATTAATATTAATATCATGTTATTAGTCTTAATTTATTAATATTAATATCATATTATTAGTCTTAAGATGGATTTTATAAATATATTTGATATTTTTTAGGGAATATTTACTCTTATATTCATACATATTTTTTTCATTAAAAAAATTCAAATTTTTTACTGATTAATGTCCAATGGTCTTTTACATATAAATCTCTGTAATGTTTCAATCTTCAAAAATTTACGTTTAATATCTCGATAAAAAAATTTATTAATTAAAAATTCTTATCATTTTTGCTGCAAAACTCTCAAAAACCATGAGAATATCAAGATAGTTTGAACATTAACCTTTCTTTTTATTTAGGTGCTCCAAAAATTAACAAAGAATAAAAAAAATTCTAAAGCTCACAAAATTGTATAATTGGTTCAACTTGTCTCTTTCATGGCTATCAACAAACTACCTCCAACAATTGTTTCAAAATTTAAACTAAACCTGTTTTGACTTTGTAAGTGATAGCTTCGAAAGTGAAATCAACGAATGATTTCGATGTTTTATTAACTCATATCCATCACCACTCCCTTAATCTAAATGGATTTAAATATTACTTAAATTTTCATGTTTTATTAGATGTTTTCATTTTTTTTTAACTCAAAACATTAATTACATAGGCAGATCTTATAAAATAGAATTAAAGAGAGTAATATTCCTTTTAGTTTTATTTTATTTTATTCCTAAATAATAGTTATTTATAACTTTTTTCTCTACAGTATCCTTACATTTAATAAAAAGTTACCAATATATTACCACTTGAAAATTTAAAAGAAATATAATTAAAAAACTAACTTCTTTAGTAAAACTATACTAAATATTGAAAGAAGCTAATTAATAATATTTTAATTAATTAAGTATGTGTTTGGATTTCCCATAAGAAATTAATAACCTAATCACTCAATTACGCTTTAAAAACAGCAATATCCACCACTATATCTAAGAACGCGCTAATGTAAATAACACTTACTAAACATCAATAATAAATTTCTCACTTACTTTTTAATTTAACTTTTTCTAAAAAAAAAGTATCTATTATTATTATCATCATTATTATTACTTGAATTTCAATTGCCAACTAAAAAACAGTAGCCGTTGATGTCGCCAATCTATTTCTAGCAAGATGCCAGCCCACAGTGTCCCACCGCACACATCCCGTGACCATACTCCCACTCTCACACTCTCGCGTGTTTCTCACTCTTCGTCACTTCCAACAAAACCCCTTCAACTCATCACTTTACTTCACTCTCTCTGTGTGTTGTTTTGGTTTCTCAGTTTCTACAATGTCTTCGTTTTCTCTTACGTTTCTCACATTATTATCGTTCTTTTGTTTCTGCGTTAACGCGCGTCTAACGTTGGACTTCTACAAGGACACGTGTCCGCAGTTCGCGCAGATCATCCGCGACACGGTGACGGCCAAGCAGATCGCGAGTCCCACGACGGCGCCCGCCACAATCCGCCTCTTCCTCCACGACTGCCTCATCCCAAATGGCTGCGACGCCTCCATCCTCCTCTCCTCCACGGCGTTCAACAAGGCGGAGCGCGACGCCGACATCAACCTCTCCCTCCCCGGCGACGCCTTCGACCTCGTCGTCCGCGCCAAGACCGCCCTCGAACTCGCCTGCCCCAATACCGTCTCCTGCGCCGACATCCTCTCCGCCGCCACCCGCGACCTCCTGACCATGCTCGGCGGCCCCTTCTACCCCGTTTTCCTCGGGCGTCGTGACGGCCGCTTCTCCTCCGCCGCCTCCGTCCCCAACCACCTCCCCACTCCATCCATGCCCATGTCCCAAATCACGGAAATCTTCACCCGGCGCGGGTTCTCCGTGGAGGAGTTCGTCGCTCTGAGTGGGGCTCACACCGTGGGATTCTCCCACTGCTCCGAATTCGTCACCAACCTCTCGAACTCCTCTTCTTCCTACAACCCTCGTTTTTCTGAAGCTTTATCCAAAGCTTGCGCCGATTACAGAACCAACCCTACCCTTTCCGTCTTCAATGACATCATGACTCCCAACAAGTTCGACAATGTGTACTTCCAGAACCTTCCTAAGGGTTTGGGCGTGCTGAAATCCGATCACGGCTTGTACAGTGACCCTGTTACGAGACCATTTGTGGAGGGCTTCGCCAAGGATCAAGCTAGGTTCTTTAGGGTTTTTGCCTCGGCGATGCAGAAGCTGAGTCTGCTCAATGTGCAGACGGGGAGAAAGGGGGAGATCCGACGCAGGTGTGATCAGATTAATTGATTCTTTCTTCTTTCTGGAAGCTGTTGATGATTTGATGAGATAAGATCTTTTGATTTAAGATGAGAACGCTAATGAAACCTCTGTTGTGCATGAATTTGATGTTTTTGAGGTTGATTATACATACATAGATTTGGGTTGTGTGAGGTGGGGAAATGGGGGAATGGAGCAATTGTTGTTCATCTTGGATAGATGAATCTGAGTTATGGTTTTTGAATGTAATATTATAAGATTTAATTAATAAAGTTTCTTATTTTGATCTGTTTTATCAGACATGATGTAGATTTGAGATTGGTGTGGAGTGATTTAATATGGATTCTAGGTTAAATAAATTTTTAATCTTCATCTCAAAGAGGAATGATTTTTGTAATTGAGTTAGATGAACATGGAATAGAATCATAATCATTGTTCAACCAAATTGTGGGGTAAATAATGTTGCCTCTGCGACTGTCTGGTGAGTAATTTAATCTTTTTGCGTTAAGGGTTTAAGAGATGAAACAGTTAGCAATAATTTTTTTATTAATAATAATATCGAACATATAATCAATTTATAACCACTCATGTTATATGTTTGGCTATAAATAATATATTTAAAAAATTATTAAGGTGTTGTTAATAAAAGATGAATTTACAACTATTCATATTCGTGTTATCTTATTGGCTATGAATAATATAATTATAAATTATTCTTCTATCAAACATTCTTTTAAGTGATGAAAGATGGAGTGTGAAATGGTAATAGTTATCACGATATATTTTATCTTATGGAAATCTTATTTTATACCAAAATCATGTATATGATCTATTTTTAATATGAAGTAATCATAAAGACTTCAATTTAAAACTTTTTTTCTTTATATAATTGAAGTAGTACGAGATTTGACGATTTCTATTTTCTTTTAATTAAAGTCGTCATCATTGAGACTTCAATTCAAAACATTTTTGTTCTTACATAATTGAAATTGTATGAGATTTGATGTTTTTTATTTTTTTATTTATTTTAAATTAAAGTCGTTATACATATGAAGTTGGAGTTCGATTATAAGTAGATAGGAGTGTGGTTATAGAGGTTTCAGACATACTATGAGATGGAGTTGAAAATGTTAAAAAGATTAAACAAAAAAAAAGTTTCTTAGATAGTTAGATTTTAGACATTGTATAAAAGCTTGTAATCTCTACTTTTACAATTGAATAAAAACAATTTACTGAAGTTTATACTGTCATATTTCTGTGTGCATTTCTCCTGCTCCATAAGTGTGTGTTGATCTCCCGGTGAACAGTGTGTGTGTCTGGTGATCGGAGGTGGAACCCTAGCAGAGCCTCTGCCCTCAATCTCTCTTTAAGATTCTCGAACTCTCTCATCTGACTGATCTTCTCTCTCTGGGTCACATGTTTTTTCTCTTTTCACATTAGAAATATCCTAGAAGGGGGTTTTACGGTTCTGCCCCTGTCTTTACTTTCTATTATGGTATCAAGAGCTTAGGCTGTTGTTCTGGTGGGTGTATGAAGTAGGTGTTGTGTTGATAGCTAGAGGTGTGTGTACCTAGAAGTAAAAAAGAAGGGTTCTTTGACTACGTGTAGATCAAAGATTCAGGAAGATAGTTGCAAGAAAGGATGGTCGGAGTTGGAGGAGTTCATGGAACACTACCTATGTTTGATGGCAAGTAATTTGCTGACTGGCGGATCAAGATGTGGGTTGTGTTTGGTTTTCAAGATGTGTTGGAAGTCATTGAAGAGGGAGTGTCTGTGTTGAGTGAAAATGCAACCCAAGAAAAGAAGAAAGAACACAAATTACTAGAGAAACTGGATAGTAAAGCCAGATTCTTAATGTATCAGTGTGTAAGTCAAAAGATTTTCAACAAAATTTCTAGTGCAGCTACTGCAAAGGAGATTTGGGGCATCTTGGTGAAAACCTACGATGATGGAGATAGAAATGCAAAGGTGAAACTACAAGCTCTAAGGAGGCAGTTTGAAACTCTGATAATGGAGGAGGGTGAGACCGTGGCTGAGTATTTTGATAAAATGCAGGAGTTAGTAAACAAAATGAGGGCTTGTGGTGACAAGATGACAGATGAATATATTGTGGACAAAATTCTGAGGACCCTAACCCCCATATTTGACTATGTGGTGGCTGCCATTGAAGAAAATCGAAGAAAGGAGGATATTGACAGTGAAGAGTTGCTGCATTCATTGGAAGCTCATGAGTTACGCCTCAATGAAAGCATACAGTATCAGGAACAGGCCCTGCAGACCAGAACTCAGTGGAAAGGGAAAAAGGGTTTCAAGAAGGGAGAAAAAGGAGGCAAGAAAGGAAAATATTTTCTGGACCAGCAAGGAGAAGAGTCCACTGAATCTAGAAAAGAAAAGAAATCAAAGAATGCTGATGGAGAATGGAAGTTTGATAAGAGAAAGGTGAAATGTTATAATTGCCAGAAACTGGGTCATTATGCAAAGGAGTGCTGGAAAGGTGAAGGGGCTAAAAATAAACCAAATAAGAGGGCTAATCTGGCCCAGGAGGAAGAGTCTGATTCTAAAGCAGTGATTCTAATGGCACATGTTGATGAAAAACAATCAGAAAACACTGTTTGGTACCTTGATTCTAGATGTTCCACTCACATGACAGGGAGAAAGGATTGGTTTGTGAGAATGCAGGGAGTGGAGAATGGAAAAACCAGGTTTGCTTATAATAGCAGTTTGGAGGCAGAGGGTTTAGGCAGAGTGGTTTTAAGAGGTGTAGATGGCAGAGAAGTCATCATAGAAGAGGTACTGTATGTACCTGGGTTGAAGACTAATTTGCTTAGTCTTGGACAACTTTTACAGAAAAAATACAAGATGAAAATGGAGGACAATTGCCTCAGCATCTTCAATCAGAATGGGAAGGTTGTTGTGCAGGCACAACTGTCACAAAATAGAACATTCAAGGTTGTGATGGAGGTAATAAATCATCACTATTTTACTGCAACTAAGAGTGAAGAAGAATGGTTGTGGCATCTCAGGTATGGGCATTTGAATTTCCAGGATCTATCAATGCTAAGTCAGAAGAAAATGGTGATTGGCTTACCAAAGGTAGATATTCCAGGGACTGTTTGCAAAGAATGTGTTCAATGCAAGCAGACTCGTGGCAGCTTTCAGAGGTATTTACCCCAGAAATCTGCAGAGAAGCTGGGAGTGGTATATTCAGATGTGTGTGGTCCTATGCAGGTAGAAACACCTGGAGGCCGCAGGTATTTTCTATTGTTCATAGATGATTGGACCAGAAAGGGTTGGGTCTACCTATTGAAGAGGAAAAGAGAGGTACTGCAACAATTCCAGAAGTTTAAAAATATGGTTGAAAAACAGTGAGAAGAAGGTGAAAGTTTTGAGAACAGATGGAGGAGGAGAGTATATCTCCATTGATTTCAGAGAATACTGTGAAAGGGAGGGAATTATTCATGAAGTTACTCCTCCCTACACCCCTCAACATAATGGGGCAGCAGAGAGGAAAAACAGAATTGTTCTAAACATGGTCAGGTGTATGTTGAAGAGCAAGAGTCTACCAAATTTCCTATGGGGTGAAGCTGTGGTGACAGCTGTTTATGTGTTAATTTATCTCCAACAAAGAGACTAAATGGTGTCACACCAGAGGAAGCTTGGACTGGAGTAAAGCCAGATGTTAAGCATATGAAGATTTTTGGTTCTCTATGTTACAAACATGTTCCAGAACAGCTGAGAAAGAAGTTGGATGACAGGGGAGTTCCATTGATCCTAATAGGTTACCATGTTACAGGTGGGTACAAATTGTATGACCCTGTAATAGGTGCAGCTTTAATCAGCAGAGATGTGAAGATTGATGAAGCTGGAGAGTGGCAATGGGAGTCAGGAGAGAAAGGAGGACCAGCCATTGAGTTGGAAACTGAACCTGCAGCAGATTCAGAGACATGCAAGAGGGAGGAGAATGTTAGGAGATCTTCTAGAGTCACCCAGATACCAACATATTTGAGAGACTATGAACTGGCTTATGATACAACTATCTCATCTGAAGGAAATTTTGTTCATTTTGCTTAGATAGCTGAAGCTGAACCAGTTGATTTTGAGCAGGCAGTGAAGGATGAGAGGTGGTACAAGGCTATGAAGGAAAAAATTGGTTCAATTGAGAAGAACCAGACCTGGGAATTGACAGAATTGCCTCCTAACAAGAAACCCATAGCACTGAAATGGATTTACAAGTCTAAAATAAATCCACAAGGTGTAGTGATTAGATACAAGGCCAGATTGGTGGCCAAAGGGTTTTTGCAGCAGGCTGGAATTGATTATGGAGAGGTGTTTGCACTTGTGGCCAGAATGGAGACAGTGAGGCTGGTTGTCTCAGTTGTTGTGCAGAACAACTGGGTTTTACATCAATTAGATGTAAAGTCTGCTTTTCTAAATGGAGATCTAGAAGAGGAAGTTTATGTTGTCCAACCTCAAGGTTTTGAAGTCAAGAGACGTCCTGACAAGGTGCACAGGTTGAAAAAGGCTCTCTATGGACTCAAACAGGCTCCAAGGGCCTGGAATAAAAGGATAGATGGTTTTATGAGGAGCATTGGGTTTGAGAAGTGTAGTTCTGAGCATGGAGTATATGTTCAGTGTTATCAGCAGAATGGGAGAGAAGAAAAGTTGATAGTATGCCTATATGTGGATGATCTACTAGTTACAGGAAGTAGTGTTGAGAGAATTGCTGAGTTCAAAGTCCAGATGCTACAGGAGTTTGAAATGAGTGATCTGGGTCAGCTTAGTTACTTTCTTGGGATTGAATTCACCAAGACTGATGAGGGAATGTTGGTACATCAGTCCAAATATGCATTGGACATGTTAAACAAATTTAACATGCTTCATTGCAATTCTTCTAATACTCCAGTAGAAGTTGGTATAAAACTTGAGAAAGATCCTGAGGAGGAAGCTGTTGATCCTACTGAGTATAGAAGAATGGTGGGAAGCTTAAGGTACTTGTGTAATACAAGACCTGATATCAGCTATAGTGTGGGTTTAGTCAGCAGATTCATGCAGAATCCCAGAACCTCTCATTTGAATGCTATCAAAAGAATCTTGAGGTATCTAAAAGGTACCATCAAGTATGGAACTTTGTTGCCTAGAGGTGGATCAAGGGGAGAAGTGCGAGTCATGGCTTACTCAGACTCAGATTGTGTGGAGACAAGGGTGATAGGAAGAGTACAGCTGGATACGTATTTTTTCTGGAGCTCCAATTTCTTGGAGCTCTACGAAGGAACCAGTTGTAGCTTTGTCTTCATGTGAGGCAGAGTACATTGTTGCATGTGAAGCCACCTCTCAAGCAGCTTGGCTTGACTCATTTATGAAGGAACTAAGGATAGGAGTAGAAGGGAAGGTCAGACTGCTTGTTGACAACAAGTCAGCCATCGATCTGACTAAGCATCCTACATCACCTGGTAGGAGCAAACACATCGAGACACGTTTTCACTTCATCAGGGAGCAGGTTAGCAAAGGTAAGCTCGAAGTGGTATACTGCAAGTCCAAAGATCAGATTGCAGATATACTCACTAAAGCATTAAAAGGAGAACAATTTCTATCACTTAGAAAGCAGATCGGAGTAGGAAAGTTGGAGTTTGGAGCAGATCCAAAAGGAGAGGTCACAAAAACCTAAGGTTTTCGTCTCAGGGGGAAGATCAGCTCAGTTTTCACTGTTCTAATCAGTGGAAAAGTTCTTCAAAGCAAAAGAAGGAGTTTTACCGATTATTAATCGGTGAAAATGACGGAGGTTTGCCGGAGATGGTGTTTTTCACCGATCATTCAGTGAAAAGAGGGTTTTTTTCTTCAAATCGTATTCTTTTACTGTTTTTGTTTAGGAGGAGTGTTAAAAAGATTAAACAAAAAACAGTTTCTACAGAGTTAGATTTCAGACTTTGTATAAAAACTTGTAATCTCTACTTTTACAATTGAATAAAAACAATTTACTGAAGTTTATACTGTCATACCTCTGTGTGCATTTCTCCTGCTCCATAAGTGTGTGTTGATCTCCCGGTGAACGGGGTGTGTGTGTCTGGTGATCGGAGGTGGAACCCTAGCAGAGCCTCTGCCCTCAGTCTCTCTCTAAGATTCTCGAACTCTCTCATCTGACTAATCTTCTCTCTCTGGGTCACTTGTTTTTTCTCTTTTCACATCAGAAATATCCTAGAAGGGGGTTTTACGGTTCTGCCCCTGTCTTTACTTTCTATTAGAAAAGAAGTTAGGTTGAGATGAAAAAATGGTATATGTGAAAGAAATATGATGTATAGATAAAGATGAAGCAGTTATGTTGTGAATGTTGCCTATATATATGAACAATGGAGGTGATTGAAACATGCCAAATTGAGTATCATTTTACGGTTGAAATTGTTGATAATACCCAAAAGATCTAATATGATTATATCGTGGAGGAGGTTGTGGATCTTGAGGTCCCCAGTGTGTCATAATGTTAAAAATGTAATTGTTAATTTAATTTGATAGTAAGATATTAGCATTTAAAAACCTACATCGTCGTTTAATGATGCTTGTTGTGGCATTATGTAACGGATAATATGTTCTATGTATTATTGTATATATTGTGTAGTATCACACAAATTGTCATTTTTGTGGAATTCTTTTCCTTCAAAATTTCTTTCCTTTAAGATGGTTGTATAGATTATTTCACATTCCTATACATTGTTGATGATTCCTTTTGTTATTCTTCACATATTTATAGAATGAAAGTTATCAAAGTTTAATAGCTTAGGTGGAATAGATTGTCCAAATCCAAATTTGCATATTATATGATTCATATGATGAAACTTTACTATAACAAAACATATCAAAAGAATAATTGCACGACTCATTGAGGAGATATCAATAGTTATCAAGGGAGCATGAACTTTGTTTGAAAGAGAACATGTTTGTTACCGTTGTTCGTTACCAATTATTATTCTTGTTAAAACAATATTTGAAAGAACTAATTCTTGATTCAATGAAAGGAGAGTAAGGACACCATACATGTTTCGGGCAGGACATAAATATTCCGAATATGTCACAATATTACTCAAGAAAAATGAACAAAGATCGGTCATGTGTCTTGTCCATTAATATGATCGATAATGTTATGTGTTTGATATTCAGAAGATAACGAATCCACAACTGCGTTGACGACTAATGTCATACACTTTTAAGTTAAATGAGTGGTGGTATGAATGTCGGGAGTTTTAAGCTTTGAGATTGTCTTGTCTCCATATCATTGTTGTTTATTTCTATTGTCACTTAGAACTTGGAACATTTGTTGACCTTGTTTATAATCTTCAAAACATTTAGGTTTAATCCTTTCGAACATCCCTATTTCTGTAGGATTATCTCAAGTAGGTCCTTGTATTGTAAATGTTCTCGATTAGGTCCCTTATTATGAAAAATTGAATCAATTTAGGTCTTACCGTTAGTTCCATACTAACACCGTTAAAGGGGGTGACACGTGTCAGTTCGTGGTTTTTTTGAATTTTTGAATTATATTTTTATTATTTTTATTTTATTTTTATTTTTTATTTTATTTTTTGTTTTTTTAAAAATAAAATTTAAAAATGCCACGTGTCAAACTGATAATGTGCCACGTGGCAATGGCAGTGTGACATGGCACTGACAGTGTCACATGTCATTATCAGGCCACGTCTCATTGCATTAGTCTCAATTTGGTCCCTGTATTTTTATTATGTTGCAATTTAATCCCTGTATTTTTATTTTGTCTCAATTTAGTCTTAATTTTAAAAATTGAACAATTTTTTTCCTCCTCAAATTCAAACAAAATTTAAATTGTATATACTAGTCCCAACTTTATCCTAGATTTTAAAATAGATTGTAGACAATAAAGAAGGTCAACTACTACTCATATCCATGAAATAGATCAAGCAATTAAAAATAAGCCAAAAAATAGTTATTCTTACTATTATAATGATGTTCATCTAAGAAAATTAATATTATATTTATTTAAATAAAATATCGTTAATTAAGTTACGTATGAGGTTTTTTTTCTTCTATGGAAATGCTGAAATTGGTCTCATACACGAGTAAATATGTTGTCTCGTGTTCTTGATTAACATTTTATTGTAAAAAGTCATTCGAAAAATTCATCCATTTGGATACAAGTTTTTCATATAATTATAAAGAAAACTTATATTTGTGTATTAAATGTTAAATATATAATAAAGAACTTACGCAGATGAATAGTATTTTTCTTACTTACATGAAAATTCAATCAAAGATCTATAGGTCAATATATAAGCACTTTGAGAGTATTCACTCGTTTTCTTTCCCTGTTAATTAATTTTCTAATTAAGTTTTTTTTATCTTTAACAAATTCAAGTTTCAAGAATCTGTGTTGATCTTGGTGAACATAGTAATAGATTTGTCATGGAAATACGCAATTTTTTAGTTGGATATCATAATTTTGTGAGGGATGCGTAATTAAGGTATGGTGTTTGCTTAAATAATGGAAGAATTTGGCTTTGGATTTTGAAAAGCACGTTTTGTCTGCACTGTGGCATCTTTTTTGTCCCTTATTGAAAGAAGCTGTTTTTGCCCATGCATGTGCATGTGCATGTGCATGTGCATTTTGCATACACACAAACGCGCGTTTTATGACACAGCTGGTGAAGTTGTTGCAAAATTTTTAATGCATCAGAAGCGCCGCGTACGCTATCTGATATAATAGTTTACGCGGTGGTTTTCTTTAAAATCTAATAATACACTTTTAAGTGGTATAATTACTTATACAGATAAGCAATTTTTATCTTTAGTTTTTGTATTTAATATTATTCCTTTTAGTTTTGTACGTGTCTCATTGTTTCTTTAGTCTGAGTTTAGATTTAGATGAGAGACTGAAAATTATTTAGAAACGATAGGTTAGAAATTAAAGGTGATTAATTTTCCTTGTGTAAGAATTAAAATGAATAAATTTTAAATATGCAGATAAAACAGAAAAAGTTAATCGAAAGAGATTAAATAAATAATTAAACTCTTTGAAAATGGCCTTTTCTATTCAAATGATCTCCATCATTTAGATTATTAAACACTAGATATTAATTTACTATTTTTAAATCCTGTGAAATTATTTTGTATACTAACTTTTCATACTTTTTAATATACGAATATAATTTCCTTCTTTTTACTAATATTTTGTTATATAATGATGAGAAAAATAAATAAATTATACTTCTTTATTCATTAAATGTTTGTAAAAAAATGAAATTTCATTATACAATCTTTGATAATTTTTCAAATAACAAACATTTTAAAATTCCAAAACTTCTACTTTTAAATTTAACAAACTTCACACTTAGTTGAAAAATGAAGAAGAATAGAATTGGCACCCCAACAACATCACCCGTGACAAATCTAGTCACAACGTCATGTTGTCAATAACTTTGGTTGGGTATACCATGGCGACGACTATAGCAAGTGAGGATGGTGGTGGTGTGCAGGAACAGAGAAAACCCTAATGGAAGAAAATGGAAGAGAAGAAGAACAAAGGAACACCAATGATGTCGGCGAACAATTTTGATTAGGCGGATGTGACATTGGCTCTATGGTTGAGGAAGGAAGAAGCCATAAATGTTTAGTTTTGGTGTCATTAATATAATGAGGAAGAAGAAAAAATGGGTTATATGTGTTCTGTTTCCTAAGAAACCCTTTTTTTGACATATGATATTTTTTTAATATTTTAATTAACCCAATTTTTCACACTAGAAAACATTTATGTGCCACGTATGCATTACTTGCCAAATCACTATGCCTAATTATGCACTCGTTATAGATTTTATGACTTCAACTAAAAGGGACTTAATTGAAGTGTTTTAACAATTTTTGGAATACAATTGACATAAAAAATTAAGTGGGAATCACCTTGAAATTTTTCCACCAAAATGAAAAAGATTTGAGTAATATTTTGTGACGTCCCAAAATATATATATCAAGCATATATAATAAAGACGTCATCACTTATTAATATAGGAAAGCAGTCGAGAGTAATTTAAGGATTACAATCATCCTTAGAATAGCATGGAATTGAAAACTTAGAGTATTAGGGTTTTCTCCCTAGAAATTACATAGAATTTAAAGCTTTAAACGTACAAAAGTTCATCAAAGCTAACTAATAAAAGCTAGTGAATCTAAGCTGCAGCATTGCCTTCCCCATCAAGTACTGGTTCCAACGTATCCTCCTTGCCATCTGCTCCCGTATAACGAATTATACGATCATCGCACATACCCAAACACAAACAAACACAAACAAGTAGGGTAAGCTAACATGCAACCAATCATTTATGAAACATGCATGCAAACCTCATATAATAATTATGTCATACATACTCATACCATCATACAACAATCACATCATACATACTCATCCATTACTTTGATACACATGGTAAAATGACATCACAAGACTTGTTACTTTATAACCCGACTCGTCCGGACTAGAATGATTACCGAGCTATGGCGGGTCTTGCACTCGTGGTGGCTTTATGAAACTTGGCACTACCGCCTTATGGAACTTGGCACTACCGCCTTATGGAACTTGGCACTACCGCCTTATGGAACTTGGCACTACCGCCTTATGGAACTTGGCACTACCGCCTTATGGAACTTGGGCACTACCGCCCGGCCACAGTCACGAGGTTAATCCGTTATTACTCACCTTGGATCATATGGAAGCACCCAAGACTAGGACCTCCTGCTACTCCTCACCACATGGTTCAATCCTCTCTACATGAGAAGAAAGACCATTGGAGTTTCAGGATGACCCCCAAAACTGAGCTACCATGCAATCATTCTATACACCCCCAAATCACCACCATGTATCCTCTCCTTGAGGATCATGGAATTACGTTCATGAATCATACTATTACCTTGAAACTTAACCCAAGACATGAATAACCATATACCATCATATTATCACAGTGAATCTAACATATCTCATACATTCACATACTTTCCACATAAATAACATCATTATAGTTCACAATCATGTTCAGATGCATAAATTCAAATGTAATAAAATCCAATCATTTCAGAAATCATACAAACTGAATATATTCCAACAAGATATATTACACAATAATTTAACAATACATAATCTGTTCAATAGGATTTAAGTTAAAAACTTGTCGAGTAGACTTCCAGGAAAGAGAGGTGCGTCACAATGGACAACTTAAGTACCAAGTCTTTCCTTAGCCAAAGTGTTCCTCAACTAGTTTTTAACAAATTTCTTATTTACAGATTCAAAATAACAGCATACAATATTTACACCGAATTTCAACATAGATAAACATACAGTAAGCATTAACAGTATTTACACAGAATTTCAAGATATGAATAGTAATAAAACAATACTAAATCATAATATAAAAGCATAGAAATACTAAATCATAATATAAAAACATAGAAAAGTTAGCTCCCCTACCTCTATTCCAGACTTCTCTTGCTCTGAATTTATTTCTCCGAAACCCTTCAGAACCTCTACTCAAAATTTCTCCCTAACTCTTTTTTTTTTTTCTATTTCTCAAGCTCTCACTTGATTTCTCTTCTCTTGGTGCAGAATAACCTTCCCTCCCATGGCTATTTATAGTAAAAAAAAATTTACTATTCATTAATATTTTAATATTATTTATTATTTTAATATTATTTAAAAATAATATTTCAATCATTTTCTCACCAAATCTGATCCTAATTTCTACCTACTACTTTCTTCCATGCTAAGGAATCCAAATGCTGAAAATTTATTTTTACTATTCAATTTTTACTATTTACTATTTACTTTTTACTATTTACTATTTACTTTTTACTATTCAATTTAAAAAAATTTACTAAATAAGTTACCAAAAATTTGAACCTCTCCTTCTAAAATTACTAAAATTTTATATCCAAAATTTACATTTTTCTATCCATTAAAATTATTATTACTAATAACATACTAAAATTTACTACTATAAATATATATATATATATATATATATATATATATATATATATATATATATATATATATTTCATGGGTCTTACATATTTCATTTTAATTTCACGATATATTATTAACTAAATAATAATCAATATAGTAAATTGTAATTTTTTTTGTTTAGTTATCATTTATAATTGATATAATATCCATTACTTTTTTTAACAATACTCATGTCCCAGTGCGATAAGCTTCACAAATTCCTATGAAGTTATTATTCCTCAAAAGGATCGCTATGATGGAAATATGAGTAGTAAATAAGGAGTTTAAAGTTAATAACTCATATAATTGATCAAGACATAACCAGAGACATAAATTAAATACAGAAATTTGATGAACATTAAAATAAAGGAAAATTCAAGGAGTGGAGAAGATAGACACAAAGGAAAACCTTAGGAGGAAGAGGACAAAACACTATAAATGCTTTGGATAATCGAACTCTAGTCTCTTTGGCTAGAACAGGTTTCAAATAATTCTATATCTAGTTAAACTTATTATTTTCTTTAACTTGTTAAAAAAATATGAATGAATGAATTATGAAATAAAATTCATATTTTGATCCAAATGACATTATTATAGTTAATCATTACATCCGAAATATATTTGTTTTGAAGCTTGAAATTTTGTATATTTTATCTTTCACTCTTTAAGATTTGATTTCTTTAAATAAAAAATTTTAATAAAAAAAATAGATAACATTATTAGGGTTAATTACTATTCAAAATATTACCAATTTTAAAACTTGAAACTTTGCCAAAAACATGAAAAAAAAATACTTAAACTCTTATTGACATTAACTACTAAGCGACTTAATAATACTGAGTGTACAGAAAGAGTTTATAAATCACTTTTTTTTTGTTAAATGAGTTTGGTGTATCCAAGCATGTAAAAAGGAAAATAAACTCACTAAAAACTATCATTCAAAATGGAAGTGTAATGTTTTAATAGTGAAATTGAAGAAATAAAAGTAACTATTTAACTTGGTTGTTTTCAGTGAAGGTTTTGTTTGGATACATTGACTGTTGGACAGTTGAAGCAGTAAAATGAAACATGAACCCTGATTGAGGAAGAAAACCTAAACCGACACAGGCTTTTGCGTTGTGTAAAGTCAAACGAGGAATTTGGAACCAGGCTGTCCAATCCCATAATAATGCGGTCGATGTGGGACCTCGACTTTTACGATCGTTCTTTCTTTTCCATACTCAACTGAATATGTTAATGCTTTCTTATTTTATGTTTCTCTTTCAATTTTATTATATATTTTTTATGGTTTATAATTTTTTAATCCTATTAATTTGTTCTATTCTACCCATATATTTCTGTTTTTTTCTATAAAATAGGTAAATAAATAAAATCCTATATGTGCAATCAGAATATTTATTTATCAACAAATGATTCAATTCTTAAACATTATAGAATGGTGGAGGAAGTTAAACATCCTTGTCCATTGATTACGGCCGAAAAGACAGCTTTATTGCGGAATCCTAAAATTGTTTGATTTTGGTACACGCGGTTTGAGTTGGCTCCACAACAATTAGGCTTACACTCATAAAAATATAGCTTTTTTTTTATCATAAACAAAAACTTACAAAAATAAATCACTTTTCACCAACTAGTTTTTCTACCTAAACAAAACCAAAATCAGAAGGTTTAATTTTTTTTTTTAAATTTATTGTGCCAATAATTTTGGTTTTTATGGTTTTAATTATTTAATAAAGTTTTTAAAAATTGATTTTGATCACAAAGTTTTTATTTAACAAATTGATTTTGATCACATTTAAAAATTAATTATTTTTTTTTAATCACAAAAAAGATTCCTTTTTCATTTGGGTCTCAACATTTTTTTATTAAAAATATGTTTTTCAAAAATCATATTTTTCATTATACATTTGGGTATCTCAATAAATTTTATTTAGATACACAACGAGGATACATATATATAATGTGTCTTGACAAGATTTTACCAATATATATTGCAAAAACGTATTTTATTGTACATTAAGACAAGATCTATGGAGCCATTATACAAAATATATAGTGTTTTTGTAAAAACAAAAAAGGGTTTGAACTTAGTAAAAAAATGATGTGGATTTAGAGAAACCCACTAGTTGGTCCAATAATCCCTTATTGGAATTGGACTTCAATATCTTGTTCTTCTTCCTTCTCTAATTTCTTAAACCAATCTCTTCAACCTCATTTTCTACAAAATCACATTTTTCTTCCTCTACTTACATACTTTCTTCTTTCATACCAATAATATATATAAAAAATATATATCACATATACTTAGAATTATACATGTTAGGAAGTTTATATTTTATAATTCAAAACCTAACTATGAATTATACAATTTAAAACTAAATTACACAATCTGAAATATACTTCTAAATTATCTTATTTAAGATAATATTACATATAGTTATATCTTACGTAGTTAAAAATATATTGTTGTAAATAACGTAATTCAGAAGTATTTTAAAATGGTTTCAAATTGATTTAAACACATTAATATTTTTTTAATATAGAGTTAGGAGAATAAATTATAGAGGAGTAAAAAGAGAAACCCCTTAATTACTCTATGGATCCAATGTTCTTGCCCTAAAAAGGTAAAATATGAACACATTAACATTAATTACGTAAAATAAATGTATTGATAATAGCTTTTTGAGAGTTTATTTAGTAGAAATGGTTTTAAATGTATAGCCATGATTTTATTTATTTTTTATTTTGTTAAAGGTAGTTCAACTTTAAAATCAAGTGATACAATAGTTTTCCATTTAGTTTGGCAAGCTTTTGAGACAATAACCAAATACTTTTGAAACTTTGGAAGTATAACCTAATACCAACAAATCAAAAAAGAGACATAAACACACAGATATATATGCCAAAAAAGCAAAAGACAAAAGAATTAGACAGAAAATAAATAATTAAAGCAGAAGTGTTAATTAAAAGATGACTTCTATAGTTTATTGTATGTTTTTGCTGAATGGGACCGGGAAAAGTTCCTGTTACCTCCGTCCGGAAACACTCCTCCTTCTCCGATCGGTCCTGCTCTTCTCGCACCTCTTCCTCACACCAATGGGTTGACCTGCAGCAAACACAGCAAACACTCTGACGCTCAAGTTAGAATGGGCTCTTGCAAGTCTATAATTATCAAAGAACAGAGAGTTTACCTTCTCCTTTGACTACTATTTATATGATTTCAGAGAATATTACCCATTAATTTACCTCTTTATGGCTTTCAATGCACACTTTAAATACTCGACAATGACCGTTACCTCATTAACTACACATTCATGAGCATTCAACTGCTGTCTCCAGTCTACAGTTTTATACATCTGCTCGATCGGACACGTACTAAGGAGTTCCGATCGGACTTATCAGGCTGGAACACCCGATCGGTTATGTTTAGCCTTTCCGATCGGTTGCCCGCCCTCGGTAGTAACATTGTAGAAAAAATATATGTGAAATAAAGTCGTATTTTAAAAATCATATATCTATCTATTGTAATAAATTTAGAATTCATCCATTTATTTATTTTTTAAAAATATCCACTTTAGTTTTCTTAAAAACTAAGTTGGTTAAATCTATCATTTTCCTTAAAAAATAAAGTTGGGAAAATCTAAATTTTGAAGCCCACACTAAAATAAATTAGGTCTTTTCCATGTTAACTGTTCTTATTTTTGACAAAAATTGAATTTGGTGGAAGTGGGTGATCTGATTTTTGGTATAAGCCAAATTATTCATTATCCTAAGTTAACAAATAGTATCATATAAAAAAGAAAAGTTACCTTTTAAGTTTGGCTCTCAAGACATTGTTTTTCATAGTTAGTTGCATTTCATTTGATACACTTATAACAATTTGTGGGTAATATTCAACATTGTTCTGAAAACAGACGGCTACTTTTTCAAACCAGATTGTACAACAACAGTAAAAATTAAAAATAAATTAATAATTTACTTTTACATTTAAACTTTTGATATATATATATATATATATATATATATATATATATATATATATTATTTAAATTAAGTTTTCGTTTTTTTATAAAATTGAAAATGAATTATATTAAGTTTTTTTATAAAATTGAAAACTTCATTGACTACAAAATGAATGATAAACTTAAATACTGAGAATACATTAATAAAGAAAAAGAATTAGAGTGAAAAAGAAATAAGTGTAACAAGATCTAGAGCCAACAAATAAAAGTAGCAAGTAAAGGCAATACAAGGAATGGGTATGATTGTGGGACATGAACCAATCACTTGGAAAATACTATTGCTGGTAGTTATTTGACAGTGCAATGAAAGAATTTCACAAAAAAAAGTTATTACATGAGACATCTAAAATTTTTACATTTGATATTATTTTTATTTTTTTATTTTTATAATTATTTTAATTTTATATTATATATCAAATAAATGTAAAAGTATATAATCGTATTATTCGTTTTCATACAAATCCTGCGCGTAGCCTCCACAACTACTCTAATATAGTGAGACAGCACAAGTTGAAGTTTGAGTGAAAAAGAAAAGAAAAAGAAAAGCGGAAAACCTATAAAGGAAACAGAACCAGCTACTACACTCTGTAGAAGAAGGAATAAAGCATATACACCACTTTCTGCTTCAAAAATCATCAACTTTATTACTCTAATAATCAACACTTACAACCACCCTTCAAAGTTTCATCACTCCAAACCTATCCAAAACCCCAAAAACAAAAATATGCTTTAATTTATTTCATTTATCATTCTAGTTTCTTGCATAAAAAATTCATCTTTTCATCATATCATGAGATGATTATTTTCTAATCGATAGATAACCGAATTATTTTTTATTTTTCTCCTTTTTACTTTTTTTATAAATTTGATCTCTTATTATTTTAATCATATTGATTTACATGTTAACTTAACTTTTAATATTTAATGAAAATATTTGCCACGATAGCATAATACCATGACAGATTTTTATTAAATATTATATGTTAAGTTATAGGAAAGACCATAATTAATCGGTAATCAAATGCATAAAAATAAAAGGGCAAATTTGTAATATTGTGAAAATTTCAGAGATGAAAATACAATTAAGCCAAAATATTACATTGGTAATGCATATAAATTAAGTTAAAAAAAATGTCCCCATTTACCAGTTCTCCCGTCCAACTTCAAAAATCATAAAACCATGGATTGTTTTTAAAAACAATAATCCAAAACAACCTAGTCTTAAAAAGACCAATAATTACAGAAAATTAAAATTAAAAAAAAAGACAAAATATTCCACTGTACTCAAAACTCGGCCGAGTTAGCACTCGACTCGTCCAACCCGCCCCCGAGTCGGCCCCGAGTCCGACAACCCAGCCCCGAGTCAAGCAACTCTTCCCAGTCCACATCTTCCTCCTCCACCTCCTTGGCCCTCATCATCTCCAAAATCTTTCTCACCTTATGCCTAGCCCTCTCACTCCCCACTTTCTCCACCTTCTGCAACACCTCCACCAGCCCCGCCGCCTTTGCAACCGCCTTAAATCTCAAACCCCCGTGACTCAAGGCGTACATTACCGTTACACAACTCTCCCGAGTCGACCCGGCAGCCGAGTCGGGTACATTCAACAACCCGACCAAACACTCCACAACACCCGCATCCAACATCGCGGCCCGTCCGTCCGACCCGGAACCCAAGTTTCCCAAAATCAATAAAACCCGGCCCGTCATGTGACCCAATTTAACCATACTTAAAAGAACCGGAACCGAACCGAGTTTAACCATCTTGGACCGGTTACTCTGAACCAAAGACAAATGGTAAAGCGCCAAGGCCGAGTCGTGCCGAGTCCGCTCGCTCTCGACTCGGAGCATCTGAAGCAGCGGACCCAAACCACCCAGAACACCAATGGCGGTTTTGTTATCGTCTTCGAGAGATAAACTGAACAACGCGCCAGCACAGTGTTCCTGCGCCTCAGGGGATCCAAATTTCAGAACCTCGATCAACGGTGGCACCATCCCCGACCGCACGATCTTCACTTTGTTACTCTTCTCCAGAGAAAGGTTCACCAATGAAGCCAAAGCGTTCACCTGGACGTTCACGTGTTTCGACAGCACGAGGGAGCGTAACGCAGAGAGTATCCGCGGAGTGCAGAGTTGAACCCGGGTTTCTTCTCTCACTCGGGTGAGTTTTCTCAGAGAGAGAAGCGCTTCCTCGACTATGTTCTGTAGTGGGCTTTTGAGCTTCCCCGTGATTTCTTCTTCTTCTGGGGTTGCGGCGGGTTCGATTTCTGACGAGGAAGGGGAAGAATAGTAGCAACAACTGGGGCGCGTGGCGAGTTGAAACGGCGGCGTTGAGGCCGACGATGTGGCTATGGATTCCTCGGAGCTCGTGTACAGATGCGTCGGTCTTATGGGCACCTCGGTTTCCGCGTGGCGGCGGAGGTTGTTCGAGGGTGGGTTTTCGTCCAGGGAATCCAGGATCGGATCTCTGTCGGAGAGCTTTTCTTCTACGGTACCGACGTTCGGGGAGATCGAGGTTTGTACGAGGTTTGAGTTGGGGGTGTCTGGGGAAATCGAGGTGTGTTGTACTAGTTTCGTGTCAGGGGAGATTGAGGTTTGCTGCACGAGGTTGTTGTGGGGGAGAGGAGGGGGTGTGTGGGTGGTGTGGCACCACTTGAGGATGGCGGATTTAAGGGCGAGGTTGGGGATGAGGGTGGAGAAATCGGGGGTAGTGCCGTCGGGGAGTTGTGGTGTAAAGTTGAGATTTTTACAGGCTTCGACGGAGGAGCGTTCGAAGGAGTGGCCGGAGGAGACGATGACGGGGTCGAACATGAGGGAACGGGAAACGGGGCAGAGGAACTCATCTGGGGGGGTTTGGATTTTGGGTTTGGTTTTAGTGTGAAAGAAGATTTTCTTCCATTTGAGCCTGGGAGTTGCAGTGGTGTTTATCGGTTCTGAATCTTTTGATGTTTTCTTTGGTGACGATGGCCATTTCTTGTGGATGGTGAGCTTCAGCGATTGTTGAATCTCCATAGATGGTTGAGGCTGTGCCCTCTCTCACACCGTTGAATGTGAGAGAGTTAATCGGAGGTTGTCATTGGAGTTCCAAGGATATAAGAACATTGATGATGTTACTGAGGTTAGTGTTTTTTGGGCTTGCAGACGTTGAAGAATAGAGGGTTTTGTGAGTGAAATGATGATTTGGTGTTGGGAGAGAGAGATTGGATTCCTTTGCTTTTGGAAAATCTGCCCAATTGGAAAGGGGTTAAAGGGAAAGTTAAGAACTTGTATGAGCAGTGATGATGATATGAAGAAACATCTTCAACATCAATGCAATGAGCACTGCATTAGCCTGTCATTATAATCAATGATGTTTAAGTATACTCTGTTTTCATATAAATATGTTTAAGAATAATTATAAATAGACTTGTGAATATTCAAATTTATAATAATAACTAAATTGATGTATATTCATAAATTTATATAACATTTTGTTTGCAATGTTGAAATAAATTACTAAATATAACAAAACTTCATTCTAATTAAAAATTATATGTTTTTGAAATTTTATATATTATATTAAAATGAAGAGTAGCAGTATCGTTTAATAAATTTTACATTCATTTGACGATTGATGTGTTCATTTTATTATTATTTTAATTAGGATAATTATGTCATTTTGTATATAAGTTTATTTTTGTTTTCCTGTTTAGAATCTCACACTTTCAATTTGTTCTTGTTCTAATAATTTTGATTTCGATCATAGTTTTTGGTCGGATGTCAGTAATATAATGAACTCAACAAAACAACGTAAACAGGACAGTTAAATAATGGAGTATGTTAGAGATAAGTAAAGAAAGCTCGAATAGTATAAAAAAGACAGAGAAATACGTATATACGCATTACTTTTTAAAGTAAAATATAAGTATGTTATGAAATATTGTCTCGTCCAAAGTAAATACAATATAAAATTAATGTTAAAATTTATAAATAGAAATACATACAAATATATAAACAGAAATATATTAGAATATAAAGTCAAATAAATTATTGTTTTTAATGATAAATATTAAGGTTAAAAACTAATATTTATCAATGAATAAATTTTAAATTAGATTTCCTTAACTAAATATTATATTAAGTGAAATATTTTAGGGTTAAATATGTTTTTAGTCTGTCTCTCAAAGTAAGGTACATTTTAATCCTCCTCCTTCAAGAAATTTTAATTTTCCGTCTTCCAAAACTAACCGCGTTAAAAAGAAGCTGAGCTGGCTAATGGTGAAGTGTCACGTCATTTCTTTCCTGACACTGAGTTAATTTGTCCCCCACCGTCCGGTTACCATCATTATTCAGTCACCATCACCGTTCGGTTACCATTACCATTCAGTCGTCATAATCGTTCGGCCATTACCAATACTGTTCGGTTACCGTTACCATTCAGTCGGTTACCGTTACCATTCAGTCGTCATAACCGTTCGGCCATTACCAATACTGTTCGGTCACCATCACCATTCAGTCATCATAACCGTTCGACCATTAACAATTTTGTTCGGTCATTACGGTAAGGGACAGATTGACTCTGTCACACAAAAAAAATGACATGACACTCCACCGTTACCCAGCTCAGCTTTTTTTTTAACGCCGTTGGTTTTTTAGGACGAAAAATTATGGTTTCCGGAAGGAGGAGAACTAAAATGTACGTTACTTTGAAAGAGAGACTAAAAACAAATTTGCTTGATAGATCAGGACTAAAAACATATTTAACCCTTAATTTTTCTATACAAGCATATAACTTACACTACATTCCTATATTAAGATATCCATTAGATGTAAATAATTTTTTTAAATAATTTAAAATAAGAATAATAAAGAAACCTTAAAAGGACGTTACGTCACAAGTAAATGCATGTATATTTGGTCCCACAATGTAAATCTGTTTATACATTTAATAAATTATTATTTATTTGGTTTAATCATTCAGTAGATCCCATTTTTGGATGGAAATCTCAAATTGATCATCTTCTTTTTTAGCGTTTTAATTGGATTCTTATTTTGTAAAAGTTACAACAATTAGACCCTACCATTAAATTGGATCCAACAACGTTAATGTATGGTTGACATGGCACACTGATCTTCATTTTTAAATGACGTGTTCATGTTATTTATGAATAGGAAAGTTTTATGTGGAATTTTATTTTTTAAAATTAAAAAAATTGGAAAAAATTAATTACACAGACTTGGAAATCAAGAGAAATTGGAAATTTGATTTTAAAGTTCATTAGGAATCAATTAGAAAAATTAGAAATTTCGTTTTAGGATTCAATCACAATAGAAATTTGGGAATCAAATTTGGGAATCAATAAAAAAAATTGGGGGATTTGACAGGTTTTGGACGCGCGAAGGTTTTGCAACAATCGCAAGGTAGAAGAGGAGACAACTGAGGTATAGTAATAAACTTTGAAAGAGTTTTCTATAAGCTGAAATCATTTCAGTATCCCAAAATAAAATAAAGAATATCTCCATCAAGTATCCTTATGATACAGAGAAATGTAACACTATGAAAGTGCATATGGTGGCCATTGGAAAAAAAAGTCTTTCTTATATCTTCTTTTAAGAAAATAATTTCAGAGTCACTTGTTATGATTTTGCTGTGTGAGTTAATTCCTTTAACCTTGTATTATGATTTTAGATATAACTCATGTATCATCTTTCTCTGAAGAAGAAAAAGATGATCTTATTTAAACTAACATTAGAAGTTGAGTCCGAAGCAAAAACATTAATGAGAACAATTTCTAAAATTAATTCTCAATTTGTATGAATCCTAAAATCAAACTTCCTTTTTTCCAATTCCTAATTCGAACAAGTATGCAGTTTAATGTTTAATTCATTTTTACTATTTTTTTATTTAAGAAAATCAAAAAGACTCAAAATCACATATATCAAATAAAAAACTTTATATCATTTAAAAATGAAGATCAACACGTCACGTCAACTATACATTGATACGCTCAGTTTAATAACATGGTCTAATTGTCATAATTTTCACAAAATAACAAATTCTACCCAAAAATAGGATATGCGGAATGATTAAACTTATTTATTTCATTTGATTAATGAGTGCAGTTTAGTTGGTACAATAGTGTCTGTGAATTTTGTACAGGAATAGAAAAACAATTAAAGTAGGTTTGAAAGTGATCCTGCATTTGATGTCAATGTTCAGAGATTGTAACACATGCATCCAAGCCAATAGAACAAAAACTCTTTTCAAGTTTCAAAGTGTTATTTGGTGGAAACAACTTTGCCCTTTTACACAGATTCCAACAGTCAAAGACTCCATTTTATAATCACAATTTCCATAACTTATTACTAGTTTGCTTTCAGTTACAAATGTTAATAAAGTTTCACATTACAAACTTATTTACTGAATTCTACATGTTTCAATTCTTATATAAAAACAAATTAAAACGCAGTAATAATGTATTTATTCTTCCATTATTTATCAACTTAGCAGCTATAAATTTATCCAAAGTTAAAAAAGTTAGGTGTGTTCTCAATTCATGTAAGAAATATTATATTCTGAAATTGACATAAACAAGGTCTATAAAAATGGTCAAATATATAAGATAGAAAAGATAATATATTTAGACACTTTAGTTAGACAACCTTAAGCCCTAATTGAAAGGTCCTATGAAAAAGCTCTAATTTTGACAAAATGTAGGTTATAACTATTTTGTACTATATATAATTTTCAGTTTGTTTACAGGATGCATCATAAAAAATTTCAAATCAAGAAAAAAATAAATTACGCATGATATCAAAATTTGATCCAATCATAATAATCAATACCAAATAATATTTTCTTCTGATTTTTCCCTCTTGAAAGTCTAGAAGAATATTGAATATAAAAACAATTCAGGTATATCAAAAAGGTTGATCAACACTTAATATATACATTAGATACCGAATAAAAAAAATAGATTTATGAAATATATACTGTGATACTAAAATAAATAAAAAAATGCAATATATATATATATATATATATATATATATATATATATATATAATTAATTAATTTGTTCCAATATTAAGTATGTCAAATAATATCATTAACATCGATTATTATATATTTATGGTATTGTTCATTTTAAATACTAAAATTTTGTTACGATTTTAATTTTAAAAAACGATTAAGAAAATGGAAGAAAAAAAATTTAAATTACATTTGACATAAATTTCTAAATTATGTGAGGTTATTAGACATATGTTGAATAATAAATTGGATAATGATACTTTGACAACAATTTTTTGACAATATTTTAACACTATCGATCTGTCATTCTGTGATTGATCCATATTGGTGTTTATGATGATTATTATTGATTATGAAGTAATTTTGGATCAATCACAGAATGACATGGTGTTAAAATGTTGTTAAAAAAATGTTGTGTATTATTATTTATAATAAATTATGAAAAAAAAAATAGGCATAGAGGAAGCTATAGGTGAGGAAAGTGTAAGCTATTCCTTTGAGGCAATCAACACAAAAAGGTAAAACAAAATGTTGTTTTGTCTGGAGGAGACCCCACATGTAACCTTTTCAATTTTTGACTATTTTTTTATGCATAATTTTGTGGACGTCAAATGGTATCTTAGCATGCAATGCTTTCGTTTGCATGGAGAATGTTGTTTTAATGTTTTTCCAACCAAAGCCACCATTTGTCATTATAATTATTGCAATCTTAATAGCTAAGTCTACGTCGCACTAAGAACCCTTTATCAAACCTATTTGTATATATATATATATCTTCCTTTATTTGCTAAAAGTGATCGATTCCTTTTGCATTTTCCTACCCCACTTCTTTACTCTCCCAAAATAATATTTTTTTCAATATTAAATTATTGTGCTCTTCACTATAATAATCATGTGAGAAAAATATTCAAATATTTAAACTCAACATTGTAGTTTTTTAGCAAGGAATCATCAAATTTTGATCTTAATTTTGGTTCCTTGCTTGTCCATTTAGTCCTTAGACATTGAGCTTTTATGTGTTTTATAACTCATGCAAGGTGAGAACATTCAAGTGACCACTTCTTTATATTTATACAATTTGTTTCTTAATTTTTTTTTGAAAAAAATAAATATATTAACAATAAACACTATGCTATTTAGCTTTTATTAAAGAAATGTAAACCTGTTAAATCTAAACAAGTGTTAGAATACTTAAATGTAATTATAATTGACACTTATTAATGAAATTTTTTAATTTTTAAATAATAAAATATAACTATGATCTTTCTTTCTTGGTTTAATCCTTTACTACATCCCTATTTATGTACGAATTTCTCAATTGGATCCTCGTTTTTTAGAGTGTATCAAAATGGTCCCTAATTTTGAAAATTGATATCAATTGAGTCCTTTCCGTTAAGTTGGCTGGACGGCGTTAAAAAAATTGATGAGTGGATGCTGAGATGACAAACGAGCGCTCGTCCACCAGCGAACGAACGCTCGTCCAGCAGCGAACGAACGCTCGCCCACCAGAGAACGAACGCTCGTCGACCTCTTACTGCTGGACAACCGTTCGTTCCACACTGGACGACCGTTCGTTCGGTGGTCGACGAGCGTTCGTTCGCTGATGGACGAGCGTTCGTTCGCTGGTGGACGAGCGCTCATTCGTCATCTCAGCATCCCACTCATCAATTTTTTTAACGCCGTCCAGCCAACTTAACGGAAAGGACTCAATTGATATCAATTTTCAAAATTAGGGACCATTTTGATACACTTTAAAAAACGAAGACCCAATTGAGAAATTCGTACATAAATAGGGATGTAGTAAAGGATTAAACCTTCTTTCTTTTACCAACGTGATGGAAAAAATGAAAAAATAAACTTTTATAGCAAAATAAATAGATAATGAGAAGAAAGTGAATAAATTTATTTATAACAATAATTGAATTAAACACTTACATTATTGAACCATTGTGATATTTGTTATTGTAATTCTTTTTTTACCGGAAAAAATTAATTAAATTATGAATAAAAAATCAATATTTACATTTATTATTTTAATCTACATAAATCATCATTATGTACATTAATTATTCATAACTGATGTAAACAACGATTATTTTTATGTTATATTTATTAAAATTGTCTGCGATATTTTTGTCATTATATCTCTTATTATGTCAATGTCACCTACTTTAGTTTAGATTTATCCAGCACAAAAATATCTTGCTAATAATCAACGTAAAATTTTTTTACATATGTTTTCTACCATTCATGTATCTACATCAATTTTTTTTATATAACCTAATTTAAAAAAAAAAGTTCATGTAAAGGACTTGGAAATAACTTATCTAAAACATGATACAAAATAGACAGGAATCAAGATTTTTACATCCTAGAACCTAGTAGACCACAATAACATGAACCTTTGGTTTCATTTCATTGTTACAATTATGGTTCGAATGTTCCTTAAGCGAATTCATTAGTGTTTTCCCAATTCTTAAACATAGCTTCTGTCTTACTTAACATTTACAGCCTATAAGACATTATCACAATACTTTAATTATTGGGTGGATCCACACCACGTGATAAACCTAATAATTCATGTTCCAACAAAAGTAAGTGTTGTATGAGTCCCAGGAGGGAGAAAATAACGTGTTCATCTTTTATCACTATTGTTTTTTATTCACATGTGTCTCAACTTTTAACATACTAGCTTATGGTGGGTTTCTCACGTTAATGTATGGTATTTTTATCTTTTTATAATTTTCAAATATAAATGCACAATAAATAAATAAATAAAACTCATTTTGTCACATTTGTTTTATGTTATTTGTTTCACGCC
The DNA here is from genome assembly GCF_029865625.1 of Vigna umbellata. Lineage (NCBI taxonomy): Eukaryota > Viridiplantae > Streptophyta > Magnoliopsida > Fabales > Fabaceae > Vigna > Vigna umbellata. Next base: position 35,412,814 of record NC_142168.1, read on the forward strand.
ATTTCATTATTACGAGAAAAAGAAATATTCATAATTATATTTGGATTTCTTTTTAATTTCAAAGGGGTTAAGATAAAACAAATTCTCAATGATATTATGAGATTATCTAGCACTGTACTTCACTCAATTTTGTTTTAGCTTAAAATCATTTCAAAGTTATAAAATCTAAAATAAGAAAATTTGAAAAATAAAAATAGTTAATTTATATATGTAAGCATCACAATAATAGGGTTTTTACATGGGAGGCACCTAGAGATTTGGTATCAATGAGTTGTGAGCAAGCCTAAATAAGAGATTAGGACACCACTTCCAATCCAAAACCTTAAGACAGAGTTTGAGTCCTTCTACTTATATACTAGTCATCTTTCTCATTTTTATTCATTGTGAGACTTACTTCTCACCTTGAACTTTTAACAATGTCATCTTCAAGTGTGAGACTTTCCATATTGGAACACCTCCCTCTCTAACATGAGTACCTAGTGGTGATCATTCTTTTGTATTGTCATTCTATAACGGGACACACTTTACTGAAACAATTTGATACAAGGAACCCTTAGACTTTAGGATTCTTTACCTACTTTATACCATACTCGCTCAATTCGTCACTAACATGAACCATAAACTTCGATACCATTATAAGTTTTTTTATGAGGGGAGACATTGGGAGGTTTGATACCAATGAGTTGTGAGTAAGCCTCTATGGGAGACCAAACCACCACTTCCAACTCAAAACCCTAAGAGAATGAGTTTATGGGTCCTTTTACTTATATACTAGTCATCTTTCTCATACTTCTAATTCACCTTTAAATCTTAACAAATATTGAGTATCAGAATAATAACACAAGTACTCATAACTAAAATATAAGGAACAAAATAGATAATAGACAAAGAACGTAATTTGATTAAAGAAAGAAAAATTATATACCCTTCTCTTTAGCCCTAAGGAGAAAACAATGACAACCTCTCTCTTGAAAATAAAAAAAAACAAATAAAAGGAGAAACTAACATTCTCTCTCTTAAAGGAGAAAGTAATCATCTCTCTTAGTTTTTTTCTCAAGCATAAAGCAAATGGAATGAAAAGGAATAGACTTTGGGATGTGTTCTTAAGGAAATAATCATCTCTTTTTATAAAATGAAAAGTAAGCTCCAAGATAAGTTCTTACAAATATGGGACTTCTCTTCTCACATTTTCTCACTTGAAGATTTTGATTAAATTAATCAAATCTTCACGTCATGCTTTATTATTTGTCATCATGTTGCAACACTCTAATACTCTCCACCTGGATTTGCTATGAACCTAATAACCACTCCCATTACTTATCAATGTCTAGTCTTGTACAAATCATAGCATACATAAGACTACCCACTGTTGATGCATACGGTACTTGAGACATCTCCATTCTCTCCGCTTCACTACTACAAATCATACATAAGGATAACTTACAATTGATGGAAAGTGGGGAGAATTTGGCTTAAAATCTTGCATATTGAAGTGCGATAATATTTTCAATAAGTAATTTGTCTATGAAAGCCAAATCTTCCTATCTTTTCTATCTTGGTGAATTTTCATCTATAAAACCTTATTTGTTGGTCCCAAGTCCTTATTATCAAGCTCCCTATATAACTATGTCTTCAATTATTGGATTTGAGCTTTATTGGAGCCCACCTCTAACATCTTATCCATATACAACAATAAAATGATAAAATCATCTTCACCAAACCTATTGCAAGGAAAACAATGGTTTGAACTTAGTCTATTGTAACCAAGGTTAACGATGAAGGAATCAAATCTCTTGTATGAACATTTGAGCGTTCGCTTTAAACCATACAAAGATTTGTTCAACCTGCAAACCAAATTTTATTTTTCTTTAAAGCCTTATGGTTTGCATCCTTCTTAACAATAACCTTGTGGGTAGTGGGAACCCACAAACGATACCCTTTGGAATTATCAGTACAGACCAAACACTTAATTCTTTTCCCAGTTTCAAGCTCTACTCTAGCTTTGGATTCCTTGAATATTGATAAGACATTTGTCTTCCTCTTGGTGAGGTATACCCATAATCTCCTAAAGTAATTATCAATGAACAAAAAAATTTTCCTCTCCTAGGGATGATACTGGAAATTCCCACACATTAGAATGAATCAAGTCTAATATTAATATGTGTTACTTTTGGTAGCCACCCTAGCAAAATTTAATCTATATTGCTTTCTTATCACACAGTACTTGCAAAAAGGTAAATCAATCTCCTTGAGCCCGAATAAGAGATAAAGTTTCGCAAGGATTTGCAGACCTCGCACTGACATATGCCCAAGTCTACGATGTCCCGTCATCATTGTTTCTTCTTAACTTGTCGATGCAATTGTTGCATTAACTTCTTGCAACATATCTCCTGTAAGATCATAAAAAATTGACATGATCTTCTCTGCTTTCATAAATACCATATTCTTTCTTGACATGCCCCATCTTGTTACAGTGGTAGCATTTGAGATGCTTCTTACTTTGAGACTTTGATCTATCATAAGTTTGACTCCCACTAGATCCATATTGTGTTGATCTACCTCTCATCATCACCAAAGCCTCTACGTACTTTAAACTTTTCACCATATCCAAACAAAATCTTGAATAAAGTAAGTTCAATTTATGCTCAGTTAAAAAAAACTTAATTAAAAAATTTTTAGTTATACTTTATTTTTAGGCAAGAAAAGGGAAATTAATACTCTAATGCAATAAGAAATAAAAAAAAAACCTATAAGCTTGGACAATTTTCTTTAAATTTTAACTAGTTGGTAATATATAATGAGGATAATTAGGGCACAAACACATCTCTTTAATCATCTATGGAGTTTTTTATTCATTTTTTCTTTTTTTTTTGTTATTTTGTGTTTTCCTATTTATGGATATATGTTATGACTGTTTTCTTTACATTTTAACTAGTTAGTAATATGTAATGAGGACAATTAGAGCACAAAAACATCTCTTTAATCATCTATGGAGTTCTATATTCATTCTTCTTTTCTTTTTATTATTTTGTATTTTCCTGTTTATGGATATACTTGTTCTTGTTGACACAACTAGACATTTGACTCTATTCTTGAAAAACAAGTGCATTGAGTAATATTTAAGACCTTGCACCTGTAATCATTCATACATTTCAATGTAGTTATTGGTTATTGGAAATGTGTTTTTTAGTTTTTATGTTATACAATGTATCTTGTGTATGTGTGATTGATTAAGCTTGTTTGATGTTAATTATGATTTTCAAGTTAGGTAAACTTTTTTTATTGAATTTTGACATTTTGTTGTTGATTAAATTTTGAATATATTTGTAGTATATATGAAATCATAGTTAAGAAGTGAAATTTAGTTTCCATTTGAGATTTAACACAAATGATTAAACTTTTAATCATTTGTATTAAATCTTGAATTGTTCGATCGGAAAGTTTGGAAAAATTATTTTTCATAATTTGCAATAACATGTATGTTGGAGTTTATGGATAAATTTGATAAAATTTCGGTTGAGATTATTTATATTGTTCTCCGGATGCATATTTGATTGTGGTCATCCGTGACCACTTTCATTTAGTATATTTCGGAGATCAATGCGAAATGTTGCCGAAATTTTATCAAATTTATCATGTTAGGCTTTTTTGTATGTATGTTAGCAATTATAAAAAGTAAATTTTTTGAATGGGTATGGGCCTAATCCCGTGAGAGTTAAAAATTTGAGGCTGATGAAATTTCTTACGAACATACTATGGATCGAAACTAGATGAATGAACGTCACATCAGTCAAGAGTATAAAAAATGGGTTTTTGAGTTTTTGCAATATGTTAAAAAAAAAATACCTACACTATGAACGAGACATATTTTTGTGTTTGTTGTCTCAATCAAATACTTTAAGACTTAAGCAATATGTGTGACCATCTATTCTTGTTCGGTATAATGAGAACTTATATAGTTTAGACTTGACATGAAGAAGTATTAGACAAGCCTACAACGTCACGAGGAACAAATTATGTGGAAGAATATTTGAGTGATCATTTAGAGAACATGACAATATTGGTGAACAAATTTTGAAAGAGGTAATTTGTATTATTCTCTTAGGAATGGTACAGAGCAAGAGTTGTATCCAGAATGCTTCAACTTTACATGTTTGTCTACAATTTTGAAATTGTTTAGTTTATCATAATTATTTAAAACAAACATATAAAATAAATAATTTTATAATTTTATTATAAAAATTAATTTTAAGGGTTAAATAATAAAATGATTTATACAAGCAAGGATAAAATTGACAAAAAAAAAATGTATACCCAAAAATCAAACCGTTATAAGAGAATTACAAAAATCACTCCTTTATTTTATCATAATTATTTTAAAAAATAAAATATTAAATAAATATTTTTATAATTTTATTATAGAAAACTAATTAAATTTAAAAAAATTAATTATAAAACGTAAAAGATAAAATATTAAAATAATTTATGAGTAAAAATAAAATTGATAACGAAATATATGTACACAACAGTTATAAAAAACTAATCTATTTATTAACAGATATATATACATAAAACTAAAATATGTTTCGTAAGATATTTTTATCTACTCTAGTTTTAGAAGTATAATGATAGAATGGTGGTTTATAAGTATGTTTCTGTAATTTTATTGATTTAATTATTTGAAAATTAATTATTCACAGTTCATATTACTTATTATAGTAAAAATTATAAATAGTATGAAAACTAATAAAATATAACCATTTTATGTATATATACTTTTTCTTTATAATTTTAACTACATTTAATAATTATTTATTTTAATAGTTAGCTTTTAATCAGAATCATAGCCTGTGTTTCCCCAGCTATTATGTATATATAGTATACAAATTAAAATACTCATCTATATAATGTAGAAATTGGAAAGAAAACCAAATAAAGATGTTACAAAAAGAGTAAAAAGGAAAAAAAAAAACTATATGACGCGTATGGGCCGCCAGGTTGGAAGTCCAGAATGTTCTTTTGTATCGCAACGGCTGACTTAAGCTCCAAGCTATTCCCAAAACTATAAATACTTCTCTTCTTTTCTTCTTCCCTAATTCAATCTCTTCAATTCAATTTTATCGGTTTTTCCTTTTTCCGCAAACTCAAAACCCTAACAATGGCATCAGGCGGAACCGAGGCCTTTCCAGATTTGGGTAAACACTGCCAACACAGCGATTGCCACCAACTCGATTTTCTTCCTTTCACATGCCAAGGTTGCCAAAAGGTAATTCAACTTTCTCTTCTTCTACCATCAAAGGTTAATTGCAATACTTTATTCAATATGTTTAATTTCATCATACAAATTCCAATTTTGCTTATGTGATTTTCAGAAATTAATAGTTCTATGTTCTAAATATGGGTTTTCAGTTCTCAAAGTGTTTTTGATCATGCTGGTTATTCTTGCACTTATCTTATTTTTCCAAAATAGTAAATTTTTTATTATTAGACCAAAACATAGTCAATAATCAAAATGGAAAATGATACTTGAACAACCATTTTTGACAACATTTAGACACGCACACACGTATTTAAATTTGAGTGGTCCAGTTGGAAAAATTAAATGAAAATGGACCACTCAAATTTAGACACGTGTGCGCGTGTCTAAATGTTGTCAAAAATGGTTGATCAAGTGTCATTTTCCAATCAAAATAGAGGTATAATACAAACAATTCATAAAACAATATATTCATAACTGTTTGTCTCTATCTCTTTCCATAACAATCACATGTAATAAATTGTGTTAAGAAAATGGATCAAACAAGAAAAATTGTTGTACACGAAATTTCTCTTAATCTGAAATGTTTGTAAAGCCTCAGGCCAACAACACTAACATGGCTGCAATTTGACAGGTGTTTTGTTTGGAGCACAGATCCTTCAAGTCTCACGCGTGCAAGAATTCCGACCACAACAGCAGAAAAGTGGTTGTCTGCGAAACGTGTTCCATGTCCATTGAGACCACCGGCTATGTGGGACAGGAAGAGGAGGCAATCTTGGAGAAGCACCTAAAGTCTGGGAACTGTGATCCCACCAAGAAGAAGAAACCCGTTTGCCCTGTCAAGCGCTGCAAGGAGGTTTTGACTTTCTCCAACACCAGTACCTGTAAAACTTGCCACATTAAGGTGTGCCTCAAGCACCGTTTCCCTGCTGATCATGCTTGCAGCCTAGGAGTTTCAGCTTCTTCCTCATCCTCTGTTGCTGATAGTGGATGGAAGAATCGGTTTTTGGCTGCTTTAGGTTTAAGGGCTGGACAGAACTGTGCCAAAACTGGTTCATCTCGTTCTACCTCTCCTCCTAGCACTCCTTCTGTCAAGGCCTATTGAATGCTATTTGCTTTGAATGATTTCAGAGTGGTTTGATGGAATGTTGTAGTATGTTCCATTCTGTTGCAATTTGAATGTTCAAATTTACAGCATAAACTACGATATTTATTTAGATGTCGTGTGGTAGCACACACTATTGTTCCCATTTGAACTAGGGTCATAAATACCTTTTCAATGTACATCCTTGCTTATAAAAACAAATACTGAAAGGTTCAATTGCCATTCATACAATTCACGATGCTTCTCAATCTTCTTTAATATATAATAGTTTTATTTACATAACTGTCTCTTTGCACCAGAGTCATTGGTTGGTTGCGGTGGTTTTCCAGATGGGAAAGATATGATATGAATGCAAATACAAAATTACATCTGATTTTTGACAAAATACAAATATATTACCTACATATCATTACGTCTTTCGTTTTTAATTGCCTTTTCAAATGTGGGCGTTAAATTGTCTGCACTGCAAGAAGACGAATTCCATAGGATAAAATAGTACATTCTCATCAAAATATGTATGTGCTAAATGAATGAATTACTTTATGAAGAAATTGAATTGAAGAACCAAAGCTGTTATCGTGAGAGTGAGAAATACCTTGCAGTGGCATTCCTTCCTATCAAACAAATTCACGAATTGAAATTCAATATTCAAGACGGAGCAAACTTAGGGCCGGTGTTTTTCTCATCAATGTTTCTTGACCAAAATATAGCATAAAATTGCTACAGTCCAGATAATTTATTTAAAACTCAGAACAGACGAAGTTAAAAAATATAAGCCAAGGTAGTCAGATTTCAAACCTTGATACAATGTCCTCACAACAGTTTTTGGCCAACGTTATTTCAAGCTACCTATTGAATAAATAGTTATTTACAAGATAAATAAGATCATTTCTATAATGTTCTGTGATTTGGTTGTTTATAGGTAAATATACAATTGTAATTTCCTACAAGGAAAACAAATATTCCTTTAGTTGAGTTGTTTTTGTATATCCCCTCTTGTTGAACAAAAAAATAAAGATTAAGGGGTAAACCAGTCTCTGGATTCTTGTATTATAATAACCAATGCACAATAACTGCCAAAACTGATATTTGTGCTGTGTGCTGATTTCAAAATATTGAATCCAAAATGAAACTAATTTAAACAGATACATGCCTGAATTGCAATAGTACTTGGTCATTACAATAGAAGGAGCTTCAAACTTCATAACTTGTGATCAAAGAAGGCATATTTCTTCCCAGGTAGTAATACCAGATATAAATTCCTTTCTCATGGGAATGCTAGGGCAGACCCAAAATGTTCCCAGATGTTCTTTGGATATTGATTGTTTGTTCTTATTATATCAATATATGTAGAAAATAAGAAAGCTTAACTCTGAAATTACAAGTTGCCCAGTGGATTAACCACTTCAACAGCATCATTTTGTCTCTACTCTGCTGTGCAGATCTTTCTTACAATGCCCTCTTCTCTACATGCATCCCATTCTGCTCCTTTGATCCATTCCTATATAGAAGACAAGCCATACTGGTTCTTCTTCATATTATAATACAGGGCTAAGGGGGTATTTGCATAAGATAAAAAGCAAATGCAGCTCGAAAACCTAAAAGTATAAAATGACCCTACAAAATGTTGATTTTAAACAGGCAAACATGAACATCTAGGACTTAAAAAATCTAGATTTGAGGTTGGTTGTCCAAAATACATAATCATCTATCTCCTTTTATAGTCTCTCCTTAATGCAAAAAGAAAACTTAATTATCTCTGCAACATGTACAGAATTTTCAAAGATCATGAAAACCCTATCAAAAACATACGATGTTAGAAAATGTTCTATATATCTCGTTTACAGACACGAAGGAAGCAAATTAACCTACTCTTCACTTTTGATTTGTATCTGTAGACCTTCACAAAAGCACCTTACATATTTTGTCTCATTACTTCTCATTTCCAACATCTTCTCTTCTTCAAAACTTGATTACACGTGTGAGAATTAGACGTTGCCAAATGTAAAATTTTGATGTGCATAATAAGATTAATAAAAAATGCAACGTGTAAAAAAGATACAGTAGCAAATGTCACAGTTTAAACGGTGTTTCTACTACTCTTGCTTTGTTTTATGTTTGATTGTTTTTAAAATTTTGCTATTGAAAGTATATATTTTGTAGATAATATATATCAGGGGAAAAATATATCGTGGCTCGTCGTCGTCGTGTTGGAAAATTCTGAATTCGCGATTGATTCTAGAATCTTCTTTTCTAATTCATTGTTTATGATTGAATATTCTTCGAATCTATTCATCAGTTTTTCAGTTTTTCACGAACTCAGAACCATATTGGTGTATCCATGGCATCAGGTGGAACCGAAACTTTTCCTGATTTGGGTAAAAACTGCCAGCACCGCGACTGCAACCGCCTCGATTTTCTTCCTTACATCTGCGACGGTTGCCAACAGGTAATTCATCTTTCTCTTCTCATTGCATCCAAGTTGATTACAAAACCTTCTGCATCATTTCTGCAATTGAAACCTATTTTTTTTTTTCTTTTTATCAGTTAACCAAACAGTGTATTTCTGCAATCAAAATATCAGTGCCCTAATAGGGAACTTTAAATAAATGAATTATTTTTAAAAAAAAATCAGTCACTGTAGAATCAGGATAGAATTTGTTTAAAAAAATAGAAAATTGTTTATTTTATTAAAAAATAACCGAAAATAAATCGGTAGATTTTGTTTAATTATTTTTAGTCAGATTAAAATTGTAAGAAAATAATTTATAATATGAAGCAATTTATTTTCAGAATTTAATCAGTTGATGGTGTAAAATTCATAAACAAAAATATTATTACCAATAAAATACAAGAGACTTTGTAAACAGCTATTAGTAATAATCACATTAATCTGAAATGGGCAGCACTAACATGACAGCAATGGTAGGTGTTTTGTTCGGAGCACAGATCATACAAGTCCCACGCGTGCCCGAAATCTGACCTAAGCAGAAAAGTGATTGTTTGCCAAACATGTTCCATGTCAATTGAGACCACCGGCTACGTGGGACAAGACGAGGATGCAATCTTGGAGAAGCACCACAAGTCTGGTAACTGTGATCCCACAAAGAAGAAGAAACCCATTTGCCCTGGCAAGGGATGCAAGGAGATTTTATCAATATCCAACACCAGCACATGTAAAACTTGCCACCTGAAGGTGTGCCTCAAACACCGTTTTCCTTCTGATCATGCTTGTAGCAGAGGAGTTTCAGCTTCTTCATCTTCAGTTGCTAATGGTGGGTTGAAGAATTTTCTTAGCTGCTTTTGTTTCAAGAACAGAACAACAGAAAAGGCCTAGAACCAGTGCAGCTCCTTCTGTTAAGGTCCATTGAATATATTGCTTTTATGTTATGATTTTTAAATGGTTAGAAAAATGTCATTATCTTTTTTTTGTTTTTTGGAATGTTCAAATTACATCATAAACTACAATGTTGGGATTTGTTTTATTTAGATCTCATGTGGTAGCACACATCAACGCTCCCATTTAAACTAATGTCATAAATAGCACCTTTGCAATAATAGATTTTCTTTGTCATGCATATACTATTGATGGTTATTGGCCTCATTGAATGATTCTATCTCTTTCCTTCCATATTCCTCAATTTATATATTATTGTGTCATATTATCAGTCAGTGTGAGATTTCCATATTTCTCATCCGCAGCAAAAAATAAAGGATCGATGATGTGACTGAAATTTGTGATAGAGTAAGATAGGAATGCAGATAAAAAAAATTACATAGGATTTTTGGTAAATACAAATATAATACCTACATATTATTACACCTTTCTTTTGACTTGTCTTTCAAAGCATACAGCCCGTAACAACTAACAAGTAACTCAATACACAATATTCTGAGTGTTACATATTAGCTGTTGATTCTTTAATTTCCTCCAAGGTGATAGCCTGCAAGGCAAGAAGACGAATTCAAGAGGAGAAAATAGCATGTTCTAATAAACTATGTACGTGCTGCTAAATGATGGAGATAGCACTTTCAGCTAACAGGGTAAAATTACAATTTGAACAAACTGAATTAAAGAATTACCTGTTCGTCGCCAGCAAAGTCGTTATCAGGAGTGAGAAATAGCATGCAGTGGCATTCCTTCCTGTCAAGCAAAGTTGTCACGAATTGAAAATCAATACCCGAGACGCATAATTTAGGGCTTAAGTTTTTTCTCATCAATATTTCATAACCAAAAACAATACAATATAAAAGCGCTGTCATGGCACAAAAACAGACCAGTGGAGATCTTATTTAGTATATAATTCAGCAACCAAACTTACATTGCATATAAACAAAGGCAGTCAGGTTTCAAACCTGATAACAATGTCCTCACAACAGTTTTTAGCCAACTTGCTCAACTAGCTACGTCTTGAACAAATAGGCATTTACAAGATAAATAAGATCATGTCTACAATGTTTTGTGATATGGTTCTTTATACGTAAAAGAAAAAAAAAATAAAGGTTAAACAAAAATTCCACATTGGTAAAAAGTCATCAAGTTTCCAGTTTGCTTTATCTATACTTCTCTAAAGAGTACAGACAAGTCTCAAGCTTCTGGTATTATAACTTCTGCCACGAATGGTATGTGTGCTATTGTGCTGTGCGGGTTTCAAAACATTATTAATACTACTAATCATAAATTAAACTAATATAAACATGACATAAAACTTGGTCATTACATCAAACTAATAAGAATGAGATCAAAGAAGGGATATTCTTTTCCATGTAGTAATACTTCTAGATATACATACCTCTCTCTCATGGGAACACAAGGGCAATTCCAAAATCCTTGCGCAGCCTCAGCAGCTTTATCGTCATAATGCCTAAAATACAATGATTTTGGGCTTAGACTGGGAAAGTTAGAAGCATCAATACTGCCAGAACTATACTATGCAGACAAATTCTGCTTGACATCAAACTATACAGCCACACTGCCAGAACTATACTATGAAGACAAATTCTGCTTGACAAGCTAAAAGAACAGGTATCTACCGGCAAGGGCACAGTGGTGCACCCAATGAATCTTTATGGTCAGCCAACCCCTGTTCCAACATAGAAATAATATAAGGAAGAAAGGTTAACTAATCAAATATGGTGATATGTATGTAGACTCTCTTACGTCATTCTCCAGATTAAAATACGTTTTATTAATTAAATATAATATAGTCCATCAAATCACAGTCTGTGAAACTATTTCTCAAACGGTGTAACTTCATTCCAACATGTCAACGTGATAGTTCAATTTTTCCCTTCATTTTCCAAGCTCTTTTTCAGAAAGCCTTAATATGACCATTGAATCATAATTTAGGAAACTCATTTTCAGACTCACTACATTAACTTTATTCCAACATGTTAATCTCCGTCGTTGAAATTATTTTTCCTTTATTTTCCTGATTTTCCCTTTTGATAAAGCCTTTATATGATCACCATCAGAATGCACCTCAATTTTCACGTTTACAATTGTGCGGATTCTAGATTAGAAATGCGATCTTATGCATCAACAGTATTAAATGAGGCTAGACAACTTATTTGGCTGTCTATTCTCCATATTCCACATTTCAAACCATGGAACCTACTGAATTTCAGTTCCAAGTTCAATTCTTTAGTGTCATTTTCTGCCCGCCACATGCAAAAGTTGCATTTGGTATAAAAAAGACGATTTAATCACGTGCATTAAAACCAGAGAACAATTATGACAAGGGGCATGAATATGATAATGTTTAGAATGAACTTCGGTGAGATAATGCTTCTTTTCCTGTCTTACACACTCAATATTTGGAGTAGGTGGACCTAAATAACGGAGAAAAGTATTTATTTTCTATTCACAGGATTCAAATCAAAGCCCTTACTTAACAGGAACCAAGGTCCTTGCCACTCATGAGAAGCTGAGAAATTTCTGTTTTTGGGTCAATAATTTAATACAAAATATCAAGTTTAGTAATTAAATGCCAAAAGCTTTTTATATAAAAAGCAGCTAGTGCTTTGGCGAAAATCTTTACAAAAGTTCATTGGATATTAACATTATCAACTTCCCTAAAGTGTAACTCTGAAATTCAGAGGTTAGCCTGTATATTAAAATGGAACAGCAAGAAAAAACACAAACACAGAAGTCAGAAGAGTCCCAAAATGCTGACAAAACTCCTAGCCTCCAAATTAACTCAACAGTGGCCTAAATAATGACCTGATCCCTTCTCCACAGATCAACATCCTTACATTTATCCCACACTTTGATGATGATACCAGAATCATTCCCCCAACAATCAACAGCCTCTTCTTGGTCTTTTCTCTGCTGTTGCAGATTTTTCCTACAATCCCCCATTTACATCCCTTCTCTACATTCAGCTCAATCTACCCCTTTGACCCATTCCTCTCTGTTGAAGACAGCCCAAGTTGTTTTTTCTTCCAATTCTAGTATTGGGCCAAGGGTGTGTATGACTAAGAAAAGATAAAATGAAGATTGTAAACCTAAAAAACACAAAACCACCTTCGAAAATCTTGATTTAGAACAGGAAAATCGTGAACATCTAAGAGAAGGAAGCTGAAGTTGAGTTTCTAAATTACAAAAGTAACCAATCTCTTTATTGTCCATGAATTTCTGCTTAAGTGCAAAAGAAAAAATAATTAACTTTGAAATATGCATAAAATTTACAATATCCAGAATTCTCCTTTAGAAACATACTACGTTAGAACTTATAAGACCTTAACAAGTAAGATTCGGCTTAATAAACAAGCTTCACAAAGACAACTCCCAACATTTTCATAAATTACGTTTTCATGACTTCTACATTCCAAATGTTTCAAATTGGATACATGGGTAATTGTAATAGTTATAATCACAAGAAAACTAATTACTAATGAAAGGAATATATTCCACCACATTTTGTACTGTTAAAAATGAATTCAAGAATAAGTTTACAAGAGTAATGCAGGAATTGAAATAAACACTTGTAAACTTAAACTATTTGATTATTACACAACTTTATTTGCCACTCATTGATTCAATGCATGTACTCCATTTAGCTATTTAATTGATTTGTTTCAATTATTTTAAAATAAAGGTTTTGCAAACTTAATGCAACAAATAATTTTGTTCAATATTATATATTTAAAGTAATTTTTCATTGTCTCTAAATCTTACTATTGACAACCTTGCCTAGAATACATCTATATGTACGTTGCACTTGATATGTTACTAAAAAAGTATAGATCCCACAAAAAAAAAAAAAAAAAACTTAAATTAAAGTCGAGATGGTCTCTTTATAAATTCCTAACAGTGAATATTAATTTACTTTTAAGTGCACCAATAATAACAATAACAAACCGCCAATTACTTTCACTTCTTACGAAATTGCACAACTTCCTCTGTCTCCGGAGATTCAAACTATGAGAGGTTGTTTGGCAATACCATCTAATCAACTTAAAAGGTATATTACGTATTATAATAATTGGAATTCAAATTAATAAGCTAATAATATGCCAAAGAAAGAAGCTGTACCTTGATGACAACTGAAGTTACTCCCTTGTCAACACAAAAGTATGTTCCTGACTTACGAGCGTACTGCTCTGAGAACTTCCTCATAATTTCAACGGATTTATCAGAAGGTTCCACTGAAAGAATAAGAAAATTATTCCGACAGAAACGCAATGTTAACAAATCATCAAATTGAAAGCAAACAGCTGCCAAATTGGGCAGCAGAACTAAAAAAATTTCAGACTCAGTAATAAAAATGGAAGCAAACAAAAACTAAAAAACTATATCATACTTTATCAAATTTAATAAATATAAAAAAAAAGCATGATTTATTCTTATAAAAACAAGCCCACACTCCACACACAGCTCACAAGCATTTCTTCCACAAGTTCCATAATCTGCCAAAATCCAATACCCTTTCAAATTTGAACAAAATGAACCTCAATCCCCCAAAACCCAATTCAAGTGTCACAAATTTCCCTATAATAACATAAAGAGGAAAGAAAACTCCGAATTTCAGGATTTAGAAAGTGAGCATTTCCACAAACACTTTCTGGACGAAGCATCAATGAAACTACACATACACACGAGAAGAATTGGGCTCATAAACACACAATTGGGGTGCTGGGAAACGAATAGAATACAATTGGGTAATGAAAAGGAGAGAGAGAGAGAGAGAGAGAGAGAGAGAGAGAGAGAGAGAGAGTGCACTACATTGGAAAGAATTCTACCTGCAGCTCGAACAAGAAGGGGATTGCGGTGGCGGCGGCGGAACGGGGTTGCGACGGAGGGAGCGGCGAGGGAGAAGGCGGAAGCTTGGGTGGTCATTGGCGGAGATTTAGTTGAGCGAGAAAAAGGGGGAAGATTTGTTGTGTGGCTCCCAGATTGTGTGAGAAGGAAAAACCAAACCAAACAGTACCTGTGCTCTGCGTTTTATATGTTTTTATCTTAATTATTTTAGGTTATTTTTCTTTATGTTGTGGTCCATGCACATAAAAATTAATTTTTATGTGTTTTATAGCATGTTTAGAAACTCATTAAAAACAGATTATTTATTTTACTAAAATACGAAAGCCAGCAATTAGTTAATTTTCATTGCAAATATGAAAACAAAAGTCTAAAAAAAATAATTTATGCACACTATTAGTCTAGTAAGTGATCTCAAATTTAAATTAATATGTCATTAGTTTCTTTCCTACAAGCTTGTTTTTTTGTTTTTAAATGAAAGGAATATAAAATTGGGATATGATAATATTTTTTATATATAAGAGGTTATTAATACTAATGTTAATATTAATAGATGGAATAAGAAAAGTTGGAGAAGTGAGCGGAAGCCACTCATTGTAAAAATATCTAGATGGTTGATGACGTTGAAGGTTTTGAAGTTCTAAATCCAACCATCATTCATTCTTTTCTCTCTTCAATTTCTTATCCACAATCCACCTCATCACCAATCCCCTTCACCATTTGCATCATTCCAAACTTAGATGCTATTATTAGAGCTCTTTTGTTCATCATTTTTTTAAGGAGTTGTATATATATATATTCTTACATAACTAAATATATTTTGAAAATTTTTAACTCTAAACACTTTTAACTTTAAACTCAAGATACACTCATCCTTTTTAAGAGTATTATTCTTTTCTAATGAATTATGTTTTAGTATTTTGTTAACCTTTTTTCTTTAGCTTAATCATAATTTGTCATCTTTTAATTGACATGATTTTGTCTTGATCGTATAAGTTTGAATAGAATATATATTCGTTCAAATGTATTCAATCATGTATAATACTCCTTCTCTGATGAGAGAGTTCAAATGCATAATGTGTTTCAATTTTTTTATATATGAAATACTAATTTGTAAAATTCAATAAAAAGAAAATTTTATTAGGTATCAAAACATTAGTTTTTCAAATTAAGTTCTTATTTATTATTCTTCATTTTCATTACAATGTAATTATGTTATGATGTATATAGTATATATTAAACAACAAAGTAGAATTAGTTCTAAAAATGAAATAATATTACTTCAAAAAAAAGTACAATAAATTGATAAACACACAATATAATAATATTTTATTGACACTCCATGAGTTTTGTATAATTTATAAGGATATTTTATATTGAAGATGTATAAAAATCATATTACCTATTATAAGTGAGTATGAGTATTTGTAGTTTAAGGTAAGAAGAATTTATTTATATCTTAACAACTCTTTTATAAGCTGTAAGAAAATAGATATTTAGTATCGATTTTAACAAGTAAAAGTTAATAATAATTAGTCAATAGTATTGAACTTACATGGCAAATGTAAGTTACTTTAAAATTTTAAATATTAATTCATTAGAGTCAACTTTTAAAAACTGACTTTAAATAGGGTAAGCTTAGTTGACATTAATTCATCACTAAACTTTCAATTGATTTTGTATTAAATTGGTTTAACATCCAAGATTATGCATTTATTTTAAAATTTATTTGATTTAAAATTGGTTATTGTTAATATTAATGTAGTTTGTGTCTATTTGACTGGCGCAATGAGACTGAATTGAAAAGAAAGTTCTTTCACAAGCTCCTTCTTTAACAAAATAAAATATTAAAAAAGAAAATTATACTAGATGAAGGTGATGAGATTTATCATATTTAAATGAGTTTTTGGATTAACAATAATCTATTATTCATATTCATTATCACAAAGGAGCGTGAATTTATAACAAACTAAAATCAACTTAATTGATGCTAACTTAAATAAATACAACTAAAATAAATAAGATTAGTATCAATTAGGTTGATATTAACCGTGTAACACTACCATAAATAATTTTACTTATTAAACAATTAAAAATAGTTAATAGTGAGTCTAACGTTATGATTAGCTAAGACAACTTTATTAGAATTCAACATTAAGCGGATATTATTAGCATTAGCTAAACCGACTCTAATTTGACAAAATAAATCCAATAGTAACACATATTTATTTTTATTAAAAGAAGTTATAAAAGTTATTGTTGGCTTAGAGTTGACTAAGTTGACTCTATCAATATTTAAATAATTTCAAAATATTTTTATGATTTATGATTTATGATCTTGTTATAAAAAAGTTAACATTTTGTTATAGTCGGGTAAATCAACTTTAATAATGTGTAAAACTTGATTAACATTATTATTTGAAAGTTAATTTGATGTTTTCTTGTAGTGCAAACATGTTATTGCCTAAGATATTATCATGTACATATTGTTATAATAGACATAAGTTTTTTTATCACACAATAATAGATATAATCATCCTTTATATTAGGACTATTAAAATATATCAGTTTTATCCATTAAATAGTTGACTTTAATAATCTTTCTTATGGGTTATCTCAACTTAATCTACTTAAAATATAAAAAAGAATATAGTATAGGTCTATAACTTAGTAGGTTAAACTCACTTACATTTAAAAGAAAATATGTTTATATAACTGAAAAACAATAAAAGTAGGAAGTTGTAACATGGAAACATTACTTTAATTAGAGGAGAAGAGATAATCACTTGACACACACATTATTATTGAATGTATCTCATCATGCTTTTTGCAAAAGTTGTCATCACTCATCCTTATAATAAAGGCTTAATACCTGTTCTTGTCCCTCTTTATAAGGGAAATATTCAATTTCGTCCTACCTTTTTCAAAAAGTTCAATGTGATCTCAAGTTATGTAAAAAGTGTCCAATTTAATCCTTTTTGGTCACGGCGTTAAATATTTAACGATCCTGCTGACAGCGTGGACTGATGTGTGCAACGTGGCTTTTTTCCTTCGTAACGTGACAGTTGACGTGGCAGTGGCAGTGTAAAAAGAAGAGTCAAAAGAAGGAATTTTGGAAAGAAGAAGAGTTCTTGTAAAAAGAAAACCCTAACTCGAAAAACCAATCGTGAGTCAAAAGAAATGCGAGAACAGAAACCCCTGTGCTACGTAGTCGCTAGAGATGCTACGGTCATGACCACTGCGCCCGCGAACCAGAACAGAGAGGATGAGGATCTCCTGCAACGTCAAGCTCGAACAAAGAAAAGAGGGAGAACAAAGAGAACCCCACTGCTACTTGCACGGCAGGAGAGTTTTCCCTAGGGCTGGGGTTGTCCCCGAACCCGAAAACATATATGGGGAAGAATAAAGTTGCTCCCCTAGCAATCCTTTTGCACGAGCTCCAAGACTCCCAAGCCGCCTTAAGTTGGGGTTTCCGCGAAGAAGAGGAAGGCAAACAAAATTGGGGAAAAAATTCTTCAGATTAGGGTATTGAGATGAATCAGCATTTGGGGTTTAATTAGAGTAATTAGGATTCAATTGGTTTAATTAAATTTCTCACTTAGAATCAGAGAAATAATTAAAATTTATCACTTACAACAGAAATTAACAACCCCAAATTATTTTTAATTAACGTTAACAGGAAATAAAAATTCTTACTTTATATAACAACCCCTAATTAATTTTAATTAACATTAATTTTAATTAACATTAAAATATACCTGTTTTCAGTGTTTAGAAAGGAAAAACAGAGCCAGCAAAAAATGGCCGTGGGAGGATTCTCCATTGATGCTTCTTCAACCAGGGGCTTCGACGGCAAAATTACACTCTCCGTTCTCATCACTTGCTCTTCAAACAGTTCCAGTTTTCCTTGCCACCCACTCTTTCTCACACCCTCCAAGTACCAAACCCTTTTATCCCTAATTTTATCCTCACTAGCCACACACACAATAATCTTGGAACACCCAAGTCCATCTAAGCTTGGTGCCCCAGGAGCGAAGGGGTTGACCATGGGGTTATCAATGCCACCCGGCGCAGAAGGGTACACAAAGTCCCAAACTAAACAAAACAAACGTTGTTTGTGCCCTGTAACAGCTTCGAATCCAATTGGCTCCAAACTGTAGAAGTAAGGATGGGAGAAAATACCCAAACCCTAACTCAGAATTTTTTAATCACTGCCACGTCAACTACCATGTTAGGAAGATAAACAGCCACGTTGCACAGATCACTCCACGTTGTCAGCTGGATTGTTAAATATTTAACGCCGTGACCAAAAAGGATTTAATTGGACACTTTTTTCACAACTTGGGACCACATTGAACTTTTTAAAAAAGGTAGGACGAACTTGAACATTTTCCTTATAAAGAGGGACAAAAAGAGGTATTAAGCCTATAATAAAATATGGAGAAATGTGTTCAATGACTCTAGGAATTTTTATCTTTTAGTGATATGAGATGAAGTAAGTGAATAAATGTATTTGATTAAATGAGAGAAATTTAGAAAAGATTATATATAATATGCTATAAAAAATAAATAAAATGGTGAATTTTAACATATCATTAATTCAATCTAAATACATTAAATTATAAGTGATGAAGGTTATAAATTTTTATTGAACATAACATTTTGTTTAACCTAAACCAATTGTAGACTAAATTTATCAACAATAACTCATTTTATTGGCTAATTTTGCATGTACCATTACGAAATAAGAGAATATATATTACATATGGAGTTTTATATATATATATATATATATATATATATATATATATATATATATATATATATTATTTTATAAATATTTCTCTTGCTCCTCAAAAACTATGGAATATTCTAGAGATTTTAAAATTTTTATAAGCTTTTTCATTTACTTTATAATAAATATCATATAATTTATATATAAATAGATACATTTTAAAGAGGGATGGAATTTTAATTGAAGAATTATCAACCGAAGACCAATTTAAATATTTGCTCACTGTTTTTGTCGTGATTATTAGAAGGAGAAAAATGTTTTCAAAACTAATACAAAACCACCTAGAAAACTTGAATTTTCTTTAAAAAGCGTTTAATATATACAACCTATTTTTGTCATTTCCACAAAGCACGAATTTGTCAAAACATAATTCCTAAAAACAAATAAAAATGAGTTTGATTAATTATAAATATAATATTCATGAAAGTATTTATATAATTTTTCAAAAAAAAACATAATATTTGCATTGGAAATTTTATTTATTTATCTTTTCTAATCACTAATATAATAGTTTTAGCCCTGTATTTTTTTTAATTCAAGAAGGTTAGATTTTTATCACAAAAATAATTTCGTAAGAAATAGCAGAAACATTAAAAAAAACATCGTTTATGTCATATTTTGAAAAAAATAAAACATGACAAATAAATATTTTAAACTTCATATTCTATAAACTATGCTAGTAAAAATAGTATAGTGATAACAAAATATAATGAAATTATAATTATAAAAACTAAATACAAATTATTTTTACAATTTAATAATTAATATTTTTATTTATTTTGTAGATAATTTTTATTTATGTAGTAAATAATGTTTATTTTTTTAATTTTAAAAAATGGTTAAATTTAAAAACTTAATTGATAAGAAAATGAGAAAAAAAATAATATCAGACAGGGAATCTCATCTTTTATATAGGTTTTAGTAGATGATTCTTATTATTTAATCTAGAAAGATGATTAAATTTAAAAAAAACGATTAAATTTTAAAAAAAAGATAAATTAAAGAATAAAAATGGAAATAAAAATTAAATAAGAAAAAGATAATTCCATATAATTATAAATTATTAAAAATCATCATCTCCTTAGAAGAATTGTGATTTTTCCAAATTTTGACACATTGATTTCATTACAAGAAAAACATATTTAGTGTAAGCTTTTTATCAACATTAATAAATAAAAGTTAATATTAAATAATGATTAGTATGGTATTTGCATTTTGTTCTAAAATTGAGAATGTTAATTTTTAAAAATCGACTTATTCAATATTATTTTATCATTAATTTTAAATTTATTTTATAGTTAAAGCAAGGTCACTGATTTAAAGAATCTAAATGTGTCTAATTAAAAATCAACACATAAGCCTAAATTTCGTGCACACTTTCTCGGAAATTCGTGTTAACATGTGTTATTTGTTTTTCATACCTTTGACATTATGACTTTTTTTTCTTAATCACAGATATAAACTAATTAAATTTATTTAAGAAACTATTATTCTTAATAAATATTTTTCTATTCACAAAATATAGAAATTAAAGTGCCACTAGGGCACATACATTGTTTAAAAAAACACTTGAAAAGGAAATATTATTATCTATTAAGTATGATAATCTGGTTTAGTGCTTTTTTACTATTATCATTGTCGAATTGATGATGTACTTCTTAGTTCTTCGAGAAAAATAAATATTGAAAATAAGATACGAACCAACTCGAGTAAGAAAGTAGAAACTAATTCTCATCTAAAATTTTACACTATTTATATATTACTTATTTTACAAATTTTTAATAAAATAGAACTTCTAATCCACATTTAAATTTCTCATGTTATTTTTATTAGGTTTAGAGTTTTATGATGTAAAATTTAAAATATAGTTAATATATATAGTTTTGCATGAGTTTCTTATATTATGTTCATACATTTTTATTTTTCTTTTATCCGAGATCTATAATTTCAATTAAAATATTAATTTTTATCGTTTGCATATTATGATTTAATAACCAATATTGATCTTTTCGAGCAATTAAAAAAAAAAGCTATTTTAGCTTAATTAATCATATATCTTTTATTATATATCTAATTTCAATTTGCACCGACTTTTTTCTTTGGATGCTTTAGAGGGTCTCACATCATATACCTTATTTTCCAATTCGTGCAGCCATAGAAGCAATTAAAATTCAGAAAACTTGACTTTGACTGAAGTCAAATATTGAAAATAAAGAACAGTGAAAAAATCAGACTTTTTTTCCTTGTTAAACAGCCACATGATTCTTGCTACGCGCTTTTTAGATCAAATACAGACAAAGTTAAGGTTTACTATGTAAATTTCCGATTTCATGAAATTAAATTAAATTTAAATTTATTTTCTTAAAATATGTTATATAATTCATTATTAAATTGTTGAAAATTCAAAATTTAAATCTCACAATAAATAAAAATGAAAAAAATAAAATATTATATAAAGTTTACTATTGTTTCTTATATAATTGAACTCAATGTTGGTGTTACATTATCCCAAACATTTAGTCTTACACTTAAAATGTCTGATACTAAGTATACTGATAAGATCAAATTAAAGTTAAAACTCTATATTTGGTGTTAATTGTACAGCATTATTCCTGTGTTTGAAAAAGCTAGTACCACTTAATTAATTCTAAATTGTTATTATTTACCGTTACCATCTTCTTCATTAACAGCGTCATTTTGGCTTAATCAATTAGCATGTCAGTTTCACTTCTTTGTGCTTTTACAGTAATAGTGAAAGAAGCCATTAATTTCATCCACCTATGGAAAAGAAAAAGGCTACACTATCTTTAAAAAGTCAAAAAGATTAATCCTGTATATATATGGTAGACACGAATGAATCCCATAATATCTCTTATTAATCTCCTATGAATTACAACAATAAGATTATTAAAATCTAGCTTAAACTATGTTAAAAGTTTAGACTTAACTTAATCCATGTAAATGAAAAATTATCTATAGTACATCTGTTTACAATACAAAATTATTCATGTATATTAACGTGCATTAACTTAATGTACATTTAGAAAAAAAAAAAAGATTTATAGGTTAGATGATATAATAAAAAAATGATAATAAATATAAACAAAACCAAAAATGCATATGTATGTGTATTAGTACTAATGTACACTTGATAATAATTTAAGTAGATAACGATTTGAGATATAATTAGTATAATTAGCGATAAAAACAACAATAATTCTTGAGATAGAATATAATATTATTTAAAACTTGGATTTAATCTTAACAAAATTTTGAAAAATCAATTTATAAAATTGAAACTGAATCTTAATCTTAAGAAAATTTTATGAAAAAGGTATAGTACGTTGTTTCTATTTATATACTATACTTTGAATATATATATATATATATATATATATATATATATATATATATATATATATATTTGTTAGTTGTCTTCATTTCCAATCATGATTTATGGAACAAAAACATGAAATATTGCCTAAAGATATATATTGAACTAAAAACCAGTTAATTTGCATAATATATTCGATATATTTTTCTTCTTTTATTCAAATAGTGCAAAAATATTAATAAGAATTATGACTTTATTTAGACTAAGAAAATACTTCATAAATGAAAGAAAGAGAAGGTTGATATATTAAATTGTAAGAACAATGATGATACATTTCCTGTATGAGTGCATCAGAGTTAACATTAATGACATAGGACGAATTTCGAGACAAATGAAATCATGAAGACCATTCATTGTGTAGATGTCATTATGAAGCATGCGAAACACTGGTATAACTATAGTAACTGTTGCTCCTATAAGGGTACTACTAGATCATTAAATAAGTATTCTGATGCATTAATTATAATGCAAACATAAAATAAATAGATCTCTGAATCACTATTAATTATATCAAATTTTCAATCCCACAAAAATAGTAACATTCTGGGCTTTCATATATCTTCCAAAACCAACGATCAAAAGACCATCTATCTAAATATTCCACACGGATCTTCATATCAATACCTTTTAACCAATAGTTTACTTTATTTAATTTTCAGCATAATCAAACGGAAAATTCTACTAATCATACAAAACATCCCAATACGAGAAACAAAAGGGTCAGAAACCCAAAAGTTCTTCGTGAAAATCTTTCTGAAATCTTTCAGATGGATTTAACTTTTCTAGAACTTCAAGAACGTGTGTCATACTACACATTCAATATCGTTCTTCTCATATCCATGTGAGTTTCCAGATAAGTAATCTCAGATATTAAACTATTAAACTGTAACCAACACCACCATGAGACAGATCTAACAGAAAATTCGAATTTAATTAACATAAGCTCTAAACCTTGAAGGGATGATGATCATAGATCATACGAATCACTAAACACAATACATAGATAAACGAGAGAGTTCATACAAAGAAGGAAAGTTATAAAAACCACAAGCTAAACAAAAAAGATAACAAGCTCGCAAACTGTTCACTTTTGGTAACTTTTCAGATACAACTTTTCAGATAGAACAACAAAAGATAAACCCTAGATACGTAAACATGAGAGAAAAGAAACCCACACGAAGGAAAAAGGTTTACAAAAGGAAACAATAAAGTAGAGTAGAGAAACCAACTTGCTTGACGAAGCAAGTTAATTATAATGATCGGACCACGACGCTTGATTCCCCAGAAAGATAGAGATGAAAAAGAATGAAGAGAGAGAGCAGTAGCAGTAGATTTTACTTTCTTGAAGGAAGAAGAACAGATGAGAGTATTGGTTCCATGAGTTTGAGTTTGAGTTTGGTGGTGGTGGTGGTGATGAGAAGGAGGTGGAGAAGAAGCAATAATGATGGTGGTGGGTTTAGGTTCGTGGGGTGGTTGAGGGCTAAGGAGAAAAGAAGGGTGATGGTGATGATGATGATGTGGGCACAATGATGGCGATAGAGAAGATAGCAGAGGGACATGATGATTTCTGGCGTTGAAACAGAGGCAGAAGAGGTTCAAGGATGTTTATGTCTGTGTTCTCTCTCTCTTTATCAATCTCTGACATGGTGGAGAGTGGATCCATTTATGAAACCTATATCATCTATCTACTACAGTATAATCTATTCTATCCCGCTGTAAAGTCAATTAAATAATCATCTCATTCTGCATATTTCTCTCTGCCAACGTGGGTATGTTGCTCACACTTTCCCACACCCACAACTATTTTAACCTTTTCCCAATACAAACCCTAACAACACACCTTATTAGCCTCTGTAACATTCTTTATGTATGCTTGATTATCCTTTCCATATCTATGTATGAACTCAATATATTTTATTATTATTATTTAGTATGGATGGAGTTCAACGATTTATTAATGTTTCATAAGTTAAGGAAATATTTAAATGTTTTTTTTTTTTACTTCAAGTTTTCATACGGTCATTTGCTTGTGTTGTTTGTTTCATCAATTTCGAAATTACCTACAAAATGTAATTTGATTTTAAAATTAATAAAATTTTAACAGATAAAGTATTAATAGTTTATTAAATACAAAATTATTTATATTTTGATATAGACCTTTAAGTAATAACAACATAATTATGATTTAATTGTGTTGTGTGATGTTCGATCAAGTTTTTCTACTATATGATCTTAGCTATAGTCTTTTTATTTTTCAGTAATAATAGCCTGCGAACAATCATATATACGATGTAATTATATTAAAATAAAAATATTAAATATTTTGAAAAAATTAATGCAATAATAATAAAAAATATATATAATTTATGCAATAGATTAACCATCATTTTACAAGAAAGATTGATAGGTTTTTTATCAGCAAAATTAAGATAAAAGATTTAGATTCATACTTAAATACAAAAAAGAATTAAATATTCATGTTTTTAATTAACTTGCGGAAGAATTTCTTAAGCATATTGATTTTTCTTTGTTGATGTATATATGCACCGTTAACGTCTCTTTATATGTATATGTGATTGTCATATATTTATAACTCTTGTTAATGTTATCATTGATTAGAAAATGTATTGAAATTTATCACATCGCAGAAGAATGCAAATAAAAAAGTAAAATTTTCTAGTAAATTTAGACAATTCTAGTGAATGTGTTCAAAAACTTTGGTAGAGATTGAATTGTTATCAACTTTATGAATTGACATAAAGTTGTTCTGACGTGAAAAAAAAATGCTTACACTTCACTCAAGTGAGGATTGTTTTTAGTGAAGGATACTTGTCATGTCTGTAAGAACATTTTATATAAATCTTTATTTATTTATCTTTCACTACTTATTTCAATTGAAAAGAGTTTATTTATTATTTATTTAAATAAGAAGAGGAAAAAAAGTACAGCAGAAAAAGTGGACGATAACTAGTAGAGTAGAAATAAAATAGACAAAGTTATTGTTTAAAAAGAAATAGGAGAAAATAATCTTTGAAAAATAATTATATAAAAAACGGCTTCTTATACCATAAAAAATAATTAAAAGCTTTATTCAGAATATTTTAAATTTTTTGTGTGTATAAAATATCATTATTAATATTACGTATGTTTGTTTAATGAGAAGTGAGTGATACAAGAAAATTAATATATGGAAAAAACATTTTACGTGTTCAAGTGAAAATGACAAAGAACGATAACGCTTCCATGAGGTCTTACATATTTTATTTTTCAATTATATATAAACACAAAACACTGAAAATTAAGAAAAATGATATTTTAAAAGTCATCTCTCTCATTTTTATGATAAATATATGATAACTTTGTAATAATACAGTTGTTTAGTTTTAATGAATTATTTATTATTTTAAAAATAACAATTCTTCTTTATTTTCATATCACTTTTTTTTTTCTCACATTTCTTTTTCAATATTTTTTCCTTGAAGCCGAATAAAGCCAAAAATATAAAGTTTTCTTGGTACGTGGACCATCCCAATATCCTCTTGTCGACCTAACAACAATGCATTTTCTCCCTTAATTTTTTTTCCTTCCTCTTAATTCATTTTTTATTCATACAAAATATTAAATAATTATTAGTCATTATAAAGTTACAAGACTAAATTAATAATAATAAAAGATTATACCTTAAGCACTGGTTATTATTTTCAAGCATAGGTTAACTGTATGTAAAATATAATGATTCCTATAACTCCAAATGTATAATGTGTATTTTGGTTTTAAAATTCACATAGACACGTTATAATTAAACTTTTTTTCTCTATAAATTATAGCCTATAACTAAACCTTTTGTGCCTCTTATCTAATCAAGTTCTGACCAATCTCTCAAACAAAAGCAACTCCTATATTTGGGTTAGGCTAAATTTCAATTCAATGTTTGGTTAATTATAAAAAAAAACATGACCTAATATATAATTTTTATATTTTTTTAACAAATTAATATTTATTTGTAACTCAATGAATTGACATGCTGATTAATCATTATGAACTTATATTATAATGTTAAATAAACTACTTTTTAAAAATTATATATATATATATATATATATATATATATATATATATATATATATATATATATATATATATATTATATATATATATATATATATATATATATATAATGCAAACTTTTCATTGTAAATTTGTAAGAGCCTGAAAATGAAATGCTATTGGGTCCTGCAGCCTGGTCCAAGAAGTTAAGGACACTAAAACATTAGAAGAAGCCTCATTTTCCAGCTTTGAGTTCTTCATCCAGTTACTCTTTCTCTCTCTAAACTCAGTTCCATTTTCTTCTTCTTGCTCTGACTTCTCTCTACTTTTCCACCACTTTTCACCGTTGAAATTTCAAATAGGTAGTGTGCTTTCGTTCACGGAGTTGAGAGCTTCCCATTCATTCGATTAAAATTCTTCTTTGGACGGGTAAGTTATCT
Source organism: Vigna umbellata (assembly GCF_029865625.1). NCBI lineage: Eukaryota > Viridiplantae > Streptophyta > Magnoliopsida > Fabales > Fabaceae > Vigna > Vigna umbellata. The sequence continues at coordinate 35,440,112 of NC_142168.1, forward strand.
TTCTCTGTTCCTCCCTTTCCTTTGAACCTAGGGCATGCAATTTTCTAGTTGCATGAAATCAATGGATTTCCTCTCTAGATTCTCTACCTATTCTAACTCTAAGAGATGTCTCTGTACCCAATTTGACATTTTGTAGATCTTGTTGAACTTGCTTCTCTGCAAGAGTACTATTTTGGGGTTTCCTCTAAAGAGTGTTGTGCTTGTAACCACTAAGGTAAGGGGAGCTAATCATATATTATTTGGACTGTATTATGTGTGTGTTTAAATAAATTGTGATTTATTTTACTGTTATGTTATGTTTTTGGTGATGAGCATGTTGGTTTGTATTATTAGATGAGTAACAGTAGCATAATCATGGTGTATTGAATGTTTTTGACCTGGATGAGTTGTTGGTTGTACTGAGTTTCAGATTTGGGGTAAGAATTATGATAAAATAGTCAATATGGATAGTATAGGTACTGTTTTAGAATTATGATAAAATAGTCAATATGGATAGTACAGATTACTGTTTTAGTATTGGAATTGGACAAATTGAGTATAGAACCCCATATGACAGTTTGTATAACTTAAATTAACTGGGAATTTCTGAGAGTACTTTGTTGGTAGGATAGAGGAACATTAAAAACCTGAGTTGGCACATCCCTGATCATAGAGCAGCCTTGGTCTGATCCAGTTAGTTGTGACTAGTCATATGTGCTGGCATCGAAGGTGAGTTTGATGCGTTCAGACATTAGGTTCTTCTCCGATGACCAATTGGGCAGTTTAGGCTAACTTGGATGAGTCAATTAGAACTTATTAGAGTCATAAAAGTACAATAGAACATGTTAAAAATGACAGAATTGGATTTAGGTCCTTAAGTTGTGGATTGTTGTGTTTTAGAGAAAAACGGGAGTATAAATCACTTTAGAATCATAATAAGAACATTCATGATCATCTAGGCGAGTTTAATGGAACTTAATACACAAATTGGAAGTCTTAGAAATTGGTTAAGAAGTCTAGAAATGGTAAGGGCTGGTGTGAGTGTGTGATTCTGCAGAATTCGCGTTCTATAGATGATGCGGAGTCGCTATGCGATTTATCTCGCATAGCGAGACCCTATAGAGGGGGCTCACTATTTGGGTAATTAGTTGGGCGAGCTGGTGTGTTGTGCGAATTACCAGAGGGTGTTGCTCTCTGCTTGCGGATTCGCATGGTGAATCCTGTCGCTATGCGACTGGTGGTGGTCTGGGATCACTGCCCATTTAATTCGAAGGGCGAGTGGGGCGCATAACGAGAGCTTTGGGGAGGTTGGTCTCTGTCTGGGTTCTCGCATAACGACCTGGGTGCGCTATGCGAGAGGTTTGAAGTCTAATGTATGCTGCAACTTAATTCGTTATGCGAATTAAGGTGTGCGCGGTGCAGGAGGATCCTGTCTCGCCTTGCGGATAGTATGCACTGTGCGAGAAGTTCTGATGTCTAGTAGATTAATATACTCTTGTTGTATGATTGACTAAGGGGTGGTTACATTGGTTGTGAAATATCTATGGTAACATATTATATTGTATGAGGAGATTCAACATGTTATGTATGGTTAAAGTAAAAGGATATGTAGTTAATAGTATGGTGGATTGACGTAATTCCATGATCTTCAAGGAGAAGATTCATGGTGGTGCCTTAGTGTTTAGAATGATCTGTAGGGAAGCTCAGTCTTGGGGGTTTTCCTGACGCTCCAATGGTCTTTCATTCTCAAGTAGAGAGGATTGAATCATGTGGTGAGGAGTAGCAGGAGGTCTTAGTCTTGGGGGCTTCCAGTATGCCTCAAGGCCCGGAACAGGCTAACCTCGTGAGTGTGGTAGGGTGGGGAACCTAAGTTTCATAAGCCACCACGAGTGCATAACCCGCCATAACTCGGCAGTCATTCTAAGTCCGGACGAGTCAATTCTAGTTTATGACATGTTCCTTTGTATGATTTAACTTGCTTGGCTTAAAGTATTTATTTGATGAATTGTTTACTCTAATATAGTATGCTTGCTTGTAAAACTAGCTCACCCTTTCTTGTGTGTTCGTGCTTTGTTTGGGTATGATTTCTTTTGTAATGATCATCCAAAATTGGATGTGAGCAGATGAAGAGGAGGTGTCTGTGGAGCAAGCGCTGGAAGACGGTGATGCTGCAACTTAGTATGTCTAGGATCTTGATTAGTAGTATTATTCTGATGATAATTCACAGTGGTCCTTTATGTTTAAGAGTCCAACTCTGATTTTATTTTGGATGACTGTAACCAATATAGTCTGTTATATGTCTCTAACTGCTTTCCAATATTTTAACTGAATGACGTCTTTATTATATATGCATGTCGTATATTTTGGGGATGTCACACTTATGGTATCAGAGCAATTTATCCTTAGGATGACATGTGAGTTGAGGGCTTGTCTTGCCTTCTCTGTGAAGAATTAAGTCTAAATGGTATGATTTACCATTTCCTCCAAGTTTATATAGTAGAGTGTGTATCTAACTAGAAGTTTTGAGAACAGAAAACGTCTTAATAAGAGTAATGAGGGTGCACACTCATGAATTTTACCATAGATGATTTTCCTTTCTTAATTCTGAAGGTTTGAGGTAAGAAAGAGTTAGAGTTTCAGTGTTGTTTCCTGTAGTAATTCTTGTCTTGTTCTTGCCTTTGTGGTGGTGTAATGTGCTCTATAGTAGTAGAGGAATGCAGATTCAAGGACAACTTGAGTTGTATACCTTTATTAGAATTGGTTTAAGCCTTTGAAACAAATTTTTGCGTCGAAGATAAGGAGTTAGAAGACTAAAAATTTAGGCTTCAAAGGACGAGTGAAGATATTGGAGTTTAGAAGAAATGTTTTGGGTGAAAAAGTTTTCAAGAACAAAGTCAGAAGGTCATATATCGTACGTTTCACAAGCAGGGGTTAAGTTCAAAGGCTAGATTAAGAGAAGCTTTGGATAAGCATGGATGTAGCAAGGTTTGAGAAATCAGTTTGGTTTAGTATATCAGTAACGTCAGAAGTCAGAAGAAAGGGAAGTGTTGGTGAGAAACATAGTGGCATTGTGTGAGATTGGTAACATGGATCGATGTATCCGTGATGGTTGGAATCTGAATAAGAAAGTGGTGGATGGCCTAAAGTTTAAGTTAAGAAAGGAATAGGAAATTCTAAAGTGGACTAAGGGGAATAAGTATCAAGAAAGAAAGTAGAAGAAGAAGATTTTGAGAAGCAGTCATATAAGGCATAATTTTCAAGTTGAGAGAACATAAGGTCTTTAAAGAAGAATGAAGTATTGTAAGGATCGTAAGTTAAGTGAATAATTGAAAGGAGAAGGTCAATTTTTCTCAGCAAGTTGATGATTTAGAGTCAAGTTTAGTTGGGTGTTTCAAGATTAGTAGTTCACACAGAAGAAAGGTTTGAGCATAGGCTAAGATGAAAGGTTTCAAGTGTTGAAGGAAGGAGTACCTCAGAATGTCAGTTTGGTAGGAAAGTATAAGATTAGAGAATTAAGAGCACAATAGATGAGGAAAGGAGAAGAAAAAGGTTTTAGAACAGTTGGCAAAGGGTGATTATAGTATAAGTGGTGAAAGAGGGCATCGTGAATGATCAGAGTATGGGTTGGTTGAGACATTCAGAGTTATGAAGCTGTATGGGTTGGTTAAGACATTTTTAAGTTAAAAGTTCATGTTTGTGTGGGTGTGAGAGATCAATTCCATAACAGATTCTGGTGTGTGTGTGTGTGTGTGTTAAAGGGTGAAAAAATTAGTTACATAACTAATTCTAATGTGTGTTGTGGGAGAGCGAAGAATCGGTTATGAAATTGATTCACATGTGTAAGAGAGAGAGAATCAATTATGCAACCGATTCTCGTGAGTGTTGTGTGTTAGTGATGATAGGTCATAAGCGTGTAAGTGTGAGTGACATGATTGTGTCAGTGTGCATGTTATTGTTGTTAAAATAAAATTTTTTAATAATAGTTATTATGACCATGAAATTCGTTTATACGATGAGGTTGAAGCTACGATATCAAAGTGTGAAAACGATTAGTTCTCTGAATATAAATGACAAACTATTTCACTATGTTCTGGTGCATATATTGACACCTCGTCTTATTATTTTCTTCAAAAGTCACACAAGAGAACATTTTCATGATCTGGGCACTAAAAATGATATTTTCATTAATGGGTCACACTTAAATATAGGGCTAGTGATATGTCTCTTCCATACGATATTTTGATCACAACAATAATGTAATATGTTGGAGTAAACCTTATTGTCGAGACAAACAACACTATAACATTCAAACAACATTTTTCTACACATTCTTCGAAAATGTTGAATATAGTTAATGTGAACGGCGTATGCAAGCACATTTAGGCCATATATGATGACAACTAACAACCACCACCCCAAAGTCATTTGCATGAAGACACACAACGATAGGTACTCACCATGATCGTGATAGTTTTTAGCAACCTCCCGATTAGTCACAACATGAACTTTTAACTTAAAAATGGGAGAGTGCAACAAATACAAGACAATTTATCAACTTTGATGCTCGATATTGACCGATGTTTTGATGAAGTGAATTTTAATGTAAACTAATTTCTTCACAAACTTAACAAAGATAAGGATTTTACTCTTTGCTTGAATATATTTTAATGACTTTAATTTGAATTTATTTTATAGTATATTTTTATAATTATTATTAAAATTTTCATGTCTATATGTTCAACTTAAATGGTTCGAAAATCAAGGATCCAGATGAGGAAGTAAATGATCTTAACAGACGAATGTTTATCCTTGTTAACTGCCAACGTATACAGTTGAAAAAACAAAATGACCTCTTTAGTGATACTAATAACCTTCGTCTCATCAAAAGCCTTCATTTCATTATACGACAATGCAAATTTCTGAGTTCTTATCCACAATAAACATATAGGATGACAACTTATTCAAACGGTACTAATATTTCCCTCTTTTACACCCATCACATACAAGACATATCACGGACATGCAAATACAATATCGTAAGAATAAGTTATTTGCTTATATGAAAGAAAAAGTTTCAATGATGTTACCTGTTATTACTATTATATATATATATATATATATATATATATATATATATATATGTATTTTAAATAATTGAATATCAGGTTTTCAAATAAATAAGTTTAACTCATTTAAACATTATTTTATACTACTTTTAACATTAAGGACAATTTTATAATATTTATTTATTAAAATTTGTTTTTATCTATCGCATCAATTTAATTTTACAAACTTCATTTTTAAATTCACTTATTTTTACTTATAAATCTCTTAAAAAAAACAAGATAAATTTTACCTTAAAAATCAATCACTCTCTCAAATCTATCGAGGAATTATATATACTTGTTATTGTGTTATTAATTATATAAACATCTTGATTTGAGATAGTCTAATCTTGTCTTTGTTATTAATTTGTTATATTTTAATGCTTTAAATTATGCTTAAAAAGACAAAACAAAAAGGACGTGAGTAAGAGAAAAGAGAAGATGAAAGTGAGACAGGAAAAATGAAACGAAATTATTAAACCGTAAAAGGTTATATATAAAAAATTCGTCTACTAAAATTTATACATTTAGAAGATTTTTTTTTGTTAAAAGTATAATTTTTTTTGGTCGAAAACGTTATTTAAATATTTAGTTTTTGTCACGTTCGTGTTTATCACAATAAAAAGATACAGGTTTAGGATATGATGTATTCTATAGTTTTGTTTTTCTTTTTGTCTGACAAGTTTGACTGAAGTAAAAAGTTAAATTGAATTGTACTCTCTCACTGTGGTAACAGTAGTCAAGATTGTGAAATGCTAACTAATGTTTTGGAAAAGAAAATGAAAGAAAAAAAAATTCACAATTTCTTTCATTTTTCTCCAACTTTTATTATTTGGTCAATTGTATAACTAAAAAAAATATATTGAAGAAGTGCAATGTGAGAACCTGATAATTAGTACACATTAATTCAATCTCTAATCACTATTTAATGCACCGTGACACGTCAAAATGCACTCACCTTTCCACTGCATGCGCCTGCCATGTGTCACGGTTGGAGCATTCTGAGAAGGTTAGTGGGAGACAAGTGGCGTGTGGAGGATGGGGAGTTTATTCTGCAGGGAAAGAGAAAAATAATTCTGGAAAAACTCTCCCTCTTCCTCCTGCATGCTTCATCTTCTTCTCAGAATTTATGCTTCCAAAATTCTCTGCCCTCTCTCTAAACTGTTTTCATCTTCTTCCTAAGAAAATTCACCAGAAAACCTTTGATCTTGTTTCAGACACCATAGAAACCTTCCCTGCACTGTGAACCTCATTCTGATCCGAACAGAATTGAGAACTGAACTGGTAAGTTCTCATCTCTGCACCTTCGTCCATTTGGTTCATGCACACCAAAATTCTGGTTGCATGCATAAGTTAGAAGTCTGATCTGCTTACGGTTTTGGTGTGTTAGATTAAGTGGAGGTGGTTGAGTGAAAGTCTGATAGAAAGCTGTAAGAGCACGAAAGAAACTCTAAACAATTGAAGTGAACTGCTTGATAAGGTAAGGGAAGTTTATATGTTTAATTTATACTGTTTGATTTATGATCTGAGATGCATGTATGGAAAGCATGATGTTTGAGTATTTAGGAACGTTTACTGATATGGAATATGATTTCTGGTTTGTTTTGCATGTGTGAAAAATATGAAGTTGAGTTGTTAGAAATGATCACTGATATCTGATATGCATTCTGGTTTGGATGAATCTGTCATGAACTGATACGGCTTGTATGAATTATATTTGATGTTGAATTTGTTTTAAATGCATGTTGAGTTGATTATGGATGAATGGAGAATGGCTATTGTGTGGTTGGAATGATTTTACATGCATGATGATGATGTTTGAAGGGAATTAAACCTGAAATGGAAGTATAAAGTTGGAAAATGGAAATCTGGAAAAATTCTGCTAAGTGTGAAAAATCTAAATTTTCTGATCATTCTCTGTTGCAAAAAGGACGTTCGTCACTGTACGGTCTTAGACCGTTCGGTTTTTGGTTAACATGACTTAGATTGGAATTCATTCATTTGGAATGAATTCTGCTCGAGAACGAGCGTCCCCCAATTGAGTGAATGAGCGTTCGTTCTGCTCAGTATAGATCAATATTTAAAACTTTATAAATAAGTGACGTTCGGTCTTAAGTCGAGCGTTCGTCCTCAATGACGTTCGGCCTCATGTCGAGCGTTCGTCCTTATTGTTGTTCGACCTTATGTCGAACGTTAGTTTTAGAGAGCGTTCGTCTTTATACTGAACGTTCGTCCAAAGTTGGCGTTCGGTCCTATACCGAAACGCTCGTCCTATAAAGCGCTTGGGTCATAACCAGCGTTAGTGCTGATTCGTGCTTGGTCATTGACCTAGCGTTCGTCCACAGCAGGGTTCGGTTTCTAACTGAACGCTCGTCCTTATTATTGAATTCTGAGCGAACGTAATTGACGTTCGTCCAAAGTAAATTTCTGAACGTTCATTCATTGACAGTAAGAGTTGTTTCTGTACTTTAAATATTCTGGTTATTTATCTAAGTTATTCTGTAAGATAATTATTTCTTTTGATTCAACCTAAAGTTCTTGTACTCAACATCTTCTAAGTATTATTCTGAACTTCTAAATTCAATCTCATCTAAATTCTTTAAGAATTCTTAATGTCCATCAGTGAATAAGAGTTCGTTTCTTTTGTTCAGAAACGTGAAATCAAAGGTTCTGTAATAAGTTCATTTTATTTGAGTAAAGAATGCATGACGTTAATGTTAAGAGAGTGGAACACAGAATGAAAATGTGAAAATGAGAAATGTTTAATGTGGACGAATGATATGTTGAACGAATTATTGGAATTGGATTTTTACGAGCGTTCCAGGGAGGAACGTCTCTTATATGATTGAATATTGAATTGTTAAGGTATGACTGTGGTTAGTTAATGCTGGCTTGGTCCATCCTGATATTCCGTGATACACCTCTTCAAGTAGAAGGGGGTAGTCATGCGTGGGAATGGCAGGAGGTCCTTAGTCCATAAGTTAACATGGGCGACGTAAGAACGGACTTACCTTGAGTGGCAGCTGTTTGGTGTTACCCAGTTACTACACCACTCGGGTGCAAGGACGCCTGTAACTACATGGTTCATACAGTCCGGACGGTCTGTCTTATTATATGCCTTTATATGATTATTATTTGATGAATTACATGCTGTATGTGTGTTTAGAAATGTAACTGTATGTGTTGATTGTATAAATTAAATATTATAAGCTTACCCTTGCATTTCCATTGTGTTGTCTACTGTACATGTATACTCCGTCTTGTCAAATGCAATGATCATCCGTTGTGGATGTGAGCAGATGGTGGTACATCCCTTGAAGCAATGCTGGAAGAAGAAAATTTGGACGACCCCAATCTGGTTGAAGTTGAAGTAAAGGCCGAGCCTTAGAGTGCTCGTTTGATTTAGGCTGTACATGTTAGCATAGATATAACGTTCGGCCACCTATTTTGTAAGGCCGTTCGTCTTATTCATCTCTGATTGTATTTTGGTGCACGTTAGTTTATGTATTTAAGAGCGTTCACTCTTGGTTTTATTGTATGCGTTTACACGCGTCCTCTGTACTGATGCCGTTAGGCTTTTCAATCCAGTTTTAAATGCAAAGACTGTTTGTGATTACTGTTAATTGTAATTAATTCTGAATTATAGTGATTACTGTATTTTGGGATGTTACATTAGTGGTATCAGAGCAGTTTTGTTCTTCTAAGGACACTGTAGGGTTATGAGTGCACTGTGTTTTGCTGTGTGCTTATTGCATGTTTAATGAGTTATTATTGTTTTAACTCTTGGACATAACTAATGCTCGTTTGTTTTTCTCTGCATCCAGAGAACAAATGGCACCTAGACTTCCTCCTCCTCCTCAACCGAATGAGTCCGAAACGTCCAACAACACTAGATTGTTGGAAACCGTGGTGGAAAGATTGCATCAACAGAATACCACGTTGCTGGAGCAAAACGCCACCTTGATGCAGCGAAACCAAGCTGCTATGCAAGGTTTGGAGGCCTCGCGTGTCAATTCTGAAAACACGCAAAGGCAGTTGATGGAAATCTTGGCTGCAACTAGAGGTGCGCCTGGAGCATCTTCTTCAAACGCTGCTCAACCTGCTGCCGAGTGGAGTTTGGAGAGCTTCCTGCAGCATCACCCAGCTAAGTTCAGTGGGAAGTGCCTCCCTGATGAGGCTGATCAGTGGCTGAGGGATATGGAGAGGATTTTTAACGCCAAAAGGTGTCCGGATGAGAACAGGTTGGCGTATACAGAATACTTATTAACTGGAGAAGCAAGCCATTGGTGGACGAGCACAAGGGCCATACTGGTAGACGCTCACCGCCCTGTTACTTGGGAAGTATTCCGTAATAAGTTTTATGAGGAATATTTCCCTGACAGCGTAAAGTTTGCAAAGGAGGTGGAGTTTTTACAACTGGTTCAAGGTGGAATGTCTGTATCAGAATACACCAATAAGTTTAAACACCTTGTCCGATTCAATACAATGGCCACTAGTGAGGAGTGGCAGTGCAGAAAATTTGAGAATGGTCTACGCAGTGATCTGAAGGTTGTGATTTCCAGTTTATGCATCCGAACGTTCCCTGCCATGGTGGAGAGGGCTAAGGTACTGGAAAAGAATTTAGCAGAGGTGGAACGGTATAAGAAACAGCAAACAGTAAGGGGGCCAATTGTCTCAAGGGGGAGTGTGAATCAGAGAGGATCCCCTTACGCTCGTCCAGCAGCCAACACAAGTGGATCTCAAGCCTTGATTCCTGCTGGACAGTCTGGACAGCAAGGTAGTATCACTTGTTTTCAGTGTGGAGGGCCACACTACCGTTCATCATGCCCTCAGTTGGCGAGAGGAAAACATTGTGCTCGTTGCGGAAGAAGTGGACATGGAACGAATGAGTGCAACTCTGGTGGGAGAGCAGTGATGAGGCCGCCAAACGCAGGAAGAAATCAGCAAGGAAGGGGTGGTCGAGCCCAAGCTACTGGGCGTGTGTACGCAATTACTGGTGCGGAAGCAGCAAGTTTAGGTACACTTATCACCAGTACTTGCTTGTTATATGGAATGCAATGTTGTGTGCTGTTTGATTCGGGGGCGACGCACTCCTTCATCTCGAAGGCGTGTGTTGAAAAGCTGGGAATAGTGGAGAGAGATATGCAGTTTGAATTGGTGGTATCAACACCAGCGGCTGGAGAGCTTAGGACATCTACCGTATGCATTAGATGTCCTATTGTGGTAGAGGGGCATAGTTATAAGGTGAATTTAATCTGTTTACCTTTGAAGGACTTGGAGATAATTCTAGGAATGGATTGGCTAGCTGCCAACCATATTATTATTGACTGTGGCAAGAAGGAATTAGTGTTTCCTGAAGAGGATGAAGAATACTTGGGTGTAACTTTCGGTCAATTGAAAGAGGATATAATGGAAGGTGCAAGCTGTTTTCTCATCATGACGCATGAAGATAAGGAGTTAAGGGGGTTGGCAGAAGCACGGATGTACAAGGGGAGCAGTATTGAGAGCACGGTTGTGAATGAATTTCTGGACGTATTTCCAGAAGAGATACCAGGATTGCCTCCTGTTAGAGAGATTGAATTCACCATTGATTTGGTGACAACAGCTGCACCTATATCTGTTCAACCTTACCGGATGGCGCCTGCAGAATTGACCGAGCTTAAGAAACAGATTGAAGAACTTATGGAGAAGCAATTCATCAGACCAAGTGTATCACCATGGGGAGCTCCTGTACTCTTGGTGAAAAAGAAAGATGGTAGCTCTCGGTTATGTATAGACTACAGGCAATTAAATAAGCTGACCATCAAGAACAAATACCCGTTGCCAAGGATAGACGATTTGCTGGATCAGCTGCATGGAGCAACGGTATTTTCAAAAATTGATTTGCGTTCAGGATATCACCAAATAAGGGTTAAGGAGGACGACATCCAGAAGACAGCATTTAGATCACGTTATGGACATTATGAGTACGTGGTCATGCCATTCGGAGTAACGAACGCTCCAGCCATCTTCATGGATTACATGAACCGGATATTCAGACCCTATTTGGATAAGTTTGTAGTTGTGTTTATAGATGATATTCTCATCTACTCCAAAAGCAATGCCGAACATGAGGAGCATTTGAGAACAGTACTAACCGTATTGAGGGAGAAAGAGTTGTACGCAAAGCTGTCAAAGTGTGAATTCTGGTTAAAGGAGGTGCAGTTTTTGGGACATGTGATCTCGGCTGAAGGCATTTCAGTGGATCCCTCTAAGGTGAGAGCAGTGTTGGATTGGAAGAGCCCTCGTTCAGTCACAGAAGTGAGGAGTTTTGTGGGGCTAGCAGGCTATTACAGACGTTTCATAGAGGGGTTCGCCAAGATAGTGGCTCCACTTACTCAGTTGACTAGAAAGGATCATCCATTCGCTTGGACTGATGTGTGTGAGGAACGGTTCCAAGAGCTGAAGGCGAAACTGACGAGCGCCCCAGTTTTAATTATCCCAGACACGTCCAAGCCATTTGAAGTATACTGTGACGCTTCTCACCATGGTTTAGGCTGTGTGCTCATGCAAGAGAGACGTGCAGTAGCTTACGCGTCTCGCCAGTTGAAGATTCATGAAAAGAATTATCCCACTCACGATTTGGAGTTAGCAGCAGTTGTGTTCGCATTAAAGATTTGGAGGCACTATCTATACGGATCAACATTTCAAGTCTTTAGTGATCACAAGAGCCTCAAATATTTGTTTGATCAGAGGGAGCTGAATATGAGGCAAAGACGTTGGTTGGAGTTTTTAAAAGATTATGATTTCGAACTGCTGTATCACCCTGGGAAAGCCAATGTAGTGGCAGACGCTCTGAGCAGGAAGGCAGTGCAAGTTTCGTTTATGATGGTGAAAGAGTTTAATTTGGTGGAGAGTTTTAGGGATTTGAGATTACAATTTGATCTAGGAGCGGATGTGATAAGGTGCTGTAATCTTAGAATTTCCAGTGATGTGTTTGACAGAATTTGGATGAAGCAAAGAGAGGATGAAGAATTGGTGAAGATCTTTGATGCACTCGGTACAGACAAAGCTAAGGAGTTTAATGCTGGAACAGATGGTATGTTACGTTACCTTGGTAGGACGTGCATTCCCAACGATGGCGAGCTGAAGCGGATTATTTTGGAGGAAGCTCATCACAGTCGTCTTAGCATGCACCCTGGCATGACTAAGATGTATCAAGACCTACGAAAATCATTTTGGTGGCCTGGAATGAAGAGTGATGTTGCACGCTTTGTGGCATCTTGCTTGACCTGTCAACGTGCAAAGGCTGAACACCAACGTCCAGGAGGGTTGCTTCAATCACTGGAAATTCCAGAATGGAAGTGGGACAGCATCTCCATGGATTTTGTGACTCACCTGCCACGAACAGTGAGGAATCATGACTCAATTTGGGTGATCGTGGACAGACTAACGAAGAGCGCTCACTTCCTACCAGTGAATTTGAAGATGTCAATGACGAATTTGGCTAAGTTGTATATCAAGGAGATCGTTCGTCTTCATGGAGTGCCCTCAAGCATCATTTCTGACCGAGACACGAGATTTACATCTCGGTTTTGGCAATCACTGCAAGGCGAATTGGGAAGCAAATTGCAGATGAGTTCTGCATATCACCCTCAGACGGATGGCCAATCTGAGCGAACCATCCAGACTCTTGAAGACTTGTTGAGGACATGCGTTATAGATCATGTGGGAGTGTGGGATGAAGTTCTGCCGCTTGTTGAATTCACATATAATAACAGCTATCAAGCAAGCATAGGAATGGCACCGTTCGAAGCTCTTTATGGAAGAAAGTGTAGAACTCCTCTGTGTTGGTTCCAAGAAGGTGAAACTGCATTAACTGGACCAGAATTAATTCAGCAAACAACAGAAAAAGTGAAACTGATCCAGGAGCGATTGAAGACGTCTCAAAGCAGGCAGAAATCGTATGCTGATAAGAGGAGAAGACCCTTAGAATTTGCTGCTGGAGACCACGTGTTTCTAAGGCTGAATCCTATCACTGGAGTAGGGAGAATTCTTCGTCCAAAGAAGCTATCACCAAAGTACGTTGGCCCTTATCAAATTCTAAAGAAGATTGGAGCAGTGGCGTATGAATTGGCGTTACCACCTCAACTGTCCAACCTTCATCCAGTCTTCCACGTTTCACAACTCAAGAAGTACATGGCTGATCCCTCACACGTGCTGGAGTTAGAAGACATCCAAATTCGCCCAGACCGGACAATAGAGATGCAACCTGTTTGTGTGGAAGACAGCCGCACCAGACTCTACAAAGGCAAAGATGTTCATCTCGTGAAAGTAGTGTGGAATGCCAAGACTGGTGACTCAACATGGGAGGTGGAAAAGACTGTGAAGGAGTTGTACCCTCACCTATTCCCTGGTAAGCTTTAGAATTTTCGAGGACGAAAATTTTTGTAGTTAGGGGGAATGTGAGAACCTGATAATTAGTACACATTAATTCAATCTCTAATCACTATTTAATGCACCGTGACACGTCAAAATGCACTCACCTTTCCACTGCATGCGCCTGCCATGTGTCACGGTTGGAGCATTCTGAGAAGGTTAGTGGGAGACAAGTGGCGTGTGGAGGATGGGGAGTTTATTCTGCAGGGAAAGAGAAAAATAATTCTGGAAAAACTCTCCCTCTTCCTCCTGCATGCTTCATCTTCTTCTCAGAATTTATGCTTCCAAAATTCTCTGCCCTCTCTCTAAACTGTTTTCATCTTCTTCCTAAGAAAATTCACCAGAAAACCTTTGATCTTGTTTCAGACACCATAGAAACCTTCCCTGCACTGTGAACCTCATTCTGATCCGAACAGAATTGAGAACTGAACTGGTAAGTTCTCATCTCTGCACCTTCGTCCATTTGGTTCATGCACACCAAAATTCTGGTTGCATGCATAAGTTAGAAGTCTGATCTGCTTACGGTTTTGGTGTGTTAGATTAAGTGGAGGTGGTTGAGTGAAAGTCTGATAGAAAGCTGTAAGAGCACGAAAGAAACTCTAAACAATTGAAGTGAACTGCTTGATAAGGTAAGGGAAGTTTATATGTTTAATTTATACTGTTTGATTTATGATCTGAGATGCATGTATGGAAAGCATGATGTTTGAGTATTTAGGAACGTTTACTGATATGGAATATGATTTCTGGTTTGTTTTGCATGTGTGAAAAATATGAAGTTGAGTTGTTAGAAATGATCACTGATATCTGATATGCATTCTGGTTTGGATGAATCTGTCATGAACTGATACGGCTTGTATGAATTATATTTGATGTTGAATTTGTTTTAAATGCATGTTGAGTTGATTATGGATGAATGGAGAATGGCTATTGTGTGGTTGGAATGATTTTAAATGCATGATGATGATGTTTGAAGGGAATTAAACCTGAAATGGAAGTATAAAGTTGGAAAATGGAAATCTGGAAAAATTCTGCTAAGTGTGAAAAATCTAAATTTTCTGATCATTCTCTGTTGCAAAAAGGACGTTCGTCACTGTACGGTCTTAGACCGTTCGGTTTTTGGTTAACATGACTTAGATTGGAATTCATTCATTTGGAATGAATTCTGCTCGAGAACGAGCGTCCCCCAATTGAGTGAATGAGCGTTCGTTCTGCTCAGTATAGATCAATATTTAAAACTTTATAAATAAGTGACGTTCGGTCTTAAGTCGAGCGTTCGTCCTCAATGACGTTCGGCCTCATGTCGAGCGTTCGTCCTTATTGTTGTTCGACCTTATGTCGAACGTTAGTTTTAGAGAGCGTTCGTCTTTATACTGAACGTTCGTCCAAAGTTGGCGTTCGGTCCTATACCGAAACGCTCGTCCTATAAAGCGCTTGGGTCATAACCAGCGTTAGTGCTGATTCGTGCTTGGTCATTGACCTAGCGTTCGTCCACAGCAGGGTTCGGTTTCTAACTGAACGCTCGTCCTTATTATTGAATTCTGAGCGAACGTAATTGACGTTCGTCCAAAGTAAATTTCTGAACGTTCATTCATTGACAGTAAGAGTTGTTTCTGTACTTTAAATATTCTGGTTATTTATCTAAGTTATTCTGTAAGATAATTATTTCTTTTGATTCAACCTAAAGTTCTTGTACTCAACATCTTCTAAGTATTATTCTGAACTTCTAAATTCAATCTCATCTAAATTCTTTAAGAATTCTTAATGTCCATCAGTGAATAAGAGTTCGTTTCTTTTGTTCAGAAACGTGAAATCAAAGGTTCTGTAATAAGTTCGTTTTATTTGAGTAAAGAATGCATGACGTTAATGTTAAGAGAGTGGAACACAGAATGAAAATGTGAAAATGAGAAATGTTTAATGTGGACGAATGATATGTTGAACGAATTATTGGAATTGGATTTTTACGAGCGTTCCAGGGAGGAACGTCTCTTATATGATTGAATATTGAATTGTTAAGGTATGACTGTGGTTAGTTAATGCTGGCTTGGTCCATCCTGATATTCCGTGATACACCTCTTCAAGTAGAAGGGGGTAGTCATGCGTGGGAATGGCAGGAGGTCCTTAGTCCATAAGTTAACATGGGCGACGTAAGAACGGACTTACCTTGAGTGGCAGCTGTTTGGTGTTACCCAGTTACTACACCACTCGGGTGCAAGGACGCCTGTAACTACATGGTTCATACAGTCCGGACGGTCTGTCTTATTATATGCCTTTATATGATTATTATTTGATGAATTACATGCTGTATGTGTGTTTAGAAATGTAACTGTATGTGTTGATTGTATAAATTAAATATTATAAGCTTACCCTTGCATTTCCATTGTGTTGTCTACTGTACATGTATACTCCGTCTTGTCAAATGCAATGATCATCCGTTGTGGATGTGAGCAGATGGTGGTACATCCCTTGAAGCAATGCTGGAAGAAGAAAATTTGGACGACCCCAATCTGGTTGAAGTTGAAGTAAAGGCCGAGCCTTAGAGTGCTCGTTTGATTTAGGCTGTACATGTTAGCATAGATATAACGTTCGGCCACCTATTTTGTAAGGCCGTTCGTCTTATTCATCTCTGATTGTATTTTGGTGCACGTTAGTTTATGTATTTAAGAGCGTTCACTCTTGGTTTTATTGTATGCGTTTACACGCGTCCTCTGTACTGATGCCGTTAGGCTTTTCAATCCAGTTTTAAATGCAAAGACTGTTTGTGATTACTGTTAATTGTAATTAATTCTGAATTATAGTGATTACTGTATTTTGGGATGTTACATTAGTGGTATCAGAGCAGTTTTGTTCTTCTAAGGACACTGTAGGGTTATGAGTGCACTGTGTTTTGCTGTGTGCTTATTGCATGTTTAATGAGTTATTATTGTTTTAACTCTTGGACATAACTAATGCTCGTTTGTTTTTCTCTGCATCCAGAGAACAAATGGCACCTAGACTTCCTCCTCCTCCTCAACCGAATGAGTCCGAAACGTCCAACAACACTAGATTGTTGGAAACCGTGGTGGAAAGATTGCATCAACAGAATACCACGTTGCTGGAGCAAAACGCCACCTTGATGCAGCGAAACCAAGCTGCTATGCAAGGTTTGGAGGCCTCGCGTGTCAATTCTGAAAACACGCAAAGGCAGTTGATGGAAATCTTGGCTGCAACTAGAGGTGCGCCTGGAGCATCTTCTTCAAACGCTGCTCAACCTGCTGCCGAGTGGAGTTTGGAGAGCTTCCTGCAGCATCACCCAGCTAAGTTCAGTGGGAAGTGCCTCCCTGATGAGGCTGATCAGTGGCTGAGGGATATGGAGAGGATTTTTAACGCCAAAAGGTGTCCGGATGAGAACAGGTTGGCGTATACAGAATACTTATTAACTGGAGAAGCAAGCCATTGGTGGACGAGCACAAGGGCCATACTGGTAGACGCTCACCGCCCTGTTACTTGGGAAGTATTCCGTAATAAGTTTTATGAGGAATATTTCCCTGACAGCGTAAAGTTTGCAAAGGAGGTGGAGTTTTTACAACTGGTTCAAGGTGGAATGTCTGTATCAGAATACACCAATAAGTTTAAACACCTTGTCCGATTCAATACAATGGCCACTAGTGAGGAGTGGCAGTGCAGAAAATTTGAGAATGGTCTACGCAGTGATCTGAAGGTTGTGATTTCCAGTTTATGCATCCGAACGTTCCCTGCCATGGTGGAGAGGGCTAAGGTACTGGAAAAGAATTTAGCAGAGGTGGAACGGTATAAGAAACAGCAAACAGTAAGGGGGCCAATTGTCTCAAGGGGGAGTGTGAATCAGAGAGGATCCCCTTACGCTCGTCCAGCAGCCAACACAAGTGGATCTCAAGCCTTGATTCCTGCTGGACAGTCTGGACAGCAAGGTAGTATCACTTGTTTTCAGTGTGGAGGGCCACACTACCGTTCATCATGCCCTCAGTTGGCGAGAGGAAAACATTGTGCTCGTTGCGGAAGAAGTGGACATGGAACGAATGAGTGCAACTCTGGTGGGAGAGCAGTGATGAGGCCGCCAAACGCAGGAAGAAATCAGCAAGGAAGGGGTGGTCGAGCCCAAGCTACTGGGCGTGTGTACGCAATTACTGGTGCGGAAGCAGCAAGTTTAGGTACACTTATCACCAGTACTTGCTTGTTATATGGAATGCAATGTTGTGTGCTGTTTGATTCGGGGGCGACGCACTCCTTCATCTCGAAGGCGTGTGTTGAAAAGCTGGGAATAGTGGAGAGAGATATGCAGTTTGAATTGGTGGTATCAACACCAGCGGCTGGAGAGCTTAGGACATCTACCGTATGCATTAGATGTCCTATTGTGGTAGAGGGGCATAGTTATAAGGTGAATTTAATCTGTTTACCTTTGAAGGACTTGGAGATAATTCTAGGAATGGATTGGCTAGCTGCCAACCATATTATTATTGACTGTGGCAAGAAGGAATTAGTGTTTCCTGAAGAGGATGAAGAATACTTGGGTGTAACTTTCGGTCAATTGAAAGAGGATATAATGGAAGGTGCAAGCTGTTTTCTCATCATGACGCATGAAGATAAGGAGTTAAGGGGGTTGGCAGAAGCACGGATGTACAAGGGGAGCAGTATTGAGAGCACGGTTGTGAATGAATTTCTGGACGTATTTCCAGAAGAGATACCAGGATTGCCTCCTGTTAGAGAGATTGAATTCACCATTGATTTGGTGACAACAGCTGCACCTATATCTGTTCAACCTTACCGGATGGCGCCTGCAGAATTGACCGAGCTTAAGAAACAGATTGAAGAACTTATGGAGAAGCAATTCATCAGACCAAGTGTATCACCATGGGGAGCTCCTGTACTCTTGGTGAAAAAGAAAGATGGTAGCTCTCGGTTATGTATAGACTACAGGCAATTAAATAAGCTGACCATCAAGAACAAATACCCGTTGCCAAGGATAGACGATTTGCTGGATCAGCTGCATGGAGCAACGGTATTTTCAAAAATTGATTTGCGTTCAGGATATCACCAAATAAGGGTTAAGGAGGACGACATCCAGAAGACAGCATTTAGATCACGTTATGGACATTATGAGTACGTGGTCATGCCATTCGGAGTAACGAACGCTCCAGCCATCTTCATGGATTACATGAACCGGATATTCAGACCCTATTTGGATAAGTTTGTAGTTGTGTTTATAGATGATATTCTCATCTACTCCAAAAGCAATGCCGAACATGAGGAGCATTTGAGAACAGTACTAACCGTATTGAGGGAGAAAGAGTTGTACGCAAAGCTGTCAAAGTGTGAATTCTGGTTAAAGGAGGTGCAGTTTTTGGGACATGTGATCTCGGCTGAAGGCATTTCAGTGGATCCCTCTAAGGTGAGAGCAGTGTTGGATTGGAAGAGCCCTCGTTCAGTCACAGAAGTGAGGAGTTTTGTGGGGCTAGCAGGCTATTACAGACGTTTCATAGAGGGGTTCGCCAAGATAGTGGCTCCACTTACTCAGTTGACTAGAAAGGATCATCCATTCGCTTGGACTGATGTGTGTGAGGAACGGTTCCAAGAGCTGAAGGCGAAACTGACGAGCGCCCCAGTTTTAATTATCCCAGACACGTCCAAGCCATTTGAAGTATACTGTGACGCTTCTCACCATGGTTTAGGCTGTGTGCTCATGCAAGAGAGACGTGCAGTAGCTTACGCGTCTCGCCAGTTGAAGATTCATGAAAAGAATTATCCCACTCACGATTTGGAGTTAGCAGCAGTTGTGTTCGCATTAAAGATTTGGAGGCACTATCTATACGGATCAACATTTCAAGTCTTTAGTGATCACAAGAGCCTCAAATATTTGTTTGATCAGAGGGAGCTGAATATGAGGCAAAGACGTTGGTTGGAGTTTTTAAAAGATTATGATTTCGAACTGCTGTATCACCCTGGGAAAGCCAATGTAGTGGCAGACGCTCTGAGCAGGAAGGCAGTGCAAGTTTCGTTTATGATGGTGAAAGAGTTTAATTTGGTGGAGAGTTTTAGGGATTTGAGATTACAATTTGATCTAGGAGCGGATGTGATAAGGTGCTGTAATCTTAGAATTTCCAGTGATGTGTTTGACAGAATTTGGATGAAGCAAAGAGAGGATGAAGAATTGGTGAAGATCTTTGATGCACTCGGTACAGACAAAGCTAAGGAGTTTAATGCTGGAACAGATGGTATGTTACGTTACCTTGGTAGGACGTGCATTCCCAACGATGGCGAGCTGAAGCGGATTATTTTGGAGGAAGCTCATCACAGTCGTCTTAGCATGCACCCTGGCATGACTAAGATGTATCAAGACCTACGAAAATCATTTTGGTGGCCTGGAATGAAGAGTGATGTTGCACGCTTTGTGGCATCTTGCTTGACCTGTCAACGTGCAAAGGCTGAACACCAACGTCCAGGAGGGTTGCTTCAATCACTGGAAATTCCAGAATGGAAGTGGGACAGCATCTCCATGGATTTTGTGACTCACCTGCCACGAACAGTGAGGAATCATGACTCAATTTGGGTGATCGTGGACAGACTAACGAAGAGCGCTCACTTCCTACCAGTGAATTTGAAGATGTCAATGACGAATTTGGCTAAGTTGTATATCAAGGAGATCGTTCGTCTTCATGGAGTGCCCTCAAGCATCATTTCTGACCGAGACACGAGATTTACATCTCGGTTTTGGCAATCACTGCAAGGCGAATTGGGAAGCAAATTGCAGATGAGTTCTGCATATCACCCTCAGACGGATGGCCAATCTGAGCGAACCATCCAGACTCTTGAAGACTTGTTGAGGACATGCGTTATAGATCATGTGGGAGTGTGGGATGAAGTTCTGCCGCTTGTTGAATTCACATATAATAACAGCTATCAAGCAAGCATAGGAATGGCACCGTTCGAAGCTCTTTATGGAAGAAAGTGTAGAACTCCTCTGTGTTGGTTCCAAGAAGGTGAAACTGCATTAACTGGACCAGAATTAATTCAGCAAACAACAGAAAAAGTGAAACTGATCCAGGAGCGATTGAAGACGTCTCAAAGCAGGCAGAAATCGTATGCTGATAAGAGGAGAAGACCCTTAGAATTTGCTGCTGGAGACCACGTGTTTCTAAGGCTGAATCCTATCACTGGAGTAGGGAGAATTCTTCGTCCAAAGAAGCTATCACCAAAGTACGTTGGCCCTTATCAAATTCTAAAGAAGATTGGAGCAGTGGCGTATGAATTGGCGTTACCACCTCAACTGTCCAACCTTCATCCAGTCTTCCACGTTTCACAACTCAAGAAGTACATGGCTGATCCCTCACACGTGCTGGAGTTAGAAGACATCCAAATTCGCCCAGACCGGACAATAGAGATGCAACCTGTTTGTGTGGAAGACAGCCGCACCAGACTCTACAAAGGCAAAGATGTTCATCTCGTGAAAGTAGTGTGGAATGCCAAGACTGGTGACTCAACATGGGAGGTGGAAAAGACTGTGAAGGAGTTGTACCCTCACCTATTCCCTGGTAAGCTTTAGAATTTTCGAGGACGAAAATTTTTGTAGTTAGGGGGAATGTGAGAACCTGATAATTAGTACACATTAATTCAATCTCTAATCACTATTTAATGCACCGTGACACGTCAAAATGCACTCACCTTTCCACTGCATGCGCCTGCCATGTGTCACGGTTGGAGCATTCTGAGAAGGTTAGTGGGAGACAAGTGGCGTGTGGAGGATGGGGAGTTTATTCTGCAGGGAAAGAGAAAAATAATTCTGGAAAAACTCTCCCTCTTCCTCCTGCATGCTTCATCTTCTTCTCAGAATTTATGCTTCCAAAATTCTCTGCCCTCTCTCTAAACTGTTTTCATCTTCTTCCTAAGAAAATTCACCAGAAAACCTTTGATCTTGTTTCAGACACCATAGAAACCTTCCCTGCACTGTGAACCTCATTCTGATCCGAACAGAATTGAGAACTGAACTGGTAAGTTCTCATCTCTGCACCTTCGTCCATTTGGTTCATGCACACCAAAATTCTGGTTGCATGCATAAGTTAGAAGTCTGATCTGCTTACGGTTTTGGTGTGTTAGATTAAGTGGAGGTGGTTGAGTGAAAGTCTGATAGAAAGCTGTAAGAGCACGAAAGAAACTCTAAACAATTGAAGTGAACTGCTTGATAAGGTAAGGGAAGTTTATATGTTTAATTTATACTGTTTGATTTATGATCTGAGATGCATGTATGGAAAGCATGATGTTTGAGTATTTAGGAACGTTTACTGATATGGAATATGATTTCTGGTTTGTTTTGCATGTGTGAAAAATATGAAGTTGAGTTGTTAGAAATGATCACTGATATCTGATATGCATTCTGGTTTGGATGAATCTGTCATGAACTGATACGGCTTGTATGAATTATATTTGATGTTGAATTTGTTTTAAATGCATGTTGAGTTGATTATGGATGAATGGAGAATGGCTATTGTGTGGTTGGAATGATTTTAAATGCATGATGATGATGTTTGAAGGGAATTAAACCTGAAATGGAAGTATAAAGTTGGAAAATGGAAATCTGGAAAAATTCTGCTAAGTGTGAAAAATCTAAATTTTCTGATCATTCTCTGTTGCAAAAAGGACGTTCGTCACTGTACGGTCTTAGACCGTTCGGTTTTTGGTTAACATGACTTAGATTGGAATTCATTCATTTGGAATGAATTCTGCTCGAGAACGAGCGTCCCCCAATTGAGTGAATGAGCGTTCGTTCTGCTCAGTATAGATCAATATTTAAAACTTTATAAATAAGTGACGTTCGGTCTTAAGTCGAGCGTTCGTCCTCAATGACGTTCGGCCTCATGTCGAGCGTTCGTCCTTATTGTTGTTCGACCTTATGTCGAACGTTAGTTTTAGAGAGCGTTCGTCTTTATACTGAACGTTCGTCCAAAGTTGGCGTTCGGTCCTATACCGAAACGCTCGTCCTATAAAGCGCTTGGGTCATAACCAGCGTTAGTGCTGATTCGTGCTTGGTCATTGACCTAGCGTTCGTCCACAGCAGGGTTCGGTTTCTAACTGAACGCTCGTCCTTATTATTGAATTCTGAGCGAACGTAATTGACGTTCGTCCAAAGTAAATTTCTGAACGTTCATTCATTGACAGTAAGAGTTGTTTCTGTACTTTAAATATTCTGGTTATTTATCTAAGTTATTCTGTAAGATAATTATTTCTTTTGATTCAACCTAAAGTTCTTGTACTCAACATCTTCTAAGTATTATTCTGAACTTCTAAATTCAATCTCATCTAAATTCTTTAAGAATTCTTAATGTCCATCAGTGAATAAGAGTTCGTTTCTTTTGTTCAGAAACGTGAAATCAAAGGTTCTGTAATAAGTTCGTTTTATTTGAGTAAAGAATGCATGACGTTAATGTTAAGAGAGTGGAACACAGAATGAAAATGTGAAAATGAGAAATGTTTAATGTGGACGAATGATATGTTGAACGAATTATTGGAATTGGATTTTTACGAGCGTTCCAGGGAGGAACGTCTCTTATATGATTGAATATTGAATTGTTAAGGTATGACTGTGGTTAGTTAATGCTGGCTTGGTCCATCCTGATATTCCGTGATACACCTCTTCAAGTAGAAGGGGGTAGTCATGCGTGGGAATGGCAGGAGGTCCTTAGTCCATAAGTTAACATGGGCGACGTAAGAACGGACTTACCTTGAGTGGCAGCTGTTTGGTGTTACCCAGTTACTACACCACTCGGGTGCAAGGACGCCTGTAACTACATGGTTCATACAGTCCGGACGGTCTGTCTTATTATATGCCTTTATATGATTATTATTTGATGAATTACATGCTGTATGTGTGTTTAGAAATGTAACTGTATGTGTTGATTGTATAAATTAAATATTATAAGCTTACCCTTGCATTTCCATTGTGTTGTCTACTGTACATGTATACTCCGTCTTGTCAAATGCAATGATCATCCGTTGTGGATGTGAGCAGATGGTGGTACATCCCTTGAAGCAATGCTGGAAGAAGAAAATTTGGACGACCCCAATCTGGTTGAAGTTGAAGTAAAGGCCGAGCCTTAGAGTGCTCGTTTGATTTAGGCTGTACATGTTAGCATAGATATAACGTTCGGCCACCTATTTTGTAAGGCCGTTCGTCTTATTCATCTCTGATTGTATTTTGGTGCACGTTAGTTTATGTA
Source organism: Vigna umbellata (assembly GCF_029865625.1). Classification (NCBI taxonomy): domain Eukaryota; kingdom Viridiplantae; phylum Streptophyta; class Magnoliopsida; order Fabales; family Fabaceae; genus Vigna; species Vigna umbellata. The sequence continues at coordinate 35,463,837 of NC_142168.1, forward strand.
TTTAAGAGCGTTCACTCTTGGTTTTATTGTATGCGTTTATACGCGTCCTCTGTACTGATGCCGTTAGGCTTTTCAATCCAGTTTTAAATGCAAAGACTGTTTGTGATTACTGTTAATTGTAATTAATTCTGAATTATAGTGATTACTGTATTTTGGGATGTTACATGCAATATTCACCAGTTTAAATGATTAGAAATATGTGAAAAACAACAATGAAGAATATTTTAAAAAATAGATAAAAACATGTGAAAAATATTACATTTAAGTTTCCTAAAGTTTCATCTCATCCTTTTACCAAACATATAACATATAAGTTCTGTTCATGCACTCCACCAAACATATTATGATTTTTTTAAATATTTATGTTTTCTTTCACATGACGTTCAGATAATTTAGTTATTTCTAGACGATACAATATTTTTATTATCTTCTTCCATTGGCTTAGGTATAGTTTTAATCTTTTAATTTAATATAACTGGACTTACTCTCTTAAGAAAAAAATGTAGACTTTGTCTAATCGTTAAAATATCACTGGAAAAACCAATATTATTATTTAAAGAAAATAAAGTTATGCAGTTCTACTTTGGTCAATGTTATAGATTTGATAAGATATTATAAAAGTAAAGTTTTGTATATATAATTATACATGTTTTATTTTATGATAGATTTATTAATTACATCATAGTTAATGACGTGTCCTTTATTTGACCGCAAAAATAATAGAATTAAATATGTTTTTAGTCCCTAAATTATTGGTCGTTTCTGATTTTCGTCCCTCTTTCAAAGTAAGGTACAATTTGGTCCTCATTCTTTTCGAAACGTTCTTTGGTTTTAGTCCTCATTTGTTGCTAAATGAGGACCAAATTTTTAAAGAGTGTTTAGTTTTCGAAGACGAAAACCAGAAACAATCAATAGTTTAGGGACTAAAAACATATTTAACCCAAAATAATATTATTAAGATGGACAGACAGATGTCAATATTTTGTGTAAGTCGTTTAGCATGTTCAAAACAATAATCTATTATAATATGAAAAAAAATATAAAAAGTTCTTTTTATTTCACACAAATCTAGAGTATTAAAATTAATAAACGTTTTGAAATAATACACTGAATATTTTTTGTTAAAATAATTTAATAATATAAATAGAATTTCACAAACTTGTTACATTATTTAAAATATTGTGCATTTTTTTAGAATTCTTTTTTTAGTTCCATTTTTTTTCTGAATTTTCTATTTGACGATCAAAAAACCTGTAAGAAATCATAACGGTGAACTCTCCCATTTTTTACCAATCAGTTTTCGCAACTAAGTTTTTGTTTTTTTTTTATTTTTTAGTTTGAGGCCATGCATAGAGATAGCTGCTTTAAGTTAGAAACATATTTTTAGATCATTCACGATGCTTAGGAGATCATATGAATCAATTAGACATGTGTAGAAAGCAACCAAGGGTGTTTCTCAAGTACATATACCTGTCTATGATGAATTAATAATATGAATAATTCACGTAAGTGTTGAGAGAAACTTTTGAAGTGACAATATCTGTAAAAGAAGTTATAAACTTAGAAAATGATGTACCAACTAACATTTTATTTATATGACATGATAATCCATGATGAATTAGAATCCTCAACTGTTGCCCCATAAATGTCTGTAAAAGAAGTTATATGAATAAGAGAATGACGTATCGATTAACATTAATTACATAAGAAAATGATGTATGAATTAACATTCAATTCCAGTTTGGTGCTTTCACTTTGCAGTCTGTATTTGAACTTTCTCAAAGAGCATAACAATAGAAATGATACCTTTTAGGAGAATTTTGAAAAAGAGAAAATATTGAGTCAAGCACTTTCACTCAGGAAATGAGTAGAACCCAACCCTAAATCCTGAAAAAGACATTCCGACATATCTATTTCAGAATGAAAAAGGTGTTATCCAAGATTTAGAGTGTAAAAGGAAAATGCCTCGCCACATAAAACACATTGTTTAGAATATTTTAATGAAAAATGACACTTGAACAACCATTTTTGACAACATTTAGACACGCACACACGTGTCTAAATTTGAGTGGTCCATTTTCATTTAATTTTTCCAACTGGACCACTCAAATTTAGACACGTGTGCGCGTGTCTAAATGTTGTCAAAAATGTTGTTCAAGTATCATTTTCCTATTTTAATATGTTAAGACAATTTTATGACTATCTGATCACTTACATTCTTACAAATGCAAAACTTGTGTCACGTCCAATCATGAACAACATAGGGCACCTGCTTTGCCAAAGTTACCTACCACATTACTAAAACTGATACTCAGGAGATTGAAGTGGGTGACGTTCTCTCAATACAACGCATAAAACAATGCAGATTTAATGAGGGAACAATAATGCTGATTTAATTAGACAGAGTTTATGCAGACAAACTCATTGAACATTTTTATATGTGACTGACGCGTGAAACAATGCTGATTCAACTACTCTGATTTACTTTAGATAAAGTCTGTGTGAAAAGTAACATGGAAATTCGTACGTTTTGCATCAAATATAAATACAGATAAATTGCCGGTTAAACAAAGAAAATACTTTATATATATTTTTTGTAAAAGGGTTAAAACATCCCAAGTATCTTACTATTAACATAACTTGCTGTCAAAGAAAAAAAAAATTCAACACTCTGCCCACATCAACTATCCAACGTCACTTGCCACATTGCTATAATTGACTTTGAGTGTTGATCACGGACTTCTACACTTACCTATCCATGGTTGAAATGATACGGGAGCCATTACAAGAGTTTAAACAGACAGAAGTTTAGACACTTAAGCTCTCCCTTTTGTGTATTTCCTATTTCTTTTCCAGCAATTCCCAAATTATTTGGACTAAGTAGATCTATCTCTATAAATCCTAGTGTTGTGTTGATGAGAAAATTGGCAATGTTTTTTATCAGTAATGAGCAGCAATGTTATGTTTGTTACTGCAATCCGCATTCAATTCTGATAGCTTCCCAGAGCTCGGGAGAGATATTGAGCTTTGCCGCTCCCTCTTGACCCAATTTCTTAACATTTAAAGCAGTGCTTGGTTGCTCTCCTTCCCCCCAACCCCTGTACAGTATGACTTTGTGAAGCTCCTGAGAGACCAGAACGGCACCTGTTGCTTGCTGCAAGAATAACAGAGAATACAAATTTCAGGGATTTAGAGAATGATGTTAGCCTAAGACATGAAATGAAAATTCAACGAGGAAGAAATGAGAAAAAGGGAAGGAATTTTTTCGGTATGTGAACCTCTAGCTTGGACACCACCTCCTGAATTGAGGTCCCGTTTGCCCTTCCTTTGACATTAACTACGGCAAGAGGGTATTTCCGGAAGTGAGCATTGATTGCTTTCGCAATACCAGTTACACTATTGCTCTTTCCTGAAACGAAGTTTTCCAATTAGTATAATTTCAGGAAAATACAAAAAGGGATAAGGCAAAGTATAAAACAGCAGCTTCAGCCTCCAGATCCACGTGGAAAGAAATTACTTAATACATCGCCTACAATGAAGACCACTCAAGATGTTGATATTAATTGAAAATTCACATCAACTAGAACGAAGATATTATTAAAATTAAAGTACTCCTTCTAGCTTGTCCTCTCAGGCAAGAAGCTCCGCCAATTAGCTCTCTATAGAAGGTTCTGTTTTTGTTTTCTGTTGATGAAATATGTTAAAGCTACATTTATTTCCTATCGCTTCTTTAACATTGTGTTGGTGTAATTTCTTTTATGCTCTGTTTGTTCAAGAGGAGAGAAAAAAGTTGGATAGAAATAACATGAATAAATAGAAATAGGGAAAAAATAAAGTATAAAAGTGCATGATTGAAGAGAAACAGAAAAGGTATTAAAAAAGTATGAGAAAAAAATAAGTGCAAAATAGTTCAATAAGTCTTGTCGTTGTTTAAATTATTTCACTTCTCTTTCTCGTCTGCCAAACAACAACGGATGTTAATTGCATACTCACCATCCTCACAACCAAACAACATAAGGAGAGGGGAAGCCCCACCAATAACAAGGCCAAACGCTACTTAAGGACCAAAACCTAGAATGCTAGTTAGCTATGGTTTCTGTGATTAATAACCCCCAGGGCAGAAAAAGAAAAGAGAAAGTAGCAAGCCACACTAGATAGAGCTACAAAACAAAAAAATCTTAGTACGACTGTATAGCATAAACTTAGACTTGGAAACTGTGGAGACAAACTAGAACAAACAAGCAACATCGACAAAAGGAAAATAAAGCCAAAAACAATACCTACAGAAAGGACAGACCGCTTTTTCATAGTTAGTGCCTGCTTTCGTAGAAGAAGTCTCTCTCTGTTGGAAAGATATACAGATCCAGAAGGTAACTCAATTGAACTCATATCTCTCACCAGAGCTGATAGGTCGGCATCACTCTTCGACGATATGATTGATGATTCCGTTACATTGCTAATTGAGACGTCATGCTCGGTATCAACTACAGAATCACTAACTCCATCCAACTGAACTCCAAGATAATTTTTTACCAAATTAGAATTTAGACAAGAAGCAAGAATTCAGAAAATGTCAAAGGAAGCCTTGACATAAGCGGATTATAATCCAGGAAAGGATTGAGGTCAGCAGTTCATTTCTCATCAGTCAAAGTCATGTACTTACCTCTGTATCTTTAGGAATCGCACTAGGCAAGGATTCTGGCTTATCTTGATGAGCTCCACCGCCATCAATCAGCTCAACAGGCTGATCCTGTATTGCTTCCTGATTGTCAATAGGAGCTTCTTCAGGCGAATTCCAATTTGCAGAATTTTCTGGTTCACCTTGATGAGCTTCACCATTATCTATCAGCTCAACTGGCTGCCCCTGCATTACTCGTGGATTATCAACAGAAGTTTCTAGGGTAGGGTTCCAATTTATGAAATTGTCAGCTTCACTTTTAACAGCTCCACCACCATCAACCAGCTCAACTGAATGCTCCTGTATTGCTTGTCGGTTGTCAACAGAAGGTTCATGAGGAGAATTCCAATTTATGGAATTTCCTGGTTGAGCTTGACGAGCTCCAAAACCATCACTCAGTTCAATTGGCTGCTCCTTTATTTCTTGTTGATTGTCAACAGGAGTCTGCAAACTGTTTGCCTCCATATCTTGAGCCTAATAAGGTGAATAACCTATATTCCTTAATTGAAATCAAAATGTATTGCAGGAACAAAATAAAGAAAACAAGGGCCACTCACCATTTGAAGTTTCAATCTGTCTATGTTCCTACCTAGCTTCAAAACATGGAGCTTCAATGACTACAAGAAGCGAGGAGAAAGGAATAAGTTAGTGATATTTATTCCAATATAAGATTAGAAGTCAACACCCATTTCAAATGATGGGGCAAATGAGTGACACGGTTGAAGACTCATGCCACATGTAGTGTTCACTTGTTGAGCACCAACAGTACATTTTAGTATTTTCAGATGAGCAAGCACCAAACTCTAGCTTAGGGCAAACTCTTCGAAGCATTTAAAAAAGAACAAATATTTGCCTCAAGCTAGAGTTTGATGCTTGTAATAAAGCAGCATGTTTACAACATGAGAAAGCGGCTCAAATAGTAAAAGTTAAAAAAAAGTACTTCTCAAATTTTACATCAAAACATTTTTCAAAAGAAAATTACTCGAAAGAAATTACATATAAAAGATCCGTTTTATTAAAGGTGATGGAAAACCAATCTATAAACTATAATAATCATTTCACATGTGATATACTGGTAAATAAATGTCTCCCACCTTCACTTCCATAAAAAGATGTAGAAAACAGATCAGTTGACACTCCTCTGCAAATATAAATTAATGATGACACCTTTACCTGGCGGCGCTGTGCTTCCTTAGAGCGCTTCAATGCTTCTCTTCTATTTAAAAGCGTTCGAGGCCTCAAACTTGCAGGCCGGCTATAATTCTTTCCACGATACACAATGATTGCATGGCCCTTGCGCAATCTTTCTACTGCAATTAATATTCCGCCGCTTTCTGCCGCTAAGGTCTGAGCTATCTGTTGGACATCCTGCAGGCATTTATTACATATTATCTTCACAAGTTCCCGATACTTCCAATGAAGATGCATATTTTCCACTGTTCCATCAAAAACACCCCGTCTACCTGAGAAAGAAGAGAGGATTGATCAGGAAAAGAAGTTTCCCTAAGTCAAGTACTTTAAAAAGGTATAGAAGTCTCAGTCAGTCATTCAGTTCAACTTCAGTACAATCAAATATACATAATTATGAATTTTAAATGTCATCTCCAAAAATCACCTAGTAACAGGAAGGGACCCATCTTCAAGCCAATCCTCCGCAACATGTATTTCTCTTCTTCAGTAATACCCTCTCTATTGATTTCTTCTTCTTGGGGGCTCTCTGCATTTTCCAGCTCTGCTAGAAGCTTCTCCGCCTTTGTTTTCTCTTCTAGTGCCTGAATGTGAATGCGACTATACCATATGTAACTCTAGAAAAAGACACTAGAAAAGCAGCAAATTGGTGCTTGTTAATAAAATCATACCATTGACAATTTTACGCTGGTGCTTTCAATAGTTATCTCAGCCTCAGTCAATTTTCCAGGTTTAGTATCTTTCTGGAAGTTCATACCCTGTACTTCAGAATCAGACTCTATGGTTCCATAATTCAGACTTGGAGCATCTGTAACTGACAAACTATTTCCAGTTTTCAGTTTATACAGTCCAATACTCCTCCGTTGTTCAATTGCTGATGACACTGCAGCTGGCAAGAAGTCCTTTCCTCTATAGAAAACAATGAATTCTTTATCCCGAGCAAGGAGAGTTCCTCCAGTCAGATACTGCAGAGAAATATATCTTTTTATTGAACTGAAATTGAGATATAATAGTATTATAATATTATTACATTTTCTTTTTTGCTCATGAACAAGATTGTGTTTTATTTAAGTTCTTTAAAACAACTATCTCAAGCTAGTATTTACCAAAAAAATGTTTTATTTTCCATGTTGCTACAAAACTTTAACTAGCTGCCTTAACAGTCGGTCAGATCAGTAATACAATCAATATAAAACTGAGTGGATCTTTGAGTTCTTATGTACATCTCTTGGGACAAAAGTTGAAAAATAAGATAAAGCAAAAGGCAAATTACATGAGTTTTAGACATGATTCCAGGGCTGCCATTCCTGTTCTCAAGACAGACAAAATTGATAAGAATTTTATTATTAGATTTATTAAGAAGCCGACTTTAAGCCAAACTTGGCTTGTTGTTGGTGTTCTTTGTGTGGTATTGGGTTCAGCTTAGTTCTAAAACCTGAATTTTAATCATTAGTTACATTCTGACAGATTGTACTAAAGACATCTCTTGATCTTTTGATTATTCCATTTTGACTCAAATCATCAATCAGAGCACTCTAAACGTAGTATGCTAGATGTTTTCCACCAAAGTATGACTAATAACCTCAATGAAGAAAAATCTATAGAAGGAAAAGAGAGAGTGAATAAACAGTTTTTTAAAACAAACTGTCTAATTGTCATTTCAAACTTGTAAGCTGACGTAACAACAATTATGAATCTTGTTACAATAAAATCAGCTATTACATATTTCTAGGGAATTAGGCTCCACATAATATGAGAAATTATGATGATTGATTCTTAATTATTAGGTGTATTTATTATAATTGATTATGTAGTATGCTATAAATACAGCTATAAATACATGCTGTATGGTCTACATTAGAGACACAATTCATTCATAACATATACAATTCTATATGGTATAGGAGCAGGATCTCTAAGTTTCTTCCACCATTGTCTTTGTTGCCTGCCAGCAGCCATAAAATTTTTGTCTTTCAACACTTGTGTCTGAATACCTCAGTTTTGTTGTCCTAATATCAATTCTCTGTCTTTCACTATTGTCCACTGTCCACTGCCTCTACCTACCATAACTGTGTGCCCCTTTTCTCTGTCACCAAGCATCCTTTTCCTATGGTGACCATAATGATTGAGACCGACTTCCTTCAACGACCACTGTGCTTCATCGCTTCAACCTGGTCGACCTGCTCCAACCCAACAGAGTGCTCCAACCAGGCTACTTCACACCCTAGTGGTGCGATTGAGTACATTTATAACAAGCTTGGTACATATGACATATATGCTCTGGCTTGAGGGAGAGTGTTAAAATAAAATCAGTTGTTACATATTTCTAGGGAATTAGGCTCCGCATAATCTAAGAAATTAGGATGATTGATTCCTAATTATTAGGTGTATTTATTATAATTGATTATGTATTATGCCTATAAATACATGCTATGTGGTCTACATTAGACACACAATCCATTCAGAGCATATACAATTCTATAAATTTCTTTTCAGGCACTACGAAATTTTACCTACAGGTTGATTGGAAACATGCGATACAATTTGATGTAATACAAAAATATCTGGCATCCACATTTGTCCTAAACTTTCATGTATGAGAAGTAGAATGAAAATAAAAATGACAGCAAATATGCAAATTTAATTACCATCCAGAGTGAAATTATACATGCTAATCATCACCTGAAACAATTTACACTATGGTATCAATGAATGATAGTGGTTGACAGCAATACATAAAACAGGTTATACACTTTAGCATGATATTTAAATCATAAGTGCCAAATGTCATAAATTTGAAAAATATCAGAAAAAAAAACTGACCTTTATCTCTTCAGCCATTACCTCACCATCAGTATTCTCCACACCTCTCTTTATAGCAACTTTGACAATCTCACATCTTTCCCAAATCTTAATAATTGCAACAGCCAATCCTTGGAGTTTCCTGTTTCTACCTGTGAAACAAAAGAACAAGAAAACAATTACATCTAATTTTGGTCATATAAGAATAAGTAAGAGAACCTCACCTAATGCAAAATGGCACGGTAAATGTTTGCCAAGCCTCCTCATTTTGGTCATTTCATCATCTGTCAGTTTTGGCTTCACACCGTATGGAAGAAGGCGAAAAGGCTTCCTATATCCAGGAATAACAGCTGGTAGAAGATCAGCATCAACAGGCAGAGGATCATACCCCCACCAATCAAAAAAGCGTGGCCCAATCCCTGCTAGCAAGTAGTCTGCATCTTTAGCAAGCTCCGCCTCACCTGGCAGTTGAAATCTTACTTTTTTGGGAGTCCCAACACCTTGTATCAAAGCTGGTTTAGCCGTTTGGGCATTTAAGCTTTGCCCAGTGTATGTCACTGAATTGTTTTCAGACAAGTGGCTCTCTCTTTTATCCATACTTTTATCATTCTCATTCATATGTTGCAAAGCATCATCACTGTGGTCATCTCTCAAAACTTTATCAGATAGGAAGTAAGGGTACTTATAATCAGGCCCTCTGTATAATATTATCTTACTTCCAGATCTCCAAACAACAAGGCCTCCAGTTTTTCTCTGACAGCGACAATCATCACATAATTACACAAGGGGCACTGAAATCACGTTGAAGTAAATAAAAGGATAAAATGTAGATAGCCCCTCCAGCCATAGGTTTATTGAAGAAAACCTCACATGGTTGCAGACCATGGTAAGGTTAGGTTTATTTTCTATTTCAATTTTAATTTCATAAGTTTTCACTAATAATTATAAATGACATATTTTCACTTTATCTCTTCATTTCAAGAATTTGCAAAGAAAACAGGATCAGGGAAAAAAACCAAAATCATGTTTTTGCTATTTTAAGAGTTCACTGAAAACACATCATGACAACATGAAAATACAATGGCATTCTCATAACAGTCATAGATTAAATCATATCAATTGATAATGGAAAATTAAACAAATCCAGTCGTAGGTATGAAACTCTGAACTTAGCAAACCATGCAAAGTAATGTAAATATAATTTATTGCACAGGGGCAGAAAACTCGCTTAGTAGAATTTAAGGGTGAGCTTTGAACCACACAATATTTCCTGCATTTCCTGATGGTTGAACGGAACTTCTTAGTATTGCGCAGGTACATGAATTGGGTGCAATACAACCACATCTTAAACTTTGAAGTTCTTATCGATTTCTTTTGAAGCTTTTGTTGATCACTTAGTTAAATTCCCTACTTATTCATCCTGATACAATACGACTATATCACCAATTTTGAAGTATTCGTGTATTAATTGTTAACTTTCTACCAGAAGAAAAGAAGAAGAGGAGTTATACACAGATTTGATTGCAAATAGCAAGAATTGGATTTCCAACCCCCTTTGGAACTAGCTATTGACCTGTCATTATTAGAAAAACTTACCCTGTCAAAGTCAACCAACAGAAATCACCAACAATAATTCATGACTTTGAAAACAATATAAGTTGTTAGCACTCCTCATATTATAAAAAGCCAATAATTTTATCATACCAGACAAGTCATATATGGATTTGTTTTCCCAACTAGCACACCTGCCAATAAAAATTTCTCACAGAGCACACTGTTTTTTTTATTTACAGTAATAGCAACGATTACTTTTGCAAATGTCAGAAATCGGTGTGCTCGCTGAGAAATTTTATTAGCATCCGTGATAGTTGGGAAAAAAATCTCATGCATCTAAGAAGGGCATTCTAATAAAAGGTTTTTTGGGATAAACTTGTTTAGAAACGCTTAATAAGAGATTGAATTAAGAAATTAAAGTGAATTAAGTGTCTAAAAATCAACTTGAGCATTTAACTTTGATGGATCTCGCCTAGTTTTTCCCGAACTGAAGCCAAGGTGCATAAGTGTATGTTTGGTTTCTGAAATCTTGTGTTACACGTACAACTAGATAAAAACACATTAAAATGCTAAAAAGATAGAAGAAGCAAGATTGAAATTTACCAAAACAAAGAAAACAATCCAGCTACTATTTTGTTCTCCTGCAAGTGTTTCTGGAAAAACTTATCCAAATAAATTCAAAATTCTAGCTACTACGATTCTTAATTCTGAGTGACATGTCCAGGGCTTTCAACTCCAAACTCGTGTTATTTCCACAGGCCACAAACAATAGGAAAAAATGCTAGCAGAATACTCCCTAACACACTGTTTTGAACATACTGTAGGGTTACATTTTAAAATGCTAGCAATTTAGAAGAAATAACAGAAACAATGGGGTTTTTGTTTTGCTTTGTTTACATACCTCCAACAAGTCATGAGTCCTTTTCATGTTAAACCTAGAGAGATCATCGCACGCGATTCTCACGACCTCTGAATTCCTCCACCGTTCATGAATCCCGTTCACGATCCCTTCCGTAATCCCCGCCTTCCCCACCCGCAGCTTCTGCTTCATCCTCAATCCCGCCGTCGTCAGCCGCTTTATCTCGGCATTCGACAGGCTCAGCTCCGCAAGCGTCGGCACCCGCTCCTCCTGCTTCGCCCAGCTCGGGTCGATCGTGTGCCCCACGCGCCGCTTCGGCAGGTGCTGCGGAAGCGGTACGAAGATCTCGCCGGCGCCAGAGGCTGGAGCGGGAAGAGAAGTGGAGGACTGGTCGTCGATGCCAAGGCTGCGGAGCTTGTCGGCTATTCGCTGAATGGCAGATTCGGGGAGGGTTTCGGCTTCGGTGTCGGAGCAACGAATGAGGAATTTGAGTTTGGGTTTGGGGAATGGCAGAGGGAAAATGTGCAGTGATGATAATGAAGAAGAAGAAGAAGGAAAGGAGCGGAAGTTGAAGTGAGTTGCAGGAAGCAACATTTGAGAGAAGCAGTTAGTTACTCCATGCATACAGACATGGATAACGATACTCTATCTGGTGGTGTTTCGATAAATATCAACTTTCCACCCTGAAAAACAAGATATATACGATTGTTTCTATTTATAAATCGTTATACGTAAAATTATCTGATTAATGTTTTTTATTTTTAAATTTGAAGGTTTCTTTAAGTTTTATTTTTTTTTTCTTTTCCACGAATGTATTTTGTTATAATATACGTTTGGGAGAGTCGCCTTTACAACTAAGAAGGTTGTGGAGTTATAGAAATATTTAATAATGGGTTTTGCACAAGGTAAATAATGTATGATATACTTCATCAGCCTCTAAGCATGATGTATCTTAAAGAAAAGGCATGATTTATTTATATTATTTATTTCTATTTTTTTCACTCTATTATTTTTTTTCTTGTTATGGTGTTAAAGAGTCTATCTAAGTCACATGGCTTATTGTAAGACCTTGAAAATTTAACCCAAAAATCCACCTGTCAAATCTTATTTAATGCACCCAAAACCCTGCTCAGACCATTTAAAACGCACTCCCAAACTCTGCACATTGACGCCAGGTGTCAAGTATGGAATGTTCGAAAATCAGTAGTGGAAGATAGGTGTCCGTATGAGAGAGTGCGTCCGTTTTACCTTGGGAAGAAAAATGATTTTTCTGAAAACCTTCTTCCCACTCTCTGCATGCACCCTTCTTCCTCCTGAAAACTGATTCTCATTTTCTCATCCTTCTCTCTAGAAAGCTTCCTTCTTCTCTCTACTGTAACTCACTACTCTCTTCTCCGATCAACATTCAGAAACCGTAGGAGCGTTCCCTGAGTCGTGAGCTTCAATTTGGACCGAACAGTTTCAGAATCTGAAGCTGGTAAGTTCTCGTCTCTAATCATTCGTTCTTGGGTTACATGCAAAACCAAGTTTTGGTTGCATGCAGGGGTACCATCTAAATTCTTCTTTATATTTTTGGTTAGACTTAGTTGGAAGAATTAAGAAATCGTTGGGATAGAAAGTTGTAGACGAACAACCAAAATTATACTCTTAGAACGTTCACCACTAATCCAGGTAAGGGAAGCTTATTCAATTTAATTCGTATGTTTGTGTTGTGCTGCATGTACGTTCTGTGAGTGGTATGAAGCATGACTTTATGTTATTTGATTTTTGGTATATGATTATGATTATGAGTTGATGTATGAGAAATATGAAATGTACTATGTTATGAGTATTTGAAAGTATGAAAGTTTATACTGAGAAATGAGTTTAATGTAAATGAAATTTTGAATATGAATTTCCTATGATAATGAACGTTCGTCATTGAACGGTCCTTGACCGCTCGGTGTTGTTACCAAACTTCTTTGAAATTGAATTCTTTCATTTGGAAAGAATTCTAGTTGAGGATGAACGCCCTCTTTTATTAGTGCTACGTTTGAGCGTTCGGCCAAACGTAGATATCCTGAGTGTTGTGTGAGGAATTGAGAAGCTTGTAAACATAATTGGATACTTAGTCATTCTGAATTCTACCTTCACCATCCTATAATAACCTTATTTCTATTTATAATTATGAGTTCAAATCAGCGATGGGTCTCGACCCAAAAGCGTACGTATTGAGTGGCGCTCGGTCTTATACCGAACGCTCGTCCTAGTATTAAATTACCAAACGGGTGGAAATAGCGTTCGTCCAAATTTCAGTAAATCCGTGTACCGTGTTCGGTCATTGACTGGCAGTCGGCTTCTATAATTAAATTATTCTCGGTATGGTCATCTAATCGTCTTGAGGTGCCTTTATCTATTTTGGATTCGGCCTAGAGCCTTCCTACTTAAATTATTCTTTGAGTAATGATTTGATCTTCCTAGAGTCAGTTCATTCAACTGATTCGAGTAGAAAATGACGTTCAGTAAATCTGATGTGTCGGTTTTATTCGGTTCTGAAACGAGGAGTTCTCGACCTCGTTTTTCACGTTCGTCCTCGTTATGAAGAGGGCTGAACGCTCGTTATATTATGTAATTGTAATGAAAGACGAAAATGAGGTTAAAGTGAAGAATGATAATGAACGAACAGTATATGAGATGAAATAATGATTGTGGATTTTGAACGAGCATTCCAGGGAGGAACGACTCATGTATGGATGAATATGGAAATTTGTAAAGTATGACTGTGGGCATGCTAATGCTGGCTGTTCATCCTGATGTTCCGTGAGTACTCGTCCTCACGTAGAGGAGGGTAGGTCATGTGTGGGAACGGCAGGAGGTCCTAGTCCTTAGGGGTACTTTGGATAGGGCTAACCTTGGGTGGCAGCTGATGTGATTATTCCAGTTACTACATCACCCGGGTGCAAGAACGCCTGTAGCTACACAGATTCATACAGTCCGGACGGTCTGTCTAATGAGAGTTTTAGTATGATTTTATATGTTGAAATATTCTTGTGTGATTGGAATGTTTGATTTAAATGTTGATGTAGGAATTAAATTACATAAGCTTACCCTGTGTTTTTCCTTGTGTTGTCTCGTCCCTGTACGTACGTCCTGTCATTGCAATGATCATCCGTGTGGATGTGAGCAGAAGGCGAGGCTTTGTTGGAGGACGTTATTGAAGAGGAGAACTTGGTGGATGTTGAAGTTAAGGCTGAGCCTTAGGTCGTCCAGCTGATTTTATAACTTTAGTATTTTGTAATGGTCGTTCGGTATTGAAGTTTTGTATACTGTTCGTTCCTATCTTCTCTTATTATTCGATCTTATTGTAATCAACTCTGTACTTAATGTCCGTTTGGTTTATGAACGTTGTGTTTAGTGTAAAGACATTGCACTGTTTGATTATGCAATGTAATTAATTCTAATTTATGGTTATTACTGTATTTTGGGATGTTACACTTATCATATATTGTGTTAAAAAAAACTTAACTTACTTTTTTAAGATTTAGAAATTTTGTAACCCAGTTCAAAATTAAAAATCAAAAAATTAAATATAACTTAACAAAAAATAAATTAAACATCTAAATTAACAATATAAATATTATTGAATAATATACTAATATTTAAAAAGATCAAATTATAAATTTATATAATTAAAAATATTAAATAATTATAATAAAAAAATTACAAAAATAAGAACAAACTAATAAAGTCTTGTTTGTGGCGGATTAATGGTCAATCCATCCTCAAGCCAGCTTGATTGAAGAAATTTAACCTTTGGATTACCTAAGTCAATTCAATCTAAACTAAAATATTTGAAATTTTTCTAATCCCATCCAACTTAAACACGGTAATAAATCAAGTTGGCTTACAGATTCAAATTCATTTTTTGACATCCCTACTTATCATCAATAAACACTTTATATATATATATATATATATATATATATATATATATATATATATATATATATATATATATATATATATATATATATATATATATATATATATATATATATATATATATATATAATTTCTCACATCCTTTTACTCGTTTCTATTTTCGTCTATACTATTTATCTATTCTCAATTTAAAAGGTTATCAAGCAAGTTAAAATTGCTTCGAAATGAGTTTTTGATTTGCCACCCTATTCAATGGCAATTCCATTTTCCTTTATCTTCTTTTCTTAAGAAATAAAAAAATACTAAATGTAACATCCCAATAAATAGTAATTACCATTAATCAGAACTAATCACATTTACAGAAAACAGTGCAGTCTTAACATTTACAACAGCTGCTCAAAATGATAAAACTGAACATACAGTACTGTACAGCGTTCAGTAACTTCATTAAAATACAAAACAGATCTGGATGAACAATTCTGCAGAACTATATACAGAACTGTCAAACTACAGCACAGAAAACTAACTAATGCTACTACAGAAACGAGCCTCTACTGCTCAGCTTTAACTTCAACGTCCACAAGGTTGACATCCTCCAAATTTTCTTCTTCCAGCATGGTTTCAAGGGATGCATCACCATCTGCTCACATCCACAACGGATGATCATTGCATTGACAAGACGGACATACAGAAACAGTAGACAACACAAGGAAAACGCAAGGGTAAGCTTGGGTAATTTAATTCAATACAATCAACATAATTTAACATATAACATCAGTCATACAGTTCATACAACATTAAACACATATCCATGCATACAGTAACTCATTCATATTCTCATAATTAAAGACTGTCCGGACTGTATGATGCCATGTATCTACAGGCGTTCTTGCACACGGGTGGTGTAGTAACTGGAACATCCATCAGCTGCCACCCGAGGTTAACCCTATCAGTCCAAAGTACTCAATAGGACTAGGGCCTCCTGCCATTCCCACGCATGACCTACTCCCCTCTACATGAGGATGAGCACTCACGGAATATCAGGATGAACAGCCATCAGCAGCTTTACCATGGTCATACTACACTACTTCTCATATTCACTTCATGGAGACGTTCCTCCTTGGAACGCTCTTTTATAATCCAATCCAATAAATCCATTCCAAATACCATTCACACATATTCACAATTTCTCTTATTCAAATTTTCATTCTGTTTTCACTCTCTTTATTTTAAAGAACGGTCATCACTCAATAAATAGGGACGAACATATTACAGTACTCAAACGTCCACGTTTCTGAACAAAAGAAACGTACCATTTATCAACTTAACTACATTACAACACCTAATAATTTGAAGAAAACTGATCTGAGAAAAAATGGGTAATACTTAAAAAATCTTAAGTATAAAGACTCCAGGTAGAATCCAAAGGATAAAGCCAATAAGAAATTTTTAGATAAACAATCAAATATAATTGAATCCAGAAAACAACACTGCCAGTCAAAGACCGAACGTTAATTAACAATTTGAACGAACGCCATATACGTTCGCTCACGAAGCAATAATAAGAAGAGCGTTCAATTATAAAAGCAAACACTGCTCAGGACGAACGCCAGGTCAATGACCGAGCACCAAATAGAACGAACGCACATAGGAACGAATGTGCATGGAAAACGAACACGCATGGGAACGAACGTTCAGTATCAGACCGAACGCTAACTGGAACGAACGCTCAATCTAAAATTGAGAGTTCATTTGGACGAACGCTCAGTATAATACTAAGCGCCACTTATGACGAACGCTGGTAAACAAAACCGAGCGTCCTAACTATACTTCACTTTATATTTTTAATGGTTGGACCCGCTAAGTTGAGCCGAACGCTCAAACCTAACTCTGCACACAAATAACGCTCGTTCTCGATCCGAATCCTCTCCAAATGAAAGAATTCTTACTCTAAGTTATTGTCCAGTGAAACCGAACGGTATAAGACCGTTCGATGACGAGCGTACACCATCAATCAGAGAAAACCAAACTTTCCAGATTTTCAAACACGAGAATTTCACAGTTTTACATACGATTCATAACTTAGAATTTATCTTTAACATAACTCTCATGCATTCCAAAATTCCTATTATCAATCCATAAATACAGAGTCTCCCATCTTCCAGTTTCAAACATATCATATCAACATACAGTTCAGATCAAAATCATTCCAAATTATGCAGAATCAATCACATTACAACTCATACATTTCATTCACTGCATAATTTCATACAACATTCCTGATATACATCCATTTCAATTCTGCTTCATCACGCATATTCAAAATTCGCATAATACATACATTTCAGACACCCATCACAATTCATTACTGTCATACAGATCAAACATATATTAAATTAAATTACTAAAGCTTCCCTTACCTGGTCTAACACTGCACTTCCAAATGCTTAGAATTTATCTCGACCACTCACGGCTTCCTATCCAGAATTCACTCAACCACTTCCACTTATCTAATACACCAAAATCATTAACAGATCAGACTTCTAACTTACACATGCAACCAAAAATCTTGATTTGCATGAACTAAAACAGACAAGTGCAGGAACGAGAACTTACCAGTTCAGTTCTCAGTTTGGTTCGGATCAGAATAACGCTCACGGTGCAGTGAAAGCGTCTACGGTCTCTGAAATTAGATCAGAGGAGTTGATAGTAAGGTATTTTAGAGAGAAGATGGAAGAGTGCAGAGAAAATGCAGAGAAGATGTAAGATCAGAATTCGTGAGGAAGAAGAAAATTGCATGAAAGGAAGAGAAGAGTTTTCAGAGAAATTATTTTCTCTCCCTCGTCAAACGGTTGAGCAGTTACTCACTGCCACTTGGCTTCCACTACAGCTTTTAGAAGCTTCCAAAGTGACATATGGCATTCAGTGCATGCAGAGAGAAAGAGAGTGGAATTTTGACGTGGCAAGGTGAATTAAAACAGTGATCAGAGGATGGATTTAAGTGTGTTAATTATCAGGTTCTCACATTCCCCCTAACTACAAAAATTTTCGTCCTCGAAAATTCTAAAGCTTACCAGGGAATAGGTGCGGATACAATTCTCTCACAGCCTCTTCAACCTCCCATGTTGAGTCACCAGTCTTTGCATTCCACACCACTTTCACAAGACGAACCTCCTTCCCTTTGTAAAGTCTGGTGCGGCTGTCTTCAATGCAGACTGGTTGCATCTCCAGTGTTCTATCTGGCCGAAGTTGGATATCTTCTAACTCCAATACGTGTGATGGATCAGCCATATATTTACGGAGTTGAGAGACATGAAAGACTGGATGAAGGTTGGACAGTTGAGGTGGTAAAGCCAATTCATACGCCACTGCTCCAATCTTCTTCAGAATTTGATAAGGTCCAACGTACTTGGGAGAAAGCTTCTTTGGACGAAGGATTCTTCCCACACCAGTGATTGGATTCAACCTCAGAAACACGTGATCTCCAGCAACAAATTCTAAGGGTCTTCTTCTTTTATCAGCATACGATTTCTGCCTGCTTTGGGAAGTCTTCAAACGCTCTTGGATCAGTTTCACTTTCTCTGTTGTTTGTTGGATTAATTCTGGTCCAGTGACTGCAGTTTCACCTTCTTGGAACCAACACAAAGGAGTTCTACACTTTCTTCCATAAAGAGCTTCAAACGGTGCCATTCCTATGCTTGCTTGATAACTGTTATTATACGTGAATTCCACAAGCGGCAGAACCTCATCCCATACTCCCATATGATCTATAACGCAGGTCCTCAACAAGTCTTCAAGAGTTTGGATGGTTCGTTCAGATTGGCCATCCGTCTGAGGGTGATATGCAGAACTCATTTGAAGTTTGCTTCCCAATTCTCCTTGCAATGACTGCCAAAAACGAGATGTGAATCTCGTGTCTCGATCTGATATAATGCTTGAGGGAACTCCATGCAACCGAACAATCTCTTTGACGTACAGCTTGGCCAAATTTGTCATGGACATCCTTAAATTAACAGCCAGGAAATGGGCGCTCTTAGTCAATCTATCTACAATTACCCAAATTGAATCATGGTTTCGGACTGTACGTGGCAGATGAGTCACGAAATCCATAGAGATGCTGTCCCACTTCCATTCTGGAATTTCCAAAGGCTGCAATAATCCTCCTGGTCTTTGATGTTCAGCTTTGGCTCTTTGGCAAGTTAAGCAAGAGGACACAAAACGTGCAATGTCACTCTTCATACCAGGCCACCAGAATGATAAACGAAGGTCTTGGTACATCTTAGTCATGCCAGGATGCATGCTAAGACGGCTGTGATGTGCTTCCTCCAATATGATTTTCTTCAGCTCGCCATCATTAGGGACACACGTCCTTCCCCGGTAACGCAACATACCGTCTGTTCCTGCATTAAAATCCTTATCTTTATTCAAACTGAGCTCGCCCAATATCTTCACCAGCTCTTCATCCTCACGTTGCTTCTTCCAGATTCGGTCAAATACATCACTGGAAATTCTGAGATTACAGCATCTGATAACATCCGTTCCCAAGTCAAACTGCAATCTTAGATCTCTAAAGCTTTCCACCAAATTCAGCTCCTTCACCATCATTGCAGAGACCCTTACGGCTTTCCTACTCAATGCATCAGCCACCACATTTGCTTTTCCAGGATGATACAGTAATTCAAATTCGTAATCCTTCAAGAATTCAAGCCACCTCCTTTGCCTCATATTCAACTCCTTTTGATCAAAGAGGTACTTGAGACTCTTGTGATCACTAAATACTTGAAACGTTGCACCATACAGATAATGCCTCCAGATTTTTAACGCAAACACCACTGCTGCCAGCTCCAAGTCGTGTGTGGGGTAATTCTTCTCATGAACTTTCAACTGTCTGGAAGCGTATGCCACTGCCTTTCTTTCCTGCATCAGTACACAGCCCAAACCTTGATATGATGCATCACAATACACTTCAAAAGGTTTGGCTGTATCTGGAATGACCAACACAGGAGCACTTGTTAATTTCTTCTTCAGTTCCTGAAAGCTTTCCTCACATCTATCTGTCCAAGCAAAAGGCTGATCCTTCCTGGTGAGGTAAGTTAGAGGGGCTACTATCTTGGAAAATCCTTCAATAAATCTCCTATAATAGCCCGCGAGTCCCACAAAGCTTCTAACTTCCGTGACTGAACGTGGACTCTCCCAATCCAGCACTGCCTTCACCTTGGCTGGATCCACTGCAATACCACCAGCAGAAACAACGTGTCCCAAGAATTGGATCTCCTTCATCCAAAATTCACACTTTGAACGTTTGGCATACAACTCTTTCTCCCTCAACACTCTCAAAACGATCCTCAAATGTTCTTCATGTTCGTCAAAGCTCTTGGAATAAATGAGGATGTCATCAATAAATACCACAACAAACTTATCCAGGTACGGTCTAAAAATTCTGTTCATATAATCCATGAAGATTGCAGGTGCGTTTGTCACTCCAAAGGGCATCACCACATACTCATAATGGCCATAACGAGACCGAAATGCAGTCTTCTGAATGTCCTCCTCTTTCACTCTAATTTGATGATAGCCCGAACGTAAATCAATCTTAGAAAATACACAGGCACCATGCAACTGGTCCAGCAGGTCATCAATCCTTGGAAGAGGATACTTGTTCTTGATGGTCAGCTTATTAAGTTGTCTATAATCAATGCATAGCCGTGAGCTGCCATCCTTCTTCTTTACCAACAATACAGGCGCTCCCCAAGGAGAAGCACTTGGACGGATGAACCTCTTGTCCATTAATTCTTCAATTTGCTTCTTGAGTTCCACTAATTCAGCTGGTGCCATCCTGTAAGGTTGGACCGAGATGGGTGCAGCAGTGGTTACCAGATCGATTGTGAATTCTACCTCACGAATAGGAGGTAGACCAGGGACTTCATCAGGAAAAACATCTGGAAACTCATCTACTACTGTTCGTCCTCTGCTGCCATCATTGTTGGACGAACTCTCTACCCCATTATCTTCATACGTCATTATCAGAAAACAGCTTGCTCCCTCCATGATATCCTCCTTCAATTGACCGAGAGTGAGAGACAATTCTTCTTCTTCTTCATTGGGAAAAACCAACTCCTTCTTCCCGCAATCAATGAGGATCCGATTGGTAGCCAACCAATCCATCCCCAAAATTACTTCTAAGTCTTGCAGGGGTAAACAAATAAGATTGACCTTATATCTACGCCCCTCAACTTCTATAGGACATCTTACACAAACTGTAGATGTCTTAATCCCACCAGCTGCTGGGGTTGACACCACCAGATCAAACTGTAATTCACTCTCTTTTATTCCCAGTTTCTCAACACACGCCTTCGAGATGAAGGAATGAGTTGCCCCCGAGTCATACAATACACAGCAAGGCTTTCCATATAACATGCAAGTGCTGGTGATGAGTGTACCTGAACTAGCAGCTTCAGCACCAGTAATAGCATAAACTCTCCCTGTGGCTTGTGCACGTCCACCTCTCCCTTGTTGGGTCCTCCCAGCGTTTGGCGGCCTCATTGCCGCTCTTCCTCCCATACTGCACTCGTTCTCTAAATGCCCACTCTGCCTGCAACGAGTACAATATTTTCCTCCTGCCAGCTGCGGACACGCCCACCGATAGTGTGGTCCTCCACACTGATAACAGGTCAAGCTTCTCGGCTGTCCAGATTGGCCAACAGTGACCAAAGCTTGTGATCCACCAGAGGATTGAGTTGGACGAGTATATGGGGACCCTCTCATATTTGATGTACCTCTGGACAAAACCGGACCCCTACTCACTTGTTGTTTCTTATGTTTTTCGGCCTCAGCAATGTTCTTCTCAAGGACCTTTGCCCTTTCCACCATAGCAGGGAAAGATCTGATACACAAACAGGATATTAATACTTTTAGATCACTCCTCAACCCGTTCTCAAACTTCCTGCATTGCCATTCTTCACTTGTTGCCATAGTATTGAACCGCACAAGGTGCTTGAATTTATTAGTGTATTCTGAAACTGACATACCCCCTTGAACCAGCTGTAAGAACTCAACTTCCTTTGCAAAACGAACGCTGTCCGGGAAGTATTCTTCATAGAATTTTGCTCTAAAAACCTCCCAATTAATGGGGTTCTGCGCGTCAGTTAAGATAGCTTTCATACTTGTCCACCAGTGACTAGCTTCACCAGTCAATAAGTATTCTGTGAATGCCAAACGGTTCTCATTTGGGCATCTTTTGGCATCATAGATCCGCTCCATATCTCTAAGCCACTGATCCGCCTCATCCGGAAGCCCTTTGCCATTGAACTTGGCAGGATGGTGCTGCAAGAAGCTTTCCAAACTCCATTCTGCATGGAGTGCAGCATTAGAGGAGGAGGCTCCTGGTGTGCCTCGGCCAGCTGCCAAGATGTCCATCAGTTGTCTTTGCGTTGCTTCTGAGTGAACACGAGAAGCCTCCATACTTTGCATTGCTTCCTGGTTTTGCCTCATCAAGGCAGCGTTCTGCTCAACCAAAGTTGTGTTTTGTTGTTGAAGCCTGTCTATGACTGCCTCCAACACACGGGCACTAATTGGTGCATCAGATTCATTCGGCTGAGGTGGGGGAGGGAGTCTAGGAGCCATTCGTTGTCTGGATCAGAGAAAACGTACATTAGCTATGTTCAAGAGTTAAAAATTAATAACTCATCAAACACATATCAAGCACACAACGAAAAGCACAGTGCACTCATACCCTATATGTCCTTAAAAGAACAAAACTGCTCTGATACCAATAAATGTAACATCCCAATAAATAGTAATTACCATTAATCAGAACTAATCACATTTACAGAAAACAGTGCAGTCTTAACATTTACAACAGCTGCTCAAAATGATAAAACTGAACATACAGTACTGTACAGCGTTCAGTAACTTCATTAAAATACAAAACAGATCTGGATGAACAATTCTGCAGAACTATATACAGAACTGTCAAACTACAGCACAGAAAACTAACTAATGCTACTACAGAAACGAGCCTCTACTGCTCAGCTTTAACTTCAACGTCCACAAGGTTGACATCCTCCAAATTTTCTTCTTCCAGCATGGTTTCAAGGGATGCATCACCATCTGCTCACATCCACAACGGATGATCATTGCATTGACAAGACGGACATACAGAAACAGTAGACAACACAAGGAAAACGCAAGGGTAAGCTTGGGTAATTTAATTCAATACAATCAACATAATTTAACATATAACATCAGTCATACAGTTCATACAACATTAAACACATATCCATGCATACAGTAACTCATTCATATTCTCATAATTAAAGACTGTCCGGACTGTATGATGCCATGTATCTACAGGCGTTCTTGCACACGGGTGGTGTAGTAACTGGAACATCCATCAGCTGCCACCCGAGGTTAACCCTATCAGTCCAAAGTACTCAATAGGACTAGGGCCTCCTGCCATTCCCACGCATGACCTACTCCCCTCTACATGAGGATGAGCACTCACGGAATATCAGGATGAACAGCCATCAGCAGCTTTACCATGGTCATACTACACTACTTCTCATATTCACTTCATGGAGACGTTCCTCCTTGGAACGCTCTTTTATAATCCAATCCAATAAATCCATTCCAAATACCATTCACACATATTCACAATTTCTCTTATTCAAATTTTCATTCTGTTTTCACTCTCTTTATTTTAAAGAACGGTCATCACTCAATAAATAGGGACGAACATATTACAGTACTCAAACGTCCACGTTTCTGAACAAAAGAAACGTACCATTTATCAACTTAACTACATTACAACACCTAATAATTTGAAGAAAACTGATCTGAGAAAAAATGGGTAATACTTAAAAAATCTTAAGTATAAAGACTCCAGGTAGAATCCAAAGGATAAAGCCAATAAGAAATTTTTAGATAAACAATCAAATATAATTGAATCCAGAAAACAACACTGCCAGTCAAAGACCGAACGTTAATTAACAATTTGAACGAACGCCATATACGTTCGCTCACGAAGCAATAATAAGAAGAGCGTTCAATTATAAAAGCAAACACTGCTCAGGACGAACGCCAGGTCAATGACCGAGCACCAAATAGAACGAACGCACATAGGAACGAATGTGCATGGAAAACGAACACGCATGGGAACGAACGTTCAGTATCAGACCGAACGCTAACTGGAACGAACGCTCAATCTAAAATTGAGAGTTCATTTGGACGAACGCTCAGTATAATACTAAGCGCCACTTATGACGAACGCTGGTAAACAAAACCGAGCGTCCTAACTATACTTCACTTTATATTTTTAATGGTTGGACCCGCTAAGTTGAGCCGAACGCTCAAACCTAACTCTGCACACAAATAACGCTCGTTCTCGATCCGAATCCTCTCCAAATGAAAGAATTCTTACTCTAAGTTATTGTCCAGTGAAACCGAACGGTATAAGACCGTTCGATGACGAGCGTACACCATCAATCAGAGAAAACCAAACTTTCCAGATTTTCAAACACGAGAATTTCACAGTTTTACATACGATTCATAACTTAGAATTTATCTTTAACATAACTCTCATGCATTCCAAAATTCCTATTATCAATCCATAAATACAGAGTCTCCCATCTTCCAGTTTCAAACATATCATATCAACATACAGTTCAGATCAAAATCATTCCAAATTATGCAGAATCAATCACATTACAACTCATACATTTCATTCACTGCATAATTTCATACAACATTCCTGATATACATCCATTTCAATTCTGCTTCATCACGCATATTCAAAATTCGCATAATACATACATTTCAGACACCCATCACAATTCATTACTGTCATACAGATCAAACATATATTAAATTAAATTACTAAAGCTTCCCTTACCTGGTCTAACACTGCACTTCCAAATGCTTAGAATTTATCTCGACCACTCACGGCTTCCTATCCAGAATTCACTCAACCACTTCCACTTATCTAATACACCAAAATCATTAACAGATCAGACTTCTAACTTACACATGCAACCAAAAATCTTGATTTGCATGAACTAAAACAGACAAGTGCAGGAACGAGAACTTACCAGTTCAGTTCTCAGTTTGGTTCGGATCAGAATAACGCTCACGGTGCAGTGAAAGCGTCTACGGTCTCTGAAATTAGATCAGAGGAGTTGATAGTAAGGTATTTTAGAGAGAAGATGGAAGAGTGCAGAGAAAATGCAGAGAAGATGTAAGATCAGAATTCGTGAGGAAGAAGAAAATTGCATGAAAGGAAGAGAAGAGTTTTCAGAGAAATTATTTTCTCTCCCTCGTCAAACGGTTGAGCAGTTACTCACTGCCACTTGGCTTCCACTACAGCTTTTAGAAGCTTCCAAAGTGACATATGGCATTCAGTGCATGCAGAGAGAAAAAGAGTGGAATTTTGACGTGGCAAGGTGAATTAAAACAGTGATCAGAGGATGGATTTAAGTGTGTTAATTATCAGGTTCTCACACTAAATACCTAGGCGATTTGTTTTTTTCTTTTTCCAATTTTGGAAGGAATTAAAGTAGAAGGATTGAAAGAAAAAAAATCAAAAGAAGGAAAATATATTGAAAAAAATAGAAAAGAAAGAGAGAAAATAATGAAATTGATAAATAGATTACATGTTTATAATAATCCTTTCTCTACTAATTCAACTATCTTAAAGATCTTCTCATTTTTTTCTCTTTTACATATTTTCACCCTCGTCCTTTTTAATTTCATTATTTTATTTTATTTTTATTTATTTTATTTTTAATACGGAATTTTAACATAATTTGTAATGCTTCTTTTACTTAAAAAAAAAGATGACATTAGTTAAAGCAATACGTTTTAAAAAATTCCACTTTTAATTCTTATGTTTGACAAAAACTAGAGTTCTTTCAAATGTCTTACTAGGTAGTATTACGAACACCAATCTCAACAATAAATGGTCTTTTTTAATATAATTCTATACATCAACTAAATTTTAATAAGGAATATTAAATAATAGTATAAAAGTAGATCAAATTGAATAAAATACTTTTTATGCTTCTAAAATTGTTTTTATTGCTATCACCTAATATTCTTTTACCTAATTTAAATATAAAAAAAAACAAACTACTTTTCTTTCATTTCCACTCATTCATTTTATTAGGAAAAATTGCAATTATTTTTCATAAGATTATACTAGATAACATTCACCTCCTTAGTTTTACAATAGCAATATTCATATTCTATGTAACTTTTAAATGAGCCTTCATCCCTTTATTTTTTTGCTAGATTAATATTTTTAATAAACTTCATTTTTTTTCTTCTTTTATTACCCAAATATGATTCAAGTATATTGAGTATTATGACTTTGTACCTGGGTCGGAGATGTGATGAGACATGTGAGTTGAGTCCCAGAGAAAGAACACGTTTGACAAACAAAACACTATGCTCTTTGAGGAGTGAAGGAAGGCTTCGAAATTAGTGGAGGCTTCTTTCCTATAGTATTTCTTTTTCAGTTCCTGCTGAGTGTTTTTCCACTAAAAATTTCAATACCCTTCAATCACCCCCCCAACATTTTCCCTCTGACTTCACATAACTAAATTATGGTGTTACGAACTAGGGCTAAAGATGGGGGTAGAGTTTCTCCTAAAATTAAAATTTGACCTAGAGCTTGTCCTACCAATACTTCTTTTCCCTATCCTAGTACTAATTCTTCTTCTCCCTATCATACTTATTCTTCTTTTCGTGTTCCTGCTCCTGTGTGTATAAGCTCTATCTTTACTCATTTTATTAACATTTGTTGCATGGACTGGTTCATCTGCTGGCCAACCCCTATAAAGTATGATGTTACTAGGCTCCCGAGAGACTAGAAGGGAACCTGTTTCTTGCTGCAACAGTAACAGGGTAAAGAAAATGTTAGCATGTAGGGAGTATTTAGTGCTAGAGGCAAGGAAGAACGATTCAACGAGGAAGAGATGAGGAAAACGGAGGAATTCTACGCATGCATACCTCTAGCTTGAACACCAGCTCCTGAACCGTGGTCCCCTTTGGCCTTCCTTTGACATTAACTATAGCAAGAGGGTGCTGTTCGAAATGAACTTTAATTGCTTGCACAACAGCAGACACAATATTGCTCTTTCCTGAGAATTGTATGATCATAGAAAAGAGAAAGGAGAGATGATTCCTCCCAATTAGCATAATTGCAGAAAAATACAAAAGAAATACACAAGAAGCATCAGTAGGCAGCAGTTCCAGAGCTTAGTGGAGAAAAAGTAATTTATACATCATCCAGAATGAAATTTTTTCAAGATGTTGACATCAATTGAAGTTAGAAAGGAAACGCTAATAGTTTTTGTCAATTGTTTATTGTAACAATTTAACAAAGACAAAAACCTAAAGAGCTAGTCGGTCACTGCTAAAACTAGTTTATGTCCCTAAAGCGGATCATCGCCCCACCTCGCCTGGCAATCTAGAACAATCAATATTGGCAAAATGAAAGTATAGCTGAAAACAATACCTATGACAACAACAGGTTGCTTCATCTTTAAGGCCTGCTTCCGTAGAAGAAGCCTCTCTTTGGTTGAAAGATGCAGAGACCTAGAAGGAAAACTCATATTTATCACTGGAGCTGATGGTTCAGGATCATTTTTTGATGATGATGGCTCCATTGTCTTGCTATTGGAGATGCAATTTTCATTATCAGAATCACTCATTTCATCCAACTGAAAACCTCGATAATTTTACCAAATCAATAATTAAAAAAAAAAAAAAAAGCTAGAAACAAGTCAAATGAAAACTTTGCCAAAACAATATGATAATCCGGGAGATAATGGCTGTCAACAGTTCAATTTTAATCTATAAAGCTGTGTGCTTACTTGTGTTTCCTTGTGAATCAAACTAGGCCAGGATTCTGGTTCATCTTGTCGAGCTCCACCACCATCAATCAGCTCAACTGGTTTATGCTGTAATGCTTGAAGATTGCCAATGGAAGCTTTTATTGAAGAATTCCAACTAGTGGAATTTTCTGGTTCACCTTGTTGAGCTCCACTACAATGAATCAGCTCATCTGGCTGATCCTGTATTCCTTGTAGATTGTCAACAGAAGCTTCTTTAAGAGAATTCCAATTTATGGAATTGGAATTTTTTGATTCATCTTGACGAGCTCCCAGTCCATTAATAAGCTCAACAGGGTGCTCCTGTATTGCTTGTAGATTTTCAAGAGAAACTTCTTTAGGAGAATTCCAATTTATGGAATGTTTTGGTACACCATGATGAGCTCCACATCCATCAATATGCTCAATTGGCTGCTCCTGTAATGCTTGTTGATTGTCAACGGAAGCTTCTGTAGGAAAATTCCAATTTATAGAATTTTCTAGTTTGCCTTGATGCGCTTCACCACTATCAATCAGCTCAACTGGCCGCTCCTGTATTGCTTGTTGATTGTCAACAGATGCTTCAGGAGAATTCCAAGTTATGGAATTTGAAAAAGCTTCTTGGTTGTCCGTAGCCTTGAATCGTGCCATAAATATTTCAGATATTATTTACAGACCCAATACCAGCCACAACAATGCAATAATGATTCTTACTAAACTTCTACTAGTCAAACACTCCCATACCGTTAGCATTTTTCATTTCGACCATCATCATTACAACCTACGACACTCTCTGAAATCAGGTGCTTAAATCAAGGCCAAAATAATTCACACAAGGATTAATTTAGCACAACTCAGTACCATATAATTTTTTTTTTCATTTCATTAAACCGTAAAGTATAGTCAGTTACTATTATTTTACATTAATCCCTTCACATACAATCAGTGTCGTCTAATTTTAGTACTTTGACTATAAAACAATGAATTTACACATGAATTTCATGTTTAGGTGTTGTTGAGAATTTTGCATGTTGTTGTTTTCTTTCATAAGAAAGGGTAAAATTACACCATTGTAAGACCCAAGAAAATGTAGAGTTTATAAATAAGACTTGAGTATGTTTTATTAAAATCTGCATAAAGTGTTGTGTAACTAAGTTGATATGCAAGTCTTGAGTAAAACATAAAGTTCTATGTTATTTATTTATTTTGTTGATATAAGTGTAACACATGTTATGGTATAGTTGTTAAATTTATGATCTCCTATATTTTCAATTTGATGTGTTGGCCTATGGGTAGAGATGTGTGTCTAGAATAAATACATATGATTCAAATATTAGAGAGATAGGTTTATGAGAAAACTTTATTTTAGTTATATTTTTGCCTAAGGACAATAATGTCTTTTCCCTTTGTGTATTGAGGGAATAAAATGAAAAATAAAAATTTAGAATATAGCATTTATATGTTTGAAAAACTGATTTTATAGGAAGCACCCTAAGAAATGAAAAGAAAGAAAAATTAAAAAGAAAGATACGTAAAATTGAGAGGGAGGAAAAGAGAACACCTTAAGATAGAAATTTTCTTTTAGTCAAGAAAGGAATTTTTGGATAAGTTAACATAAGCCTGGGAGCGTATGAATCTCTGGTGGATTAATCTTGTATCATTAAAGCTCTAAAATTGACCAAGATATGGAAAACTTATCCAAAAATTCCTTTCTTGACTAAAAGAAAATTTCTATCTTAGGGTGTTCTCTTTTCCTCCCTCTCAATTTTTACGTATCTCTCTTTTTAAATTTTCTTTTTATTTTTTGTTCATAAGTTCCTATTTTATTTTTAATTTAAAATATATTATAACTTAAAAAGTAATGTTTAGATGGTGCTTCCTATAAAATCTCAATCACTCATTACAAACCTAACTTCTATATTCTAAACTTTTATTTTTCAATTTATTACCTCAATACACAAAGAGAAAAGACATTATTGGCAAAAATATAATTAAAATAAAATAAAGTTTTCTCATAAACCTATCTCCCTAAAATTTGAATCATATCCATTTATTCTAGACACACATCTCTACCAATAAGTCAACATATCACATTAAAAATATA
Organism: Vigna umbellata; assembly: GCF_029865625.1. NCBI lineage: Eukaryota > Viridiplantae > Streptophyta > Magnoliopsida > Fabales > Fabaceae > Vigna > Vigna umbellata. The sequence goes on from NC_142168.1 coordinate 35,493,809, forward strand.
GCACATCATAAATTTAACAATCATACAATAACATGTGTTATACTTATATCAACAAAATAAATAAATAACATAGAACTTTATGTTTTACTCAAGACTTTCTCACCAACTTAGCTACACAACACCTTGTGTCCTCATGCAGATTTTAATAAAACATATTCAAGTCTTATTTATAAACTTTACATTTTCTCGAGTCTAACAGCAAATATGCAAATAACATAATAAATAAAAACAAATATTAAATACTTTGACTGTGTTCTTATTGAGACCGAGTGAAACAGAGAGAAGAAATGAGAAAAAGAAAACTAACGGACAGAATTAAAAAAGAAATATAGTAGAAATATTTGTTATTTGGATGAATAAAAGTAAGGGAATTTGAATGTGGAGAAATTTGAATGAGTAGAGATATAAATTGTACAAAAACCTTTCAAAAAATATTAAAAAAATATACTTATCTCTCCTGAAGTCTTGATAAACCATACTCACGTTCCCTCTAATTTCTACTCTAATTTCTAAATAGACACTCACCTCGTTTTGCAATAAGTAACAGAAGCACAATTTATTTTATTTAATAACTAACGTGTTAAATTAAACCAAAATAAAAATATGAAGATTAAAAATCAAAGTTTTAAAATATAAAATTTGAAGAATTTTTGTAAGCAAAAGAATTGAAGGATTTAACTATTATAAAAGCACAATATAAAAAATAGGCTTAATTACCTACTTAGTCCCCATGTTCAGAGGTAATTTGTTGTTTAGTACCCGGTTTTAAAAATGTAGGCATTTGATACCTATGTTTTGAAATTTGTATCAATTGAATCCTACCCACTTAACGCCGTTATAAATCTAACGTTTTTTCTGACCGTGTATGTGATTTGTGGACGAGCGGTTATGGACGAGCGTTCGCTTCGTTGGACGAGCGTCCTCTTCTGCCTGACTGGGCGTTCGCTTCGCTGGACGAGCGTCCTCTTCTGCCTGACTGGGCGTTCGCTTCGCTGGACGAGCGTCCTCTTCTGCCTCGCTGGACGAGCGTCCTCTTTGCTGGACGAGCGTCCTCGTCGCTCGTCCACAAACGCTCGTCCACAAATCACATACACAGTCAGAAAAACGTTAGATTTATAACGGCGTTAAGTGGGTAGGATTCAATTGATACAAATTTCAAAACATAGGTATCAAATGCCTACATTTTTAAAACCGGGTACTAAACAGCAAATTACCTCCGAACATGGGGACTAAGTAGGTAATTAAGCCTAAAAAATAAAACTTTCATCCAATAATATCTTGTCATAAAAATATAAAAAGTCAGTTTTATTAGATCAATGTTAAATATAAAAAAAATTAAATAGTAATAAATAAGGATAAACTTATTATTTTACTAAACACGTTTAAGTTAACTAACATGTTAATTTAAACAAATAAAATTATGAACGTTAAAATTAAAGTTTTAATAAAATTTGAAGAATTTTTATAAGCGAAAAAAATGAAGGATTTAATTATTATACATTAACAATATAAAAAATAAAGTTTTCATCCAATAATATGTTGTCATAAAAATAAAAATAAAAAGCTATATTTATGAGAACATTATTAAATATAATAAAATAGTAATAAATATAAGGATAACTTTATTAACTTAATTATTTACATATTTCAATACAAGTGTAAATTTAAATAAAATAAGGGGTGAATGTTAATTTATTAAAATTATAAGACAGGTCTATTTAGAAATTAGAGAGGGTATGAGTGTCATTTAAGATGACTCTTCAAAGAGGGTATGAGTGTAATTTCCCCAAAATAAGTTTAACTTAACGTTTAATCTTTCTACTGTATTAATACTTTTCTTAAATAAAATTATTTACTATTTATGAATTTTATGTTAAAAACCTATTTAATCTTAAAAAGTTAAAAAAAAAAAAAGAGAGAGAAAATGTAATAAATATTTCCCTCTTAACTTCATGACAATTTGAGGAGACGCGTTTGTATACATGGAACCCCCAAAAAAGCTTCATTTATATTTTTCCTAAAATATACAGTGGATATTTGGTATTTCCACCTTATCTCCTCAACATATCCTTCTTATTTCCACCAAGACATAAAAGAAACGGCTCTTAAGTTAGAGGTCAGCTGTCAACCTAAACATTTATAAAAAGATCACGTAGTCTAGCCTGATGTAACAAAAATGCTAATAATATTGTATTTGCACTATGGAAAGGAGATTAGATGAGAAAGTTTACCATGTCAAATCTCCACGCTTCAACTATCTGCTTACTGTTAGCCTCGTTATCTTCAACCTAATCAAGTGAATCATATTACATAACTCAAATCAAGGGGAGAAATATTTCATCAACACAATGCTACAAATGTGGACCACTTACCATCTGAAGTTTCAGTTCATTTATTTTCTTTTCTAGCATCAAAATACGACGCTTGTATGACTGCAGGAAATGAGTGAAAAGGAATAAGGTGATGGTGTTTATATCATATAAGATTGGCCGTCAATTCCTTCATCAAAAAAGAAAACAAAAATAAACACACACACACACACATATGGGGAGGAAGGAAATCCATGCCGCAATGTAATGGTCACCTTAAAGACCACTAGTAACAGAATTAACTCCAAATATCAACCAAATAAGCATCAACCATATAAGGTGCTTTTTCAAGATAAGAAAGAAGGTATTTATTATATATATTTATATATATCTCAGTGGGTTCATCTGAGCTAAAAAGGGCATGAAGCACTGAAAACAAAACAAAGTTTTTTTTTTTTAAGAGATTTTGTGCTGGTAAAGAAAGATAACTTTTACAACATTAAAGATGCTGCTCAATTCAAACATAAAAAAAGTGCTTCTCAAATTTCATATCCAACATAAAATAGCCATTATTTTTTATGAAGGTATTTAGAAAAAAAATTGATAGAAAAGGTCATTTTTCTGAAAGCTGGTGCTGGACAACCTACAGTCATCATTTTAGATGTGTAATAGGCAAAGAAATCTCAGCCCCATCCTGCCCTTATTTTTTACAAATGAAATGTTGAAAACAAAAAATCACAAAAAGACAATTTTCTGAAAGCTCGTGAAAAACCAACCTATAGTTATAATTTTACATGTGCTGTAACTAACAGGCAATAAATACCCCCATCCTACCCTTATTTTTCACGAAGGAAGATTGAAACAAATTAACTGAAACTCCTGCTCCAATACAAGCTGAAGATGACAATTTTACCTCACGGCGCTGTGCCTCTATAGAACGCTTCAAAGCTTGCCTTTTATTTAAAAGCTTTTGAAGCCTCAGACAAGGAGGGGCACTATAATTCTTTCCACGATACACAATGATTGCAAAGCCCTTTCTAACTCTCTCTACAGCCACTAATATTCCACCACTTTCTGCCTCTAAGGTCAGAGATATCTGATGAACATCTTCCAGACTTCCGTTACATATTATCTTCACAAGCTCCCGATACTTCCAATGAAGATGCATATTTTCTACGGTTCCATCAAAAACTCCTCGTCTACCTGAGAATAATCAGAAAAAGTTGTTATCATGTATTTTAAATAGCTTTAAAGTTGTCATGCATTTTTTCCAAATTTAGAACAATCAACTATCTATGGTAGTGAACGTCAAAAATCAACTTCACAAATCACCTAGTAACAGGAAGGGTTTCATCATCAAACCAATCCTCCGCAGCATGTATTTCTCTTCTTTAGTAATACCCTCTTTATCAAGTTCTTGTTCTCGGGGACTCTCTGCATTTATCAGATCAGCTAGAAGTTTCTCCGCCTTTGCTTTCTTTTCTATTGCCTGTATGCCAAATCTATACCATCTGTAACTCAAAAAGAAAACCTAAAAACTAGCAAATTTGATTTTTTTTAATGAAATCGTACCATTGACAATTTGATGCTAATTCTTTCAATAGCTAACTCAGCCTTAGTCAACATTCGTCGTTTAGTATCATTCTGGAAGTTCCTAACCTTTACTTCAGAATCACACTCTATGGTTGCCCCTTTCTCTTCTGGAGTGGCTTTAGCGGATGAACTGTTTCTAGCCTTCAGTTCGTGCATTTTAGTTTTTGTGTGCTTTTTAATGACTGAAGACATTGTCGTTGACAAGTAGTCCTTTCCTCGATACAGAACAAAAAATTCTCTATCCCGAGAAAGGAGAATTCCTCCTGTCAGACGCTGCAAAGAAGCAGATATTTTTATCATATATATCAATTTGATTTTTATACAAGATTCGATTGTAATTAAATTTTTCAAATCAACCATCACAAATATTACAAATTACAATTACATAAAATTTATGTGATTACTATTGCTACAAAACCTATGTTTAACAGGTTCCTCTGACAGTTTGCAGAACGATGATGTAATATTAAATTCAAAAATGATAGTGGATCTATGTCTTTTTATTCATCTCAGGAAAAAGAGAAAAGAGAAAAGTAAAAAGCCAACCCTATCAGTTCCAAATCTTCAGGTCTGCTATTCCTGTCCTCAAGAGTCATACCAGAGATCAAAACATTAAGAATTTATTCACAAGATACATTTTACTTATTTTAATTACACCAAATAAAAGAACATCATAAGGTGATTACAATCTTTAGTAATCACAAGTACTAAAAGAACTATTTAACAATTTATGACTAGATCGAGCCTCTTTGAGAGTTGTCTTAATTACAATCTCCGGCAGTGGTTTAATCCCACATAGACTCGCAGTATATGGCTAACACGGTTTAGTCCCACTAGTGATATATAGAAATAAGATTCAAAATCTCATCCTACAAACAAATTTTGTACAGTTAAGTTAAGCTCAAACTTAAATTCTAAGATGGTACCAGAGTGTTGGGCCAACTGCATTTGCCAGACTCAAGGCAATGTCTTCAGCATGAGAGGGATTGTTGAAAACCAGCTTTAATTGCAGTTACCACTATCTATCCCACCTTAGTTGTGACCTCTTTAAAGTTTTCCTTAATTGCAACCTCAAAGGTGGAGGTTTATTACCATATTGACTAGTATACGACTAAAATGTAGTCTATAAATGGAATGCAAAAAGATAGTTTCATAAATTAAGTCTAAAACCTAAATTCTAAGAAATTATTCATATTATAAGCGCTAAATTTCATAAAATCTGAAAATTAACAGTGAAAACAATAACTGACCTTTAACTCTGTAGTCATTATCTTACAGCTGGTATTCTGCACACCTCTTTTCACAGCAATCTTGGCTATCTCACATCTTTCCCAAAGCTTAATAATTGCAGTAGCCAATCCTTGAAGGTTTCTGTTTCTCCCTGTGAAACAAAAGAAGAAAAGCAATTAAACCTAAATTTGGTCAGTTAAGAAAAAGTAGCACAAACTTACCTAATGCGAAATGACAAGGTAGAGGTCTGCCAAGTCTCTTCAAAGTGGTCATTTCTTCAGCTGTTAGTTTAGGATTCACACCATATGGAAGAAGACGAAAAGGCTTTCTGTAACCAGGGTCAACGGCAGGCAGAAGATCAGCATCAACAGGCAGAGGGTCACTTCCCCACCAATCAATAAATCTTGGCCCAAGCCCCATTAGCAAGCAGTCCGTATCTTCAGCTAGCTCTGCTTCATTGGGCAGTTGAAATCGTACTTTGTTGGGAGTACCAACACCTAGTATCAGTGCAGGTTTTGCTGTTTTGGCATATGAATTTTCCACAGCAGTTGCTGCTGAATTTGATTCAGATAAGTGACTCTCACTTTTACAAAAATATTTATCATCGCTGTTGACAAGTTGCGTAGCATCATCACTAGTGTTGTCTTGTCTTGAAAGTTTATCTGATAGGAAGTTAGGATACTTATAATCAGTCCCTCTGTACAGTATTACCTTAGTTCCAGATCTCCAAACAACAAGGCCACCAGTTTTCCTCTGACAATGAAAGAAAAAGAAAGGATACAATCAAATCATTTTATACACGGGGCACCATAATATGATATCATACTGGAGAGAAAAAAGGCTAAAGTGCAGATAGCTCTCCAACAATAGGTTATTGATGGGGGAGGTAAAGAGCTACGGTGACTGAAAACTTGAGCAGCGTTTGGTTATTTTCACTTTATATGCTTTAACTTATAACTATAAATATAACACTTTATTTTCACTTTGCCACCTAACTCAAAACATTTGCCCGGGTAACAATAAAAGCAACAAATCATTTTATTTTATTTAACAATGTCTTGTAAACTAGAGACAACCTGAAATAAAGTAACACTATTGTAATTTTATAGGAAAAAACAATACAAACTTAACAAGCAGAACCCGGACCTTAATCAAACCCTGCAAGTTGGTGTCAATTATTCACTGGTGCACAGGCAGAATACTTAATAGTTTAACAACTTTAATAGTTGCATTGCTGGGTTTAGAACCAAATGGGATTTTTCTATAAGAAGGTAAAACAAGTTATGCTTTTTTAATACCAACTTATGTACCTTAGCCTTTTACAAAATTAAATTAAAAAAACCTCAACTGAAGTGCACAAGTTGATTTTGGTTTGTATGAGAAACCTTATTTATTTTACCCTTTTAGTTTCCTTTGCCAGGGTTTTGCAGATAGGTTTATCCACCCAGTATCTTAAGAAGGCAAAACAAATTGAATTTTCATACATTAAATCAATTTATACATCACAACTTTCAAAAAAAGGTCAAATGAGAGACTGTTTCACAAGTTAAGTATGTAAGTTGATTTTAAATAAACCTTATTTTCTTTCAAACAAGTTAAAATTGATTCATGCGCCTCCACAAAGTTATGAGATAGTTTTTACGAAAGTTATAAGGTTAACTGCATAAATTGATTGTACCTTATAAATAAATAAATAAAAAAGTTTAATTCCTCCTTCTTAGTTTCTGTTCAAACATAGTGTTGATAAAGAAATTTATTGAAAAGCTTAATCCAATTTCATGAATGGGTATCCATGGAAGCCAAAGAAAAAAAGTATAAACAAACAAAATTTCTATACAAAAAGTGGCAGTGGTCTTTATTAACTTACCTCCAACACATCATGAGTCCTTCTCATGTCAAATCTAGAAAACTCCTCACAAAAGACCCTCACCACCTCGGTGTGCTTCCACAGCTCGTGAATCACGTTCACAATCCGCTCCGTGACGCCAGCCTTCGCAAGCCGCACCTTCCGCCTCGCCGCAAACCCTAGCGTCGTCAGCCGCCGAATCTCGGAGTCCGGGAGGCTCAGCTCCGCCAGCGTCGGCACCGGCTCCTTCCGCCTCACCAACTCCTCTTCCCTCCGCTTTCTCCGCCTCTCCACCTCCCTCGCGCTCAACACCGCGATGCCGCTCCCAGGGACCGGCACCGGGTTCAGCGGCGTGCTCCAACTCGGCTCGAACATTTCCTCCCCGAGCTGCTTCGGGAGTTCGTGAGGGAACAGCACGCGAATTTCGCCGCCGGAAGAGGTGGAGGGAGGCGATTCGGTGATGCCGAGGCTGCGGAGCTTTTCCGCCATTTGTTCAATGGCGGGGGAGCGACGGGATCCGGTTTCATAGTTGGTAGCGGAACAACGAATGAAGAATTTGGTTTTGGTTTTGGGGAATTGGAGCGGGAAAAAGTGAAAAGAAGAAGAAAGAGGAAAAGTGTGGAAGAAGTGGAAGTGAGTTGAAGGTAGCAACATTAGAGTAGTAGTTAGTTACTTCATGGATGTGGGGAACGTGAAATGCTTTTTCACGCACGATTCTTGTTTGAAATAAAAAAAAAGAAATTATTTTCTTTTGAAATATATTTAGTGCCGTTTTTGAAGGGTAAAATATATGTTTAAAAAGTAAAATTAAAAGAAGATTCTTGCTTAGGTAAGAGTTGAGTAAGGTTTTAAGTTTCACTTGTATAATTACAGATTTAGCATTTTAACTTGATTTTTTAGTGACTAGGCGAATTAAGGTGTTTTTTAAATTATTTTGGGCCTCAAACAATTTTAAGAACATTGTTTATAGACCTAAGTATCCTTTAGCTTGCTTTGGCAGATGTATGCGTTAAGTAGTTAACTTATGTATGAACGTGATAACTATTAGTCACTCTAAAGAAAGTGGAAGAAAGTTACAAGATTTTTTGTATTTTTTTTATTTTTGTTGAGACTTGAATTTATTTTTGTTTCGAGTTTATTAGATAGTCTTTAAACCTTTTTGGATTCACATAAAATTTATAACAATAGATATGAATTTCTTGTTGATCATATTTTCATAAGTAATTATTTTTTTCAATGAACATGCTTAAAATTGAGTAGAGGGATGCAAACCTAGTTATAGGGAAGAGTTACATGTCTTTCCACAATTAAATTTCGCAGCATCAATACCACATTTTAGAAGATATTTTCTATATGCATAACATTTCTTTAGAATGTATCTACCTTAACCTATACTAGCGAAGGATTTTGATATTGGTTATTTTTAATATTATATTTCAGTTTCCGAGTCGAAACATATCAAGATGAGGTAAAAAATGGATTTTTTTATATACTTTAATTCAGTTTTGAAATTCAGTCGAAACCTATTCAATTATATAGGCTTAATTACCTACTTAGTCCCCATGTTCGGAGGTAATTTGCTGTTTAGTACCCGGTTTTAAAAATGTAGGCATTTGATACCTATGTTTTGAAATTTGTATCAATTGAATCCTACCCACTTAACGCCGTTATAAATCTAACGTTTTTCTGACTGTGTATGTGATTTGTGAACGAGCGTTTGTGGACGAGCGACGAGGACGCTCGTCCAGCGAAGAGGACGCTCGTCCAGCGAGGCAGAAGAGGACGCTCGTCCAGCGAAGCGAACGCCCAGTCAGGCAGAAGAGGACGCTCGTCCAGCGAAGCGAACGCCCAGTCAGGCAGAAGAGGACGCTCGTCCAGCGAAGCGAACGCCCAGTCAGGCAGAAGAGGACGCTCGTCCAACGAAGCGAACACTCGTCCAACGAAGCGAACGCTCGTCCATAACCGCTCGTCCACAAATCACATACACAGTCAGAAAAAACGTTAGATTTATAACGGCGTTAAGTGGGTAGGATTCAATTGATACAAATTTCAAAACATAGTATCAAATGCCTACATTTTTAAAACCGGGTACTAAACAGCAAATTACCTCTGAACATGGGGACTAAGTAGGTAATTAAGCCAATTATATACTTTAATTCCTTGGGAAACCAAAACCTTTTGTGGCATTTAAAAAAAATATTCAATAACTCCCACACTGTATTAAACAACCTAAAAAATTAAACCAAAGTTTAATATAGGAAAAAAATTAAGAATATAGATTTTCATGCTTTTACGATACATATATATACAAAAAGAATATATACAAAAATGATGAACAAACAAACAAAAACAATGAATCAAAACAACAAACATCAAATAGGTCTTTCCGAATGAAGAAATTGCTAATGAAGGACTTAGAAATGAACCTACAAATAAAGAAAGAAAACGAAAGACAAAAACCGAAAGAGAAAGCAAGAAGAGAAACAAGAGAAAAGAGCAAACCTATAAACGAATGATTCTTAACTTTTCTAAAGATTTAACTTTAAAAAAAGAATAAAATTCAGTTATTTGTAGAACCGAAACTTATAGTTATGCAAATATTTTAAAAGATATTGTTAGTGACATTTTTTTAAAATTATTTGCAAAAACTATAAGAAGAACCGAAATCTATTATTTTAGAATTGAAGTTTATACGTATAAATAATTTTAAAAATGTCACTCCATTTTGAAAACTTTTGTTTTCTTGAAACCAAAACTTATTATTCACTAATATTATTTACTATAAATTGTAAGATATTTTGGAGATAATTAGGCTCATCTTTCGTCATTTGCACACATGTAATTATGGATTTGGAGTTCTATAATCCGAAACTTTCTTCTTAGAAGCTACTTGGGACCAACATAAGTATACGAACCTTTTTCATAATGTCATCATCACTATCTGCCCTTTTAGAAGGGGCAAAGAAGTTTACATGGATTTTAGATTATTAGGCTAAATTAAATAAACTCATGGTGATTTTTTTTTTCTTGATTTGAATCTTGGCATGATCACACTATTTTGTGAATCTATAATAAGAAACTTTTGCCATTAGTTTTATTATTATAGAACTTTTTTTTTCTTCTTTCAAGTGGGTGTTTCTTTTGCTCGAATTTGTGGGCACTATCAATTTAAAGATCCTTTATTAGTGGGTGGACTTTATTTGTCACTAGATGTCAATTTTCTTTATTGAATTAAGAATATAAATAAAACAATATAAGAATTAAACTCATTAAGTATCCTACTTAATATAAGAATTTTATTGATTGGCCTAACAAAGTCCAACATAATTTATAGATCATTGAATTTTGAAACATGCTATGAGGAATTCGATTCTTAATTATGTATACGAAGCATAAGATATTATTGAGAAATACTTCAATCTTTACGCAATTAACTTTCGACTACTTGTTGAAATATATTCTTTGTATGAAAAAAAAAATTCTTTGTAAAGAAAAAAACTCGTATAACTAAAATACCAAAAAGAGATCATAACAAATAATAAGAACTGCCCGAAATTGATCAATTTAATTTGAGCTTAAATCTATTTTTTTTTTGAAATAGAGACTTAGATAGATATAAATAAAAAATATTTTACTGCATCATACATTAGATAGTTACTATTTAATATTTTAAACTACTCAATTACTTTTAGATGTTTTCACACAAAAATAATGATTATCACGTCGTAATTTAAAAATCAAATTATTGAACAATAAACACATGAAAAGAGCTCAAGTTTGACAAGTAATGTTATATTATATTGTCATCGTTTATCTAAGGTCAATAATGCTATTAGATTCTATCAATATTCAATCTTATATATTTTAATATAATAAATTTCATTATAATTACTAATTTTCCAAAATTAAACCCTTGATACGTATTTTTCTTTTAAATTGTATATGAGACAGATAGATATACATACAAAATAAAGTCATGCTCAGTTCCCTAGTAATTTCATCCAGTCATATATTGTGGGCTATATACATGTAGATATTTAATTACTAGTAATTAGCTTAATTAATATAATAGCCTAATTAATATTGGCGATAGAAGAGTAATAAGTCTATATTTTAAACCATTAAACTTAATTTGTTTAGCAAATATGGTAACTAGTTTCATATTGATTTTTTTTAATAATTTTAATAAAGTAAAAGAGTTGGATGAAAATATGTTTATATATATATTATTTCTAAAAACATACTAGCAAGTAAAAACACATATTGTAAGTAAATATTTTGGCCTTTATAAATAGTTCCATATCCATGCAGCTTTTCAACAAACCATTACAAAATCCTAAACTCCTTAGTAGCACTCATGGCTCTTAATCTTTTAACATTTTCAATCTCCTTCTTTCTTTTCTTTGTAGTGAAGCCATTTTTAATTGTTGAGCCAAGAACAATGGAGTTTTCTGAGCATTCATTCACCAGAACACTCCGAAACCTAAGAGGCATTAAAATGGGACAAAGGATGAGAGGCATGATCGAACTCAAGAGCTACCTCAACAAATTTGGCTACCTAAACAACTATTCTAACGACAACCACTTCGACCAAAACGTAGAAGTTGCTCTTAAAGAATACCAAGTGTTCCATCACCTACATGTCACAGGTCACATGGATGCAGAAACCTTAAGAAAAATGAGTCTCCCACGCTGTGGAGTACCAGATGTTGTCACCCCACACGACAACCTTAAAGGCTTGATGGTTCTTGCAAACTATACCTTCTTTCGAGGATCACCGAGATGGGAAGAATCAAAGAGGGAACTAACCTATAGATTTGTGTCAAGTACTAACGTGTTGAGAATGGATCTTGTGAGGTTTGCGGTAAACAATGCCTTTCAAAGTTGGTCAAGAGTGAGTGACTTCACATTCACTGAGATTCCATTTCAAAATAGTTTTAGTTCTTACTTTTATCCTAATTTTAACCCTAACTCGATTAACGTCGCCATAGGATTTCACCGTCGAGATCATGGAGATGGGCACCCGTTTGATGGGCCGGGTCGGGTTTTGGCCCACACGTTTGCACCACAAGATGGGAGGTTACACTTAGATGCTGATGAGTCATGGATTAGTGGCCCTAGAGGTGAAAGTATCAGCTCAAGTGAGAATATGGGTTGGGAATGGGTTTGGGGCTTGGGTTGGCGGAGGAGAGTGGCTCCAAGGGCAAGAAGTAGTGAAATTGATTTAGAAACTGTGACGTTGCATGAAATAGGTCATCTTTTAGGACTTGGACATAGTAGTGTTCGAGACTCAATCATGTACCCTAGTTACGAAGGAGTAAGGAGACATTTAAGTCAAGATGATAAAGATGGTATAGCAGCTTTATATGGCTATCAAAATATAACTTGATATTGATATATTATTGATGACTAATCTATGTGAAAGAATTGTCAAATGTATAATAAAAATGTGTTGGTTTTTGTTGATTTGGTAGTGATTTGAGTAACACCATCAAGTTTTTTAAAAGTGATTGAAATTATAACAAAATGATTTTGGATTACAAGAGAAAAAGATAAATAAGTCACTACGTTTGGTTTTTCAATCGATAAAAGATAAAATAACCATTTTCTCATTTGTTATTTTTTTTTTGTCAAATAGTTTAATCTAGTCCCTATAAAGAAAATTGGATTGTTCAATACCACGAACATGCTGAGTTTGTGGTTTTTATATAACTTTGTCAATTACTAGATTTCGAAGATTTTTCTTGAAACATTTGATTAACGAGTTGGAATTTTTGTAAAATAATAATAAAAAGAAATAGCAATAAGATAGAGAAAGAAAAATTGCTCAAAACATTTTACATTAATTCGATTGAACTAATTATGTGTGATTTTTTTTTTACTATTTTGAAAATGTTTATGTTACCACACTTTCCTTTAACAATCCTCATGAGAAAAAAAAAGGATGGAAAAGCACACTAATTAAAACACTAATAGATGTAAAACAGCAGTTTACAAGAAATAAAAAGTATATATCACCTCACTATGATGATGAATCATAAATAAGTGGAATGATGAGTAATCAAGCAGAAAGCTCACTATACATATTTCCAAATGATTTTTTTAAACAAGAGAGTGTTTTTCGAGATAAAAGCTTAGAGATTTTTTTTTAATGTATATAAGAAATAACTTGTAAAAATAATTCATCCTTTTCACGATCGATATCTCATAAAATCATTTTTAGGAAACATATCATAGAATACATGGTATAAGTAATATTTTCTTTCTTCACTTTTCAAGAAATTTTATAATTATTAATAGAAATTATCGACGAAAATTAATTGATGAAAAATAAAGCTATATTTTACCGAAGAGTTTTAAACATTTTATTATAAAAAATGTTTACATCAATAATGTATCTATTAGTAAAATTTATTAATAAATTAAAATTTGTATTACTAATGATATTTTTGTCGATGTTGATAATTTTAAATTTTTATTATCAATAAATATCTTTATTGGTAACAAATTTATCAATAATGAATTTATCAGTAATAAATTAGTAAAATTTATTAGTTATTGGATATTTTAGTAATTCATAGATAAGTTTTGTTCTCAAAATGAGTGTCAAAGTTTTTGTCTTTTGGTTATGACCATTTCATGTTAAATTCATGGTTTTCAATAGACAAGTTAGAAATTAGATGTTTAATGAAATTTGTTGATAAATTCGTTAGTAAAATGAGTGGAAAATTTCTTGTCGACTAAATATGTCTCATAAATGAATTAAAGATGAGTGTGAAAAAAAAGAAAAAAAAATGAGGGTAAATTGGAGGAGAAGGAAAAAAAATGATAATGGATGTAGAGTTGAAGGAAAAGGAAGTGATAATCAACTCCGAAAAAGAGAAAAAAAAAATAAATTACAATAATTACTATTAACGACAAACATTTCATTCATTTTTCTTCATTTTCAAAAATTTTGTTTCATCAATAAAATTTAACTATATTTTTTCTCCTTTTGGTTTTTGAAAACACAACTTAAACAATATATTTGATTATAATATTACTTAATTGATTATTTGTACAAATAAGATTTTCCCTCTAAAAACGATAATCAAATTATACCATGCAATAAACAAGATTAATTCTACTTAACATAAATATTATCTATATTGATTTCGAAAACTTGATTATAAACACATAATCAATTATGAAAAAGATTATTCAATTATCAACAAAAGTGGTATTTTAAAATAAAATGTGTCGTTAAAATCATAATTAATTTTTAGTAATTACCAACTTATAATAATTGATTAAAATGTTCATAAAAACTTTTGTAAAATAAGTTTTAAAAATAATCTTTCCCTTTTATAAACTTGTAACTTATGGTTATTTATCATATATCATCTTTGTCACACTATTGTAAAAAATACATCAAACGATGGTTAAATTAAACTTGTAAATACGATTTTTGAACCATCATTATTTTAGTCATCGTCAAAAGTTACAGGAAATAACAATGGTTTCAAATTGTTGTCAATAGTAAGGAAATAATGATAATTATATACAGGATAATGACTAAAAATATACAAAACCATGATAATTAAACTGACAACCATTGGTTAAAAAAGATTAAAAAAAGGAAAAGCATGGAAACGACGACGTTTTGTGCAACAATCATTGTTAAAAGTATGGGAAACAATGACTGTTTGTGCTACAACCATCATTGAAAGCTTATTTTTTTATGTTGGGATTGAAATTTGCATTCACCCAAATCTTGGAAAAGTTATTCAAAACACAAATTCACATTCCCTTTTCAAACTATTCAAATGATATAAAAACATAAAGTGTAACAATAATTAACTAATCTTCGAATCAAAGTTTGATAAAGATGTAAAAGTCCTATAAAACTATATACTCAAACTTTTCAACTACCTTAAATTGTTATATCTATCAACAAAATATTTTTCCTAAGTTTTTTGAACATAAGCTATTGCACATTATTCCAATTCCAAAGGTTGCATGTCAAAAATACTGCATAAGTGAATTGGAGTTAAGATTAATATAAGTAAGAAATTTTTTATACGTATAATAGTAAACATGACATTCTATATTCAAAGTTAATGTAGTAGTAGGATTTTTTTAAAATAAACTTACATTTCTACTATATGTTTCAAGTAATTAGGGGTCTTTTCTGCACAAGATGCACTGACAAGTAGAACACATATTAGTGGCGACACAAGTAGAATACATAGCAACAATGACACAAACAACGATAACACGAAAAACAAAATTGCACTAAGCGACGACAACAATTTGAATGTTGAGGAGGGTGAACAAGGCGCATAATGTTGAGGAAGGTGAAAATGAGAGATGAAAAAAAAGCACATGTGCAACCTCAACAAGAGAAATTGGAAATATAAAATATTAATTGTGTCAAGTTTTTAATGACAACCAAAGTTGGGAACCATTGTAATTTACCATTTGAATTACTTTTAACAACAATTGTATAAAATAACCATCGTCGTTTGTTCGTTGCAAATTGTTATTTAAGAACCATTATTGAAAACTTTGCTTGACAATATTGCCTCTTTAGCTATCGTTATTTGCCATCGTAGAAGCCCTTTTTTGCATTAGTGCAAATAATCATAATCACACACATTCATTTAGGAGTTTATAATAAACAATACAAGTGTTAATTGTTGTAGAAGAACCAACCCTAATAGGATAAAATATAATATCAAATTAGCATAGGCCAACCAATGTTAATGAGAAAAAAATTTTTTTGCTCGTCATCGCATAAAAAATATGATAAAGAGCAGTTTGTTGTGCACAAGGTTGAAGACAATATGCAGGTACAAGGGCTTCCCAAACTAGAAGAGAAATCACCCGTATGCGCAACTTTGTAATATGGAAAACAAACAAGGTTGTCTTTTCCAAAAGACAAATCTTGGAGAGCAACAAACAAGCTGCAGTTCATACATATGGATGTCAGAGGACCTAAAAGAATCCCATCTCTGAATGACAAGAAAATAGAGCTAATGGGTATTAAGGTTAGTGAAAGTAAAATTAAACTGAAAAATTAGAGGAAGACAAACATCATAGGACAACTCTTCCCAAAACAAAAGCTGAAAATGCGGAAAAGCCAAAAGAACAACTACAAGTAGATGAGAAAGTTGTGAAAGATTGTAAGGACGTAAAGACTAAGCAAGAAATTGTGATCGAGACTTCCAAAAGTGAAGAAACTTTAGATGATAAGGTCAAGGACGAAAAAACTTAATATATATGTTGACTTTAGTCAAAGAGGAGATTGTTAGAATTTTATGACTCAAACAACATTTGGTTGGAGAAGTCAAATAAATTAAATAAAAATATATTTCAATCTTATTTTTAAGAGGATTTTATGCATTATTTAATTAATTAAGTTTAATAGATATTTCTCTAAATCTGTTAATATAGATATTTGTTGCTTATACTCAATAAAATATATCAATTTCCCTTCTATTCTTTTATCTTTTATACTTTAAAAGTATTTAAGTAATACACTACTTACACAAATATTTATAGTGAGGTTAGATTTCATTAATCAATCTGTGTTTTGTACATTTAAAAATGGCCATAATATTTTGTCATTTAATAATTTTTTCTGCACCCATTTTATATTTATTACTTTATTCTTCATTTTTTTTTACAAATATAAAAAATTGTTTTTAAATAACTATTTTACGTCTAAAAGTGGATTCTCATTTGGCTGGTGCATTGTCAAAATACCATTTATCTATAATTTTTTTTTAACAATTTTAACTTCCATATTTTTAAGTTCTCAATTTTGATTTATATTTAAAGAAATAAACCATTAGGGGCCCTCAAACTTTAAATAAATATGATATCATGATAACATTAATTATTTAATTTTTAATGTTAAATAGTTTAATATAAAATCTTAAATAATTTTAGTGTTTAGTGTAAGAACCTGATTAATTAACGCACCCAAATCCACACTCTGATCACCCTTTTTAATGCACCGTGACACGTCAAACAGCACTCACACTCACTCTGCATGTATCTGCCATGTGTCACTGTTGGAACGCTCTAAAAACGTTAGTGGAGGACAAGTGGCATGCGGAGAATGGACGTTCGTCCTGCTTGGGGAGAGAAAAATATTTTCTGGAAAACTCTTCCTCTCCCTTCCGCATGCTTCATCTTCTTCCCAGAAAATCTGAACTCAAACTCTCTAACTTCTCTCTAAAACGTCTTCATCTTCTCTCTAAGATAACTCACCCTCATCTCCTCCGATCCCATTTCAGATACCGTAGAAACATTCCCTGCACCGTGAGCGTCGTTCTGAACCGAACAGAACTGAGAACTGAACTGGTAAGTTCTCGTCTCTGCACCTTCGTCCATTTAGTTCATGCGAACCAAAACTCTGGTTGCATGCATGAGTAAGAGGTCTGAAACTGTTTATGATTTTGGTGTATTAGATTAAGTGAAAGTTGTAGAGTGATTCTTTGGTTAGAAAGCTGTGAGGGAACGAGCGAAAACCCTAGCAATTGGAAGTGCACTACTGAACCAGGTAAGGGAAGCTTTAGTAATTTAATTTAATACTTGTTTGATGAGTATGAAAACAATGAAGTGTACTGGATGTCTGAACTGCATGAAATATTGGATGTTAAGTATGCATGAACGAGAAATTTGTTGTACTGGATGTATATGAGTGATGTTGTTGGATCTGTATGTTGATGATGAAATGTTTGAATTGGAAAATGGATAATTTCAGTATGGTTTGGGATGATAATATGAATTCTGTAATGTATGAGATTTATGGGGAAGATGAATTATAAGCTATGAATCGTATGAAAAATGTGAAGTGATTGTGTATGGAAAAATCTGGAAAAATCTCAAAGTCTTTGCTTGGTAATACACGCTCGTCATCGAACGGTATTATACCGTTCGGTTTCCCTGGAAAATAACTTAGAATAAGAATTCTTTCATTTGGAAAGGATCCTGATTAAGAACGAGCGTCCTTTGTGTGAAATGTTAGGTTTGAGCGTTCGGCTCAGCCTAGCGTGTCCAACGATTGAAATAATGGAAGTGTATTAGTAACGCTCGGTTTTTCATTCCAGCGTTCGTCATAGGTAGCGCTTAGTCTTATACTGAGCGTTCGCCCAAATGAGCTCTCGGTATTAGATTGAGCGTTCGTCCTAAATAGCGTTCGGTTTGATACCGAACGTTCGTTTTAAATGAGCGTCCGTTCTATTTTAGCGCTCGGTCAACTACCTAGCGTCCGTCCTGAATAGCGTTCGGTCTGATGCCGAACGTTCGTTCTAAATTAGCGTTCGTTCTGAGTAAGTGTTCGGTTTTGTAACTGAACGCTCGTCCTTATTATTAATTTCTGAGCGAACGTAAATAGCGTTCGTCCCAAATTATAAATTGACGTTCGGTCATTGATTGGCAGTGTTGTCTTCTAAATTAAATCATACTCTCTTGTTCATCTAAATAAATTTGTAATGTCTTTATCCTTTTGATTCAACCTAGTGTCTTTATACTTAGAATTTTTCTAAGTATTATTCAGATCTTTTAGAATCAAATTCATTCAACTTATTTAAAAACTCATAACGTCCGTTAGAGGACAAGGGTTCGTTTCTTTTGTTCAGAAACGTGTAGTCAATGTACTGGAATACGTTCGTCCTTATTTATTAAAGGATGAACGCTCGTTAATTTATGAGAGTGGAACACAGAATGAAAATGTGAAAAAAATAGATATGGTTAATGTGTGCGAACGTTATTTGGAGTGAATTACTGAAAGTGGAATTTGAATGAGTGTTCCAAGGAGGAACGTCTCTATGATCTGAATGTGATAAGTTGTGTAGTATGACCATGGTAAAATCGTTGATGGCTGTTCATCCTGATATTCCGTGAGTGCTCGTCCTCATGTAGAGGGGAGTAGGTCATGCGTGGGAATGGCAGGAGACTCTAGTCCTATTGAGTACTTTGGACTGATAGGGTTAACCTCGGGTGGCAGCTGATGGATAGTTCCAGTTACTACATCACCCGGGTGCACGAACGCCTGCGGTTACATGGATTCATACAGTCAGGACGGTCATTATTTATGAGAGTTGGATAATTTATTCTATGCTGATTCATTGATGTATGCCTTGTATGTTAATTTCTTTTGTTAAATTGTATGTAAGCTGTATGAATTAAATTACCTAAGCTTACCCTTGCAATTTTTCCTTGTGTTGTCTATTGTTGATGTACGTCCGTCTTGTCAATGCAATGATCATCCGTGTGGATGTGAGCAGATGGAGAGGCGCCACTTGAAGAGATGCTAGAAGAAGAAAATTTGGAGGACGCCAACCTGGTCGAGGTAGAGGTTAAAGCCGAGCAGTAGAGCGCTCGCTTCTTGGCAGTAGTTAGTTTTTTGGATTGTACTTTTGGGACGTTCGGTTACTTGGTTTTGAAAAACCGTTCGTCCAGAACTTGACATTGTGTAGTTAGATTCCGAACCCTGTATATATCTTGTACGTTCGGCGTTTTTGAGTTGTTATAAAGTTAAGACTGCACTGCTAATTCTGTAAATGTGATTTGTTCTAATTAATGGTAATTACTATTTATTGGGATGTTACATTTAGTAAATTATGAAATATATTAAAAAATAAAATAAAATAATGAAAATCACTTCCAACTTGAAATAAATTAATGAATCTTCAAAATCGTTAGATGCTAAGTTAATACTACTCCCACAATTTGCTAATTTTTAAAATATAAAACCAAAATGAAGCAACTAAAACTTTGAAAATATAATTATTCAATGGGTTAAATATGTTTTTAGTCCCTAAACTATTGGCCGTTTCTGGTTTTCGTCCCTCTTCCAAAGTAAGGTACAATTTGGTCCTCATTCTTTAGAAAAACGTTCGTTTTAGTCCTCAAAATTTTGTTTTTAGTCCTCGTTTTAGTCCTCAAAACGTTTGTTTTTTCGACTAAAACGAACGTTTTTTAAAGATTGAGGACCAAATTGTACCTTACTTTGGAAGAGGGACGAAAACCAAAAACGGTCAATAGTTTAGGGGCTAAAAACATATTTAACCCTTATTCAATATTTAAATAAATAAAATAAAGTCGAACAATTAAAACTTCAAATATTGCTTGCACACTAAGCGAGTGAAATAAAAATTACAAAAGTAATTAATTTCATCAATTTCTTAAACTATGTCTTATTTTTAGATTTACAAAAAGTCATTCCTCCTCCAATTGTATACTTTCTTTTCCTTAAATTTAAACACTTCAAATGGACAGTTCTTTTTCCAGTTTTAAATTTTAAATAGAAATGAGAAAACCTGAAAAACTAAAGATACTAATTTCCATGAAAATATATTGGCAGTTTCTTCTGACACCTCTACAACTTTTCCTGCACTCCCAAAAATGTCTTTCCCATTTTACCCTTTTGGAATATCTGAAAGTCAAAAACAACTTCTGAATTGTGTAAATATGAAAGTGTAACATCCTATAAAATACAGTAATAAATCATATAAAATAGAATATTCACATATATTAATATATCAATTCAGTCTTACATTTAAAGAGGCAAAGTACCCTCTTAGTCGAAAGGCCTTACATAAGCAAATACAATTAAAGGTGTTCAATCTAAGACTTCCTGTCCAAACGGTTTACAAAATATAAATATCGAACGGCAAAAAATAAGCAGAAAGGGAAGGGGGTCGTCCTAATACAGCAAACTAATATAACTAAATTAATCAACCAACCGAACGCATTACTGTTCGGCCTTCACTTCCACATCCACGAGGTTTGCTTCCTCCAAAATTTCTTCTTCCAGCGTTTCCTCAAGCAGCGCCTCTCCATCTGCTCACATCCACACGGATGATCATTGGAAAGACAGGACGGACGTACAAAGTGTAACATCCCATAATCTCACACTAGAAAATGCATAATTTATATATTGTAGCATTACATTTACGGTAGCATTCCGTAATCTCACACTTGAAAATTTATAGTTAATACATATTTATACATATGTTTTAAACTCAGATTTCAACTACAAATTCATAAATAAAACTCAAATTCTTCTAATTTATTCTTCTATTTCTTTCTTCATCGGCACTGGATCAGACGACATTCCTTCATCTGCTCCCGTATAACGAATTATATGATCATCGGACATACCCAAACACAAAAAAAACACAAACAAGTAGGGTGAGCTAACATGCAACAAATCATTTATAACATGCATAATTACTTTGATATAAACATCCTATAATAATTATGTCTGACACCCTTATACCACAATTCCTATTAGACACTCGTCCCACGATACCCAATAAACACCACAATACCCAATAGACACTCATCTCACATTATCCAATAGACACTCATCCGGATGATACGTTGATGAGCGGTCACGGGAGGTTATGCACTTGGAATGACTTCTACTTCTTCTTACAAATACACTTCCAAAATACTTCATACCATTCACAAGGTTAGTCCCCTCACTATGTCCAAAACCGGCACATAGACCAGGACCTCCTGCTCCTCTCACCACATAATTCATCCCTCTCTACTTGAGACTAGATGATTATTAGAGTATCAGGATAACCTCCAACTACGGGACCCTCAACATCAACATATACACAAATATCATAATATTATTGAATCTCTCCATGAGACTCATACCATACTCATATTCCTCAACTCACATTATACCCTTATAAAATCTCCCCATAATACTCATATCATGTTCAGATGCATAAATTCAAATGCAATATAATAAAATACAATTATTACAATTATAATTCATAGTTCCATATCTACCATAATAACATGAATTCATCAAACATTTCCATTCCAACAAGATATATTGCACAATAATTTAACAATACAAAATCTGTTCAATAGGATTTAAGTTAAAAACTTGTCGAGTAGACTTCCAGGAAAGAGAGGTGCGTCACAATGGACAACTTAAGTACCAAATCTTTCCTTAGCCAAAGTGTTCCTCAACTAGTTTTTAACAAATTTCTTATTTACAGATTCAAAACAACAACATATAATATTAACACCGAATTTCAATATAGATAAACATACAGTAAGCATTAACAGTATTCATACAGAATTTCAAGATATGAATAGTAATAAAACAATACTAAGTCATAATATAAAAACATAGAAATACTAAATCATAATATAAAAACATAGAAAAGTTAGCTCTCCTACCTCTATTCCAGACTTCTCTTGCTCTGAATTTATTTCTCCGAAACCCTTCAGAACCTCTACTCTTCTTGCAACTAAAATTTTCTCCCTAACTCTTTCTTCTCTATTTCTCAAGCTCTCACTTGATTCCTCTTTTCTTGGTGCAAAATACCCTTCCCTCCTATGGCTATTTATAGGTAAAAAAATTTACTATTCATTAATTTTTTTAATATTATTTATTATATTAATATTATTTAAAAATAATATTTTAATCATCCACTTGATTAAATCTGATCCTAATTTCTTCCATGCTAAGGAATTCTTATTCTAATTCCTTCCATGCTAAGAATTTTTTTTTTACTATTCACTATTCACTTTTTACTATTCACTATTCACTTTTTACTATTCAATTTTCTTAAAAATCCTAAATAAGTTATCAAAAATTTGAACCTCTCCTTCTAGAATTACTATAATTTTATATTCAAAATTTACATTTTTTTCTATCCATTAAAATTATTATTATTAATAAAATGCTAAAATTTACTATTACAAATATTTTTCATGGATCTTACACAAAGACGAGAGACAACACAATGAAAAACGAAGGGTAAGCTTATTGAATTTAATTCAAGTAATAACATGCATTTCATAACACATCAAACATATCAAATATTTCACAACACATGATTCAATCAATTCTTTAACTCAATCAATTCCTGATACTAGACTGACTGTCCGGACTGTATGAATTCTGTGTAGCTACGACGTTCGTGCACCCAGGTGGTGTAGTAACTGGCATTATCATCAGCTACCACCCGAGGTCAGTCCCTTCCATCCAAAGTACCTGACTAGGACCTCCTGTCGTTCCCACACATGACATACTCCCCTCTACGTGAGGACGAGCACTCACGGAACATCAGGATGAATCGTCAGCTAAGCTTTGTCCACATTCATACCTTACAATTCCAACTTCCATCAAAGAGTCGTTCCTCCTTGGAACGCTCGTTCAAAATCCACAATCGTCAATTCATCTTACATACTGTTCATTCTTTACAATTTTCCACTTAATTATCATTTTCATCTACCGTTCCAATTACGTAAAAGGACGAGCGTTCAGCCCTCTTCATAACGAGGACGAACGTTAAAACACGAGACCAAGAAGTCCTCGTTTCAAACAGAATAAAACCGACACATATTTTTATGACGAACGTCATTACCACTTGAATCAGTTGAATGAACTGACTCTAGGAAGATCCGATCAATAATAAGAATAAGTTAAGTATAAAGGCTCTAAGCCGAATCCAAATGGATATAAACACCACATTACGAATAAAGAGCTATACCGAGATCAATTCAATTAGAGAGAACGTCTGTCAGTCAATGACCGAACGCGGTAATACGTATTTACTGAAATTTTGGACGAACGCTATTTCTACCTGTTTGGTAATTAAAGACAAAGACGAGCGTTCGGTATAAGACCGAACGCCACTCATAACGTACGCTTTGGGTCGAGACCCATCGCTGATTTCAATTAATAATAGAAATTGGAATTTATATAAGACGAGATGGTAAAGTTACGTTTCTGAGACTGACTAAGTGTCCGAATGTATATTTTCAAGCTTCTCAATTCCTCGCACAACACTCAGGATATCTACGTTTGGCCGAATGCTCAAACGTAGCACTAATACAAGAGGGCGTTCGTCCTCAGCCAGAATTCTTTCCAAATGAAAGAATTCACTTTCAAAGAAATTCACTAACAACACCGAACGGTCAAGGACCATTCAATGACGAACGTACGATATCATAGGAAAGTTCATATTAAAGATTCAATTCCATTTACTCATTTTACATCATATACATTTCATACTTCCAAATAATCATATCATAGTATATCTCATATTCAATACACTTCAGTTCATACTCATGATCATATATCAAAAATCCAATAACATAAATCATACTTCATGCAACACCAAAAACGTCCATACAGCACAAATAAAACATACGAATTAAATTGAATAAGCTTCCCTTACCTGGATTAGTGGTGAACGTTCTAAGAGTGTAAATTTTGGGTGTCTGTCTACAGTTTCCTACCCAACGATTTCTTAATTCCTCCAACTAAGTCTAACCAAAAATATACAGAAGAATTTAGATGATATCCCTGCATGCACCCAAAACTGGGTTTTGCATGTAACCCAAGAACGAACGACCAGAAACGAGAACTTACCGGTATCAGAATATGGATCTGTTCGGTCCAAATTGAAGCTTATGACGCCGGGAGTATTTCTATGGTTTCTGAATGATGAACGGAGAAGAGAAAGGATGAATTTCAGTAGAGAGAAGGAAGAGATTTCTAGAGAGAAGGAGGAGAAAAATGGAGGTCTGAGTTTAGGAAGGAGAAGGTGCGTGCAGGAGAGTGAGCAGCGTTTTCAGAAAATCATTTTTTGTTTATCCTACTTCTAAACGGTTGTGCACTCTCCTGTTGACACCTGCACTCCACTAACTGACTTCCAAAGTTTCTACTGTGACACTTGGCGTTAATGCATGGAATGTTGAATACATTTTTAATGCATCTGAGCAAGTGACGTGGGTGCATTTATGAGAGTAAACAGGTGACTTTGGGGTGCATTTATGAGACATGACAGAAAGTAAAAAACAACTAAACATTAACATATTTTAGGTTTAAACACCTTTTTCATTTCTGCAAAGGTTTTTTCTTTTAATCCGTAAACTTGTTTAAGATCTTTATAATATCCAGATCTTCCATTTTTGGTCCTTTTGTTCTAAGAACACTAGGATAGGGGTTAGATAAGCATTTTGTAGAAGAGACCAATGATAGAGACAAAGAAAAAGATCTGAACATTTTAAGGATTCATAAAAAAAAATTACACGAACTAAGAAATAAAGTTTGCATGTGTCAGTTGTGAGGGCACCAGACAAGCGGGTGTTGGATAAACCGTGCGCCATTCACGATTTGTTTTGGATGTGATTTGAATTGGATCACAAACTCTATAATGTTTTTTTCAACTTTTGAAATTAAATTTTATCTGCATAAATATACAATATAATAAATTATTAATTTTTTTTGTTTAAACTCTAATAGTGATAACTAGACCTAAACAAAGATAAATAAATTTAATAAAATACATAATAACGGTTAGATTTGAGAAATGAATGGTAATTTTGTTGGAATTAAGATCCAATTTAATAATGAAATTTAATATTTATTGGCATATTTTAAATTCAAATTTTATTTTTCATATAGGATCTTTTTTTATTAAAATTTAATAATTAATTATTATAAAAGTAATTGATTTTAATTTTTTAAAGGTTTGATATATTTATTTCATTTATTTAAACTAAAATAAAAATTTAAAAGAAATATTGACTAACCCGAAAAATCTGTCTAAATTAACTCATTATTCAAATAACTTTTTTTTAAAGTTTTTTTTAAGCTTTCCAATTTTCATGTTTATTTAACTACAATTAAATAATTAAGGTGGTTTTTAAATTCATTTTTATGGTTTCTCTAAAAATTCAAAACCATTACTCAACACGTCTTGAAAATGTCCTCTAATGAATTGGTTGAAAGAGATAATTTCGACGGCAACGAACAATTAAAAAACATTGATGGCTGATGCAGCTCCTCATCCTATTTTAAACAAATATAATTAAAATATTAATATATTGGAGTATTATTTTTAATCGACATCATATTTTAAACAAATACTATTAAAATATTAATATATTGAAGTATTATTTTTTAATTTGCATAAAAATATTTCATTACACTACCAAATATTATTTTCCTTTTAAATCCTCCACATATATTTAAAACTCAGTGACTATATTATAATTACTATAGGTTATCTTTTTCATTTTTATAAAACCTCCAACTTAAACTAAAAACTCATGTTCTAACATGTAATTTTCCTGAATGATTTTTTTTTCTAAACAAAAATCTATTAAGATAACATGGTACAAGTGGTACTCAATTTATAAACAAAGTCTTACAAATATCAATTTAAAAGTATTAAATTTGAAAAATTAGAGAATCAATACTCTAATTAGATTTTTTTTCCAGAAAAATATCCTAACAAATAATTAAAAATTAAATTGGAATACCAACAAAAAATCACTTAAATTAATTTCTTTAAAAAATTAATTCATTGTAAGAAATTAAATAACAAATAATTTAGAAATAAATATAATTAATTATTATATTGACTAGTTTAAACACTATTTTAGAAAATAAAATTTATCAATATCTAACATAATCTCTATTATTAATAAAATTTATAATTGATTTATAAATTATAGTGTTAATTAATCTCTAATATCATTACCAAAATTTTAGCTACTTATATTTTAATATAAATAGAAACAAATTTACAAGTAGAATTTTTGTTTTCCTAGCATTTCTCTTAATTATAGAACTTGCACTTGATTTGCAGGCATTATCTTGGATGCCACTTATACAAGCACAACCACTCTTACATGAGTAATATGTTTCTTATTGGAAAATCCTCTTATATTAGAAAAGGTAAAAGAAGATATCAACACTCAAACTGGGAAAGAGAGATTCATAAATGAGTCAGATGTGAACAAATTAGTGTACCTTCAAGCAGTAGTGAAAGAGACACTGAGATTGTATCTACAAAGACCTCTCTCAACACCTCATGAATTCACAAAAAGATTACATGTTAGGTGGCTATTATATAAAAAAGAGAACTCGATTAATCACAAATTTGTCGAAGATCCAAATTGATCCTAATATTTGATTGGATCCATTGAAGTTCAAACCAAAAATGTTCATTTACTCAGAGATATGTTGATGTTAAGGGTCAAAATTTTGAGTTATTACTGTTTGAAAGTGGCAAAAGAATATATCCAGGAATATCCTTTGGCCTTAACATGATTTATTTAACTATAGCTAATTTTTTGCACTCTTTTGAAATATTTAATAAACCTAATGAAGCTATTGATATGAGAGAAGCCCTTGGAATGACCAACAAAAAAACTATTCTAGTTGATATTCTTGTTAAACCATGTTTGTCTTCAGAGGATTATTGAAAGTATTGCATTTTTAACAATGGTTCTTTTTATAATTATTATCATTTCCACTTTTAAAGACGATTATTTAAGTAACCGTTGTTTAAAAGTTTACTAAAATTGCAAATTTGTCACCATGAGTTTTTTTTTTTACTACAGGGACTTGTTAAACATCACTAATTGATCACCTGTGTTGATAGAGGAACATTAGACTCCACTCATATTAGTTTTTGATAATGAGTGGTTAATAATGAATAGAAAATGTTTTAATTATTCTTGCACAACATAATTGGTGATAAATGTTTAAAACATTAAACATGTTTATGCTAGATGTATAGATCATGTATAGATGAGTGAAATAGGCTTAAACAAGTCATGAATATACAATTCTGGTAGTATTAATCGATTACATAAGTAATCTAATCCATTAAAAGAAGCAAGAACACATACGAAGCAAAAACAGGACAAAATTGTATGTTATAATTGATTACATAAGTAGCATAATCGATTAAAACAAAAAGTTAGGCATAATCTATTATACAGATAATCTAATATGTTAGACTATGTGAAATGACGTGAAACAAGGCATAATGATACTTTAATCGATTACATAAATGACATAGTCGATTAAAACAGAAACATTAGTCTAATCCATTATGCCAATAACCTAATCTGTTAGTTTAGTTGATAGAAGCAGTATAAGGCATAACTGTCAAATTAATCAATTATATAAGTGATCTAATAGATTAAAACAGAAAAAGAATCATAATCGATCACGTTATTAATCTAATCGATTAAACTGAGACATAATCTGATTTTCTATATAAATCAGATTGGAGTCGTGACTCTTTAACGT
Source organism: Vigna umbellata (assembly GCF_029865625.1). Lineage (NCBI taxonomy): Eukaryota > Viridiplantae > Streptophyta > Magnoliopsida > Fabales > Fabaceae > Vigna > Vigna umbellata. The sequence continues at coordinate 35,521,872 of NC_142168.1, forward strand.
TTTGATTGACATATACTAACATTCTCTTTGAGTTGAGTACAAGCATTCTTAAGAAGAGTTCTTGAGGTTTTGAAGTTACATGGGTGAAGAAGGAATCAAGAAACCCATCAAGACTCACTCGAGCTTTACTTGTTCTGATATTTCTGCACTACTTGATTGTAATCTCATTAGGTTCTTATACTTTGTGTATGATTTAATACCTGTGTTGGGTAGGCCAGGTGTGTGAGTGAGTTTATCCTCTATTGTATTGATTGTGTTAAGATTTGAGTGTGGTAAGGATAACATTGAGTGTATCATTGTATTCTTGGACTCAAATCTTGATTAGTGGATTCTCCCCCTCCCCTCAATTAAGGTTGTTGAGGAAAGATTGGATGTAGGCTTGTGAGAGTTGAACAAGTATAAATCTTTGTGTTTTTAGTCTTTCTTTATATTTCTTTACTTGATTGATTCAAACACCTTTTATCACTCATTTCAAGATTCAAGATTCTTTAAAGATTTAAAAAAATTTTGAAATTCAATTCACCCCTTCTTGGCTTGAGATATAGGGACTACTTTTCTAACAAGGTGGAAAACTCTTTTTTTGCATTATTGGGCCGACCTAAAAGGTCAATTTAAATCAAGTATGACACGATTGGTTGTCATTCATTGGTCAGTTAAAATAAAACCAATAAGTTCTTAATTTTACAAAGAAAAATAAATATAGTTATAAATTATTACATAGCTAGAGACGAATACTAAAGGAGAAACGTACCAAAAGAAGACGCTAGAGAAAGTGAAGCACTAGATAGAAAACTAAAGCGATTGTGCGAGGAGATGACACCAAATTTAAAATTGATAAAACAAGATAAGTAATTAAAACAAAATAAGTGAAAAAGTTTGATAAGAAAGTATTCAAAATAGACTTAACGAACTTTTTCAGTCTTTACGTTTCATACACTCTAGCTCAAGACTGGGATCTATGTACCATCTGGATTGTTTGGGATTTGACCCAACACTCCAAGATAGATGATCGACGAAAGCCTAATCAAATTATATGAGTTTAATTGGACTTAACTCTTATAATTTTTTTTATTTAATTAACAGATCTTAAATGAAAGAAATATTTTAGCAAAAGATAACTGAATTTACTTTTTTATTATATATATTTGTATTTTGTAATTGAAATATTCATTATTAATAATTACTTTATTTATAAATAGAGAGATACCCAAAGCTAAAAGGAGAGAAATTTTCTGACTTGAAGTATTATTAATTATGTGTGTCACTTACACTCTTTAAGTTTCTCTACGGTATAGATTAACACTTATTCAAAATTTTCCCATTACACATTCTCGTTTTGGTTATAATTAGCGTAAGAAAAGTTAAGAATAGCATCTAAAGCCTCAGTGCTAGAGGAGAGATATAATAATACACATTTTAATTTGGTCCCTAAAATGCACAAAATGAAAATCAACTTTTTTATTCTTTGCTATATAATAATATTATCTTTTTATATTTATTACTTACTTTTTATGAAATATTTTATATATTATTAATATTGTTCTTGTTGTATTAAATTGATAGTTTGATAATTATAGTTGTCCTTTTGAAGGACTTGATTTTTATTCTGATAATTTCTTTAGTCCCCGAGAACACAAGTAACTTGAGGATGACAGGACTTGCTTTTATATGTGGTAATAAAATTTAAAATATTTATTTTGTAGTTTTATATTATATATTTGATAATTAATCTTATAAGAAATATGCAGCTACCAACATTCTATAAATATATTAAGATTAATTTATTCTATTATATTAGGTATATATATACATGGTGGTAGAGTGGACCAGACATGTGAAGTGACCAATTTCATGGGGTAAATTGATGTTTTTAATTTCTTAGACTATTTTGATTTTGATTTTTTTTCTTGTTTTAATCCATCAATTTCACATGTTAAACGAGTAATGAGTCAAAGTAATACATCGGTTTCTTTTTTTTAATTAAAAACTAATTTAAAAGATTTAATTTTATATTATATTATTTAAAAGATACAAATGTATAATAATATTATAATAATTATTAAGAAAATTTTAACATAGAAATATAGTCATAATAATTTTAATTTATTTTTAATAGATATTAATTAACGAAGTAAAGACTTATGAACTATTTATATAATTAATATATTTTTTAAATAAAACAAACCTGATTACAAGCCAATGATATAATTTTTATGATTATAAAAATAATAAAATTACAAAGTTATATATTTTAATGTAATAAAACTGTAAATACAAGTACGTGTGTTTTTTCTATAGTTACAATAAACAAGAACTTTTCTAATATATATATATATATATATATATATATATATATATATATATATATATATATATATATATATATATATATATATTGTGTGTGTGTGTGTGAAGTGATGAGTAAGAAAGGTCTTCATTTTCCTCTTTCTCGTATTAAAATAATCATTAAATATATATTAATGAAGGAAAAAGAAAAGAAAATTTTTGTCAAAAGGATATTAATTATTTCCTAAAATAATTAAGTGTACTTAAGTAAATAATTTGAAAATTTTATTTAAAGTACAAGGAAATTTAATATTAAAAATAAATTGACTTCTAAGATCTTATTAAATATTACTATCAATTTTGATATGTTAAGTATGTTGACATTTCAAAATTCATCAGTAATATGTGATCGTATAAAAATTTATTAAAAGAAAATAAAATGAAGTAATACAAAATATATACTGCAGAAATCTCATGATAAAGATTAGACTAAATTACTTAATTGTTAAAAATATTTAAAAAAAAATAACGAATACCATATATATATATATATATATATATATATATATATATATATTGAATATTATAATACCTATATTCACGTCATTTACAAATAAATAATTAAATATTTTTACTGGTTATTGTTGATTCTATTTAATATTTATTATGAATTTGACTTAAAATTTTTTTGATGTTGCGGATTATTGAGATGTCGCTTCTCTCTCTATATATATATATATATCATAATATTAAAAAAGAATTTGTTAGAACTTTGTTATAATATTCACTCAATTTTACCGTCTAAATTGAAACAATACTTAATTTTGTTTCTTGATATATAGAAATTTTTGCTCAACTCTCTTGATTGATAAAGGTGATAAATTATTTTATATACACAATTTTTTTGTAATTGTAGTGATGTTAATTCAATCAAAATTGCCAATTTCAAATTAAACAACAAGCATTTATATATATATATAGGAAAATGTTTGTTCGACAACAATATTTTGCCAACTTTTTGACAACGCCACGTGACATTGTTTCATTGATTGGTTTTAAAAGGCTTTTTTAAAAGGTGGAATTTGTTCAGAAGGGCAATTTTGGAATGAATTTGGATAGAAACTCCTTTTAGCAGTTTATTTTTTCAGATTCACTTGCAGTTTGGTTTTCTCAACTCTCTCTCCACCATTGAAGCTTCCATCTCTCTCCACCATTGAAGCATCCATCTCTCTCCACCGTTTGGGTTCTCTTCGTTCCTCGCTTTTCTTCACCACCATTGAAATGTTGTTTCTCTCTCCCTTTTGAGTTTGAGTTCGACTTTTCTTACTTCGTTTCTTGGGTCATTTGGTCACTGTCGAGGATTTTGTCTCTCTCTCAATTTCCCCATTTTTTGATGCTGTGACTGTGGGCTCGTTGGCGGTATATATCCCTCATTTTGGAATTTTGTTGATTTTGGCGTGCATTGTCGTTGGCGACATTTTCGTGGTTATGTAAGTCTTTGGCTTTTGTCTCCCATTGTGGTTGGCGGTATTTCTCCCAAGGTTTGGGTTTTCTCACACACACCGTAGAGGTTGGTATCACCAAGGTTTGGGCTTTTTCGCACACACCATTGATTCATTACCAAACTTCACATTAGAAGTTGTAGAAACCATCAACCATGACCAACAAGGGTCCTTCATTCATAAAATCTTAAAAACACTCATAACAAACAAAAAACAATCATGGGGAGCGCGGTTGTCACACCTGGGTAGCACAGATCAGCTTTCAGTACAAAACTGCAAATTTAACCTGGTAATCGATTACAACCTTTCTTTAAGCGATTACAAGTGCATGTCTCCAGTGTGTATGGTGCAGGACCTAACCTGCGTTGCTAAGACCACCCAGGATGGGTCTTCCCTACACAGAAGACTTACTAAACTTCACACTACAAGTTGTGAAAACCATCAACCATGACCAACAAGGGTCCTCCATTGCCAATATCTTAAAAAGACACTCACAACAAACAAAAAACAATCATGGGGAGCGCAATTGTCACATTTGGGTAGCGCAGATCAACTTTCAGTACAAAATTACAATTTTAACCTGGTAATCGATTACAACTTCTCTGTAAGCGATTATAAGTGCATATGTCCAGTGTGTATGGTGTAGGAACATGTTAGCTCATTGAATTGTTGAGAAAAAAGGAAAAATTCAACAAAAATAGAGAATGGGGAGCAGTGTTCATATAGCTGGGGAGTACAGTTGAAGTTTCTGTACAAATTACCCTTTTTCCTCTGGTAATCGATTATAGGGGTCTTGTAATCGATTACCAGAGGAAAAAGGGTAATGTGTACAAAAACTTCAACTGTACTCCCCAGCTAGATGAACACTGCTCCCCAACTCTGTTTTTTTGAACTTTGCTACTTGTTTTGTTCTTAACTTTCTCCACCGAACTCCAAATGACTTGATTCTTGTTTTGTTGGAATCTAGACTCAAAGAGCTTTCCAACAAAACAAGAATCAACTCATTTGGAGTTCGATGGAGAATGTTATGAGGAAAACAACCAGCAAAGGTCAGAGGTGGTAGAAATATATAAAACGTTAACTTTAAGGAATTAACTGCACCTACTCAGATGTCCAAAAATTATAAATTAGTAGTCATTGGAAAGATATTTGAGTCTACTTTCTAATAAAAAAAGAATCACATCATTTGGAGGTCTGTGGAAAAAGTTATGAGCAAAACAACCAGCAAAGGTCAGAGGTGGTAGAAATATATAAAACGTTAACTTTAAGGAATTAACTGCACCTATTCAGGTGTCCAAAAATTATAAATTAGTAGTCATTGGAAAGATATTTGAGTCTACTTTCTAATAAAAAAAGAATCACATCATTTGGAGGTCTGTGGAAAAAGTTATGATTAAAATAGTCAGCAAAGGTCAAAGTTGACAGCATGGGTTATGCACCTCACCTCAATTGGAGAAAACCACGAATCAAGGTAGTTTAAGTTCATGACAGTTTTTGCACAACTCGTAGAGGAAGAAGTTATTAACTTCTGCAATCAATTTGATCGACAACCATCTTCTTAAATTACATTTCATTGTATACTGTTATGTATCTTTTCATTTCAAAACTTGTTGTTTCGTGAAATGTCATTACGTTTTTTTATTAATGTATGTGCTTTTTAATATTGTTATAATTTTTCATTACTCAATACCCTTCATTATTTCGTTTATATTTGTTTAATATTGAAGTATTCCAACTTGAAGTGTTCCATTAATGATCCATCCATAAAACCTTCAAAAGACAGTCATAACGAATCCAAAATATTACTGGGGAGTGCTTAAGCCACGTCTGGGTAGCACTCTTCAACTTTCGGTACAAAAGGAGATTTTTCTACTGGTAAGCGATTACCAGCTCCCTGTAATCGATTACAACAACATCAGTTCTTTGTCAATGGTGCAGGAACTCACCTCTCAACCCAGAAACACCTTAACTTGGTCTTTCAATGATGACGAACAAACAACTGCAAAAATGGAGGAAGGAGAACACTGCTATGAAGAGAGAAGTTGAAATGAAATTCAAATCCCTAAAATGGAGAGAGAAGACAGTGAAAAGGAGAGAAGATAGAGTTCGAAAACGAAGAGGGCAGTTTCGGAATCCAAACTTCAACCCATTCTAAATCAGATTTTAAATTAAAAAAAACATTCAAATTCGACCAATTAAAACTTGACACGTGGCGTTGTCAAATCTTTGTCAAATTGGCGTTGTTGGAATATCGCGATCCATATATATATATATATAATTGTCTTAAATCAACCCTCTAGATGTAGCCAATAAATTTTTAGGTGTTACCCAAGGTAATAAAAGATTACAAGACTTTTGAATTTACAGAGTAGTTAAAGTACATTGAATTTTACATAAAAAAAGTCTTCTCTAATATGCATCTGACCACACGAATTAGAATATCCCAACTCCCCTTCCTTCTATAAATTTCCATGCATCCATGCACCAAAATACACATCAAACATTTACAAAACCAGAAACCCTAGTTCCTTTTTTTATCCAACCATGTCTCTTGCTCTAAAACCTTTACTCTTGTTCCTCGTACTCTGTGCGTTGAATCCTTTTCCCTCTGTCGAGTCTGCAATTCCATTTATAACAACTCTCCAAAACCTGAGGGGCATTAGTAGGGGACAAAACGCGGATGGCGTAGGTGCACTAAGAATCTACCTCAAAGATTTAGGCTACCAAGTAAACGAAAAATCTCCTTCCGACAACAACTTCGACGCAAACGATGAATCTGCTCTGAAACAGTACCAAGCTTTCCATGGCTTGCACACCAGTGGTGTGGTGGATGATCAAACCATCGAAACCATGAGCCTCCCACGTTGTGGATTGCCTGATATCACAGCCACTCCTAACCCTAACCCTAATGGTTTGTCGTCGTCGTCGCCCCCCCAAAACTACACTTACTTCCCGGGAAGTCCAAAATGGAGCAAGTTTACCTTAACCTATCGAGTGACTCAAATGCCTTCATTTGTTTCCGTCAGCCTGAATGACTTTAAACAAGCATTGGGTAATGCCTGTAACACCTGGGGACAGAACAACAGTTTCACGTTCACTGAAACCACTGGTCAATCTGACATAGTCGCTGGCTTCCACCGTGGCATCCACTTTGATTTGTACCCATTTGATGGGCGAGGTGGGGTTCTGGCACACGCTTTTGCTCCCCAAGATGGAAGAATGCACTTGGATGCAGATGAAAGGTGGAGCACTACAGGGATATCACCAACCATTGATGTTGAAACTGTTTGTTTGCATGAACTTGGTCACAATCTGGGGCTTGGACACAGTAACGATCCTAACGCGGTTATGGCACCCACATATGCAGGGGTACGACGGACTCTAAGACAAGATGATAAGGATGGTTTAAACAATCTATATGGGTTTTAAGAACTAGAACTTGAGAAATAATCTTCAGGTGTAGCATGTGTTTGGCCTAGGTGTGTCAGTAATTAATTTCATATATGCTGAAACCAGTTGCATGTACTCCTATTAAGCAACAATTAAATAAGCCACCAACTACGCTTGTGATCAAAATTTCCTTGTTATAATAATATTTACCAAGTATTATGTAATTGGTTAAATCATAATATAACGGTTGAAATTTTAAATATGAGGCTGATTCTTATATTTAACGTAAATTAAAGAATAAAATTCATGGTTTTACGATTTTGAATTAAAAAGGAATATCTTGGATGGATGGTGTTTGATAAAACATATATAAAAGTAACTTTGTTTAACTGTATAACACAAATTCTATGTAAAGAGGAAATAGGAAATGAAAATCTCAAACCTAACTGTCTTCCTTGATTTGCTTGCAAAAGCTCAATGCAGTAATTAATTTTCCTTTTTTAATATCACTCTGGACCAAATAAAATTTCATGTCAAAATTTAAAACTTTTAACTAAATAATTAGGTCAAACTTGTTGGAATCTATAACTACTGTACTTGGAATCTATAACTAGCTACACCAAATATAACAAAATTGACGCGCTGAATATACGTCCATAACAAGAAGAAATTAGCTTTCTGATGAAGAAGTAAGTTGAATTCCAATCTTATTAAAATTTTTAATAAGTTTACCAAAATATCAAATTAACTTTTACGTATATTATTATAGATGAAATTGTGGTGTTATTTGAATAAATTTAGCCAACTCTAATATAATTTAAAAAGTTAAAAAATTAAAATTATTTTTAAATTGTTTAGATATTTTTAAAGTAAGTTTAGTATAAGTAATAAATGGATATTTATGTTAGTATCAAATTATTTAATTAACGATAACAGAATCTATTTAATAATAAATATTAATTTTCCTTTCTTTAATATCGATCCCTGGACAAAATAAAGTTTGCTGGCAAAATTTTAAATCTTTTAATTAAGTAATTAGTTCAATCCTGTACTTGGAATCTATGACTAGCTATACCAAACATAACGGTTTTTTTATGGGATGGGGCAGATGTTTGAAAATATTAAACAAATGTGCAGTATTGTAACCATTTCATTTAAAGTTGTCTACCATCAAAACGAAGATGACGTGCTATTTGAACACGACTTTGTTTTTTTTCTTTTTAAATAGAATAGAAGTCATAGGTAAATTCTCCAGGTTTAACTTGTGTTTTTGGATTTTTCCTTCCATCTTGTCCTTCTTTATTGTCTGTGTTCATGCATTTTATTCTCAGCCGACTTAACTATTTTCGTATATCTGACCTTAAAATAAGCATAGAACAACTCTTTCTCTTTCTCTGTTTGTCTGTTTTGAATTGTTCAGTTGTTCTAGACGTCTTATCCTTCCAAGTGTGCCAGTTTTGCTGAACAAACACCAAAAGTGACATTCTTATTACAGTAGTGCAAGTGTCATGGATTAAACCTCTCTTATATGACAATAATTTCCAATGAATTACTATTTTTTTTACCCCTTTATATTTTTCATTTTGTTATTTTTAAAATGTAACATCATCATTTATTAAATTCAATCAAACGGTTGGAAGTTCCACGTCGACTAAAAATAATGTCGATTTATAATATATAAATGAGTGCAATTTTACCTTACAAACTGGTTTTGTAGGGTTGAGTTTTATATTCGAAATGTATATACCTCGGCGTGAGAGGTTGTATTGGAAGTCTCACATCGACTAAAGATAATTAGAAGTCCTACATCTATTAGGGATAAGACCGATTTAGTAATATATAAGTGGACAAGCCAAATTTGTAAAATTGAGTTAGACTTAAAATCCACTTTTTAACACATACTTAAAATAAAAACACGAAATGAATCTTAACACGAAATGAATCTTAAAAAGTAAAAGAATATTTGGTATCCCTTAATTTAGATACTCTTGATTAAGTTAGAAATACATATAAGCAACATATAAACACATATAAACATATGTATCATTCCTCCATCAACCCTAGCAAAATGGATTTGTTCCTTGTGAGTAACCTAAACACCACTGCACTTGCTTTCTTTTCTCTAACATTACTATTAGCTTTCTCTCTGTTTCGCTTTCGTCCCTCCAAAGCGAAATTTATTTTTCATTATTTGCTATGACGTACGTTGGAGTTTATGAATAAGATTGTTAAAATAGAGTTATGGGTAAATCCCGAGGACAGCTAGTTCAAGTTTTGTATCTAAAGGTTGTAAGTCATTTATAGTTCTAATTCATTTTCTATGTTATTGAATGATCTAAATTATTGACTATTTAGTTTGTCATTTTAGTGTAACAACCAGGTAGATTCATGGGAAGGTGGATTCTATGTCATGTCTTGGATTAAGACCATCATTCGAGCTGCTGTTACAGATGACTGGAATGAGGTAATGATGCATACCTTCAATAGATTACAAATAAAATTCATCTTTAAACATATATGAAACCATAATGAATCTTTCTTCATTTTACAGCGCTTCAAGAGTATGTCTCCTATATCAGAGGACACAATTAAGCAGATAAGGCAAGAGTGAACAGCTTATCTTCTTCAAAGATAGAGCTAGAAACACTTATATTTGTTGTTGAACATTATTAGGTTTAGTTTAACTTTCTTTAGTTGAAATGCATATATAATATATATTATAATATACTGTTCTGAGACAATTTTCTGTTTTTCAGGTGTGGTTTTATTATAAAAATAAATTAATTCTTTTTAAAAAAAAACCCAGTAGACGTCTGTTAATGACATGTCCGACGTCTATAGACGTTAGTCAGTGCACCAACAGATGCCCAATGAATTACAGTGGACAAAATGTTCTAGTGCTATAGACGTCCAATTATCGCCACATCCAACGTCTACGTAGACGTCTGGTATAACCACGTCCGACGTCTACACAGACGTCTGGTGTAGCCACGTTCGACGTCTATGTAGACGTCCGGTGTATCCCGTTCGACGTCTACATTAATATCACTCACAAAGAAGTCGGATCAGGATCAGACATTAAAAGCCCAAAATAACAGACGTCTAAAGTCCTTTCTGCACTGCGTGCTAACACGACTTTGTTGTTTTTTTTCTCTTAAATAGAATAGAAGTGATCCAAGTTTATCATCCCCATAGGTAAAATCTCTAGGTTTAACTTGTGTTTGGACTTTTCCTTCCATCTTGTCCTTCTTTATTGTATGTGGTCATGCATATTATTCTCAAACTATTTTCGTATATCTGACCTTAAAATAAGCATAGAACAACTCTTTCTCTTTCTCTATTTGTCTGTTTTGAATTGTTCAGTTGTGCTAGACGTCTTATCCTTCCAAGTGAGCCAGTTTTGCTGAACAAACACCAAAAGTGACATTCTTATTACAGGAGTGCAAGTGTCATGGATTAAACCTCTCTTATATGACAATAATTTCCAATGAATTACTATTTCTTTTGCCCCTTTATATTTTTCATTTTGTTATTTTTAAAATGTAAAATCATCATTTATTAAATTCAATCAAACGGTTGGAAGTCTCACGTCGACTAGGGATAATGTCGATTTATAATATATAAATGAGTGCAATTTTACCTTACAAGTTGGTTTTGTAGAATTAAATCTCACGCTCGAAATGTATATACCTCGACGTAAGAGCTTGTATTAGAAATCCCACATCGACTAGGAATAATTGAAAGTCTCACATCTATTAAGGATAAGACCGATTTAATAATATATAAGTGGACACAAACCTCACCTTACAAATGTAGAGTTGAATTAGGCTTAAAGTTCTAACACGGTTAAAATCATGAAATCAATCTTAAAAGGTAAAACAAGTTTTGGTATCCCTTAATTTAGATACTCTTGATTAAGTTAGAAGTACATATAAACAACATATAAACACATATAAACATATGTATCATTCCTCCATCAACCGTAGCAAAATGGATTTGTTCCTTGTGAGTAACCTAAACACCACTGCATTTGCTCTCTTTTCTCTAACATTACTATTAGCTTTCTCTCTGTTTCGCTTTCGTCCCTCCAAAGCTGGTAGTAATCTGCCAGAACCTCCAATGGCCTCTGGTGCATGGCCCATACTCGGCCATCTCATGCTTCTCGGGGGCTCACCAACACCCCACAAGACGTTGGCAGCCATGGCTGACAAATATGGACCCCTCTTCACCATCAAGCTCGGTTCTAGACGCGCTTTGGTTCTCAGCAACTGGAAAATGGCGAAAGAATGTTACACCACAAACGACGTCGTCGTCTCCTCTCGCTCCAAGCTCGTGGCCATCGAACACGTTGCGTACAACCAAGCAAGTTTTGGGTTCGCACCCTATGGTCCTTACTGGCGTGAGATACGGAAGATTGTGACCGTGTTCCTCTCCGACCGCAAAACGGAGCTTCTAACCCGCGTTAGGGTTTCTGAGATTCGAAGTTCTGTTAAAGAGCTGTTTCATGTTTGGTCGGAGAAGAAGGGGAGTGATGAGTGTGTGGTGGTGGAGATGAAGCAGTGGTTCACAGAGTTGGTGTTCAATATAGTTTTCCAAACCATGGCTGGGAAGCGATTATTTGGTAAAATCTTTCTGTCTAAAAACAAGCATTAGAAGCACTCTTTTCTGATCTTGCATCTCAGAAAACCTTATAAAGTGTGATTAAAAGAAGGTTGTTTCCATTTTTGTTGTTTGAATTTAAAGATATATTGAAGAGAGATTTGTTTTGGCAATAGGTAAAACCGCAGTGGTTAGCGAGAAAGATGCAGAAAAGTGTGTGAAGGCTTTGAGGGAGTTCATGCAGATGTTGGGAGTGTGCACGGTGGCTGATGCTGTTCCTGTTCTGAGGTGGATGAATTTGGGAGTGAAAGCCATGAAAGAAACTGCCAAAGAATTGGATGTGATCTTAGATGAGTGGTTGGTGGAGCACAGCAAGAAGAGGGCTTTATTTGGTGAAAAGGGTGTTGAAAGTGACGACCAAGACTTCATGGATACGATGCTTTCAGTTCTTGAAGGTGCCACCATCGATGGCTTCGATGCTGCTACTATAAACAAAGCCACAACACTGGTATGTGTGTTGCATATAACAATTGTTCAGGGATTGTATATGCTTAAATTTTGTCCTCTTATTGCTTCTTTAATCTGTTTCTGGTTCATTTAAAGAAAAATTATACTTTACGCGCGCCTTATAAAACAAAAGGAAAATGTTTGTTCGACAACAATATTTTGCCAACTTTTTGACAACGCCACGTGGCATTGTTTCATTGATTGGTTTTAAAAGGCTTTTTTAAAAGGTGGAATTTGTTCAGAAGGGCAATTTTGGAATGAATTTGGATAGAAACTCCTTTTAGCAGTTTATTTTTTCAGATTCACTTGCAGTTTGGTTTTCTCAACTCTCTCTCCACCATTGAAGCTTCCATCTCTCTCCACCATTGAAGCATCCATCTCTCTCCACCGTTTGGGTTCTCTTCGTTCCTCGCTTTTCTTCACCACCATTGAAATGTTGTTTCTCTCTCCCTTTTGAGTTTGAGTTCGACTTTTCTTACTTCGTTTCTTGGGTCATTTGGTCACTGTCGAGGATTTTGTCTCTCTCTCAATTTCCCCATTTTTTGATGCTGTGACTGTGGGCTCGTTGGCGGTATATATCCCTCATTTTGGAATTTTGTTGATTTTGGCGTGCATTGTCGTTGGCGACATTTTCGTGGTTATGTAAGTCTTTGGCTTTTGTCTCCCATTGTGGTTGGCGGTATTTCTCCCAAGGTTTGGGTTTTCTCACACACACCGTAGAGGTTGGTATCACCAAGGTTTGGGCTTTTTCGCACACACCATTGATTCATTACCAAACTTCACATTAGAAGTTGTAGAAACCATCAACCATGACCAACAAGGGTCCTTCATTCATAAAATCTTAAAAACACTCATAACAAACAAAAAACAATCATGGGGAGCGCGGTTGTCACACCTGGGTAGCACAGATCAGCTTTCAGTACAAAACTGCAAATTTAACCTGGTAATCGATTACAACCTTTCTTTAAGCGATTACAAGTGCATGTCTCCAGTGTGTATGGTGCAGGACCTAACCTGCTTTGCTAAGACCACCCAGGATGGGTCTTCCCTACACAGAAGACTTACTAAACTTCACACTACAAGTTGTGAAAACCATCAACCATGACCAACAAGGGTCCTCCATTGACAATATCTTAAAAAGACACTCACAACAAACAAAAAACAATCATGGGGAGCGCAATTGTCACATTTGGGTAGCGCAGATCAACTTTCAGTACAAAATTACAATTTTAACCTGGTAATCGATTACAACTTCTCTGTAAGCGATTATAAGTGCATATGTCCAGTGTGTATGGTGTAGGAACATGTTAGCTCATTGAATTGTTGAGAAAAAAGGAAAAATTCAACAAAAATAGAGAATGGGGAGCAGTGTTCATATAGCTGGGGAGTACAGTTGAAGTTTCTGTACAAATTACCCTTTTTCCTCTGGTAATCGATTATAGGGGTCTTGTAATCGATTACCAGAGGAAAAAGGGTAATGTGTACAAAAACTTCAACTGTACTCCCCAGCTAGATGAACACTGCTCCCCAACTCTGTTTTTTTGAACTTTGCTACTTGTTTTGTTCTTAACTTTCTCCACCGAACTCCAAATGACTTGATTCTTGTTTTGTTGGAATCTAGACTCAAAGAGCTTTCCAACAAAACAAGAATCAACTCATTTGGAGTTCGATGGAGAATGTTATGAGGAAAACAACCAGCAAAGGTCAGAGGTGGTAGAAATATATAAAACGTTAACTTTAAGGAATTAACTGCACCTACTCAGATGTCCAAAAATTATAAATTAGTAGTCATTGGAAAGATATTTTAGTCTACTTTCTAATAAAAAAAGAATCACATCATTTGGAGGTCTGTGGAAAAAGTTATGAGCAAAACAACCAGCAAAGGTCAGAGGTGGTAGAAATATATAAAACGTTAACTTTAAGGAATTAACTGCACCTATTCAGGTGTCCAAAAATTATAAATTAGTAGTCATTGGAAAGATATTTGAGTCTACTTTCTAATAAAAAAAGAATCACATCATTTGGAGGTCTGTGGAAAAAGTTATGATTAAAATAGTCAGCAAAGGTCAAAGTTGACAGCATGGGTTATGCACCTCACCTCAATTGGAGAAAACCACGAACCAAGGTAGTTCAAGTTCATGACAGTTTTTGCACAACTCGTAGAGGAAGAAGTTATTAACTTCTGCAATCAATTTGATCGACAACCATCTTCTTAAATTACATTTCATTGTATACTGTTATGTATCTTTTCATTTCAAAACTTGTTGTTTCGTGAAATGTCATTACGTTTTTTTATTAATGTATGTGCTTTTTAATATTGTTATAATTTTTCATTACTCAATACCCTTCATTATTTCGTTTATATTTGTTTAATATTGAAGTATTCCAACTTGAAGTGTTCCATTAATGATCCATCCATAAAACCTTCAAAAGACAGTCATAACGAATCCAAAATATTACTGGGGAGTGCTTAAGCCACGTCTGGGTAGCACTCTTCAACTTTCGGTACAAAAGGAGATTTTTCTACTGGTAAGCGATTACCAGCTCCCTGTAATCGATTACAACAACATCAGTTCTTTGTCAATGGTGCAGGAACTCACCTCTCAACCCAGAAACACCTTAACTTGGTCTTTCAATGATGACGAACAAACAACTGCAAAAATGGAGGAGGGAGAACACTGCTATGAAGAGAGAAGTTGAAATGAAATTCAAATCCCTAAAATGGAGAGAGAAGACAGTGAAAAGGAGAGAAGATAGAGTTCGAAAACGAAGAGGGCAGTTTCGGAATCCAAACTTCAACCCATTCTAAATCAGATTTTAAATTAAAAAAAACATTCAAATTCGACCAATTAAAACTTGACACGTGGCGTTGTCAAATCTTTGTCAAATTGGCGTTGTTGGAATATCGCGATCCAAAACAAAATTCTTTATAATCTATTCTAACAATATAATAATATTATTAAAATGTATAAACAAATATAATTAAAACATTAATATATTAAAGTATCAACTGTATATTATTTTTCTTTCAAATCCTCCGTATAGGTTTATATCTATGGGTATCATTTTCATTTTTATAAAAACTCCAACTTTAACTGAAATCTCACTAGTTTCTTACATGTAAAAGTCAGTAACTATATGATAATTACTCTAGGTTTATCTATGGGTATCTTTTTCATTTTTATAAAAACTCCAACTTTAACTGAAAGCTCATTAGTTTCTTACATGTAATTTTACTGAATGATTTCTTTTACTAAACAAAAATCTATTAAGATAACATGGTACCAGTGGTATTCAAATTTATAAACCAAGTCTTACAAAATGTCAATTATAATTTAAAAGTGCTAAATTGACAAATTAGAGAATCAATACTCCAATTAAAAACTAATTTATATTATTACCAAAATTTTAGCTACTTATATTATTAATATTAATAGAAACTAATTTATAAGTAAAATTTTTGTTTGCCTAACATCTTTCTTAAATATAGAATTTGCATTTGATCTGCAGGCACTGATTTTGGGTGCCACGGATACAAGCACTGTCACTCTTACATGGGTGATATGTTTCTTGTTGAAAAATCCTCTTATATTAGAAAAGGTAAAAGAAGAGATTAGCACTCACATTGGGAAAGAGAGATTCATAAGTGAGTCAGATGTGAATAAGTTAGTATACCTTCAAGCAGTAGTGAAAGAGACACTGAGATTGTATCCACCAGGACCTCTTTCAGCACCTCGTGAATTCACAGAAGATTGCATGTTAGGTGGATATCACATAAAAAAGGGAACTCGATTAATCACAAACTTGTGGAAGATCCAAACTGATCCTAATATTTGGTTGGATCCATTGAAATTCAAACCAGAAAGGTTTATTACTACTCACAGAGATGTTGATGTTAAAGGTCAAAATTTTGAGTTGCTACCGTTTGGAAGTGGCAGAAGAATATGTCCAGGAATATCCTTTGGTCTTAACATGATTCATTTAACTCTAGCTAATTTTTTACATTCTTTTGAAATATTTAGTAAACCTAATGAAACTATTGATATGAGAGAAGCCCTTGGAATGACCAATGAAAAAGCCACTCCACTTGAGATTTTTGTTAAACCAAGTTTGTCCTCAAACTATTATGAATCCATGTGATGTGGTAGCAGTGCTATTATCTGTTCTAATAAATTAGTTAAAACTACACTCTGTAATCTTAAATTTGTCATGCAACATTGTTACAGATCATGGAATTTCTATCCGCGGAAGTGAGTGAAAGATAAAGATTTTCTGTTTCGTGTGCATCTGGTTTTGTTATATGATTAATTACTTCCTTGTATGAATCATATTATCTCCTATTTTCCTTGTGAATTTAAAGAGAATTTAACACAACCAACATCCATACGAATATAAATTTGTTTACATTATTTCAACAGTAGTTTTGACTTTGAGCAACTTTGCTAAATTCTCAAACGCTATTTTTGAACAAGAGTTTGAACAATTAAAAAAGAGAGGTTAAATAAAAATTTTGAATTTTATTTTTAATTTATACATATCAAAAAACGGCGATGCTTATCAATTTTTACTATTCCATTTTTTTCCGTATATATATCCCAATTACAATTCAGTACTAAGATATTAATATAATTAAATTGCCATATTATTAATGTCCCTGTTAATATTTGGGCACAATTTGTGTCAATATATCATAGTGATTATTTTTATAAATAACTTAAACTATTTTATATAATTATTTTGATTATTTAAATGAAATTTAGTAGAGTTTAGGTTGAACGAATATAATTTTTGTTCTCTCATTATTATCACGTTTTTATCTTCTATTTTTCAATCACGTTCTTCGGTCAATGTAATATTTATAAGTATATACTTTTTCATAATGTTTCTAAAATACGTAATTAACAAACTTTTTAATATATTTCAAATTGTATTTTTCAAAAAGTATAGAAAATTTATTTTTCATCTTTCTACTAATTTTAATTATAACAATTTTCTACTCTTTCCTTTTCCTTTTCTTTCTTTCTTTCTGTTTGATTATAATTAGTTATATTCAATGTGAAAGATGCATGAATGCGTTGGTCTTGTTATTGGTCACATGAGTCAATGTCTCACTGCTACACTTTTATCCTTCCTGGTCAACTATCCTTGGTCACCAAGGTTGTCCAATTATTCGCTTCAGCCACCTTAAAATAAACTAGTAGGTGGGTTTGGTCAATGTAAAACTTTCGGAGTTTCCTAAAATAAGTTTTATGTACAGTAAAAATAAATGTTATAAGAATAGAAATACTGAATTTTAATTTTATAGGAACAAAAACAAAAAATATTACAGTAATATAAAAAGTTATTTATAAATTAAAAAAATGTATTTTTTTAAAAAAAAATCAATATTTGAAGTATTCATAATAACCCTTGTTTCGTCTCCACGTTTTGTCTCCATTATGCAGAACTATCGATTAATATATTATAATACTTGCAGATCACGTAACAAAAAGTTGCTATAGTAGAATATCTTATATTTCATACACAACATTACAAAAATTTTGACTATTCCACGCAAGCTTCCATTCATTATTATAAACAAAAAATGACGCCATATTGGTCCAACCATGTGGACGTGCACAAAGCTTAGACACATGCTTTCCTTATAAAAGCAGAAAGAAAAACAGTTCCAAGACATTCCACCTTATAACAAGCAAAAATGGACTTTCTCCTAAATTGCTTAACCTTAAACACCACCACTCTTATTGCATCGTTTCTTTCTCTAATCTTGTTATTTTTCTATCTATATCGTAGAATTTGTTCTGAGAAACGAGCTCCAATAGTGAAAGGTGCATGGCCAATACTTGGTCATCTTTCACTGTTAAATGGTTCAAAAACACCCCATAGAACTTTGGCTGCTTTGGCTGACAAGTATGGACCCTTGTTCACCATCAAACTCGGTCTGAAAGATGCTTTGGTGCTCAGCAACTGGGAAATGTCCAAGGAACTCTTCACCACAAACGACCTTGCCGTTTCATCACGCCCTAAACTCGTTGCTGTGGAAGTCATGTCCTACAACCAAGCCTTCGTAGGGTTGGCTCCATACGGACCTTACTGGCGAGAGCTTCGAAAGATTGTGACTGTTGAGTTTCTCTCCAACCGCAGAATAGAGCAACTCAGCCACATTCGTATCTCAGAGATTCAAACCTCATTCAAAGAGCTATACGATTTATGCTATACTAGTGTAAACAACAAGAAGGAGAATGAATCTAGTTATGGTGCTGCTACTTTGGTGGACATGAAAGAGTGGTTTGAACATTTGACTTTCAATATAATAGTGAGGATGGTGGTGGGGAAGAGGTACTTTGGTGTGGCGCATGTGGAGGGCAAGGAGAAGGCAGAAAGGTTTATGAAGAATTTAGATGAGTTCATGAATTTGATGGGCACTTTCACTGTGGCTGATGGAGTTCCTTGCTTGAGGTGGTTGGATTTTGGGGGCCATGAGAAGGCCATGAAAGCAACGGCTGAGGAAATGGACAAGGTGTTGAGTGAGTGGTTGGAGGAGCACCGTGAGAAGAAGGGTTTGGGTGAAAAGGTTAAGGGCGATCAAGACTTCATGGATGTGATGATTTCAGCACTTAATGGGGCTCCGATTCATGGGTTTGATGCTGATACCATTTGCAAAGCCACTACCCTGGTAAGTATAGTAATGAGCCATTTACTAAAATGCTATGAACATGGACATGGAAGCAAAATTGTATTCTGTCAAAGATTGAATAGTATTTCCAGTTTATTTCCTGTTTTTGTTCGAAGAATTTTTGATGAAGCTTGAACATTTTTGCAGGAATTGATTTTGGGTGGAACTGATTCAACTGCTGTTACTCTTACATGGGCACTTAGTCTGCTAGTACGAAATCCTCTTGCAATGGAAAAGGCTAAAGAAGAAATAGACATGCAAATTGGGAAAGATGGATACATAAGAGAATCAGACATAAGCAAACTTGTGTATCTTCAAGCCATAGTGAAAGAGACATTAAGATTGTATCCACCAGCACCTCTTTCATCACCTCGTGTATTCATAGAAAACTGCATCTTAGGTGGCTACCACATAAAAAAGGGAACTCGACTAATGCATAACCTGTGGAAGATCCACAGAGACCCTAGTGTTTGGTCAGATCCTTTAGAATTCAAACCAGAAAGGTTCCTCACCACTCACCAACATGTGGATCTGAAAGGTCGACATTTTGAGTTGTTACCCTTTGGAAGTGGGAGAAGAATGTGTGCTGGAATGTCCCTTGGCTTAAACGTGCTTCATTTCACATTGGCTAATATGTTGCATTCCTTTGACATCTCAAATCCTTCGACTGAACCTGTTGATATGACTGAGTTATTTGGATTTGTCAATACCAGAGCTACTCCACTGGAGGTTTTGGTTAAGCCACGCCTACCTCCAAACTATTATGAATCTTTGTAATTCTTATGTTAGTAGTGTGCATGTTCTAAATTATGTTAGTAGTGATGTGATTGTGCTTAGTTATTTTATGTTGAGTGATAGTTTATGGTCTATTTTAAGTTTATTAAATCGAGTTTTCCTTTGAAAGTGTTATGTAAGAATGTGATAGTTTTGTTCCTAGCTAGATGAATGTGGCATTCGTTTAGTTGCCATCAAACAATGTAACCCTTTGATTTCATTTTATTGTTTCCTTGCAATAGTGTTTCATACTCAGTTTTGGCTGCCTGCTTCCTTTTTTTGTCATTGCTTCATCATATATAAAAGTAGACAATACTCAACTTCTTCTGACCATAAAGGAAAATGTTCTTTTAACCATTTTTTGACAATTTTTTTATAATTTATGTAATAATTTGTGATTGATCCGTTTCAAATATACTAATGAATCAATAAAATAGTAATACGTAATCTAAGTTATTAAAAAAAATTATTAACATGATTCGATAATAAAATGGACAGCTACCTCAGTTTGCAGTTGCTACAATAGCCTTTAAAGATATTTGAATTTATTAAAAGTATTTTTACTTTGATTTTTAAAAATAACGTTTGGTAAAATATGAAAAATTAATTTCATCCCTGATATTAAAATGAGAATAGAATATCAATGATAATAAGCTGCATTAAAAATTTTATAATTTAAAAAAAAAATATTGTTAATGAAGAGAAGAAAATTAAGTAAGAAATGATCAGGAATTAAAATGATAGAATTGTTATAAAATATGAATAAAGTGATATTAAACTACATTCGTAAAAATAGTTCATGATCACGATTATTGTAACATCCCAAAAATACAATAAAAACCATATAATAGAATTAATTACATTTAATGGTAAACCAATTCAGTTTTATACTAAACCAACGAAAGATTCTGGTCAAACGGCCTTACATAGCTTGCCAAAAGTAAACTGCACAAGATTCAAGGGAAACATGACCGAACGACTTACAAAAGTCAAATTACCGATCTGTCAAATAACAAAAAAAGAAAGAAAGAGACCGAACGGTCACTTCATGCTAAACTACTAACTACAACCGAACATCCTACTGTTCGACCTTTACTTCCACATCTACGAGGTTCGCGTCTTCAAAATTTTCTTCTTCCAGCGCCTCTTCAAGTAGTGCACTTCCATCTGCTCACATCTACACGGATGATCATTGCAATGACAAGACGGACGTACAAACGAGACAACACAAGGAAAAACACAAGGTAAGCTTATGTAATTTAATTCAAGTAATAACATACATTTTCATATGCAATCACATTCAAATACATTTCAATAAACAAATTCAATCAACCCTGATACTAGACCGACTGTCCGGACTGTATGAATTCTGTGTAGCTACGACGTTCGTGCACCCGGGTGATGTAGTAATTGGAATTCTCATCAGCTGCCACCCGAGGTTAGTCCGTTCTATCCAAAGTACCCCTAAGGACTAGGACCTCCTGCCGTTCCCACACATGACCTACTCCCCTCTACTTGAGGACGAGTACTCACGGAACATCAGGATGAATCGCCAGCTAAGCTTTGTCCACATTCATACTTTACCAATTCCAATATTCACACAAGAGTCGTTCCTCCCCGGAACGCTCGCTCAAATCCATAATTTCATACTCATCTCATAAACTCTTCATCATTTATAACTTTTCACTTAAGTGCCATTTTCATAATCATTTCTGAGAATCATAAAAATACCGAACGTTCAGCCCTCTTCATAACGAGGACGAACGACAGGAACGAGACAAGGAACTCCCTCGTCCTAGAACAGAATACTACCGAAAGGGGTTTACTGAAATCTTTAGAAAGGAATTAGGTACCCTATGCAATATGTGACGAACGTCTTCTACAACCCGAATCAGTTAAATGAACTGACTCTCGTGAACTCCAATCGAAACTCAAAGAATACATAGAACTGGGAACTCTTGATCCGAGACAATAAAGTGGACATATTTGGACGTCAAAGGACCAAACTTAGAATAATTCACATACAAAAATTTCATGTCAGTAAAAGACCGAACGAGGAAAGAAAGGTTCTTCTGAAATTGGACGAACGCTATTTTATCAGGGTAGATCTACTGTAAAAATACGAGCGCTTGGTGTAAGACCGAGCACCACTAAAATTTCAGAATAAAAGATTTATAAATAAGATATCATAGGAATGGTGTTTAGAAACAACTACTGGATACTCAGAGGCAACTACTCTTGACTGATCGTTCAAGCACAGCATTACAATAGGGAGGCGCTCGTCCTCAACTAGAATTCTTTCCAAATGAAAGAATCTCATTTTAACTATGTTCAACAGGAGAACCGAACGGTCAATGACCGTCCAGTAACGAACGTATTTTATCATAGTATAATCTCATATACAGAATCATTTATTTCAAATCAGTTTTCTCAACTTATACCCTCATAATTTCAGAACTTTATAAACTTTCTATCAAGATCAACCTTCATATCTCATACATCACATATCATATAGGTTTCATATATTTCATACATCATAACCTAACTTAGCCATATTTCATTTCATCTCATCAAGTAAACGAACATTCAAGTCATCCAACCATATCAACCATCATGCATCAAAATCATCCAATCAACTAAACGAACGTCAAACAGTTCAACAACATACATCTCAAATTAAATTAAATAAGCTTCCCTTACCTGGATAAGTGATTGAACGATCTAAAAGTGGGTTTTTGGTTCGTCCAACTACAACTTCTACCCTTAACGATCAACAATTCTCCAAACTAAACCGAACAACATAAAGAACCAAAAATAACTTAGACTATATCCCTGTATGCAACCAGAACTTGGTTTGCATGTAACAAAGGAACAAACGACTAAAGGGAGAAAACTTACCAGCTCAGACTTGAAACTTTGTTCGGTTCAAGATGAAGCTTGGGTTGCCGGGAACACTTCTATGATTTCTGAATGATGATCGGAGAAGAGGAAAGGTTAGTTTTCTTAGAGAGAAGATAGGATTTCTAGTGAGAAGGAGGAGAAAATGAAAGATCAGATTTTTGGAAGGCTAAGGGTGCATGCAGAGAGAGTGGGGAGAAGGTTTCAGAAAAATTATTTTTTCTTCCCACGTAAAACGAGCGTCCGCTCTCCTGCTGACACCTGCATTCTACTATCTGATTTCAGATCCTCGTTTCTTGACACCTGGCGTCAGCGTAGAGGGGTTTGGGTGCGTTTTAAATGACTGACAAGGGGTTTCAGTTTGCGTTTCCGAGGTCTGACACAAGGGATTTTGGGTGCATATTTACGAGGTCTTACATTCCCCCTAACTACAAAAATTTTCGTCCTCGAAAATTAAAACTTACCCGAAAATAGGTGAGGGTACACATCCTTCATAGCATCTTCCACTTCCCATGTAGAGTCGCCTGTCTTTTCGTCCCACACCACTTTCACCATTCTAATTGCTTTCCTCTTGTAATACTTGGTGCGACAGTCTTCAACCAGAATCTCTTAACGGAGGACTCTTTTCTTCTTCCTTCTGGTTTAGCTCGCGTAAGGAGTAGGCTTCATTCCCTCTTCCTCTCTCTCTCTTGGTTCTGATTGGGGTTTTACTCCAATTTGGGATTTGAAATTAGGATTTTATTTGATTTCTAATTTTTGGGGTTTCTTTTGTACGTTTTGATTCGCGTTTTGGAGTTCGTTTCTTGACTTCTTCCCTGTTGATTGGTGACGCGATTTTGGGGTTATGATTCGAATGAGTGTTGAGTTTTTTTGGATTTTAGTTCATTGATGTAGATTGGATTTTTGAAGACCCTGGTGGTTATCGCAGTTTGGAGATTTCTGTGATTGCATTCGTTTTCGGAATTTGGGTTTAAGGTTCATGTTTGCGTTCGCTCGAAAATTCTTTATCTCTTTGTTTCATACATTGATAAGTATTTGTGGGTTAATCATGTGACTAAATTGAGACTTCAGTTGGTGTTTCTTCCTCATATCTTTTTTTTCTTTCAAAAGTTGTTATGTATTTGTTTTCTTTAACTTGTTTAAAAACTATATTGTGTCTTTTTAATATGTAGCAAATATATTAAATTGTTCTATTTAACTTGTAATTTAATTTAAACCTTATTTAAAAATTCACAAAATATATTTTTTAAATATTTGTGGGTTGAAAACGGGTATCCGCGGGTTGAAAAAAATCCGTGATTTTTTTTTATGCGGATATCCAACGGGTAGCGGGTTGGTTTGCGGGTATGGTTTTTTGCATGCGGGTCGGGTTGCGGATAGGCACTATCCGTGTCCGACCCGACCCGTTGTCATCCCTAGTTATAGATGTACATATTATGTGAATTTTTAACTTTGTAGATATATTTAAAGATCAATTTAAATTAACTTACTTCATAACCTGACTAAACTTAGCATACCTGCTTAACTAAGAGTAGGTTATTACCTGACTAAACTTGACATACATCCTTGATTGGGAGTAGTTGATTATCTGATTAAGCTCGACATACCAACTCAATTGGAAGCAAGTTATTACCTAAATAAGCATGAAATGCAATGTGCAGGTTGTTAACTGACTGACATACCAACTCTTTCGGGAGTAGATTATTACTTGACTAAACTCGACATACCAACTTAGTTGGGAGTAGGTTATTACTTGACTAAGCTCAACACATTAACTCAGTTCAGAGCGAGTCTCGACTAAATGCAAGATGAATTCCAAGTTGAGAGTGGGTTATTGCCTCACTCAATTCAAAACTCTAAACATGACTTGGGGGCATGAACACCCTTTTAATCTGACTAACTCAACTTAGTTTGGGGCACTACTATAGAATAAGCTTTCAATGACGGTTCAAATAGGCATGTAGCGATGATCTTTTAGTCTTTGTTTATTCAATCGTCATTTAAAGTTTAAACAAAATGATGACGATTGTGAGAGTCGTCGTCAAAGCGTAAAATAATGACAATAAATGAGACTTGTCGTTCAAAGTAGGGAAAAAAAAAATAAATAAAAAACAACAACGATTATTATAAACAACCATCGTGGTAACTATGTGTGCATTTTTTTTTTAAATTTTAAATTTATTTTTGAAACCTATAAATCATGCATAAATTTTTTAGAATTCATTTTACAACTATTTAGGACAACAAATCAACATATTCTAAACAAAGCTTAAAAAAAATAATTCTAAATTGTTATAAATGTTAACAAAATGCTTAGCCCATGCTTTTTTAACATAATGTATTGTATATAATGTCAGGGTTATGTAATGGTTCCAAGTTCAAATAAACATAATAAAACTAGGAAAACTTGTGAGACTAATATACCATGGTTGTAGTTACACCTCTAAAACAAAATGAGTGACAACACAAGAACTGGGCCAATAAATGTTGTCATTGCTTCAAACATTACCACTCCATACACATACAAGTGTTGCAAGAAAAGGATAAAGTGTTTGAAATATTATTCCAATTTTATGAAGAAAGCAACAAAATTCATGTTTGGAATAACTTTTGTATAAAAAACATGGGAGGGATTAACAAACATTTTCCAATACTTTCAATTTTTCATAACATATTCTAAATAACTAAATATAATATAAATTGCAATGTATTTTAAATTACTATATTTAACCTATTTAACTTACAAATAATATTTAAGTAGAATAAAGAAAATAATATAGTTAGAAAAGGCTAACGTGGATTGCGATGATAGCTGCAATGTGGAAGAGAAGAGGGAATTTGTGGAGCACGTGGAAAAATATCTCTTGTAGATAATGTGTGCGTTTCAAAGGGTCACTAGTGCAGGGAGAACTTGCGAGGAGGATTTTGCAACGAGTGTAGAGAGCTTTATGGAGGAGCCTTATAGTGCAATGTGGAGAGAGTTATGAAGGAATCTCACAACAGGGGTTTTATAGAATGATGAGGTGGATGTTGACTCCTGATAGCTAGACTACTGTATTATGCAGAGGAATTAATAGGAAGCAGAAAAGGGAGAGATACGAGTATCTGTATTTCTCATTAACCAAAAAAGATAGTACAAGGCAACGTATATAACAACAAATGAATGAATGAACATCTAACTGTAACAACAAAACAGTTAAGACAGTTATGAGTTTTGTTTTATATTCTCAACACACCCCTCTAAAACTAAAATCTTTATAGATTTAACTCCATGACAATCTCTTAGCTTCTTGAATCTGCTAGGCCTTAGAGCTTTGGTGAATATGTCTGCTATCAGTCTTCCTTTGCCAACTTGTTCTCTCAGATAATGAAACTTGGTCTCTATATGTTTACTCCTGCCATGTGAAACAGGATTTCTAGATAGGCTGATGGTTGATCTGTTATCTATCAATAGTTGTATTGGCTTACAGCATTCAATCTTCAACTCATCCAGAATTGTCTCTAGCCAAGCACATTGATATGTGGTCTCAGCTGAGGCAATATATTCGGCTTCGCATGATGAGAGTGCTACAACATTCTGCTACTTCGAGCACCAGGAAATCGACGCTCCCATATACTTGAATACATAACTGAATGTGCTCTTTCTATCCATCTAATCTCCACACCAATCCGAATCACTCCAAGCTTTTAACACCCCATTTATACGTCAGTCTTCTTGGGAAAGTAGAGACCAAAGTCAACTGTTCCTTTTAGATAACGCAGTATATGTTTGGCAGTGGAAAAATGAGATTTAAACAAGGTAGCATCAACCTTCTTGTCGTCTGCTTGGATAAACATCTTAGTATTTTCTATCACTGGTACATTCGCGTTATTGCATCCTTCCATGCCAAGTCTCTTCAATACTTCACTAATATATCTTCTTTGATGCACAAACATTCCATCAGAGGTTCGCAAAAATTCTAGCCCAAGAAAATACCCCAGACTGCCGAGATCAGTCATTTCAAAATCTTCTTTCATTCTCATCTTAAATTTTTCGAATGCTTCTGTTGTGCTTCCTGTTACAAGTAGGTCGTCAACAAACAAACAGACCAATAGAACACCCTGTTGTTCAGCTTGTTTCACATAGATCCCAAACTCAACCGTGCACTTCTGGAATCCAAGTTTAATGAGCCAAGAGTTGATGTGAGTGTTCCAAGCTCGGGGTGCCTGTCTCAGCCCATACAAAGCTTTGTTTAGCTTATATACTTTCCACTCCTCACCTTTCTTCTCAAATCCTGGTGGTTGTCTCACGTATACTTCTTCTTCTAAAGGGCCATTCAAGAAAGCTGATTTCACGTCCATTTGACATATCTCCCATCCTTTTAAATTTGCAATAGCAACAACAAGTCTCACTGTCTCTAGCCTTGCAACTGGTGCAAACACATTAGTGAAGTCAACTTCAGGCTTTTGCAGGAAGCCCTTTGCAACCAATCTAGCTTTCAACTTAGCTATGCTACGATCTGGCTTATACTTCCTTTTGAACACCCACTTGACCTCAATTGCTTGTTTGTGTCGAGGCAGTTCCATCATTTCCCACGTTTTGTTCTTCTCTATTGCTCTCAATTCCTCCATCATGGCTTCTTTCCATTCTTCCATATCGATAGCTTGCTTCCACGTGAGTGTCTCAACATCTGCCAAGAATGCAGAGTGAACAAGATCACCTGATTCTGCAATCTCATTATCCATGAACACCTCATGATCTGCAAGCCTTGTTAAAGGAAATCGAGCTCTTTGAGATCTCCTGTTGTTTACTTCTACACCAACTACTACTTCTTCAATCTCATCAGGTTTTTTCTCCTCCAGCCAACTAGACACGACACCATTGGAACTCGAACTTGTTTCTGCTTCCAGCCAATTAAATGTGGCTAATTCGTCTACCAAAACATCTCTGTAAATCACAATTTCATTCTTCTTTGGACTATATAATCTGTATGCGCCTGTAGGATGATAGTCTACCAGTATAAAGACTTCACTCTTATCTCCTAACTTCTTTCTCTTCTCATCTGGAACGTGCTTGTAACATACGTATCCAAATATCCTCAGATGATCTGCCGATGGCTTGACTCCAGACCATGCCTCTTCTGGAGTACAGTTTGCCAAAGCCTTCGTTGGACTCCTGTTTAGCAACTAAGCTGCCGTGGAGACAGCCTCTCCCCATAGGTTGTGTGGCAAGTTTTTCCCCTTAATCAAACATCTGGTCATTTCAAGAAGTGTTCTATTTCTCCTCTCGGCCAAGCCGTTATGTTGAGGTGTGTAAGAAGCTACGACTTCATGTACGATTCCCTTTTCATCAAAGAATTTGCTCATCTCCCCAGAATTGAATACTCCACCTCCATCAGTTCTGAAAATCTTCAACTGCAGAGCCGATTGCCTCTCCACCATGGCACAAAATTTTACAAAGCATGAGAAAACTTCTTTTTTTTTTTCTTTCAAATAAACCCATATCTTCCTAGTCCATTCATCAACAAAAGTTAGGAAATATTTATTACCTCCAAGTGTTGATACTTCGAAGGGGCCACACACATATAAGTGGACTACACCGAGTGGATGCTTAACCCTTTTAGGCGCAAACTTCTTGAATTTTCTTCTGGCTTGTTTACCCATAGCACATCCTTCACAGATCTTCTTTGAAGTGTTTATCAGGGACACACCTCTTATTAGTTCTTTGTTGTTTAACAAACTCAGACTTTTGAAGTTCAAGTGTCCGATCTATAATATATAATTGTTGCATTCAGATTCACCTTGAATGTCCTATTCTTGGCAAGCGGAGCCTTGATCACAAGTCGCTACTTCTTATCAAACACTTCTTAACAGGTTACTCTTCATCGTTGGGACGTACAACACGTCGTCCATGTATGCAACTCCACCGTTCTTGCAGGTGATCAGCACTCTACCAACTCCTTCTGTCGTCACAGTGCTATCATCCGCGAATCTCACAGTGCTCTTCTTTCTTGGATCAAGATTTACCAACCACTCTCTTCTTCCGGTCATGTGATTAGAGCAACCAGTGTCTAAATACAAGCACGAATCGTTCTCAGCGTGATTGTATTCGCTTGACAGCATCACACATTCAATTTCCATAACCTTCGCTGCATGACTCACCTCCTTTGAGTGCAACACGTGTTCGCTGCAACCCATACACCTTTATGCATGACGTGCCGCTTCTGGTTGCAACACGTGTTCTACCTTATAACAACACCTGTCTCGCACTATCCTTCTGCACATGTCCTTTTCTTCATTTTGGTCTGAAACTCTCATCAACATTACATGATATGATTCCGAATCACAAGCATCTTGTGCCAAATTTTCGGCATTCTGAAATTCTTTGCAGATTCGTTGTGCCAGCACTTTGAGGAGTAGTGCCCAAATTTGTTACAGGTATAACACTGTATATTTCTTTTGTCGAACCCTTTTCTTTCTCTTCCTCTAGAATGTCTACCACTTCTGTTGCTTCCTTCCTTCTGGTCACCTCCATTGTCTTCGACGTTTTGATCTGAGGGTTTTGTGTTTCTGCCTTCGTTACGTCCACTACGTGATCTCCCTCTGCCTCTTCCACGATTCTTGAAATTTTGATTACTTCTTGCTTGCAACACCTGATTCGTTCCTTGCGTCACAGTCTTTTCTGCGTTCCTTCTCTCAATCAATCTTTGTTCATGTGCTTCAAGGGAATTTTGCAGCTCTTCCACCTTCATCATATCAAGGTCCTTGCGTTCTTCTATCGCAACCACAATGTGATCGTACTGCGGTGTCAAAGTTCGGAGTATTTTTTCAACGATCTTTTTATTCTTCATAATTTTATCACATGCTCTCATGGCATTAACCACAACTTGAATTCTACTAATATACTCCACCACCGTCTCTTGCTCCCCCATGTAGAGAAGCTCGTACTGCCGCTGTAGAGACTACAAGCGAATCTTTTTCACCTTGCCTGAGTTTTCATACCCATCCTGTAGAATATCCCAGACTTCTTTGGCCGTGGTGGCTTTCGATACCTTCTGAAAAATTGTGGAAGAAATACATTGATGAAGTAGCATCCTTGCCTTGCAATCAAGTCGTCTATTTTCTTTGTACAACTTCTTCGCTTCTTCTGTGTCACCTTTCAGAGGTTCTTGAAGTCCTTTCTTTACCACTTCGTCGACTTCTTGAAACCCAAGGATAACTTTCATCTTTACGCACTAGTCATCATAATCCTTGCCATCAAATATCGGGAGATTGCTATGAATTAATCCGACCATCACACCTCTTCTTTTCTTCTTGGACCAAACCTTCAGCTCTGGATACCACTGTTGACTCCTGATAGCTAGACTATTGTATTATGCAGAGGAATTAATAGGAAGCAGAAAAGGGAGAGAAATGAGTATATGTATTTCTCATTAACGAAAAAAGATAGTACAAAGGCAACATATATAACAACAAATGAATGAATGAACATCTAACTGTAACACCAAAATAGTTAAGACAATTATGAGTTTTGTTTTATATTCTCAACAGTGGAGACTTAAGACATACATGCGAAGATGGGAAATGCTTCACTTTTATCAAAGGTTCACATAGAGTGGTTCACAAGTGGTTCAAAGCTTCATGATTGATGATTTATAACTGAAGGTAGCGACGCTTGTGAAAATACATGAGGAAGAGAAAATGGAAGTGCAAGGGCAAAAAGAAATGCTCAAATGAAATCCACAAGGAGAAAGAAGCTCTTGCTTTTTTTTTTAATTATTGAAAGTAATGCACTTTTAACTATGTTTCTTTCTATAATTATCATCATTTCAAATTTTAAAGATAATTATTTAGTCAACCGTTGTTAAAAAGTTCACTGAAATTGCAAATTTGCCACCACAAGTTTTATTTTACTACAGTGGCTTGTTAAACGTCACCAATCGATGATGTGAAAAAACTCTGTTTAGTCAGGCTGGCCTAAAAAGTCAGTTTAAAGCAAATCTGATACAATTGAGGTCGTT
Organism: Vigna umbellata; assembly: GCF_029865625.1. Classification (NCBI taxonomy): domain Eukaryota; kingdom Viridiplantae; phylum Streptophyta; class Magnoliopsida; order Fabales; family Fabaceae; genus Vigna; species Vigna umbellata. The sequence goes on from NC_142168.1 coordinate 35,552,504, forward strand.
CATTATTAAGCAAAACTAAAATCAAGAAGATGTTTATTTTACAAGAAAAATAAATCAGGTCATAAATTATTACGTAGTTAGAGACAAAGGGAAGAGACATACCAAAAGATTATACTAGAGGAAGTGAAGCACTGTACTGGAAATTGAAGTGGTTTCATGTGCACAGATGACACCAACTTTAAAATTGATAAGACAAGAGAACTAATTAAAACAAACAAGTGAGCAAGTTTGGCAAAAGGAGGTATCCAAAATGGACTTAATGGACTTTTTCAGCCTTTAAGTCTTATACACTTCTGCTCAAGACCGGGGGACTATGTACCATATGATTCGTTTAGGATCTTACCCATGTTATATAATAATAATAATTTTAAAAGAAACGTTAGGTTTAAACGTTGGCCAATAGTTTTTATTTTCTCATTAATGTTTATAAGTGCACATTTTTATTTTCTCGTTAAAATTCATAAGTGTCAACAATCAATTTTTATTATTGGTTATTGTGAGAATAATTTTTGACTAAGATTCTGCTATATAAATAGAGCATTTCCTACATTCTAAAATACACCAATCAAGCTTTATCTTCTTCTTTCAAATGAAAACTATATTTCTCAAACTATCTTCTTAGTTTTTTTTCCTTTCTTTTTCTTATCCTCTTTATTACCTGAATTTATTCTTTTACTTTCTTTAGAGTTCTTTTTTTTCAGCTTTTTTACAACAATCCCATACTCCAAGACGATGAAAAGTCCATAGACCAATTCAAATTATATGGACTCAATTCTTATAATTTAAGAATAAATTAGGAAAAGATAAATGAGTTTATTTTCTATTATTATGTTTGTATTTTATAATTGAAATATTATCTTTTTATTTTAAAAAGAAATGATTTATAATTACTTTATTTATAAACCGAGAGACATACCCAAAGCTAAAAGAACATAAATTTCTGACTTGAAGTATTATTAATTTTAAACCGGATTATTTACTTTTTGTATTTGTTCTCTAATTTGAATTAAAGCACCCAGAGATTTTTTTTTATCGGAACATGAATCTTAATAAACAATCCCATCGCCAATTTTTCAACTAATCGATTTTCAAAACCAATTATCTTAATTATGTGTGCCACTTGCACTCTTTAAGTTTCTCTACCGTATAGATAAAAACTTATTCAAAGTTTTCCCATTACACATTATAGTTTTGGTTATAATTAGTGTAAGAAAAGTTAACAATAGCAGCTAAAGCCTCCGTGGTAGTGGAGAGATATAATAATACACGTTTTAATTTGGTCCTGAAATGCACAAAATGAAAATTAACTTTTTTATTCTTTGCTACATAATAATATTATTTTTTATATTTATTACTTACTTTTTATGAATATTTTATATATTATTAATATTGTGTTTGTTGATTTAAATTGATAGTTTGATAATTATATTATGTCCTTTTGCAGGACTTTATTTTTATTCTGATAATTTCTTTAGGTCCCTAAGAACACAAGTAACTTGAGGATGACGGGACTTGCTTTTATATGTGATAATAAAATTTAAAATATTTATTTTGTATTTTTATATTATATATTTGATAATCTTAAAAGAAATATGCACTTACCAACATTCTATAAATATATTAAAATTAATATCATTGTATTATATTAGATATATACATGGTGGTAGAGTGGACCATACATGTCAAGTGGCCAATTTCATGGGGTAAATTAATGTTTTTAATTTCTTAGACTATTTTGATTTTGATTTTTCTTTAATCCATCAATTTCACACGTTAAACGAGTAATGAGTCAAACTAATACACCGGTTTGTTTTTTTAATTAAAAACTAATTTAAAAGATTTAATTTTATATTATATTATTTAAAAGATAAAAATATATAATAACATTATAACTTAAGTTATAATAATCATTAAGAAAATTTTAGCATATAAATGTAGTAATAATTATTTTAATATATTTAATAGATATTAATTAATGAAGTAAAGACTTATGAACAATTTATATAATCAATATATTTTAAATAAAACAAACGTGATTACGAGTCAAACCAATGATATATTTTAATGTAAAATAAATGTAAATGCAAGTACATGTGTTTTTGCTATAATTACAATAAACAAGAACTTTTCTGAAACAGGTAACCTTTTCTTTGTGTGTGATAAGTAAGAAAGTTCTTCATTTTCCTCTTTCTCGTATTAACAATCATTAAATATATATTAATGAAGAGAAAAAGAAAATAAATTTTTGTCCAAAAGATATTAATGATTTCCTAAAATAATTTAGTGTAAATAATTTGAAAATTTTATTTAAAATACAAGGAAACGTTAAGATTAAAAAGAAATTGACTTCTAAATAAACTCATATTAAATATTATTATCAATTTTGATATATTAAGTATACTGACATTCTAAAATTCATCATTCATTATGGTCGCACATGAAAATTTATTAAAAGAAAATAAAATAAAATAATTGAAACATATACGACAAGAATCCCATGATAAAGATTAGACTTCACCTAATTAATAGTTTATGCTTTTATTTAATAATTAATATTTTTTATCAAGATATATATATATATATATATATATATATATATATATATATATATATATATATATATATATATATATATATATATAGTAATTTTTGCTCAACTCTCTTGATTGATAAAGGTGATAAATTATTTTATGTACAGAAATTTTTATTAATTGTAGTGATGTTAATTCAATCAAAATTACCAATTTCAAATTAAACAACAACCATTTTTTAATTCGTAAAACTAGTAAATAGATGTTTATAAAATTCTGAAGTTTATAAATTTGCATTGTTATATATATATATATATATATATATATATATATATATATATATATATATATATATATATATATATATATATATATATATAATTGTCTTAAATCAACCCTCTAGATGTAGCCAATAATTTTTTTTAGGTGTTACGCAAGGTATTTAAAGATTATAAGACTTTTGAATTTACAGAGTGATTAGGGTACATTGAATTTTTCACAAAAAAAAAGTCTTCTCTAATATGCATCTGACCACACCAATTAGAATATCCCAACTCCCCTTCCTTTTATAAATTTTCATGCATCCATGCACCAAAATACACATCAAACATTTACAAAACCAGAAACCTTAGTTCCTCTTTTTATCCAACCATGTCTCTTGCTCTAAAACCTTTACTCTTGTTCCTCGTACTCTGTGCGTTGAATCCTTTTCCCTCTGTCGAGTCTGCAATTACATTTATAAGAACTCTCCAAAACCTGAGGGGCATTCGTAGGGGACAAAACGCGGATGGCGTAGGCAACCTCAGAAGCCACCTCAAAAATTTAGGCTACCAAGTAGACGACAAATCATCTTCCGACAACAACTTCGATGCAAACGATGAATCTGCTCTGAAACAGTACCAAGCTTTCCATGGCTTGCACACCAGTGGTGTGGTGGATGATCAAACCATCGAAACCATGAGCCTCCCACGTTGTGGATTGCCTGATATCACAGCCACTCCTAACCCTAACCCTAATGGTTTGTCGTCGTCGCCGCCCCCCCAAAACTACAGTTACTTCCCAGGAAATCCAAAATGGAGCAAGTTTAACTTAAAATATCGAGTGACTGCAAACCCTTCAAATGTTGCCGTCAGCCTGAATGTCTTCAGACAAGCATTGAGCAATGCCTTTAACACCTGGAGACAGAACAACAGTTTCACGTTCAATGAAACCACTGGTCTATCTGACATAGTCGCTGGCTTCCAGCGTCTCTCCCACGGGGATGGCAACCCATTTGATGGGCGAGGTGGGGTTCTGGCACACGCTTTTGCTCCCCAAGATGGAAGAATGCACTTGGATGCAGATGAAAGGTGGAGCACTACAGGGATATCACCAACCATTGATCTTGAAACTGTTTGTTTGCATGAACTTGGTCACAATCTGGGTCTTGGACACAGTAACGATCCTAACGCGGTTATGGCACCCACATATGCAGGGGTACGACGGACTCTAAGACAAGATGATAAGGATGGTTTAAACAATCTATATGGGTTTTAAGAACTAGAACTTGAGAAATAATCTTCAGGTGTAGCATGTGTTTGGCCTAGGTGTGTCAGTAATTAATTTCATATATGCTGAAACCAGTTGCATGTACTACTATTAAGCAACAATTAAATAAGCCACCGACTACACTTGTGATCAAACTTGCCTTGTTATAATAATATTTACCAAGTAAGTAATTGGTTATCATAATATAACGGTTGAAAATTTAAATATGAGTACATTTAACGTAAATTAAAGAATAAAATTCATGGTTTTACGATTTTTAATTACAAATAATATCAATTTTTTTATTATATAAATTAGATTGATGTCATGTATGGTGTTTGATAAAATATATATATAAAAGTAACTTTGTTTAACTGTGGAACACAAATTTTATGTAAAGGGGAAATAAGAAATGAAAAATGAGAAATGATATTTGATCCACATAAATTTTTTATATTTATTTGATATTATTATTTTTTACTTTTTTTAAAAATATATATAAAAATTCATTCTTTTATAATATTTTATGCTTATGTATTAAATAAATGTAAATGAACGTAATCATACCATGAAAATCTCGAACCTAAACTGTCCTCTTTGATTGGCTTGCAAAAGCTTAATGCAGTAATTAATTTTCCTTTTTCAATATCCTCTGGACCAAATGAAATATCCTGTCATAATTTCAAAACTTTTAACTAAATAAACTTGTACTTGGAATCTATAACTAGCTATACCAAATATAACAAAATTGACGCGCTGAATACGTCCATAAAAAAGAAGAAATTACCTTACGAGGAAGTAAGTTGAATTCCAATCTTATTAATTAAAGTTTTTAGTAAGTGTAATTGATTGTCATACGGTCACATAGGTTTCTATCGGATAAGATCACCAAAGGAGGTGACTAGTCTAAATAGGTTGCGGTGAATATCACAATGCGTCATCCAACTAACTAAGATAATTGAACAATATTTGATAATTAATTGTATGCTCATGAAGAAAAAATGTCAGACGGACGGTCTCTAAGAATAAAGATTCCTAACCATCATTTCTAATCAAAATTTCAAAATTATTGGTAATAATTATTTAGTAGACAATGAATCATAATTGGATCATTATTAGGATTTGGTTAATCATAAGTTCATCTCGTATAAATAAATGATTACATTTGAATTTAAAATTTTTCTATCACTCTTAATCAAATTAGTTATTGACTTGAGTGTTAGAGTATTTTTGATAGATATATCCGAACGGTTTGAATTACAGACAAGAAAGAACTTTCACTAAAAACATTCAAAAATACATAAATCAATTCAAAGTAAAATGTAAAAGAGTTTGTGGAGATCACACCTGAGATAGTAAGTTTATCAAAATGTCAAATGAAGTTTTACCTATATTATTCTAGATGAAATTGTGGTGTTATTTGAATAAATTTAGCCAACTGTAATATAATTTAAAAAGTAAAAAAAATAAAATTATTTTTAAAATGTTTAGATATTTATAAAGTAAGTTTAATTTAAGTAACCTTAATTATTTTTAGCTCAATGTAATAAATGGATATTTATTTCGCATCAGATTATTTAATTAACGATAACAGAAACTACTTAATAATAAATATCAATTTTCCTTTTCTTAATATCGATCCCTGGACCAAATAAAGTTTCCATGGCAAAATTTTAAAAATTTTAATTAAGTAATTGGTTGAATCTTGTACTTGGAATCTATGACTAGTTATACCAAATATGTCGATAATAAAATGTTGTAATTAAAAATCAAATTAAAAGTTATAGTATCAGCTTTCAAAAGTCGACTTTAATAAATTGAGGTTTATGATTTTAGAGTCGGCTTGACATGTGAGACAGATAAATACTATTAAGGGTAAAGAGAAGAAAATTTCAATCTAGAATATCCAAAATTTCTTAACATAAAATTTAATAATGATATGACGACCCCTGGTTCACTGATCAAGCAGGTTGATAGATTATGACGTAATGTGTCTACTGTTATATTTCTATAATTAATTACTAATAAACGTCATTTATGTATGGTTTAATGTCACCGTAGGTCCCTATTTTGGTCATGAATTTCAAATAGGTCCTCTTTCTTTTGGGCGTATCAATGGAGTCCTTGTTTTTGTAAAATTGAATCGGTCTGCCGTTAAATTGGACAAACGGCCGTGACAGTATTTGTTACGTGGCACGGTCAGTGCAGTTACTAATCAGACGTGGCATTTAAAACGATTTTTGTATTAAATAATTGGTATGCACAGATGTATATTCACTTTTGGGTAAGGGCATACTAGGAAAATTGAAAAACTTAAAGGGCAACCCCCTTTAATTGAGAAATGCAACTGAGATTGGAAAACAAATTGGGGGTTCTTACTATTAGGGTTCGCGTGAGGGAAAAAATCCCATTCTTTCTTCGATTCGAAGCGCCGGTGTTCGTGGGTGAAGATTATGTAGTTGGAAGTGGGAGGGTGCACGTTCTTTCTTCGATTCGAAGTGATGGATAATGAAGTGCAGAAGTCTGGAAGACCTAAAAGGAAAAGAAGACTGGAGTAGTGGGAGATCAGAAAGGATGATTCATGAGTGACTAAGGGTGGTTTGCGGAAGAGATGCGGGCTATGTAGGGAGGTTGGGCACAACAGGATGATTCTCTCTCCCTTCTTGTTGGTGTTGGTCAGATACAACTCATATGGACGTACGTAACTTCAACCCATAGGGACGTACGTAACTTCAAACACAAACACAACACACATTCTCTCCCTTCTTGTTGGTGTTGGTCAGATACAACTCATATGGATGTACGTAACTTCAACCCATAAGGACGTACGTAACTTCAAACACAAACATAACACACATTCTCTCTCCCTTCTTGTTGGTGTTGGTCAGATACAACTCATAGGGACGTACGTAACTTCAACCCATAGGGACGTACGTCCCTATGAGTTGTATCTGACCAACACCAATAAGAACGGAGAGAGAATGTGTGTTGTGTTTGTGTTTGAATTTACGTACGTCCCTATGGGTTGAAGTTACGTACGTCCCTATGATAAAACCTACAAAAATTTAGAAAGTCAAAGTTAAAGTTAAAGTTACGTACGTCCCTATGGGTTGAAGTTAAAGTTACGTACGTTCTTTTAACGCCTTTTAATGTTACTAAAGTGATAAACATTGTGAGTTCGTCATCTACATCACCGGACCTGCAAAGCAAAATCCAGAGAAGAACAGAAATGTCAGTCTCTCGCCGAACCTCCGCCGTGGCGCAACCATCTCCCTCACGTCTTCATCGTCAACCTGCAAGCAGAAAACCACAAGAGGCGCACCACCAGAAACCAACCCAGAATCTTCTCCACCATCACCAAGCATTATCGTCGCCGCTGTTGAAGCTACCATCGCACTGCCACTTTCTCCTTCGTCTCCATCAACCTGTGAATAAAAAACACACAGAATCCAATTCGCGGTGCAGGCAGGAAAGCCTTCTTCCAACTTCCAAAGCTAATTTGTTCCTCACACGAACCCTACCCCTAATTTTTTCCCCAATCTCAATTATATTTGTCAATTAAAGGGGTCTGCACTTAAAGTTTTTTATTATTCCCACCTTACCCTTTTAAAAAGCTGATTACACCACTATGCATTCATAATTTTTAATACAAAATTAGTTTATAATGCCACGTCTCATTAATGTGAACTCTGACCATGCCACGTAACCAACATTTAAACGGCCGTTTGCCCAATTTGACGGCAGACCTTTAATTGCTCAAATTTTACATAAAAAAGGACCCAATTGAGACGAAAAAAGAAAACGGACCTATTTAAAATTCCTAACCAAAATAGGGACCTACCGAGACATTAAACCTTTGTGTATAATACATAATCGACTTGTCCTTTGCTATATAATACATCGACATGTCTTGTGCTACGAATCACACATCTCATTTTCAGAATTTAAACGTTCTGAAATGTAGACAAATTTCAATTTATTAAATTTTAGTCTACTGTGAGGGTCGTTTTATGTGATATTGTTAGAATAAATGACTTTGTTCAAAATTATCTTATAAAATGGTTTTATATCAAGTTGATCAAGTTGACGTAAGACTATTAACTACTTTTTGATACTAAAGTATATACATTTTATGCAAAAGATTAAACATTAATAATGTGCGGTAGCTTGATAATGAATAAAATAATATATTTAATCACTTTGATATTATATTAAAAAGAAAATATTAAATTTAATTTAATTTCACAAACTTAATTTATAAATATATTTTAGAATATCAATTAACATATTTTAGAGTGGGTTCACACGTAAGCCAATCAACAAAGATATGATTATATAAAATAAATCAAACGCATAAATATCGTAGAAAGAAATTAAAAACATCATTATCCATTTTGTTTTAAGTCAGAATGTTTACTTCCGTACACACGACAATGCTATATTAATCTTTGTTGCATAATTGAGTTATCAAAGGTTCAACTATTTTACGAGGATAGGGTCTGTATTTTGATGTACTAGCTTCAAATTTAATTGAGACTTGTGAATACTTTTTGTTTCTGGTGATGGGAACGGGGAAAACTCCTGCTACCTCTGTCCAAAAACACTTCTTCTCAGCCGATCGGTCCTTTGTCCTTCGCCTTTCTTCTGCTCGTTCTCAGTATAAGTGGGGTGACCTGCAAGAAACACTCCGACGCTCAAGTCAGAATTGGTCTTTGCAAGTCTATGTAATTATCAAAAAACAGAGAGTTTACCTTCTCCTTCATGATTTCAGAGAATATTACCCATTAATTTACCTCTTAATGACTTTCAATGCTAATCTTAAATATTCGACAACGACCGTTACCTCATTAATTACACATTCATGAGCATTCAACCGCTGTCTCCAAACAGTTTTAGAGGCCCGCCCGATCGGACATATTAGACTTAAGGAACCCGATCGAACATATTAAACTTGAAAGACCCGATCGGACACGTCTGAACACTCCCGGTCGGTTACTCCGCCGGTAGTAACACTTTTCATCAAAATTTATGATATTTGCATAAGTATTGATGGTTGATGATTAAATTTTGCTGAAAATTTTAATTAGTTATTTCTAGTGAAAAATTTTCTTTCAAATACCAAAAGTGAACAAATACCAAAAGTGACATTCTTATTACGGTACTAGTGCAAGTATCATGGATTAAACCTCTCTTATATGACAATAATTTCGAATGAATTACTATTTTTTTTTTTATTTTTCCCCTTTATATTTTTTATTTTGTTATTTTTAAAAAGTAATGCACCATCAGTTATTAAATTGATTCAAACTTAAAATAAGAAATACGAAATGAATCTTAAAAGGTAAAAGGCGCTTTTGGTATCCCTTAAGTTTATTTATCTTCATACACTCACGTATATTCACACGTACGGGTAAAATAGTTATAAAAAGTAAATTTTATATTTGTAAAAGAAAAGAAAAAGAAAAAAAATTATGTGTGAGAAGTATTATTACTTTTTTTTTAAAATAATGATAGAGTGATACATATTTATAGTCATAAAAAAATAAATTTTAATAATTAAAAAATTATAAAAAATAAAAATAAAATGAATATAAAAAGTTATGTATCAAATTATCATGATTTTTATATCTTTAATGTAAGAGAATATGTCATATGTAATAATTTTAAATGATGTCATTCAACTAATAGGTAGTCACCTAGTCCTTGTCGAGAGTGATTTCACATTCGACATCCTTAGCCACCTTTCCAATCTCTTCTTGACATCCATTGGTCAAGCTGGGTTTAGGCCTGCACCGATCACACATTGTCTTTTCTTGGTAAATTTCAACTGCAACTGTCTCTAATGCAATAGTGTTATTCCTACCTCTTCGACATAAATGGAGGCTCACCACGAAAACAACAACTACACTTCTATGACGTGGGCCTCATGGTTTCAACATATTTTGTACTATACAAGGAGATCTCCTCCTACATTGAGGTGCCACGCTGATCATCGACGGGTTTGAGACTCTCTACCATGTGTTCTACCTACTCTAAGATATCACTAAGAGTGTGATTTTGTTTGACACTGAATAACAAGTTGAAGGAAAATTGAGACTTTTGTTTTCCGTTGTTTCTATTAAGGTGCCTCTCTTATGAATTCCAGTAATATTTTAATTCAATTTTAGTTTTGTCCTTTTACTTAAAAATTGACAGTAGTGGCTTTTTGTTCTTTAATCGTTCTATTGGGTGATTAAGAAAGTGATGGATGATGTTTCTTCATCGTCCTTTAAAAGTGTATTTTGTGTAAAACATTAATGTAACAAAAGGTATTTCTTTTATGTAATAAAAAAACAAAGAATGTTATTTTAATAATGATTACAACTATAGGATGAGAAAACAAAATGACTTGATTAATTGTATGCAAAACCTGGGAAGGAAGAACAAGAGTAGAATCGAATCAGCAAAGAGAAGGTGAAAGAATGTAGAGTCCATAGAGAATAAGAGAGGAAGAGTATTAGAAAAGAATTTACCAAACACATAATTCCCTTATAGCACATAGTCCTTCAGTATCACATTCTCCTTCTTTTTCCTCACGCTTTTTCTTCGATACTCATTTTGTTGATTTCTCTCCACATGTCTCTTTACTATAACTAAATTTCTTTTCTTATCCAGCTTATAGTCATTTGACGCACATGTTACATATGCCCTTGCGTTTTCCATTCATGAGATATACTAAATGTTCATGGCTTCAAAGCCCTTGATAAACTCTATAGCTTTGTGAAAGTACTAAAGGAGTTGATCGTTCTTAATTTTAAATGTTCTCTTTGATCTACAGGACCACAAATTGGGAGTCTGTTCCGTAATCTACTATGTTCGCTCCCACGACTATAGCTAAGATAAGACTTGCAATTAAGGCCCATACTTCGTCTAGTTATTAGAAATTTTGATTTTGAACACTAATGAGTGTTTTATTACTATACTATTCGACCCTTCAAGTATAATACCAACTTCTTCACCTTTCTTATCGGATGATCCATCAACGTACAACTTCAATATTTGGTTTGGACGGTCACCCTGACTTTGGACCTTAGTAGCGAACTCTACCAAGTGTTGTCCACAGACTAAGCTGCACAGTTTGTATTAGAGGTCGAATTCTAATAACCCAACTAACCAACTTACCATCCGACTAGCCAAATTGAGTTTCCTCAAAATTTTGGCGATAGATGATCGGTGAAAATGACCACCTGATGACTTTATAAGTATGGCATCAGCCAATGGGCTACCATAAGTAGTGCTAGTGCCACCTTCTCGATCTATTGGTAGCGCATCTCAACATCCTACAAAACCCTACTGATATAATAAATCTGTTTATACTTAGGGGTCTTTTGTATCAAGGTCGCGCTTATCACTTCATTAGTAACGACCAGGTAGAGTTGCAACTCATTTCCTGCGACTGGTCACACTGCTTGTTCCACTTGACAAGAGAGCTCTTCTTTATCATCTTTTAGATGAGTCTTATTTTCTCGGCCAACTTGGGGATAAATAGAGAGAGGTCAGGCATCCCACCAACCTTTATAAGATGCCCGTGCACTTATCTGAGTTTGCCTCAATGACTCGTGTGGTTAGCATGAAACCCAAAAAATTTGCCTGCTGCAACATTGAAAGTACATTGAAAGGGTTTCAATCGCATAATGTATCGCATGATTTGACGAAATACCTTCTCTAGATCTTTGACATGCTCTTCTATTGATTGGGATCATACTAACATATTATCAACGTAGACCTCTATACAATGACCTATCTTATGGTGAAGTAGTTTGTCCATGAGGCGTTAGTACGTTGTCCCGACATTTTTCAGACCGAATGACATAACCTCATAGCAATAATTTGCTCGTTCAGTGATGAAAGTTGTTTTATCCTTATCGAAAGGATACATGGGTATCTGATTGTACCTAAAGTAAGCATCCAAAAAGCTAAGGATCTAATGGCCTAATGCACCATCAACCAGCCCATTAATGCTCACGAAAGGATAAATGCCCTTTGAGTAGGCTTTGTCAAGGTTTTGAACTTAGTGCACATCCTTCATTGACCACTCAACTTTTTTACCTTCATCACATTCGCCAGCCATGTGATGTATGTAACTTCTCGAATGAAGTTGACCTCTTCCAACTTCTTTACCTCGACCTCAATGACCTTTCTCCTTGCCTCGTACAAACGACGCTTCTTTTGGGCGACTGATTGAGACTCCTTGAAAAAGGTTAACTTATGAGAGATCAAGCTTGGTGAATGCTCGACATGTCAACAGTTGTCCACGCGAACAAGTCACTATTAACCTTCAATACTCTCGCTACAACTTACTCTTGCTTTAAACTCATGTTGTTGCCAATATTGGTTGTTTGTCCATCTTATTTTCCCATGTTCAACAACTTAATTTCTTCCTTTGACTTCATTTTGTCTTTTGTATTAGATTGAGGATCCAAGTCGGCTATAACCACTTCAGATCATCTGACCTTTCATGATGGGACATATGGCGTCACCTTAAGTCCAACGACATTCTCACATGACTTTTGATCTGCATCCACCATGCAAATTAATCCCCTGTTAGAAGGGAATTTCATCACCAAGTGAGGTGTGGAGACTATGGCACCAAAAGCATTAAGGCATGGTCATCCGATCAACATGTTGTAATGAGTGTTGGCCTCCACCAGCAGATACCTCACTTGGATCTCTTGGTTATCCCAACTGGTTCTGAATCTCGTCCTAAGGTTATGGTAAGAGTGGTTGTGGATCCTTTCGCCCGAGAACACGACAATTTGGTCATTGTACAAGACAATGAGGTCTTCAAACATGGTCATCTTCAAAACAGTCTTCGATTACAAGATGTTGACTGAGATTCCCTCGTTAATTAACATTTTTCGCACCTATAGTAAGGATAACAACAAGTTGGGTCGGGCATGGATAGTGTGTATTCGCTACCCAACCCACAACAAAAAAAATATATTCGTTACCCATTTAAAAAATACCCGTGGGTACTTTAAAATTCACAGTTACCGATGAATACCTACAAATATTGAAAAAAAAGATATTTTATAAATTTTTAAAGTAAAATTTATATAAAATTGAAAAAAATATATAAACTACAATATAAATTAAATTAATTAAAATTTAAATTAACCTAATAAAATATAAATTAATTTTAATTTTAATTAAATTTAACTAAATAAAATAAAAATTAAATTTTTATTTTTATTTTTATTTTTATATTTACAGTCAATTAATTTATAAGCGGGTATTAAAATACTCACTATATACTTATGGGTAATAAATTCATGTGGGTATTCACTATCCGTCGAAGATTTTATCCACGGATACTCATGTGCACAAGTATTTTTTCCTTCCCTACCCCATGTCGGGCTATCTCAACGGTGATAACCATGGAGTCATCCTGATCAGGATCAGAGCCTTGAAATCCTCATCCGTGAAGGTGATGGGCGACATAGTCATCAACTTTCGATCAACGATGTTGATGATCCGCCTCCCGCGACCCTTTTGATATTGTGTTTATGTGACCTCGAAGTGGGCAGTCCCTGCTTGTGCCTGATCTCTTTACAATGCTTTACATTTGTGAGGCATCTTCCTGCTTAAATTTGACATACTGTTTTAGGTGACTTGTTGGGATGACATTTAAGCATCACAAAAAAGATGAAAAAGAAGTAGCGTGTGGTTCAACCAAACCTAGTCACCACTACAACACTATCACAAACCACCATAGGTACTCTATGCCATTGCGAGCAAACAAGAATCCACAATAGGAGTCACCATGAACAAATAAAAGAATTGAAATTCTAAAAGAAAGAAAAGAAAAGAAAAGAGGAAAAAGACGAATCAGGTTACCGTATTTAATGAAATTTACTAATAGATTTTTCCTTCATAATTATCAACATATATAAATTTTTATAATAAATATTAATGATTTCATTTTTATTAATAAATTAGAGTACATCAAAATTCTATTGAGAAACATTGTTATCGATGAATTGTTTGAAACTTTTAACTAATTTTGATCATCAATGATGTCTATTTGTTTTTAGAGCAGTATGAATCATATTATATGATAAATTTGAAGAGATTTTACCCTAACCATGCCAAAATAAATTTGTTTACACTATTTCAACAAGAGTAGTTTTGACTTGGAGCAATTTGTTAAATTCTCAAATGAACTTTTAAACAAGATTTAGACTTAAAAGAAAAAAGAGGTTAAGTAACAAATAAATTATTTTGAATTTTCTTTCTAATTAATACTTATCCAAAACTGGTGATGCTTACACATTTTGACCATTTCATTTTTTTTCCTACATATATATCTCAATTACAATTCAGTACTAAGATATATAACGTAAAAAAAAATCAAATTAACTTTTAAATACTAATGTAATTAAATTGCTATATTATAAGAGTCCCTTGTTAATATTTAGGCACAATTTACGTCAATATATCATAGTGGTTTTTTTATAAATAACTTAGAATATTTTATAATTATTTTGATTATTTGAATGAAATTTAGTAGAGTTTAGGTTGAACGAATATAATTTTTGTTCTCTCATTATTACATTATGTTTTTATTTCCTATTTTTCAATCAAGTTAGTCGGTCATTGTAATATTTATAAAAATATGGTTTTTCATAATGTTTCTAAAATACGTAATTATCAAACTTTTTAACATATTTCAAATTGTATTTTTCAAATTGTCTTTCTATCATAATGAATTATAACAATTTTCTCTCTTTCCTTTTTCTTTTCTTTCTTTCTATCTATTTGATTATAATTAGTTATAATCAATGTGAAAGATGCATGAATGCGTTGGTCTTGTTATTGGTCATATGAGTCAATGTCACTGCTACAATCTTATCCTATTCCTGGTCAACTTTCCTTGGTCACCAAGGTTATTCAATTATTGGTCCAACCATGTGGCCGTGCACAAAGCTTAGACACATGCTTTCCTTATAAAAGCAGAAAGAAAAACAGTTCCAAGACATTCCACCTTATAACAAGCAAAAATGGACTTTCTCCTAAATTGCTTAACCTTAAACACCACCACTCTTATTGCATCGTTTCTTTCTCTAATCTTGTTATTTTTCTATCTATATCGTAGAATTTCTTCTGAGAAACGAGCTCCAATAGTGAAAGGTGCATGGCCAATACTTGGTCATCTTTCACTGTTAAATGGTTCAAAAACACCCCATAGAACTTTGGCTGCTTTGGCTGACAAGTATGGACCCTTGTTCACCATCAAACTCGGTCTGAAAGATGCTTTGGTGCTCAGCAACTGGGAAATGTCCAAGGAACTCTTCACCACAAACGACCTTGCCGTTTCATCACGCCCTAAACTCGTTGCTGTGGAAGTCATGTCCTACAACCAAGCCTTCGTAGGGTTGGCTCCATACGGACCTTACTGGCGAGAGCTTCGAAAGATTGTGACTGTTGAGTTTCTCTCCAACCGCAGAATAGAGCAACTCAGCCACATTCGTATCTCAGAGATTCAAACCTCATTCAAAGAGCTATACGATTTATGCTATACTAGTGTAAACAACAAGAAGGAGAATGAATCTAGTTATGGTGCTGCTACTTTGGTGGACATGAAAGAGTGGTTTGAACATTTGACTTTCAATATAATAGTGAGGATGGTGGTGGGGAAGAGGTACTTTGGTGTGGCGCATGTGGAGGGCAAGGAGAAGGCAGAAAGGTTTATGAAGAATTTAGATGAGTTCATGAATTTGATGGGCACTTTCACTGTGGCTGATGGGGTTCCTTGCTTGAGGTGGTTGGATTTGGGGGGCCATGAGAAGGCCATGAAAGCAACGGCTGAGGAAATGGACAAGGTGTTGAGTGAGTGGTTGGAGGAGCACCGTGAGAAGAAGGGTTTGGGTGAAAAGGTTAAGGGCGATCAAGACTTCATGGATGTGATGATTTCAGCACTTAATGGGGCTCCGATTCATGGGTTTGATGCTGATACCATTTGCAAAGCCACTACCCTGGTAAGTATAGTAATGAGCCATTTACTAAAATGCTATGAACATGGACATGGAAGCAAAATTGTATTCTGTCAAAGATTGAATAGTATTTCCAGTTTATTTCCTGTTTTTGTTCGAAGAATTTTTGATGAAGCTTGAACATATTTGCAGGAATTGATTTTGGGTGGAACTGATTCAACTGCTGTTACTCTTACATGGGCACTCAGTCTGCTAGTACGAA
The DNA here is from genome assembly GCF_029865625.1 of Vigna umbellata. Lineage (NCBI taxonomy): Eukaryota > Viridiplantae > Streptophyta > Magnoliopsida > Fabales > Fabaceae > Vigna > Vigna umbellata. Next base: position 35,568,796 of record NC_142168.1, read on the forward strand.
ATCCTCTTGCAATGGAAAAGGCTAAAGAAGAAATAGACATGCAAATTGGGAAAGATGGATACATAAGAGAATCAGACATAAGCAAACTTGTGTATCTTCAAGCCATAGTGAAAGAGACATTAAGATTGTATCCACCAGCACCTCTTTCATCACCTCGTGTATTCATAGAAAACTGCATCTTAGGTGGCTACCACATAAAAAAGGGAACTCGACTAATGCATAACCTGTGGAAGATCCACAGAGACCCTAGTGTTTGGTCAGATCCTTTAGAATTCAAACCAGAAAGGTTCCTCACCACTCACCAACATGTGGATCTCAGGGGTCGACATTTTGAGTTGTTACCCTTTGGAAGTGGGAGAAGAATGTGTGCTGGAATGTCCCTTGGCTTAAACGTGCTTCATTTCACTTTGGCTAATATGTTGCATTCCTTTGACATCTCAAATCCTTCGACCGACCCTGTTGATATGACTGAGTTCTTTGGATTTACCAACACCAGAGCTACTCCACTGGAGGTTTTGGTTAAACCACGTCTATCTCCAAACCGTTATCAAGCTTTGTAATCCTTATGTTCTGTATTGTCCCTGGTTTATGGTTGTGGTTGCAGTTACAATTTCGTCACAAAAGTTGACATTACAAGAAATTGTGGAAAAATGAAACCATGTGATTGTAATGAGTTAAAAAACCTTAATTCTCCGGCTGAAGTTGGTGTTGATAGCTGAATTTTGAATTATGCTTTTGTCATTACGTCGTCAATCGATTCATGGTTTGTGATCATTTGAATGTATTATGTGAACTGGTGATAGTTTTGTTCTTCGGTAGATGTCTGTCACACAGAGTTAGTTGTCATGAAAAAATGTAATTTTGTAATGAATTATACAAATCACTGTATCGGTTTGTGATTCCTAGGAGAATATATTATCATAGAAGAATAAATGAAATGGTGCGCATTCCAAATTTCTGAGGGTGCTTTGATTTATTCTATGAATGAATTGGTTAACTGCTTAACCGTGACTGATGAAGCTGTGTATTAGAAGGCAAAGGCAAATTACAGGGTATTCTATGAATGAATTGTTTTAATGTTTATGCACTGCTTTAATGTCTATGTACCGTTTGAATAATGGCCTCATTGAGAATTAAGTTTGTAATATACTCACAGAATGTACCTTTTTCTTCATTCCCCATGCTAATCCTACATCCATCGTTTTTCTCTGGGGATGAAATTGTGAATTCTCAATATTTAGATTATTTCTTAATTTGCATATTCTTTTATTAGTTAATTTTCATATTTCTTTTTTGGTTTAATGTTTCAATAGCTATCTGTTTTCCTCATAATCTTAAGGTTTAATACCCAATTTTGTCCCCAGTTTGGTTCGGAAATCTCAATTTAGTCCCTCTATATAAAAGTAATTGTAATGGATCCTTACTTGTAATTATGTGAGTCAAATTAGTCCCTTCCGTTAAATATAGGCAAACGGAGTTAATGGGCTGATGATGTGGCAGTAGTCACTGATTAGGTGTCAACACGTAATTGAGATTGTGCTTACGTGGTGTTAGGGCACCTGATTTTAAAGTTAGGGCACCTAATTGGAAATTGGGGATAAAGTTAGGGCAACTGGAGTTGGAGTTCTTCACGTGCATTGAATAGAAAGAAAGTTAGGGCAGCTGGAGTTGGAGTTCTTCACGTACATTGCCAACACGGAGCAGTTGTGGGTGTTGTTGTTCATCATCTTGTCATTTGTGTTGTTCTTCTTTACGGGTTGTGCTTAAGTCAGTGGTTAGTGGTGGTTCGCGGTTGACGAGTTCTTCTTCCTTCTCAGTGGTTGTCTCACTTTGGGGTTCGCAATGTCTTCGAATCACGGTTGTTCATCTTGCTCATGGGGGAGCTCTCGTGGTGGTTCATCCAGAGGATTGGTTGGAAGCCAAATATACCATTGTGGGGAGGCTGCTGTGTTGAGAGTGGCAAAAACAGTTAAGAACGAGGGGAAACAATTCTGGGGCTGCCCTAACTACAAGGTTTGTAGTTTAATGTTTGTGATAAATTATTTTTAGTTATTAATGAAAATTTTGTGGTTGGATACTTTGAACAGCGGACAAGAAATGAAGAACTTCAAGGATGCAATTTCTTTAAATGGCTTAATGAAGATTACGTAGATGATGCTGCTAGTACTATTGGAAGGCAAAGGAGGAAGATTAATAGCCTGGAGAAATGTGTTAGGGAATGTCAGAAAAGGGAGAAGATGTTAATAACAATGATATGTTTTCTGGGATTCATTAACATTATTGTTGTATGTATTTTGTTTAAAAGTCCATGATGTGTTCTATTAGATAGTTTATGTGAAGAGCACTTTGGGCAAATTGTAATATGATGTTATGAAATGAAGGTGAAATTTGAATTCAAGCATCTGAAATTATGGTTTCAATTTACATTTTGTTTGATATATACAACATAAAATGAGGAAGTGGTGTGTAACTGGCAATAAAATGAGGAAGTGGTGTGTAACTGGCAATTAAATGAGGAAGTGGCTTCTGTAATCCAAAAAGAGAGTTCTGTATAAGAAGGGACTTTCAGTGATTGGAAGAAGTATATGTGCATTGTTTTAATCCAAAAAAAGAGTTGTGTAACAGAAGCTGTGATCAAACACCAAAACAGAAGCTGTGATCAAAACAGAAGCTGTGATCAAAAAAGGAGTTGTCCAACAAATCCACTCATAATGACATCATAATCAAAACAGAAGCTGTGATCAAAATATAATGAGAAATTGGAATTGTGAAATGCACATCCAAACAAAATCTGTCATTGAAATTGATATGCCAAAGGTCCAAACACCATTCATAATTACATCATAAAGAAAACAAAATCTGTCATTGGAATTACAAAGTGGACTTCAAATGCACGTCTGACAGTTAACAAAATACATGTCTGTGATTACAAAATAGCCATCACTTAACCTAAACATACTTAACCTAAACATACTGTCAGTCCTAAATCACTTTTAAACTTGTGTTGTAGATGGCTGAGTTTGTTCCAAAACGCATTGAGTAAGCTGACTTGGTCCAGTAATTGGCTGACTTTGTTCAGCTTGGGTTTCAGGTTGCTCAGTTGATTGATATTGAGTTTGGTTTGCTGGAGGAGCTTGTGGACAACTATTTCTTTTATGACCAAGCTGTCTACATATGGAACATCTCTTACGAGTTCCATTTTGCTTGAGTTGTGTGTCATCCTTCTTTAGCTCCCAAGCCTCTAGCCTTCTCTTCTTTTTTGGTCTACCAGGCAACACTCTTTTAGTTGGAGGCAAAACATCAGGCTGAGAAGTCTTTTCCCATAGTTGAGGACCATTGACAGGGTAGATGATTGGAATGTATGTTTCTTGGTAGGTTGACTTTGTAAACCAATGTGGGACGTAGTCTTCTCCATTGATGTTGATAAATGTCATGGCAGCTAGTGCATGACAGCATGGGATAGCTGTTAAAGTCCACTTTCTGCAACTGCATTCTAGTTTATCTATGTCAACCACATACTTGTCACTCATCATTGAAATGTGTTTGACCTCAAAAAATTTTTGTCCTGACCAACTGCAAATTTTTAAAAAACAAATCACGGTTTATAGTACAAAATTGAATACATAAAGAAGTCAAATGGTAATGTAGTGATGTCAACATACCTAGGGATCCAGTATTTAGTCAAGTGCAATTCCTTGTCAAATCTTTTCTTAATCTTTGGACAAAGAGTACCTTCATATGTACTTATTTTGTTTCTATTTGTTGCCCATCTCTTCATGAGGTACAGACGAATGTCTTCCATCATTGTGATGATGGGCTTACCTCTTGCATGTAATATTACACTATTAAATGCTTCGGACATATTATTCACTAAGGTGTCACAAACAACATTACTTGTAAACCTTGACCGTGACCAAAATCTACTTACACAAATAACAAGTGCAAAATATCAGCTATGAAAACAAAGAACAATTAGTACGAACAATGAATTTTAAAGGCATGTGGATTGACATACCTTGGTGGAATGGCTAATAAGTATTTAAAGGCGTCTGGATTCACCTCTTTAACTTCTCTCATCACTGCTTCCCATGTTTGAGGGTGTGTTGATGCTGCTGCTTTCCATAGTAGACGTTTTAGAATCTGGCCAGGAAACCTCTTCCTGAAATTAGCATAGATGTGTTGAACACAAAACCTTTGCTCCACACCAGGGAGAAGTTCTTGTAATGCTGGTAAAAGTCCCTATTGACATGAAGGTATACAAGTTAAAATAAAAGACATGAAGGCTTAAAAGATAAAAAAAAAATGCCAATGGTAGTAAGTTACTCACTTTTTGTTGATCTGACATAAATGTGATGGTTGAAGAAATCTCCACACCACCAAGATCATTAATGAGGAAATGTAGAAACCAACTCCAACTGTCCTTATTCTCCACCTCCACAACAGCATATGCCAAAGGACACATTTGGTCATTCCCATCTCTTGCTACTGCAGTTAACAACTCACCTCCAAATTTCCCTTTTAAGAAACAACCATCCAAACCTATAATCTTCCTACATGACACAAAGTTGTCCTTACAGGCCTTCAAACACACATATAGTCTCTTGAAAATTGGAGTGTCCTCATTAGGTTCAACATGAACTTTGATAGTTGAACCAGGATTTGACCGAAGCAACTCATTGGCATAGTCATACACTCTTCTATATTGTTCTTTAAAATCACCTTCTATTTGTTTAAAAGCCATTGCTTTTGCCCTACAGGTTGTGGACCGAGAAACACCAATGTTCCACTTCTTAGAAACTTTGTTATGGAGGTTATACAGATTAATATTTGGATTGTCTTTCATAGTCTTCTCTAACCTCCCACTCAACCATTTTGAAGTCATTAAACGGATGTTAAATTCTCTACTGCAAGTGTGGTTGTCTACTATTTTCCTTAGCTGCCTTATATGCACAATATGCATTCCAAGGACATTTCCCTTTTGACCCACAACATCTGACACGCACTATTCTTTTGTCATTTTTATAAACTTTTAATTTTCTACCATTCTCTACTCCATACGATCTTATAGTTTCTGCAAAATCTTTTTTGTCACTGAAGTACGTGCCCACTTCCCATTTATATTGTTCCATAGTTTTGGGCATTGAAAAAACACCAAAATCCCCATAGTCATCCCTGTCATCATCTGTGTTATCACTTTCCACAACACTGTTCAAACTGTCGGATTCCCAATCACTATCAGATAAACCCCTAGGTCCACCAAATTCAACTTCATTAGTAGCTTCAAATATATCGAATCCCACTTCATCTCCATGGTCACTCAATACATCCTCTTCGGACCCATTCCAACTTCTAACATCATACTCATCAGCTTCTACTCCATTACCCTCTACCTCACCCTCTACTTCTGCCTGCCCCTCCACATCAGACTGCACGTCTACATTCACACCATTTCCCTCAGCATTTGAATCACTTTGTACCTCAAGATGTGCCTCCACACCAACATCCTGTACCTCAACCTGTGCCTCCACACCAACATCCTCCACTGGCTCTGATTGTAATTCTACGACATCCTCTACATCACCCACTACATCAACCTCAACTTCAATCATTTATGGGGCTACTTCTGATTCAGGTTCTACCTCAGGTTGTACATCAATCACTGCCTCTGTCTGAACTTCTACCATAGCCTCTACATCAGGTTCTACCTCAGGTTGTACATCAACCTCAACTTCTATCATTTGTGGATCAACTTCTGATTCAGGTTCTACCTCAGGTGCTACTGTCTGAACCTCTGCTTCACCCACTGCCTCAACATCTGCTTCACCAATCTCTATCTCAACTTCCTTTTCAACACTCTCTCTCTCCCAACTTCTCCTTCACCACTAGGTCTATCAACTTCCAAATCAGCACTCTCTCTCTCAACTTCTCCTTCACCACTAGGTCTATCAATTTGGTGTTCAGAAAAGTATTCCAACTGCAGAAGATACTCAGGTTCACACACCCTATGTATAACATAAAGATGAGCTTCACCATTCAACATAGCAATATTGATCAGATGACAAGCACCCTTGTCATCTAATAAAGGTTCCAAACAATCTTCTAATACAGGACCACGACCCAATGAATACCATAAGTCCTTTACATTCCTATAACCCATCTCCTTTAGAATGCTTAATATTTCAAAATAACTCCATCGATCAGGGTCTATTTTTAAAGTTGTGGTTTGACCATAGTGATATCCAAATGTCCCATTATTCTCCAATTTCCCTCCATGGTGAAACACGACTTCAATGCCTGAGTTGACCATATTATCTAATATAAAAATTGTTCACAGTTAATCTATGCTTAACCCTTAACCCAAATGATATCTAACCAAAAAACAAAGCATAAACATACCACTGTACAGACCATAAACAACTCAAACAAAGCAAAACCACATTTATCACAGTAAATAAAGAAAATGCCACAACACAGTACCACACACTATCAAGGGGGACCACAACGACAATGTCGCAACAGAAACAAAGCAAATGCACTGACATTGGGGCACACAACACAGACAAACCATACAAAAATCAAAAGTTTTGGGGGGACCACACCGAAAGCAACCAAACACAGAACAAAACCTACCATAAACGCACCTTCGAAAGTCGCTTTTCGTTATTTACCCCACCAACACGATCTCCACGAATGGTCGTCCACTAACAAATGCTTTGTCTTAAACTTAATGGTTCCCGCGATCACTGCCTCTGTCTTCTTTCGCACACACCAAAATGCCCTAATCTGCAACGAATTACCCCAAAATCATTTTATCCCCAATTTCCAATTAGGTGCCCTAACTTTAAAATCAGGTGCCCTAACACCACGTAAGCACAATCTCAATTACGTGTTGACACCTAATCAGTGACTACTGCCACATCATCAGCCCATTAACTCCGTTTGCCTATATTTAACGGAAGGAACTAATTTGACTCACATAATTACAAGTAAGGATCCATTACAATTACTTTTATATAGAGGGACTAAATTGAGATTTCCGAACCAAACTGGGGACAAAATTGGGTATTAAACCTAATCTTAAATAGAATCCTTTCTTTTTTTTCGAGAGTCTTTACTTTTGTAAATTTGAATTAAATAGGACCTTTATGTTAAATTGATGAGACGGCGTTAAGTATTGTATCATGCTGAGAGTGTTATTTTTAACAAACGTGTCATTACGAACGTGGGTGAATTATATTATTTTAAATTTTAAATTAAAAAATTAAGTTAAAAACTTCAATTAGGGCAAAGTTGGCAATAGATTTGGGGGAAACGTGCAGAAATGAAGGCAGAATCTAAGCTTAATTGAAAATAGATTTGGGGGAAACGTGGTTACGGTGGTGGTGCCTCCTATTTGATAATTCTTTTGAGGAGAGAAAATTGTTCGAAAGAGAAGACACAAAAAACCTTGAGAATATAGCATGGTTTGTGCCACGGGTGAGTTAACCAGGACCTACAGTAGCTGGGAGCGATTCAGTTTCTCCAGATCCACGAATACTGCTGAGTTTTGGCGGAAGGAAGGCGAGGAAGAAGATGAATGGGAGGGCATCGACTGTAGTAAGCGGAACTGCGCCTGAAGAAACCTCACGTACATGTACGCTTCCTCCAGGAGCGTGCCTTGGTTCATTTTCTTGTCCCACGACATCAGTTTCTGCAGGCACCGGGTTTTCTCGCTCATCTTCTGTCTGCGTTGTCGAGCCAGGTTGCTCTGCGGGATCACCGGGGACTCCAAACGCTGTCGTTTCTGCTGGGGCTGCTCCGGGGAGCGGAGCTGCGGGAGGCAGAGAAAGGCGGGTGGGATGGTATTGGGGGAAGAATTTGAAAGGTTGAGAGGGTTCGGTTTTAGGGACAAGGGTTTTTGGAGGCTCTGCGGTTTGCGGAATTAGGGTTGGGTCGTCGGTCCGCGAAAAAGGGAAGGGTTGAGAGGGGAGTGGCTGTAGACTAGTGCCGGAAAACATGGGGTCCAAGGGGGAGACGTCGCCGGAATACATTATCATTGCAGAGAGAACGAGGTTCTGTAATTGAATTGCCAACTTTGCCTGAATTTCCCCTATTTTAATTTAATTTTTTAATTCAAAATTTAAAATAATAAAATTTGACACGTATGTTAAAAACAACACTGTCAGCATACCAGTGGATTACCGCGGATGGATTTCCAAAAGCAAGGTCGTTCGTTTTGGTGGATTTGCGCGGATTTGGTAAGACGGATATCCGCTGATTTGCGGGATTCCACTGTTCAGCTCATCTCGCAAATGTGAGATGATTTGCGATGATTTACGAGGGAAAGACGTATATACCCATCTTTGCTTCCATACATCAGCCAAAAATAACGAAGTTATTCGATTCTGCACATTAATAACCGGTTACAGCAGAGTGTAACCGGTTACAGAGAAGAATGAACTTTTGCTTGCACACGCGTAACCGATTACTCAAACGCGTAACCTGTTACGCGAACGCGTAACCGGTTACGCAATATATATTTTTCAGTTGTTTTTATAATTATTTTAATATTATAATTTAAAAAGATGTACATTTTAATAAAATTAGGTATATTATATTTTCTAATTTATTAAAGGTTTAATCATTCACTAAGTCCCTATTTTCGCATGGAATCTCAATTTCGTCCCTTTCTTTCTGAAAATATCAATTGGGTCCCAATTTTATGAAAATTGCAACAAATCGATCCTTTCCGTTAATTTGGCTGGACGGCGTTAAAAAAATTGATGAGTGAATGCTCAGATGACGAACGAGCGCTCGTCCACCAGCGAACGAACGCTCGTCCAGCAGCGAACGAACGCTCGTCCACCAGAGAACGAACGCTCGTCGACCTCTTACTGCTGGACAACCGTTCGTTCCACACTGGATGACCGTTCGTTCGGTGGTCGACGAGCGTTCGTTCGCTGCTGGACGAGCGTTCGTTCGCTGGTGGACGAGCGCTCGTTCGTCATCTCAGCATTCACTCATCAATTTTTTTAACGCCGTCCAGCCAAATTAACGGAAAGGATCGATTTGTTGCAATTTTCATAAAATTGGGACCCAATTGATATTTTCAGAAAGAAAGGGACGAAATTGAGATTCCATGCGAAAATAGGGACTTAGTGAATGATTAAACCTTTATTAAAAATAAGTTGATTATTTAATTTTTATAATTTTTAAACATTAATTTTATAAATTATTCATAATTTTTTTCTCTATAAACATTTTTACAATAAATATAACATTTTATATTACTTTTATAACTAGGGGCATTTTGGTAATCTTTAATTTCTACCAATTAAACTAATTTTTAAAATCTATCACATCAATCAAATCCTACACTAATTCTCACAAACTTTACTTCCAAATCCACTCTCAATTACCCACAAATCCACTCAAAAGAACAACTAAAAAATTACCCTCAAATCCACTCAAATCCATTCAAATCATCTACCCCAAATCTACCCAAAAGAACACAGCCTACGTTGTCTCATCAATTTAACGGAAAGGTCTATTTAATTCAATTTTACAAAAATAAAGACTTAATTGAAACGTAAAAAAAGAAGATTCTATTTGAGATTGAAAACAAGGACCTATTGAAACATTAAATCTTTTTTTTTTCATGGAAGGTTATTCCCCGTCTAGCTCATAACAATGACAATCAAATTTTGGTTTCATCGTATCATTAATTTCTTAATTTTGCATATTCGTCGATTTGAAAGATTATTTTGCAATTGATAACATATATGGAAGGATATGACCATGAAAGTTTGGTTTCACAATATGATACTTGTCAGAACCAGTAAAATCAAAAGTCAGAAACCAGTAAAATCCAAGCACGTGTCGTTAGTGGAATTCACGTGTCAAGAGGGAGGCTCGACACTCAGATGACGAACGCCAGGTGTCAAGCGAAGGAGACCCGGAAATCAGTTAGTGGAAAACAGGTGTCGACTGAAGAGGGGACGTTCGTTCTCGACTGTGGAGCAAAACTTGAATCTTCAGAAAAATCTACTCCACTCTCTGCATGCACCCTCTTTCCATATTTCTGAAGAATCCCCTTTTCTCCTCCTTCTCTCTACCTCCTCTTCATCTTCTCTCTTAGAAAACACTCACTTTCTCTCCTCCGATCAATATTCCGGCACCGTAGAAGCACTTCCGGCGTCCAGAGCTTCCAGATAAACCGTTCGGTTTGTGAAGCTGGGCTGGTAAGTCTTTCTCTTCGCCTTGTCGTTCGTTTTCCTAAACATGCAAACCCAGTTCTGGGTTCGTATGTTGATAACCATTCTTAAAATGAGTAGTTCTGATAGTGTCGGGTTGTCACTTGGTGTAGTTGAATTTGTCGAGCGTTGACGGTAGAAGAACCTGTAGTGGTCAAATTGTCTTTCTGTGTCTGAGAACGTTCAGTCACGCTCAGAGGTAAGGGAAGCTTATTTAATTTAATTGATATTTGTATGTTGTCTTACTGCATGAACGTTCGTTATTTGACTGAATGGTATTGATGCATGATGGTTAATATGAGTGGATTGAATGAACGTTCGTTTATTTAATGAGTGGAAATGAAATATGGTTGATTTATGTTATAATGTATGAATTACATGAATCTTATATGACATGGATTGTTGGAGTGTGAAAGTTGATTATGATATAAATGTATAAAGTTAAGAAACTATATGTTAAGAAATGAGTTTGAAAATAAATAAGTCTGGTATGAAATTTCTCATATAAAAGTGTACGTTCGTTACTTAACGGTCATTGACAGTTCGATTTCCCTGGTGAACCTAGTTGAAACGGGATTCTTTCATTTGGAGACAATCCTAGTTGAGGACGAGCGTCCTCGTGTGGTAATACTATTCTTGAGCGTTCGGCCAAACATAGTTGTGTCTGAGTCTACTGTGATAAACTCAATGTATATATATATATATATATATATACATATATATATATATATATATATATATATATATGTATATATATATATATATGTATATATATATATATATGTATATATATATATATATATATATATGTATATATATATATATATATAGGTTTAATCCTATACTACATCCCTATTTATGTACGAATGTCTCAATTGGGTCCTCGTTTTTTAAAGTGTATCAAAATGGTCCTTAATTTTGAAAATTGATATCAATTGAGTCCTTTCCGTTAAGTTGGCTCGACGGCGTTAAAAAAATTGATGAGTGGATGCTGAGATGACGAACGAACGCTCGTCCACCAGCGAACGAACGCTCGTCCATCAGCGAACGAACGCTCGTCGACCACCGAACGAACGGTATTCCAGTGTGGAACGAACGGTCGTCCAGCAGTAAGAGGTCAACGAGCGTTCGTTCTCTGGTGGACGAGCGTTCGTTCGCTGGTGGACGAGCGTTCGTTCGTCATCTCAGCATCCACTCATCAATTTTTTTAACGCCGTCCAGCCAACTTAACGGAAAGGACTCAATTGATATCAATTTTCAAAATTAAGGACCATTTTGATACACTTTAAAAAACGAGGACCCAATTGAGACATTCGTACATAAATAGAGATGTAGTATAGGATTAAACCTATATATATATATATATATATATATATATATATATATGTAATTGTATATTACTGTTTTTTGTAAACACCACTTCAATAACATCTTACTATAACTATCAAGCCTTTTGTTAGAAGTTATTAGTGCTCGGTCTTACACCAAGCGCTCGTACTGAGTAGTGCTCGGTCTTACACCTAGCGCTCGTACTGAGTAGTGCTCGGTCTTACACCTAGCGCTCGTACTGAGTAGTGTTCGGTCTTACACCAAGCGCTCGTGCTCGTTTCCTTATATAATCTATCTTGATGAAAAAATAACGTTCGTTTAACTTCAATAGAATTTTATTCTCTACCGTGCTCGGTCATTTACTGGCATTCGGATTTCTTGATGTAAAATCAAATAAGTTAAATATTCATAAGCATTCGGTTTTTATTGGAATATCTTGAAGTATCTGTATCGATTGGTTTCAGCATAGAGTCGTAGCCTTTGGCGAAGTCTTTTCAGCGTTCGGTCAAAGTTATCAAGAGTCAGTTCATATAATTGATTTACTTTGTAATGAACGTCTGGTTCATTCGTTCCTTGCTATATCTATTTGTCGCAACCGGAATCGCGACGGGACGACGATCCGAAAAAAAAACGAAGCTTGGTTTTGAAAAAAAGATTGGAGTCGGCACCATAGTTTATTCTGGAAAACTACGGAAAAACCATAAAATGATAAGGCATGGTCTACGAAACTGAGATTCTAAGTTCGGGAGTCGGTTACGTGTAGGGAAGGTATTAGCACCCTACATCGCCTGCCCTAAGGCAGTACCTTTAACTAAATACGCGACTATGATGTGGTTTTCAAAATGTTTAACTATCCCCTAAAATAAAAACTTTAAAGAAACAAAATATATTTTTTAGTTTTTTGTGCCCGACAAGGATTGACCTTGCTCCTACGTATTCTCATTCAGAATGAGAAATTAGGGTTACGTAGTTTGTTTGGAAATTTGTTTGGAATAAATTGTTTGGAAATACTTGCAAATTTGATTGAAGATGATTTTGGATTTTTGGGGAAATGAACCTGACAAGGTCTAGCCTTGCTCCTACGTATCTCCACTTTTGATGAAGAATCAAGGATCACGTAGTTCTGGCTAGCAAGACTGTTTGTTGTTTAAAAGTGTTGATGTTTTTGGTTTTTGAAGATTTTATATTTTTTTGGTATTTTTGATGTAATATTTAGATTTTTTGCGTAATGAGCGCTAGGCTGATGCGTACGATCGCACGAGCACTCACACGGCTTTTTCACTGTTTTTTATTGTTTTGCGTAATGAGCACTAGGCTGATGCGTACGATCGCACGAGCACTCACACGGCTTTTTTTTATGTTTATTTTATATTTTGGGTAATGAGTACTAGGCTGATGCGTACGATCGCACGAGTACTCATACCGATATTTATATTATTACATGTTTTTTTTTTAGTTTTATATTTTTTATTATATTTTCTTATTTTTATATAAAACGAAACGATCAAATCCAACATATATAAATAAATCAAAGGGGTGAGGGTTACTATACAAAGGGGTTACAGTAAAAGTAAATAGCCAAACAAATAAAAATAAAGAAACAAAAGCACAGTAATAAATAAAAATAAACGCAAGATAAACAAACCGACGAGGTGTAGAATAAACTTGAAGCTCCTTAATTTGGGTCAACATCCTTTTTCTTCATCTTTGTATCTGCTCAGGTGTAAGAATGAAATTTGGGGGTGTATCCCGAAATAGTATGTCCAAGTCCAATTCTTCTTCCCCTTTTTTTTATTTTGCCGGCAGAAAAACTTAAGCCCAGATGAAAGGGGGTGCAGGGATATGATCCAGGGGTGCGGAAAAAATATTTTTTTTAGTTTTTGTTTTATGGTTTAGCCCAATTTGTCTTCTTTTCTTTTATTAGCAGAATGGTTTAAGCCCAAATGCAAGGGGGTGCAATTGAAGTCTTGGGATGGCATTTGGTATTTGTTGACCCAGGCCCAATACCCTTTCTATCTTCAATCCAGAAACCACTAGGGGTTTCCCAACTTCATTTCATTTTTCAAACTCAGACCCCTTTCCTCCTTCCACATGGGCGCGTCCTGGAAGCCACCACCATTTGTCACGGTGCCAGATTCGCTATCGGTGCACGCGACCCCCGCTGGCAAACGTCTCAGCTCCACCACCAAACAACCTAGGATACAACCACTGCCAGCGTCGATGCTCACTGCCGAAGTGATTACTAGCCGCCGTATCGGGTCCTCCTCCCTACTTCTCCCCTTTCGCGCGCGAGGGAGATGATTATCTCCTTCCCTTCTCGGCAGCCAGCGGCCAGCAACAGGGGCGGTTAAAAGTGACGGTGATTGGTCCTTGGAGATTGGGTGACGAGAGAGTGGTTAGTTTATGGGTGATGGTGTGAGGGGAGCGTGGTTGGGATGGTTACGGATGAGAGGAGCAGAGGGCTGGAATCAGTGCCCCTGGGCCGCGCTCATGAGGTGTAAGGATGAAGGTGATGAAGATTGATGGATGTTGGCCGTGTATAAGGTGGCTGTGGCAGTGGGTGAATATGGATGTTGGAGGTAGCCGTGGGTGTTAGGTGTTGGAGGGAGTGAAGAAGTTGGAGATTAATGAAGAATGGTCAGAGGTGTAACGATGATTTGGTGAGGTGGTATAAGGATGAAGATGTTGATGTTGGCCGTGTCAAGATGGCTGTGGTAGTGGGTGAATATGGAGGATGGGTGTTTGGCCGTGAGGTCCTGTGGGGAAGATGAGATAGATGTTGGCTGGGAGGTAAGGATGAAGATGATGATAAAGGGGTCAGAGGTGCCATGAAGGGATCTGTTGGAGGTGTAAGGATGAAGAATGAAGAAGAAAGATGAAGATGATAGGTGCTGCTGTTGGAGGTGATCACGGGTGATCCAGATGGTGAAGAGTAAGTTGAAGATTTGTTTGTTTCAGAGATGAATGATGGATCTCCCCCGATGAAGGTGGTGTTGGATGGTTTAAATTGGGCTTTTGCACCAAAGTAGGCAAATATGTCTCTAATTTACCAAAATGGGCAAATTCAAACCATATTACGAAAATGGGGAAGTCGTGGGCCCAAACGACTTCAATTGAAGAAGTCGTGCCCCCCTGCACGACTTCACACTGTTGATATAAACAGTGTTGAAGTCGTGCATCCCAAAAGCGACTTCTGACGACGGTAATCGATTACAACGTAACGGTAATCGATTACAGAGTGTTGAAATCGTGACCACCCTACACGACGCCCGGGCGCGAGCTTCTCGCAAAAACTGGCGCCCAGCGCCCCTCTTTTAGCTGGACGAGCGTCCTCTCTTGCATCCACAGGGCGAGCGTTCTCTTCTCGCTGGACGAGCGTCCTCTCGTGCGTGTTCGCTGGACGAGCGTGCGTCTTCGCTGGACGAGCGTCCACTTCTGCTTGCAAGACGAGCGTCCACTGCGCGTCTTTACTGGACGAGCGTCCTCTTCTGCTCGCTTGACGAGCGTCCACTGCTCGCTCAGCGCAGAGTGCTTCTTGCTACACAATCAAGCTGGTAATCGGTTACCGAAATGTCGTAATCGATTACGAGTACGTTTTCTGCCTGGTCACCATTTCAACACTCTGTAATCGATTACCAAATCAATGTAATCGATTACAGGACCCAGAAGTCGTTTTTGGGGTGCACGACTTAACACTGTACCTATGAACAGTGTGAAGTCGTGCAGGGGGCACGATCGTTTTGGCCCACTACTTCACTTTCGGACAAATTTTGCCTATTTTGGTAATAAAGAAGGCATATTTGCCTACTTTGCCTTTAAATTGATTGGTGGATGTTGAAAGTGGAGATGTTTGGTGGGAATCATTAGTGGGAATCATTAGTGGACGATTGTGGGGAGTGGACCATGGCAAACTGTCGGCTTGGAGAGTGTCGGCAGCCCTCATTTGCTGAAACTGTCGGCAGCATTTCATTGGAGCATTGTGGGAAACAGCTGGTGGGAATTATTACACTGTTTGGCCGAACCTTCAACTGAGACGAACGACCATTTTAAAAAACTATTACACACTGCTTGGACGAACGCACTGAACAATGCTCCCATGACGAACGTTAACTAACCGAACGTTCAATACATTAACAATGCCGAACGTTCAACTGAGAATAAACTTCAATAAGACCAAACGTTCGCTAACATATAACATAACCGAACGCTTCAGATAAAATCCTGACACTATCTGATCAAGATCGAACGCTAATAATCAATAATAGATATAAGGTTGACAATTGTTACAGAGCGAACGGTAAACCTGCTAGGCTTGAACGGTCGAACGCTTCAACACTTGTGGGGCAAGGTTGATCGGACGGTGAGGTCCAATGACCGAACGTCAATGAGACTAAATGGCCGAACGTCTGAGGACGAACGGCCGAACGGTTGCAACGATCAGGACGAACGGTAGAAGAGGTGGAACGAGCGGTATATGAGGAGGAACGATATGGACGAGCGGTAGAAGATAAGGAGTGATCTGGACGAGCGGTAGATGAGGAGGAGTGATCTGGACGAGCGGTAGAAGAGGGAGAAGCGTCCTCAGACCATTTTACAAAAAACAGCCAGCACTGTCTCTGACGAACGACCATTATAACAACCTATTACTGTAACGAGCGCCTCAATACGCCTATGAACACCATCCAGAACGGCCGATCCTTATGAATGATAACGCATCGAGACCGAACGTTCCCTAACACAAAATATGACCAAACGCTATTTATTAGGCTGAACACAGTGAAATCAAACCTAGGCCGAACGCTCAACGTCGAACGCTAATCATCACTACTAAAACAAGACCGAACGTTCAACTGAGAATCAACAATTTCAAGACTGAACGTTCACTATCAAACGAACGAACGTTCTAACATTAAAAAACAAAGCCCCAGTACCTTTTTAGACGCTCGACCGTTCACAAATAAATGATCGAACGCTCAGACCGAACGTTCACAAGGTAAAACCTCTGATCCAAGTCGAAAGCAAACAGTTACTAAAACGATAAAACCGAACGTTACAATTATTAGTATAACAAAAGGCCCAAAAACGAACGCTCGTCACCCAAAAAGAAATATGAGCAAACATTATTAAACCAGACGATTGGGACGAACGTTTTGCACCCTGGCCGAACACCTAGATCACTTGGGGCCAAGGATGACCGAACGACCAACATGTCAGGCCGAAGGGACGAGTGGTGGAACGCTTGTTGATAGCCGAACGGTAGTTCCTGAGAGTTGCCGAACGTCAATGAAACCGAATGACCGAACGGTTGAGCACGAGCGGCCGAGCGTCATAAAGATACGGATAAAAGAAGCGAACGGTCTGCAACATTGCAATAGAGGACGAACGGTTTCAAGCAGGGGAGGACCCGAACGCGCTCGGTTGAGGAGGAACGTAGTTTTCTTTTTTATTTATTTTCTACTTTTTTATTATTATTTTTTTAATTTTTATTTTACACTCATGATGAAAATAAAATAAATCTATTAGTCCATCCGGACGAAATTGGGTGTTGACACTATTACATTCGGTTTCTCTCTCAAACCGATAGTAAACCTCTCGGTCTTATTCTGTTCTGGAACTGGAGACCTATCTGTTTCGTCTCCAGTGTTCGTCCTCGTTCTGAGTGAGGATTGATGTTCGGTATTTAGTGCCCTTTATAAACTTTTGGTCAAAGAGGAAATTGAAATAATGGATAATGAAAGATGAAACTAAAGTGATTGGTAATGAAAGATGGAATTGAGAATGATTATGAATGAAATAAGAAGAGAATGTGATATGAATGAAATGATGTGAAGTTGAACGAGCATTCCAGGGAGGAACGACTCATGGATGAAATGTTGGAATTTGTAAAGTATGACTGTGGGAAGCTAATGCTGGCTGTTCATCCTGGTGTTTCGTGGGTACTCGTCCTCACGTAGAGGAGGGTAGGTCATGTGTGGAAACGGCAGGAGGTCTCGTCCTTAGGGGTACTTTGGATGAATAGGACTAACCTCGAGTGGCAGCTGATGAGAGTATTCCAGTTAATACATCACCCGGGTGCACGAACGCCTGTAGCTACGCAGATTTCTTACAGTACGGACAATCAGTCTAGTGATAGGCTTTGTATGATACGTACGTTGAAATTTATTTGGTGTTGGATTATTTGAAATGTATGTTTATGCATGAATTAAATTACTTAAGCTTACCCTGCGTTTCCTGTCGTGTCTGGTTTTGTACGTCCGTCCTTGTCATTGAATTGATCATCCTTGTGGATGTGAGCAGAAGGAGATGAGCGGCTGGAAGAGGCGCTGGAAGAAGAAAATATTGGAAGAAGTTGAAGTAAGGATCGAGCGGTAGGAACGTTCGGTTCATTGCCTAGTTATTTTAAGGTGGTCGTTCGATCACCTTCCCTTTTGTTAAGAATGACCGTTCGGTATTTTCTTTTGTAAACCGTTCGGTCAGGTTTGCCTATCTTGTACGGCCTAAATTTGTAACCCTTTCTGTAAGGCTGTTCGGCCATGAGCGTGCGCTCGACTCTAGTGTAAGACTGATTCTTGATTATTATTGTGATTATTCTAATATATAGTTTATTGCTGTATTTTTGGGATGTTACAATACTTCTGAATTTGAGCATGGTCATCTTACTACTCTTACCATTTCGGAATTATGACATTCAGTTCATTATGTGCAATTTTCCACTTTGCTGATGTGATGTAAAAAATATATTTATAACAAAGTTATGAATATTATGTTCTGAACTAGTTATGAGTAATATTTCTGTCTCATTCGTTTTCTGTTTTTTTCTTCTCTTCGAAATTTATATTCATATAATCCAGAATGCTTTATGACTCCTTACTTTTCTTAAAGCCTCAAAAGAAAGTACTGGGTAAGTTCCAAATTTGAAATAAGAACAAATACTCTCCAAAATCTTGCACAAATTCTACTGTAACACTTTTATTTTTGTTTGTGTTTAATTATTGTATCTTGTACCGTCCGGTCCTCCCCACCTCCCCATTCATAAATCGAACACCCACCCAGGTGGACCATCAAGACCGAGCGTCCAAGCTAACGCTGTCCGACCACACATAGACCGAGCGATCCCCCAAGGTCGACCATTCATGAACCGAACGTCCACCCAGGTCGGCCATCAAGACCGAGCGTCCAGTGTGACCGATCAGCAGAACCGAGTGGCCGCCCACCCAGGTTGACATCCCTGGCCGACCACCCTTCTGACCGGCCGTCCCGACCGACCCTCACTCGGTCGACTACACGGTTAAATGCTAATGACTCATTAAAGCCCTTAAATGAAGATTAAGGTACGATTGGGCAGTTATCAGGCCCACAAAAGGTAAAAGCCCATTATAATCAGTATAAATAAAGGTTCCAGGTATGATTTCGGGACAGATTGCTTATGATGCAATATATACATGCATTACAGACAACTCGGTCATGTTACTGATTTAAGTGTCGGATTGCCTTTGACAGGTAACCGACCGCCTGGCTTAGAGAACCGGGTGGAACGAACGCCACAACCAGGACTTGAAGACGAGAGAGCCCGTCTGACCCCTCCCAGCGCGTCCAGACCTCAAAAAGAGGTAACCGTCCGGTTTTCGCCAGCTTCAAATGCCCCCTAGCGACGAAGTCGCTCGGTCTGCCTCGGCTCGTGGGATTTAGCAACGTCCGCCCGGTCTTCGGCAAACTCACGTGTTTTAGCAGGGTCATCCAGATCTGGCCGAAACATATCTTAAATTTCATCCACTACTTTATTGTTCATAAAACCTTATTGTCGGGCACAATAATTCAGTGGAGCACTCTGTACCAGATTTTCTGTCCCACCTATCTTATACTGAGTGATAAAACAGCCTTCATAACCGAACGGTCAAACTATTGTTACGAGGTTATGTCGTTCGGACTGAAGAATGTAGGGGCTACTTACCAACGACTCATGGACAAAGTCTTTTGCCACCAGATTGGTAGATGTATGGAGATCTACGTGGACGACATGGTGGTGCGAAGCCGGTGGAGGACCATGTGAAAGATTTTGCGGAAGTTTTCCATCAAGTACTGCTAAAGCTCATATTTAGGGCTGTTTGACACAAAGTCAATATATCTTCTGCAATATGCTTCTTAAGAGAAAAGGCGTACGAGAATCTACAAAATCGTGCCCAAGTCCACTTTTTATATTATGACTCGTTATTGATCCAGAAAAAGGACGGTAGAACTTTATTTTATGATGTTGCAGGAACTTAACTCTTCAAAGACGTCCACCAGTGTATTACATGATGGATTCAAATTAATACTTCCGACAGGTTGAAATAAGCACAAACTATCAAAGAATTGAAACCGAACAGGTTTTACTTACTTGGCCATCCGACGTCATAGCCAATCAAGTTAATGTCAAAATAACTTTCTGCGAACCAAGAGCTAAAGAGCCAAGCTGATTCTCAACCGATCACCTTATCTTTTCTTTAAAATCTTCCGAGTGATGTCATACAATACAATCATTTTATTTTGCAGGACTGAAGACAATAGGGCATCTATACCTATGACACATCCTCATATGAATACTTCAAATGTCCAATCAAAGATCGAACGATCTAGCATATATTTGGATATTATCAAACAGGTCACAAGGGACTAAGGCATGGGCAAGTTCATCCTACCGATCGGTCTCAATTATATCTTTGATATTATACATCTTGCGGATCATTAAAGCAGTTACATCTCGACCAATCGGTCGCAATTATATCTTTGATATTATATATCTAGCAGATCACAGGACTTTAAAGCAGTTATACCTCGACCGAACGGTCTGGACTTTTGATAGTCTTACAGTGCAGATAATCACATCTTGCATACAGACTACAAGAGCGGGCGACAGAGAACCGTTCGTGCTGAGGCACCCAATCAATGGAAAAGGTTTCCACACCAGGGTCACAAGAACCTGATCGCGTTGACGGATAAGACAGCTTCCGGACACTCCAACTAAGGGATGTAATTCCTAGGGTCACGAGAACCCGATTGCGTTGACGGATAGGTAGCATCCGGACGCATCCAACTAAGGGATGAAATCCCTAGGGGCCACGCATGTAACGAGGCGATATAAACGTCAACAAAGGCACTCATCATATAAACAATGAAGTATAGCGATCCTATAAACATTCAAGTACAGCGATCCTATAAACATTCAAGTATAAGAACATAAAGTTTCAAGACAAGTACCAAATGACGACATACACGCAGCAAACAACCCTAAGAACAATAAGTACAAAATAACAGAATGTCTAAAAGTTAAATCTATTCTATACAAGGTCTAAGACGGGGGCATCCTCGACAGCAGGAACCCCTGAATTCCCCTCGGGTGTCTCGATTCGAGCAGCTTCCTCTGTTGCCATTGCCTCGGTGGGCGTCCCTGCAGGCTCGTCATCTGGAAATGCCCCGGCAGGAATGACGTCTATCGGAACCCACTCTCCTTGGTAAACGTCCTTCCGAATGTCGAAGTTGACTCCTTCAGTACAGACATTCAAAATATAGGACACTTGCCTTAGCGCCTTCTTAAAGCCCCTGGTATGTTCCAGGATGATAGCATCAGTCATCTCATCCTGCAACTCCTGGTTTTCAGTAATGGTCTGGCGCAAGGCCTCCCTCTCGGCAGTCAAAATTGTCAAGCTTTTCTTCAACTGCTCATTCTCTTTCCTTGAAAATTCCAGATCAGCTACAAGCCGTTCGTTGACCTTTTTCATTTCAACGCTAGCCTTCTGCAGATTTTCCGTTATCTCCCGACCCTTCACTATCATCTTCTCGGATTCCTTCCGCTGTTGCTCACACTTAGCGTGTTCGGTTTTTAGACGCTCAAGCTCGGTGACCAAGTTACCTCGGTTGGAGGCATACGCTAAGTTCCAGGCAGCCGCCGCGGCACGACATGCGAATTCTAAGCAGTAATCTGCCATTTTTTGCTCAGAAGTCTTTTCCATGACTTTCTGCTCAGCCAAATCAAAGTTGAACTCGATCTTATGGCCAAGGTTAAAGGCCGCATCCCACATGCCATTCGGAATGTCGCGATCGGCATGCGGGTCGACCACCCCTCCAATACTCTTCCCCTTATCGGAAGCTTTCGGATCTCCACCAGTGACAGCCTTTCGTTTCCTTGAAAGCGGCCGTTCGGGAGAAGGTGGCGATTCATCATCGTCATGGATAGGATTCTTGATAGTCCTCAAGGCTGAGGTTCCCCCTTTATTCTTATCGGAAGCTTTCGAATCTCCACCGGTGATAATCTTTCGTTTTCTTGAAAGCGGCCGTTCGGGAGGTGGCCGCTCGTCATCAACATGAATAGGATTCTTGACAGTCGTCAGGATCGAGGATCCCCCTTTATTCTTCTTGGCATCAGCAGCGGCAAACCAGTCAAGAGAAGCTTTTTTACCCATAACAGCTATACGCAACAGAACACAACAAATACCAAGTCAATGATGCAAAAACAAAATTCAGAGCACTCAGTAAAAGAACATACCCAATACCCTCGACTTCATATCGTCATGCTCGAGGCAGTTGATAATCTTTCTGGAGGAAAAGGGGCGAGGCAACCCAGCTATAACACTCAGAGCCTCCAACTCGATATCAGTCATATCTTCTTTCGGCCAAGAGGTAAGCTTCCTAGGGTTCTGGGTCCAATACAAGGGAAACTTGGAGCTACTATCCTCGTTAAAAAAGAACGAGCGACCTGATTCAGTGATAGACACTCTAAAAAACTGCTTTTTGAAACCTCTAAAGGATTGGGCGTATAATTCCAAAATTGCGTCCCCAGGCTCAGTAATTAGAGAAACCCAACCCCTCTTTCCGATCGGCCGGGTCCTAAAAAAATAAAGAAACAGGGCAACCGTGGGATTAATGGCCAAGGCTTGGCACATAACCGCGAACGCCTGTATATACCCCCAGCTATTTGGATGTAGCTGTGTGGGGGCGACATTCAGAGTCTTCAGGACATCCATTTGAAAAACATTTAGAGGAAACCTAAGGTACATATCGTTGAACAGATAAGAGTAAACATAGAAGAAATCGTCTTTAGAATTCTCTTTACCATAGAAGACTCTCTCGTTTTCCCCACAGGCAACTAATTTAACACAGGAGCCATAGCTGAGATTTCTAAGAATACAATTATCGTTTGCCCAATTCAATAACACAGCCCTACTATCGAAAATACTAGGGAATCCACTTACATCTCGAGAGGCCCATTCATAGTTACTCCCGATAGAGGAACGAAGATTTTCGGGCTCCTCCACCGCAACACCATCATAGACAAAGGCGTTTTCACCATAAAGTATGGAGACAACCTCACACTGAGCCCTATTCCGAAAGCCCTCTGGTGCGCCAGCTTGGTTGCCACTCCGCCTTTTCTCAACAAATGCTGGGGAACAATCTGAATTGGAAAAAGAGTCCATGAGTTACCTGTATGTAAATGTCAAAGGAAAGTCTGGAGAAGGAGAAATGAAGAAGTTGGTCGAGGCGATGAAGTAGAAATGACGGTTGCCCTAACCAGGGTTCCTCAGAAAATCCTTTCACATTATTGAGGGGAAAGCTGATGTAACCACTGATCATTTCGCACCGTAGGATTAGAAAGAATCCAACGATCCCACTTTTCAGACTCTACCAATACCCAGAGGCCGAACGATCAAAATTATTAGGATACTTTTTGGATATAAACAATCTATTGATGTAAATGTGAGTGTGAATAGGACTCCTGGCTTGCCGTCCTGGCTTTGTATTTATAAGTTGTTTTATGGACATTAAGTTGACATAAGCCGAATAAAATATAAACAAAAATAAAAATATAAACAGAAATAAAAATATAAACTTACTGTCGTGGTATAACACCCTTCCTCCAGGTACAATAGACTGCTTTGCCACGGTGAAATCCCTCTTCAGACAGCAGTACGCGTCCAGCCGAATGCAGGACCTGACACCAGCAGAACTCGTCAACACCAAGCAGGAGAAGGACGAATCTCTAAAGTCCTTCATGAAAAGATACAATGAAACCGCTCGGCGAATAAAGGATATTGGCCATTCCTTTATTATCAGCAATCTACCCTCATGCTTGAGACCGGGACATTTCTCGGAGGACATATATGCCGAGCCCCCCAAAACCATGGAGGAACTCCAGGATAGGGTGGCAAAGTTTATTCGGGTAGAGGACATCACGCAGTCACGGAAGAAGCAGCAGCAGGAGACGAACGACGGGAACAAAAAAGAGGGAAAACGATCGTTCCATAATAACGGGGACCATCCCCAGAAAAACTTCCCTCGCGTTACCAGTTTAACCACTTTGCGGCTTTTAATGCACCTCGCGCAAAGGTTGTAGAGGAAGCTCTTGCCACCAATTTGATCACACTCCACCGGAGATATTCTCCTACGGACGCCGACAAGGGAAAAACCTTTCGGTATCACCTAAATAATGGTCACACCACAGAAGAATGTACCACGTTAAAAAACAGTATCGAGCAGCTTATCCGAGAGGGTCATCTCCGTAAGTATGTAAAGACGGATCGGTCGCGGATAAGAAGCTCATCAAGGCCTCCAAAAAGAAATACCGAATGGCCACATAGAAAGCAGGAACGGAAATGTAGGCGGAGTCGCAGCCGCAGCCATAGCTCTGACCGCACAATCCTGAGGTTTATCGACTAGAAGTGATGAAAAGTCCTTCCTAACACTAGCAACGCGACTCACCTCAAATTTTACTTTAGTTAAAATTTGTTGACTTGTTTATTTCAGTCAGATTATAATTGCTGAACACTATTTTTAATTTTATCCTAAATTCAATTTCTTGTCATAAGACCGAACGGTCTATCATCAAGCAAT
Source organism: Vigna umbellata (assembly GCF_029865625.1). Classification (NCBI taxonomy): domain Eukaryota; kingdom Viridiplantae; phylum Streptophyta; class Magnoliopsida; order Fabales; family Fabaceae; genus Vigna; species Vigna umbellata. The sequence continues at coordinate 35,593,221 of NC_142168.1, forward strand.
AACGCAGCAACAGGTTAAACACCGAGCGGGTCGGTCGTCTCTGTAAGATCCTATATATATATATATATATATATATATATATATATATATATATATATATTTATATATATATATATATATGTATATTTTAGAAGATGGGGTCATTCAATTATTGAAATTTTTAAGAAGCACAATTATTGCTTGGAAGCACCAGCCGCCCCATAGGAAGAAGTTGATTATTGTATTTGGCAAATGGAGAGCAGCACAATTGTCATTTTTGTCTTCTTTTGAAATGATGGTGCATTCATTATGCTGAAGTAGAAAGTGGAAGTGCAACTTTAAGATATTCATTTTCCCTAGCCTTTAGGGAAAAGCATAGAGGACCCCTTGCTTTCATTTTTCACCGTGCAGGGAGCATAACACGTAGGGAAGCAAGACTTGGCTGAAAAAAAAAATGCTGCACGGAGGAAATCAAGGGAGGAAGTTTTGGTCATCAAAAGAAGAAGAGAGTCCAGCACGTATCGAAAGTGAAAGAAAGCCAAGGTACTGCAAGTCTTGTGAAAATTGATTCAAGGTCTACAAAAGAAGTCTTCAAGAGGTAAGGTGTCAGACCTCGGAAAACCCCACCCAAACCCCACCTGTCTAATCTCATTAAAAACACCCAAAACCCCTTTGAGCGGACGCCAGGTGTCAACCAGCAAAGTTTCGAAAATCAGATAGTGGAAGGCAGAGGGGTAAAACAAAAGTGATTTTCTGAAAACTCGTAACCACTCTCTTCTACATGCACCTTCTCCTTTCCAAACTCTGACTTTCCATTTCTCCTTCTTCTCTCTAGAGAACCCTCCCTTCTCTCTAACAAAACTCACTCTTTTTCTTCTCCGATCATCATTCAGAGACCGTAGAAGCACTCCCGGCGTCCCAAGCTTCAATTTGAACCGAACAGCTTCGAGTTCTGAAACTGGTAAGTTCCTTACCCTCAGCCGTTCGTTCCTTTGTTACATGCAAACCAAGTTCTGGTTGCATGCAGGGGTATAGTCTAAGTTATTCTTGGATTTTTATGTTGTTCGGTTTAGTTTGGAAAAGTGTTGATCGTTGAGGGTAGAAAGTTGTAGTCGGACGAACCAAGAACCTACATTTAGGACTTTCAATCACGTATCCAGGTAAGGGAAGCTTATTTGATTTAATTCGTATGTTGTGTTTTGTATGAACGTTCGTTATTTGACTGCATGAGTATAATGCATGATGTTTGATGTGATTGAATTGCATGAACGTTCGTTGATTTATGAGTGGGAATGAAATATATGAATTTACATGATATGGATTGTATGAAATGTGGAAGTTGATGTTGGTATGAACGAATGAAACTATGAGGTTGTATGATGAGAAATGAACTGGAATGTCAATGGTTTTGAATAAGAACTTTCCCCATGATAATTGTACGTTCGTTGCTGAACGGTCATTGACCGTTCGGTTTTTCTAATGAACATAGTTGAAATAGGATTCTTTCATTTGGATAGAACCCTAGTTGAGGACGAGCGTCCTCGTGTTAAAATACTATGCTTGAGCGTTCGGCCAAGCACAGTTGTATCTGGGTAACCTTGATAAATTCCCTTCTTATATATATACGTGTAATGGTAGATTTCGCCGTTCGTAAACACTACTTCGACAGTCTCTTAGTATATTTATCAAAGTCTGTTATTTTAAGGTTATTGGTGCTCGGTCTTATACCAAGCGCTCGTACGGATAAGTGCTCGGTCTTACACCTAGCGATCGCTCTAAGTGGTGCTCGGTCTTATACTGAGAGGTCGTACTCATTCTTTGTAAAATTAGTCTTAATGAAATAGCGTACGTCCAACTTCAGAAGAACTTTCTTTTACCACATTCGGTCATTGACTGGCAGTGGATTTCAGTATGAGAACTATTCTAAATATGCTTCGTTAACGTCTTGAGATGTCTACATTCGATGTATTCGGCCTAGAGCCTTCACACTTAAATTATTCTCGGAGTATTGGTTTGAATTCACGAGAGTCAGTTCATTCAACTGATTCACATGGTAAATAACGTTCGTCCAATGAAACAGGACATTACTCGGTTATTCCCAAACGTAATCGTAACTCTATCGGTCGTATTCTGATCCGAACGAGCGTCTTCTTGAACTCGTCCACCGTGTTCGTCCTCGTTCGTAGTGGGGACAGAACGTTCGGTATTTGGTGGTTTTCATATTGATGATAAAAATGAATGTGGAATAGTGAATGATAAATGATGAAGAGTATATAAGATGAAAGAGATGTTGTGACTTTTGAACGAGCGTTCCGGGGAGGAACGACTCTTGGATGACTATTAAGATTTATAAAGTATGACTGTGGTTATGCTAGTGCTGGCAGTTCATCCTGATGTTTCGTGAGTACTCGTCCTCACGTAGAGGAGGGTAGGTCATGTGTGGAAACGGCAGGAGGTCCCGTCCTTAGGGGTACTTTGGATGAATAGGATTAACCTCGCGTGGCAGCTGATGAGAGTATTCCAGTTACTACATCACCCGGGTGCATGAACGCCTGTAGCTACACATATTTCATAGCCTTGGTATGATACGTACGTTGAAATGTTTTTTGAATGTTGAATTGTTTAACTTATATGTTGATGCATGAATTAAATTATATAAGCTTACCTTGTGTTTTCTTTGTGTTGTCTTGTCCTTGTATGTCCGTCTTGTCATTGCAATGATCATCCGTGTGGATGTGAGCAGATAGAGATGCGCTGCTGGAAGAGGCGTTAGAAGAGGAGAACTTAGTCGAAGTGGAAGTAAAGGCCGAGCCGTAAGACGTTCGGTTATTAGATATTAGTTTAGTATGAGGGGATCGTTCGATCACCTCCTCTCTTTCGTTTTACTCTCTGACCGATCGGTATTTTGGCTTTTGTAAGCCGTTCGGTCACGTTTTCCCTAATCTTGTACAGTTTGCTTTTGGAACTTCTTGTAAGGTCGTTCGGCCATAGTTGTACTCTCTGTAAGCGTTAAAACTGACCTGTGTTATTATTAATTGTAATTATTCTATTATATGGTTAAATGCTATATTTTTAGGATGTTACATAAGGGGAGCTAGATTCTATAGATTGTAGGAATAATATGTTTGAGATCATATTATGATTGTGTGATGAATAATTTTGTGTTTAGAGTATCCTTCTTTGATATGAATCCGTATGAGTGATTGCAAATCTGGGAAAAAGGGGTGAAACAATGGGGTTTCTGGGTTTCTGGAAAATCTGGTGCGATTCTGCAGAATTCTGCAGAACGCGCGTTCGTCCAATTAGGGGTCGGACAAAATGAGCGTTCGGTCTTGTATTCAGCGACCGTTAGCGTTCGTCCATGGAGTGTGTTAGTGATAAATTAAACGATCGGTCTTGGTGTTTTAGTTATTGTAGCGTTCGGATTAAATTAGTATTCTCAGGAAGTGATCTTGAGCGTTCGGTATTGGTGAATTATTGATTGTAGTCGTTCGTCCTTAATTTGGGATTCTTAAGTTTGGATCATAGGCGTTCGGTCTTAATTTAATAATCTTAAGTTTGGATCTTGAGCGTTCGGTATTATTATTTGATTAGTGATTGATAGCGTTCGACCTGGATCACGTATTTTGAGCTTTAGATTGTAAGCGTTCGGTCTTGGTGTTTTAGTTATTGTAGCGTTCGGGTTAAAGTAGTATTCTCAGGATTTGATTTAGTGACGATCGACCAAGAATTGATTTAGTACCGTTCGGTCAGTTTTTTATCTAATACTGTTCGGTTAAGTTGCAATCATTCGGCAAGGGTTCTACACGTTCGGCCAGTACTTTAGGTGTTCGGCAAAGTGCTCTAGGTGTTCAACCAAGACTCGAAACGTTCGTCCTTATATTGTTCAGTTAAATGGGTTTCAACCTTAGCGTTCGGCCTCATAGTGTTCTGCCTCATAGCGATCGTTTATAAGGAATGATCTTTATTGGTGATGTTCTGAGTTAGCGATCGTTTATGGGGAGTGATCGGTCTTTATATTTGTTTTGAAGTAGCGGTCGATTAATAGGTAGTGACCGGTCGTGATGATGCATGATTCAGGTAGTGATCATTCATAGGTAGTGCTCGGTTTGGATCATTCATAGTTACTAATCGTTCGTAGGGAACGTCCGGTCTCGATGATGTTTGCCCTCAGATAGTGTTCGTCAGAGATAGTGTTTGGTGAGATTTGATCTTTGAACGTTCGTTCCAATCGTGTTCGAAATAATACTATTTGTTCTAGTAGAGTTCGCTGTCTTAGCGTTAAGTCTGTGCTTGATCTTAGCGTTTGATCTTTTGGTGTTCGACCTAATGGTATCCGGTCGAATAACGTTTTGGTGTTTAGTGTCGAGCCTAAGTGATCAATCTTAACGTTCGTGTAAACAGTATTCGATATAATATGGAGTTCGGTGTTTAAGCGTTCGACCCAGTAGCGTTTAATCAAATAGCGTTCGGCAGATAAGGTTCGGTCAGATAGCGTTCGTCCATATAGTGTTCAGCCAAATAGTGCTCGGCATCGGTTCCAAGGTTATTTGCTCTGGTTTTAAGTGTGCAATGTGTTTTGAATTTATACTCTGAGGTGCTTTATGTGAAAAATATGTGAATGCATGAGATATGATAAATTACTGTGATGAATGTATTTTAAGATGTTGATATGAAATTATGCATCTGCTCATGATATGAGTATTATGGGGAGATTTTGTAATGGTATAATATGAGTTAAGGAATATGAGCATGATATGAGTCTCATGGAGAGATTTTGTATGATATGAGTCTCATGGAGAGATTATGTAATGATATGGTATTAGTGTATATGTTGATGTTGAGGGTTCTGTAGTTGGAGGTTATCGTGATACTCTAATAATCATCCAGTCTCAAGTAGAGAGGGATGAATTATGTGGTGAGAGGAGCAGGAGGTCCTGGTCTATGTGCCGGTTTTGGACATAGTGTTGAGGATTTATCTTGTGAATGGTATGGAGTATTTCGGAAGTATATTTGTAAGAAAAAGTAGAAGTCATCACAAGTGCATAACCTCCCGTGACCGCTCATCAACGTATCATCCGGATGAGTGTCTACTGGGTATTGTGTTGTTCTTTTGGGATTGTGGGATGAGTGTCTAATAGGAATTTTGGTATGATGGTGACATAAATATTATATGATGTTTATATCAAAGCAATTATGCATGTTTTATAAATGATGTGTTGCATGTTAGCTCACCCTTACTTGTTTGTTTGTGCCGGAAAATCTTATTTGTGCGATGATCGTATAATTCGTTATACGTGAGCAGATGAAGGAATGTCGTCTAATCTTGTGCAAATGAAGAAAGAGATAGAAGAATAAATTAGAAGGATTCCATGTTATTTTTGCAGTTGAAATCTGAGTTTAAAACATATGTATAGATATATATTGTCAGACCTAGGAGAAACCCCACCCAAACCCCACCTGTCTAATCTCATTAAAAACGCACCCAAAACCCCTCTGAGCAGACGCCAGGTGTCAACCAGCGAAGTTTTGAAAATCAGATAGTGGAAGGCAGGTGTCAGCAGGAGAGCGAACGTCCGTTTGGACGGGGGAAAACAAAAGTGATTTTCTGAAAACTCGTACCCACTCTCTTCTGCATGCACCTTCTCCTTTCCAAACTCTGACTTTTCATTTCTCCTTCTTCTCTCTAGAAAAACCTTCCTTCTCTCTACTGTAACTCACCTTTTTCTGCCCCGATCACCGTTCAGGCACCGTAGGAATACTCCCGGCGTCCCAAGCTTCAAATCGAACCGATTAGCTTCAAGTTCTGAAACTGGTAAATCTCTTCGTCTTCACTCGTTCGTTTTCTGGTACATGCAAACCAAGTACCGGTTTCATGCTGTTACGTTGTCTGAACCATTTTTGGTTTTTGGCTGTTTGGTTAGTTTAAGAGTTGTGGAACGTAAGAGTAGAAGGGAATCCAGTCAGGCTAACGTGTTGTATTGTTAGGACGTCCGTTCACAAAAGAGGTAAGGGAAGCTTATTCAATTTAATTAATATGTTTTACTAAGTTGCATGGACGTTCTGTGAGTTGCATGAAGCATGACTTTGTGATGTTGATTATTTGATATATGATAATTATTATGAGTTGATGTATGAATAATATGAAATGTGCTGTGATAGGAAAGTATGAAATTATGAAGTTATACGCTGAGAAATGAATTAGAATGAATGTGAGTTCAAATAAGAAATTTTCCTATGATATTGAACGTTCGACATTGAACGGTCTTTGACCGTTCGGTGTTCCTTGTAAACTCTTGAAATTGAATTCTTTCATTTGGGAAGAGTTCTGGTGGAGGACGAGCGTTTTCTTGTAATAGTACTATGTTTGAGCGTTCGGCCGAACATAGATGTACTTGAGTGTTAAGTGAGGAACTGAAAATCTTGTAAATAGATATTTGTATATTTAGTTATTCTTCATCACCGTCTCCAAATGTGTCTTATCATAATTATTATTATTGTTCCTATTATAAATTCGAATTAGTGATAGTCTCAACTCACGCTCTCATAATGATTGGCGTTCGGTCTTACACCGAGCGCTTGTAACCATTTTAACTTATAAATCGGGATGAAACAACGTTCGTCCAAATTCAGTAGAATCTCCTTTACCGTGTTCAGTCATTGACCAGCACTTAGTCTCTATATATATATGTATTAATTGTTCTACGTTTGGTTCTTTAAACGTCTTGGCATGTCTACCTTCGTTGCCTCCGACCTAGAGTTCCCGTACTGGATATATTCTTCGAGTGTTAATCTTAGTTCACGAGAGTCAGTTCATTTAACTGATTCATGTTGTAAGTAACGTTCGTCACATATTGTGTAGCCGTACTCAATTTATTTTAAATCTGAAAGTAACCCGTTCAGTCTTATTCTATTCTGGAAAGGGAGATTTCACGGTCTCGTTCCTGTCGTTCGTCCTCATTCTGAAGAGGGTTGAACGTTCGGTTTTTGACGTTCTTGGATATTGTGATAAAAATGGCATTAAAGTGAAGATTTATAAAAGATGAAGAGTATATGAGATGAATGAAATATTGTGGATTTGAACGAGCGTTCCGGGGAGGAACGACTCATGAGTGAATATTTGATAGTTGTAAAGTATGACTGTGGTAATGCTAAGTTGTCGATTCATCCTGATGTTCCGTGAGTACTCGTCCTCATGTAGAGGAGAGTAGGTCATGTGTGGGAACGGCAGGAGGTCCTAGTCCTTAGGGGTACTTTGGACAGATAGGACTAACCTCGGGTGGCAGCTGATGAGAATATTCCAGTTACTACATCACCCGGGTGCACGAACGTCGTAGCTACACAGATGTCATACAGTCCGGACGGTCGGTCTAGTATTAGGCTTTGCTTGAAGTGTTTCATTAACTTTGTTTCTGTGTTGATGTATGAATTGTATGATTTGTAACTGAATTAAATTACATAAGCTTACCCTGTGTTTTGTTGTGTTGTCTCGTCCTTGTACGTCCGTCTTGTCATTGCAATGATCATCCGTGTGGATGTGAGCAGAAGGAGATGCGCTACTGGAAGAGGCGCTGGAAGAAGGAAATTTGGAGGAAGAGAATCTCGTAGAAGTGGAAGTTAAGGCCGAGCCATAGGAGCGTTCGGCTAGTGCTTAATAGTTTAGTTGTGAGGTGATCGTTTGGTCACCTCCTTTCTTTTGGATCTATGTGACCGTTCGGTAATGGAACTTTTGTAGACCGTTCGGTCATGTTTTCTTTTATTTGGAACAATTTAAGTTTATAGCTCTATGTAAGGCCGTTCGGCCAAGATTATACGCTTGATTAGTATAAGAATGAACTGATATATTACTAATTGTAATTATTTCTAATGTATGGTTTATTACTGTATTTTTGGGATGTTACATTAGTGGTATCAGAGCAGTTTTGTTCTTTTAAGGACACTGTAGGTTATGAGTGCACTATGTTTTTGCTGTGTACTTAATGTCCGTTTGATGAGTTATTCTAAACTCTTTGAACTTAACTAACGACCGTTTTTCTCTGATTTTATTCAGAGAACAAATGGCACCCAGACCTCCTCCTCAACCTCAAACCACCGAACGTGATGTGTCTGACAACACCAGGTTGTTGGAATCAGTAATAGAAAGGCTACAGTAGTAGAACGCTGCCTTGGTGCAGCAGAACGCGGCTGCTTTACAGAGTTTGGAAGCAGCTCGCGCCAACTCTGAAGCAACCCAGAGGCAATTGATGGAAATCATTGCAACTACTAGGAACACATCGGGAGCGTCCTCTTCCAACGCTCCCCACCAGGCAGAGTGGAGTTTAGAGAATTTTTTGCAGCATCATCCGGCCAAGTTTGATGGGAAGTGTCTACCAGATGAGGCAGATCAGTGGCTAAGGGATATGGAGCGGATCTACAACGCCAAGAGGTGTCCGGACGACAACAGATTGGCATTCACTAAATATCTATTGATTGGAGAGGCCAGTCACTGGTGGACGAGCATGAAGATGATCTTGGCGGACGCTCAAAGTCCCATTTCCTGGGAAGTCTTCAGGGCCAAGTTTTATGAGGAGTACTTCCCAGATAGCGTACGTTTCGCTAAGGAGGTGGAGTTTCTCCAGTTAGTACAAGGTGGTATGTCGGTTTCTGAGTATACCAACAAGTTCAAGCACTTGGTTCGTTTCAACACCATGGCTACGAGCGAGGAGTGACAATGCCGGAAGTTTGAGAATGGGTTGAGAAGCGAATTGAAGTTGTTGATCTCCAGTTTATGCATCAAGTCTTTTCCCATGATGGTTGAGAGAGCCAAAGTATTAGAAAGGAACGTGGCAGAGGTGGAACGGCAAAAGAGGCAACAACAGGTGGTGAGGGGACCAGTGTCGTCTAGAAACAATGTGAATCTGAGAAGAACGCCATACACTCGACCAACACAAACGTCAAATTCTGGGGGGTCTCGATCAGTAACCACTGTCAGACAGTCTGGGCAACAAGGGTTAGTGAAGTGTTTTCAATGTGGGGGACCCCATTACCGATCGTCATGTCCTCAGATGACGGGAGAGAAATATTGCACTCGCTGTAGAAGGAACGAACATTTGGACAGCGAGTGTAACATGGGTGGACGAGCGGTCATGAGGCCACCAAACGTGGGAAGGATGCAGCCAGGAAGGGGAGGCCGAGCGCAAGCAGTAGGAAGAGTCTATGCAATAACGGGCGCTGAAGCTGCCAGTTCAGGTACACTCATAACCAGTACCTGCTTGTTATATGGAATGCCCTGTTGCGTATTGTATGATTCGGGGGCAACCCACTCCTTCATCTCGAAGGCGTGCGTTGAGAAACTGGGGTTAGCGGAGAGTGAGATGCAGTTCGACTTGGTGGTGTCAACCCTAGCGGCTGGTGAGGTTAGGACATCTACAGTGTGCGTCAGATGTCCTATTGAGGTAGAAGGGCGTAGATATAAGGTAAACCTCATCTGTTTACCTTTAAAAGAGTTAGAAGTGATCTTAGGAATGGATTGATTGGCTGCCAATCACATTCTCATTGATTGTGGTGCAAAGAAGTTAGTGTTTCCGGATGAATCAGAAGAAGAGTTATCTGTGACACTCGGTCAACTAAAGGAGGACATCATGGAGGGCGCCAGTTGCTTTCTAATCATGACGCACGCGGATGAAGAGTTTGAAGGTTCAAGTTATGAACGATCGTCCAGTAGTAAGCTGAATAGAGGACGATCGGTCGTAGACGATTTCCCGGACGTCTTTCCGGATGAAATACCTGGACTACCACCTCCTCGTGAAGTCGAGTTCACAATTGATTTAGTAACGACAGCAGGGCCCATTTCTGTTGCACCGTATAGAATGGCACCTGCGGAGTTGGCTGAACTCAAGAAGCAGATTGAAGATTTGATGGACAAGAAATTCATCAGACCGAGCGCATCACCCTGGGGAGCGCCTGTTCTATTGGTGAAGAAGAAAGATGGCAGCTCACGACTTTGTATTGACTACCGAAAGCTAAACAAGCTGACCATCAAGAACAAGTATCTGTTACCCCGAATTGACGATCTACTGGATCAGCTAAACGGTGCGATCGTATTTTCCAAGATTGATTTACGATCGGGATATCACCAAATTCGGGTGAAGGAAGAAGATATCCAGAAGACAGCATTTCGGTCTCGTTACGGACACTACGAATATGTAGTGATGTCGTTCGGTGTGACGAACGCCCCGACAATATTCATGGACTACATGAATCGTATCTTCAGGCCGTATTTGGACAAATTCGTGGTCGTCTTCATTGACGACATCCTCATTTACTCTAAGCTGTGAAGAACATGAAGAACATTTGAGGATGGTGCTTGGCGTCTTGAGAGAAAAGGAACTATACGCTAAGTTGTCCAAGTGCGAATTTTGGATGAAGGAGGTACAATTCTTGGGGCACGTCGTCTCCGCTGGAGGAATCTCTGTAGATCCGACAAAAGTACGAGCGGTATTGGAGTGGGAAAGTCCACGTTCGGTCACTGAAGTCCGAAGTTTTGTAGGGTTGGCGGGCTACTACAGACGTTTCATTGAAGGATTTTCTAAGATAGTAGCGCCGTTAACACAACTGACCCGAAAGGATCACCCGTTCGCCTGGACCGATCAGTGTGAAGAAAGTTTACAAGAATTGAAGAGGAAGTTGACGAGCGCTCCAGTGTTGGTTATTCCAGACATGGCCAAACCGTTCGAGGTATACTGCGATGCTTCTCATCAAGGTTTGGGTTGTGTGCTGATGCAAGAGAAGAGGGCTGTCGCGTACGCTTCTCGTCAACTGAAAATTCACGAGAAGAACTACCCAACGCACGACCTGGAATTAGCAGCGGTCGTCTTTGCCCTGAAGATTTGGAGACACTACTTGTATGGATCTACATTCCAAGTCTTCAGTGATCACAAGAGTCTCAAGTATCTCTTTGATAAAAAATAATTAAACATGAGACAGAGGCGTTGGCTGGAGTTCTTAAAAGATTATGATTTTGAACTGCTCTATCATCCGGGGAAGGCTAATGTCGTAGCAGACGCGTTGAGCAGAAAGGTGGTTCATGTCTCGTCCATGATGGTTCGAGAATTAAGTTTGGTGGAGAGCTTTAGAGATCTAAGGTTACAGTTCGATTTGGAACCAAACCGTATTAGATGTTGTAACCTTAGAATATCCAGTAACGTATTTGACCGAATCAGAGTGAAGCAGTCGGCCGATGAAGATTTGGTGAAGATTTTGGGCGCGCTCGGTACGGATCAAGCCAAGCATTTCAACACAGGAACGAACGGCCTTTTGCGCTACATGGGTAGGACGTGCGTTCCTAACGATGGCGAGCTAAAGCGGATCATTCTTGAGGAGGGACACCAAAGTCGTCTTAGCATGCACCCTGGCATGACTAAGATGTATCAAGACCTCAGGAAATCTTTCTGGTGGCCAGGAATGAAGAACGATGTCGCTCGTTTTGTGGCATCGTGCCTAACTTGTCAGCGTGCAAAGGCGGAACATCAGAGGCCGGGCGGTCTATTACAGCAGTTAGAAATTCCTGAATCGAAGTGGGATAGCATCTCGATGGACTTCGTGACCCACTTACCCCGCACGGTCAAGAACCACGACTCCATCTGGGTTATAGTAGATCGATTAACTAAGAGCGCCCACTTCCTAGCGGTCAACTTGAAGATGTCAATGACGAAGCTTGCTCAACTCTACATCAAAGAGATCGTTCGGTTGCATGGAGTGCCATCGAGCATCATCTCTGACCGAGACACGAGATTCACATCTCGGTTTTGGCAATCTTTACAAAGCAAGCTGGGCAGCAAACTTCAAATGAGTTCGGCGTATCACCCCCAAACGGACGGTCAATCTGAGAGAACCATCCAAACGCTCGAGGACTTACTAAGGACGTACGTCCTAGATCACATGGACGTTTGGGATGAAGTTTTGCCGCTAGTAGAATTTACCTACAACAACAGCTTCCAGTCTAGCATCGGAATGGCTCCGTTTGAGGCTCTCTATGGGAGGAAGTGCCGAACGCCGCTTCGCTGGTTTCAAGAAGGAAAGAAGGTGTTGACCGGACCTGAACTTATCCAGCAAACGACTGAGAAGGTGAAGTTGATCCAAGAGAGGTTAAAGACGTCACGGAGCAGGCAGAAGTCCTACGCGGATAAAAGAAGGAGGCCGTTGGAGTTCAATGCTGGAGATCACGTTTTCCTTAGGCTGAATCCGACCACTGGAGTAGGCAGAGTCGTTCGTCCAAAGAAGCTATCCCCCAAGTTCGTCGGACCCTATCAAGTCTTGAGGAAAATCGGACCAGTGGCGTACGAGCTGGCCTTGCCACCCCAACTGTCCAACCTTCATCCAGTCTTCCACGTTTCCCAACTCCGGAAGTACATAGCTGACCCCTCTCACATATTGGAGTTGGAAGACGTTCGTCTTCGTCAAGACCGAACGCTGGAAATGCAGCCAGTTCGCGTTGAAGACAGTCGCACCAAGTACTACAAAAGGAAAGCGATCAGATTGGTGAAAGTGGTGTGGGACGAAAAGACGAGCGACTCTACATGGGAAGTGGAGGATGCCATGAGGGACTTGTATCCTCACTTATTTCCGGGTAAGTTTTAATTTTCGAGGACGAAAATTTTTGTAGTTAGGGGGAATGTCAGACCTCGTAAATATGCACCCAAAACCCCTCCTGTCAGCTCATTTAAAACGCACCCAAAACCCTCTGCGGGGACGCCAGGTGTCAAGAAACGAGGATCTGAAATCAGATAGTGGGATGCAGGTGTCAGCAGAAGAGCGGACACTCGTTGTACGTGGGAAGAAAAATGATTTTTCTGAAAACCTTCTTCCCACTCTCTCTGCATGCACCCTTCTTCTTCCAAAAATCTGATCTTTCATTTTCTCCTTCTTCTCTCTAGAAAACTCTCCCTTCTCTCTACTGTAACTCATCTTTCTCTTCTCCGATCATCATTCAGAGACCGTAGAAGCGTTCCCGGCGTCGTAAGCTTCATTCTGAACTGAACAGTTCCGGACTCTGAAACTGGTAAGTTTCTCGTCCCTAGTTGTTCGTTCGTATGAACATGCAAACCAAGCTCTGGTTGCATGCGATCACCTTGTCTGAATCAATCTTGGTTTTCTGTAACTTGTTTTAGTTTGAAGAGTTTGGTTTAGCGTTGAGAGTAGAAGAAATCTTAATTTCGCGAAGTGAGTTTTATTCTGAAGGACGTACGTTCACACTAGAGGTAAGGGAAGCTTATCTAATTTAATTGTATGTTGTTGTACGTTAGTTGATAATGAATGCCTGTTGCTAAGTGATTAAACGTATATGAAGTATGAATGTTGAGATGATTGTTTATGTGGAATATGACTTATTAGTATAATATGAGTTGTGCAAAGTATGCGAATTGATATTGATATGAATTCATAAAGTTATGAAATGATGTATGGAACAATGAGTGAAGATAAAGGAGATTTAAAATATGAAATTTCCTATGATAATGTATGTTCGCTACGGAACGGTCATTGACCGTTCGGTTTTCCTGTTGAACATAGTTGAAATGGGATTCTTTCATTTGGAAAGAATTCTAGTTGAGGACGAGCTCCTTCTTATTGTAATGCTGTGCTTGAACGATTGCTCAAGCGTAGTTGCATCTGAGTGTTCAGTAGTAAACCTAAATTCTATATCTATATATATATATATATATATATATGTAATTGTATATGTAATTATTCTTAAAACACCATTCAGATAATATCTCATTTATTAATCTTTTATTTTAATTTTTAGTGGTGCTCGGTCTTACACCAAGCGCTAGTACTTTTTATAGTTGATCTACCTTGATGAAATAGCGTTCGTCCAATTTCAGAAGAACTTTCCTTTGCCTTGTTCGGTCATTTACTGACATGAGATTTCTGTATGTGAACTATTCTAAGTATATTTCTTTGACGTCCTAATGTGTCTACCTTTATGGTCTCGGATCTAGAGTTCCCGTATCTATGTATTCTTTGAGTTTTGGTTGAAATTCACGAGAGTCAGTTCATTTAACTGATTCATGTTGCAAAAGACGTTCGTCATATATTGTATAGTTGTACCTCATTCATTTCTAAAAGTTACAGTAAACCCCTTTCGGTAGTATTCTGTTCTAGGACGAGGGAGTTCCTTGTCTCGTCCCTGTTGTTCATCCTTGTTCTGAAGAGGGCATAACGTTCGGTATTTGATGTTTTTGGAAATGATGATAAAAATGACACTAAAGTGAAGGATTATAAAAGGTGAAGAGTATATGGGATAAATTAAAGGTTGTGAATTTTGAACGAGCGTTCCGGGGAGGAACGACTCTTGGATGAATATTGGAATTGGTAAAGTATGAATGTGGAAATGCTTAGCTGGCGGTTCATCCTGATGTTCCGTGAGTACTCGTCCTCATGTAGAGGAGGGTAGATCATGTGTGGGAACGGCAGGAGGTCCTAGTCCTTAGGGGTACTTTGGACGAAACGGACTAACCTCGGGTGGCAGCTGATGAGAATTCCAGTTACTACATCACCCGGGTGCACGAACGTCGTAGCTACACAGAATTCATACAGTCCGGACAGTTAGTCTAGTATCAGGGTTGGATTGAATCGTATGTTGGAATGTGTTTGATGTGTTTGTATGTGAGAAATGTATGTTATTACTTGAATTAAATTACATAAGCTTACCCTGTGTTTTTTTTCCTTGTGTTGTCTCGTTTGTACGTCCGTCCTTGTCTTTGCAATGATCATCCGTGTGGATGTGAGCAGAAGGAGACACGCTACTGGAAGAGGCGTTGGAAGAACAACATTTGGAGGAAGAGAACCTCGTGGAAGTTGAAGTTAAGGCCGAACCGTAGTACATTCAGTTAGTAGTATAGTTTAGTTAGTATAAGGTGTCGTTCGGTCACCTTTTCTTTTGTTAGTAACAACCGTTCGGTAATTCCTTTTGTAAACCGTTCGGTCAGTTTAGTATTGTTATATAAGTCAAATTTTAACTCTTACTGTTTATGACCGTTCGGTCAGAACCGCACGTTTTCTTTAATATTAAGACTGAACTGATTTATTATTAACTGTAATCAATTCTATTATATGGTTTTATTACTGTATTTTTGGGATGTTACATTCGGCATCAAATCTTTGTTTTCGCTTCTGATTTTGCCACTTTGCATTTGCTTTCGAACCGGCTATGGTTGAGCTTTCTTCGAATTGAAAGGCTTCCGAATTGGTATGGTAATAAACCCTAAAAGCTATTCTGCGTAGGGTTTAAGCCTTACTAGACCTGTCAAAACAACCTATTTTATAAGATTTGGTCCTAGTCTATGTGGGTTGGGGCCAAAAAAACCCACAAAACAAAAAATAGTCATTAAAAAAGCCCACAGGACCAAATATCTCTAAAGCCCTATGGGTCAGGTTAGCCTATGGGCTTTCCTTTTTACCATGAAAAAAATATAATAATAAAAGTAGAAACAAAAGATAGTCAATTCTACAACAACAAACCCAACCTCAAACTTAACTTAAACTGCATAATAAAAACACCTTTGCATAGAAACATATAGCAATTGAAGGTTTATGTTTATGATTAAATGCTGAAACAAAAAGCATCATATCGGTAGAATAAAAAGCATATCCAAATTATTTTTTCTCACTTACCCTTGTCATTGTTCTTTCTTATTATTGATCATTGTTTTTTACTAGATCCTGCAGCGAATTGGCAAATAGAAGCCACTAAAGCATAATCTAAAAAATCTAAATTGAGAACCAGAAAGATCAGGAGAAACACTCTTGGTTCCTTGTTTTGAATCGAAAACTACTAAATACTATATATTAGAAAGTAGTTGATGTTAATTAAGATAAGATTATTTTAAGAAGACAAAGAAAAAGGTGGTAGAAAAAGAAACAGAAGAGGAAAAGGGATAATAAAATAAAGGTTTAATCCTTTTTGACGTCCCTATTTGTGTAGGAATGTCTCAGATAGGTCTTCGTTTTCTAAAGTGTATCAAAATGGTCCTTAATTTTGAAAATTTATATCAATTGAGTCCTTTCCGTTAAGTTGGTTGGACGGCGTTAAAAAAATTGATGAGTGGGATGTTGAGATGACGAACGAACGCTCGTCCACCAGCGAACGAACGCTCGTCGACCTCTTACCGCTGGACGACCGTTCGTTCCACACTGGACGACCGTTCGTTCATATCCCTATTAAACATAATGCTTTATCACTCTTTACACTTTTATTTATCTTAAATTTCATCTCCATTTGATTTAGTTTTTAAATATGAATATAATATGCCAAATTCAAAATATCTTAATTCTTTTTTGAAAATAAAACTAAATGTTGAAATTGTTGTTAAATTAGTACATCTTAATTTAGGTTTAATTTTTAAAATTTTAATTCCAACAAAATTGATCTATTAATATGATGTGTCTTAATTTTAAGGGTTAAATATGTTTTTAGTCCCTAAACTATTGGCCATTTCTGGTTTTCGTCCCTCTTTCAAAGTAAGGTACAATTTGGTCCTCATTCTTTTCGAAACGTTCGTTTTAGTCCTCGGAATTTTGGTTTTAGTCCTCATTTGTTGTTAAATGAGGACCAAATTTTTAAACAGTGTTTAGTTTTCGAGGACTAAAACGAACGTTTCGAATAGAATGAGGACCAAATTGTACCTTACTTTGAAAGAGGGACGAAAACCAGAAACGGCTAATAGTTTAGGGACTAAAAACATATTTAACCTTTAATTATTTATCTTTATACTTTTCTAGTCAGTTTTAAAAGTATTATCTTTTCAGTTTTGTTAGCAATATAATAATTGTTTGATAAAATCTTATTGTCGGGAACAATAATACAGTGGTGCACTTGTGGCTGTTTCTCTTAATGTGGGGTAATTTTGTTTTTGGAATTATATAAATTCTATACATCTTTAAAACGTTTCAAAGTTAAATAAGATCTAATGTCCACACGATTTTATAAAATTATATCAATAATATGACAGACACACGTATTATAAAAATAAAATAATTTATAAAAAAATAACTTTTAAATTTTTTAAAGAAAAAAATAAAGAAAATAGAAAATAGAAAAAATGGTATTAAAGGTAAAAGATTTAAATATGTCAAAATATTATTTTTTTTAAAATAAAAAAATGTTTAGCAAGTAAAATTTGATATTTTTTATATACATAATTGCATTTTTAAATTCCCTAATAGCACACTTTGTTTTGGTTATTGAGCTCTCTTCCTATATAGAGAATGGACTCAAATAACATAGATTATTATGTCTCACTACGTTAAATGGAAATGAGTAAGATTAGTAGGATACATTAGAGTCATTTGAAGAGAGAGAAAAATCAAGGGAGAGACAAAGGAAGAAAAAAGTCTTTCTCACATAACCCTAAACCTGCACTGGTATTTTTGTTGTTGTGAAATCATTTGTCGTTGGATCGAGCTAATTTTGGGACAGTGAGTTTCAGACGTATGGTTCTTCATTTTGACCGCTGGGATCGTTAATCGGTGGTCTTTTTTGGGAGAAATCAGTCTCACACCAACAACCTTGTTTTGAAGAATTTTCATCTTTTTTGTTCTTATTTGTAAGCATATGTGCTTAGTTAAATTGGCTAATTAAAAATACTATTTGGTATTATTATTGGAGGCTCTTTTGTACTCTATTATTGATCATAGTGGATTTTTCTTTGGTCGGGACGACTTGTGGTTTTTGCCCTTGCATTAAGGGTTTTCCACTTAAAAGTTGTTAATGCCTATTTGTACTTTGAATTCTATTTTTTTCATATATTTATTTGGTGTTCCTTGCACGCAAGAGAAAAGATTGAATTTCTACTACGATATTACTGTTTTTTAAGTTGTTATATTTTTTTACCCTTGTCCATCACATTCTAATAATAATTAAAAAAATAGTACAGTTTTTGAAAAGATCCCAATTCGGTTTTTGACAACTGGATGTATGAAAAGCTCGGGGAGAAGATCTCTCGGCTTGTATTTTATTGGTCGATTTGTATTTTATTTTTGTTGATAAGAGGTCGGAACTCGATTCCCAAACAGCCGAATTCCAAGTTCCTCTTGAATCTTGGGTCGGGCTATAAGTGGAAAGTTGATTCCCGACAAATTTAAGTCCGACCTACACTAAGAAGCTTGGTAACACTACGGAACTCGACAACACTAAGGAGTCCGATGATACTCACTATGAACAATCTCACAATATATTAAGGAGTTCGGTCCATGCATCAACGAATACAGCTATTCTTTTTCCTCCTTAACACATATTAGTTTTAAAATTACATATATAGCATTATATGTACCACATTTATATTTATAACACCTTTGATTTTAGTTCGGAATTCAATTCTCGAATAGTCAAATTCTAACCTTCATTTTTGATAAGGATGGTCAAAATACCAGTTAAATTCAGTTTCCAAAGATTCAATTCTGAATTGATTTTTTTATTTATATTTTTATTTTAAAATTTATTAAAATAAAAGAAAAAGGAAAAATAAATAAGTTATATGTTTTTGTAATGAGAAAATATTTATTAATATATTTGAATTTTTTTTGAAGTTGTTTTGTATAGTTTTTAATTTATTTAAATTATAGTTTTGAAATAATTTTTATAACAATTGTAACATCCCAAAATATAGTAATTACCATAAATTAGAATTAATTACAATTAACAATAAACAGCAACAGTCTTTACATTAGTCCAGAATCAAAAGCCGAACGGCATCAGTACAGGGAACGCGTATAACGCATACGAATGAAACCAAAAGTAAACGTTCTCAGATAAATTCACTAACTTACGTCAAAATACAGTCAGAGATGTTTAAGACGAACGGCCTTACAAAATAATTGGCCGAACGTTCATACTATACTAACACACACAGTACTATTCTAACGAGCACTCTAAGGCTCGGCCTTTACTTCAACCTCCACCAGGTTAGCTTCATCCAAATTTTCTTCTTCCAGCACTTGCTCAAGAGACGTACCATCATCTGCTCACATCCACAACGGATGATCATTGCATTTGACAAAACGGAGGTACATGGACAGTAGACAACACAATGGAAATGCAAGGGTAAGCTTATAATATTTAATTTATACAATAATCACATACATTTACCAATCAATCCACTCAAACAACATGTAAACTTATCAATCCACAATCATATAGATACATATATAAAAGACAGACCGTCCGGACTGTATGAACCGTGTAGCTACAGGCGTCCTTGCACCCGAGTGGTGTGGTAACTGTATTGCACTCGACAGCTGCCACTCGAGGTTAACTCTATCCAAAGTACCCCTAAGGAATAGAGCCTCCTGCCATTCCCACACATGAGTACTCCCTTCTACGTGAAGATGAGTATCACGGAATATCAGGATGGACCATGCCAGCATTAGCATGCCCACAGTCATACTTTACAAAACTTCAATAATCAATCATATCTGAGACGTTCCTCCTTGGAACGCTCGTTAAAATCCATTTCCAATAATTCGTTCACAATATCATTCGCCCATATTAAACAGTTCTCATATTCACATTTTCATTCTGTGTTCCACTCTCTTAAATTCATTAACGTTCATCACTTAATCAATAGAGACTATCATGTTACAGAACTCTTACATCCTCGTTTCTGAACAAAAGAACGAACCACTTATCCACTTAATACGTTTCGACACTTAATAATTTGAAGGTACTGAACTTAGAAGATATGAATGGTACTTAGAAAGATTTTAAGTATAAAGACTCCAGGTAGAATCCAAAGGATACAACCAGTAAGAAAATATTTAGATAAACAACCAAATATGATTAAATTCAGAAGACAACACTGCCAGTCAAAGAACGAACGTTAAATAACAATTTGGACGAACGCCAGTTACGTTCGCATCAGAATTCAATAATAAGGACGAGCGTTCAGTTATAAAACCGAACCCTCCTTTAACGAACGCTGGGTCAATGACCGAGCTTAAATCCGAACGAACGCTTGGTATAAACCGAGCGCTATCTAGGACGAACGCTTCGGTATAAGACCGAGCGCCCATTTGGGACGAACGTTTAATATAATAACGAACGCTCTGTAAAATGAACGTTCGACACAAGGTCGAATGACATCAAGGACGAACGCTCGACTTAAGGCCGAACGTCACATATTTATAAAGTTTCAAATATTTATCTATACTGAGCTGAACCGAACGCTCATTCACGAAATTGGGGACGCTCGTTCTCGAGCAGAATTCCTTCCAAATGAAGGAATTCCAAATCTAAGTTATTTTGCTGAACCCCGAACGGTCTATGACCGTACAGGGACGAGCGTCACTTATCAGAGGGGAGATTAAAATTCCAGATTTCTCAAGTTTAACAGAACTTTCCAGATTTCAAATTTATAACTTTATAACTTTCATTCCAGATTTAATTCATCACTAACATCATTCTCATACAGATTTCAACATTTTAATCATTCCAACTCTACCATAATCATACTCCATTCATACGTAATCAAATCATCATGCATTTCAAACCACTAACAATATATACAATCCACGCAAACAGTGATCGTTCATGACAGATAAATCCAAAATCAGAAAACCAGATTCCATAACAGTGGTCAATCATACAGCTCAAACATCATGCAGTTCATACATGCACAATAACAGTGATCATCCATACAACTCAAACCTTACATTTTTCATTCATACAACTCAGATTACACAACATGCAGTATAAATTAAACACATAAGCTTCCCTTACCCGGATTAGAATTCAAGCTTGTCCTAGAAGTAAAAATGGCTTTGTCCAACTAAGCTTTCCTCACGTTCTTGACTCTTCCAAACAAAAATCTAACCATGGAACACAGAACACTTAGAATACATGCTTGCATGTATGAAAAACTCTATTTTTCCAGAAACCTACGGACGAACTACAGTAAGGAGACTTACCAGGTTGGATTTAATTTCTGTTCGGTCCAAAATGAAGATCACAACTGGACGAACACTCCTACGGTGCTGAAATCGTGATTGGAGAAGAGATATAAGTTTTTACAGTAAAAAGGAAGTTCACTGGTTCAAGAGAGAAGTTGGAGAATATGAAAGGGTGAATTTCAGAGGTTGAAGATGAGTTCGTGTAAGGGAAAGTGTGTTTTCGAAAAGTCTGATTTTTGTTAAACTAATGTTAAATTGGAAAAACGTGTCACAGGTTGCCACATGCACACCAAACTCTGATTTGGAATTCTCTCCCGTGACACGTGGTGTGCTTGCATGCAAAGATTGGTGCATTTTTTAATGCAGCAGAGAAATGATGGTGGCTTAAATTTTCGTGCACAGCAGAGGTGAAAATCAGAATTGGGAGTGGGTTTTAAATGGCTGGGAATGAGGTGGCAAGCATTAAGGGTGAGGTGTCAGGATTAACTTAAGCTAATTATTAAGGATCTCACAACAATGATTTATTAAATATTAGGAGATGGCAATAAAAATTAGTAAAGGAAAATTGTATAAGTATTTAAAAAAATCACATTAATCCTTAAAGGATTAGAAGACTGACATGAAAGAGAAATAGAATTTCATTACAATAAGTTAAAACCATTACAAGTGACAAAACACAAAAATACTTAAAAAAGAGAGGTTATATTTGGTTACTTAAACCATATCCCAAAGATTAACATGAGTGACTCCACGGTTATATGACGACAACAAAGTTAAGAAAAAATTTAGTTGTTAATTTCATTGCAAGAAAAGGAGAGTTATAGGAAGGCTCGAGATCAATTTTCAACCTAGAGAAAATTTCTGAAAAAGAGATAGGGGAATTAACTCTCTTCTTCTTGATGCACGATAGATGTACATTTTAGGTTTATGATTTTGATATGAGCATGTTGGATTTAGTAATGTTAGCTATGTGTCTATGCGTATGGATTTTGGTTGTTCTTGACTGTGTTTTTTGTGTTTTCCATTTGGAGTTACCACATTAAAACTTTAATCTCCATTTGTTTACTATTAGATTAAGTTTAATTTTTTATATATGTTTTGTGAGATATATTAATTTACTTTGACCGTTCAAAATTTTAATTTACGGTTTGTAATTAAAGAGATGAATTTCACAATCTTGAATAAATTGATCCCTACTTTATTCCTGTCTCATAGTTACTTTGGTAAAATTTCAATTTCCACTTAATTTACCGTTCCATTAAACTAAAATTTTTATATATGATCCCTGAAGGAGCTTACTCCTCCTTTTTTTGCTGTTCTGATTTTTCATTAGGAATCTGTCTTTAGAGGAATAAATTTCGCATATTTGAGTAACCTGATTAACACTATAATTTTGTCTATAAGTTACCTCAGTAAAAATGTTAGTCTGACCTTGTTTACCATTAGATTGACCTGATAATTTGATATATGTTCCGTAAGACATATAAAATCATCTTGACTGCTCAAATTCTTAATTGGATGATTATGCTTAGAGGAATTAATTTCACAGTTTGGATATATCTGAAAAACCACTTAAATTCCATTTTTAAATTACCGTGGTAAAACATCAATTCCAACCTAGTTAACTTTGTAATATGTAGTTTCTAAGACATATTGATTCACGTTAACCGTTCGATTTTAAATTGGATGCTTATATTTAGAGAAATTTTTTTCGGATTTATTTGAAAACTCAACCCCTTCTTAAATTCTGTTTTTAAGTCATATAGAAAAAATTAAGATTTTCACTTTATTATATGTTGGATCAACTGAAACTTTTATAGTAGGTTTTAAACATGTTATTTACTTTGATCCGTTAAATCCTTAATTAAATTAAATTACCGTGGTAAAACATCAATTCCAACCTAGTTAACTTTGTAATATGTAGTTTCTAAGATATATTGATTCACGTTAACCGTTCGATTTTAAATTGGATCTTATATTTAAGAAATTTTTTTCGGATTTATTTGAAAACTCAACCCCTTCTTAAATTCTGTTTTTAAGTCATATAGAAAAAATTAAGATTTTCACTTTATTATATGTTGGATCAACTGAAACTTTTATAGTAGGTTTTAAACATGTTATTTACTTTGATCCGTTAAATCCTTAATTAAATGTATGTAATGAGAACAATCATCCCACATAATACTCTAACTGTTTAAATTGTTAATAACATCATTTGATTATTATTGGGTTAAATTTTGAATAACTGTATTTATTGATTTGTATGAACATTATTCTATGTTGAATTATGAGCATGAATTTGGATCAAATATGTGTGTTTGTGTTTGTATTCGTGCGATTATCATATAAATATAACTTGTTTTGTTATACAGAAGTTCAAATAAGAATATAGATAATTTTGGAGTTGAGGATTGACGAGATAAGAGATTGACTATGAGAATTTTGTTTAAAAGTTATCTAATAAAAATTTATAAGAATGTTTCAAAAATTTATAAAATTAGTGTATGAATAGAAATTGATGTTTTTATTAATAAATAAAATGAAAAAATTTTCATTTGAGAAAGAGTGTTACAACTATTAATAAAAAGGTTTAATCCTTTACTACATCCCTATTTATGTACGAATTTCTCAATTGGGTCCTCGTTTTTTAAAGTGTATCAAAATGGTCCCTAATTTTGAAAATTGATATCAATTGAGTCCTTTCCGTTAAGTTGGTTGGACGGCGTTAAAAAAATTGATGAGTGGATGCTGAGATGACAAACGAGCGCTCGTCCAGCAGCGAACGAACGCTCGTCCAGCAGTGAACGAACGCTCGTCCACCAGAGAACGAACGCTCATCGACCTCTTACTGCTGGACAACCGTTCGTTCCACACTGGACGACCGTTCGTTCGGTGGTCGACGAGCGTTCGTTCGCTGATGGACGAGCGTTCGTTCGCGGGTGGACGAGCACTCGTTCGTCATCTCAGCATCCCACTCATCAATTTTTTTAACGCCGTCCAGCCAACTTCACGGAAAGGACTCAATTGATATCAATTTTCAAAATTAGGGACCATTTTGATACACTTTAAAAAACGAGGACCCAATTGAGAAATTCGTACATAAATAGGGATGTAGTAAAGGATTAAACCTAATAAAAATAAAGGTAAGAATTGGACTTTCTGAAAATCAAATTTTAAACTAAAATCAAAAGTATATTATGTGTATAAATATGATGCAAAAAAGTAATTTTAAAATCAAATGTATTAAGGAGGAAAAAAAAACGAATCTAGAACTCACTGGAAAAAGCTCAGCCGCCTTAATTGGGACCCTCAACAAAAGGCCACTTGACCTCTGAAAAAATCATGCTATCGTGTAATGATCTTATGGAATTTTAAAAAGACAAGAGAAAAATTCGGTAGAAATTTCTATTTTTCTGTCTCTGACCCTCCTATCTTATGCTGATTGGTCACTCAAAAAGTTTCGCCACTATCTTATTTTCAGTTCACACTGAAATGTTTACATTTCATTCTCAAACCAAAATCAGACCGTCGATTTTCTGCTGACTTTTTGACGATATTTGATAACAATATTTTCCAACATTCTAACATAGATCACGTGTCATGAGTGGTACACGTAGAAAACAATTTTTAGAAATGAGAATAACGTGGAAAGAGAATTGAGGTAGATGTTTCAAGTTTGGGGCTTCATTTTTAATATTCAAATTTTGAATTTGAAACTTTGTTGGAGAGAGAACAAAAGCTTAGTAGGGAGAGAGAACAAAAGCTTAGTAGAGAGTACGAATCCTTCTCCCTTCCTCTGACGTTGAGTTTCAGTTTCTTCCACTCGGTTCCTTGCGTAGCGGTCTGTTGATAATTGGAGTGCCGCCTGTGAAACTATTTGCAATCACACGTGGTCCCTGTCAGAAATATTGTCAAATATTCTTGATAATGTTTTTTTTATTAAATCTCTAAACTATATTAATATTAATATATTAAAAAACTTATTTAATTTATTTTAAAACATTAGAAATCAGTAATTATTAATATGTTTTAAAAATCTTTAAAATATACTTATATTAATATAGAGTAATGATTTTTTCACACATCTAAATTCTTTTATATTTATTTGATACTATTCTTTCTTACTTTTTATTCTTTTCTTCCTTAAAAAAATACACAAATTTATATTTTTATAACTATTTTATCCTTTATTTTCTGTATAAATGTAAAAGTAGGTCGTGGTAAAATCGTTCGTTAACATATTAGTTAAAGAAGGGACCATTCATCAATAGGCGATGATATTTTATACTTTTTGTTTTACATATACTTAATTTAAAATTTTTCTACAATAGTATAATACCTAAAGTTATCTTATTAATTTAGAAATTTACATTATTATATTATTATAATGAGTGGTGGCAGAGAGAGTGAGACGTTATTAAAATCCAATCTTCGTGGCCTCAAGTATACTACGCACACACAATCATCTCTTCGATAAAATGGATCTAAATGTCTCTGCGATTGGACTTGTTTCTCTAACCCTCTTCTGTTTCTTTTTCTGTCGTTTCTTCAAATTTTCCAAAGGAAAAGCGGCTCCCACAGTTGCAGGTGCATGGCCAATACTTGGTCATCTTCCATTGTTGAATGATTCGAAGGCACCCCATAGAACTTTGGGTGCTTTGGCTGACAAATATGGACCCATTTTCACCGTCCAACTTGGTTCAAAAAAGACTTTGGTGATCAGCAACTGGGAAATGGCAAAGGAATGCTTCACCACAAACGACGCGGTGGTTTCCTCTCGCCCCAAGCTTGCCGCCGCCGAACACATGACCTACAACAAAGCCATGTTCTCCGTAGCACCATGTGGTCCCTATTGGCGAACAACTAGAAAGATTGCTACTTCAGAGATTCTCTCCCCTCACCGAGTGAAGCAGCTACGTCATGTTTTTGAGTCAGAAGTTCAAGGTTCCATCAAGGAGCTCTTTAACTTTTGGTGTAGCAACAAGAACGAGTGTGGCTATGCCTTGGTGGAGTTGAAGCAATGGTTTTCTCATTTGATATTCAACGTTGTTCTTCAAATGGTTTTGGGAAAGCGATATTTTAGTTTAGGAACCGTGGATGATGAGAAGGCAGGAAGATGTGTGAAGGCTGTGAAGGAGTTCATGCGTCTTTTCGGGGTGTTCACAGTGGGAGATGCTGTTCCTTGGTTGAGATGGTTTGATTTTGGAGGCCATGAGAAGGCCATGAAAGAAACTGCCAAGGAAATGGATAGTCTTGTAAGTGAGTGGTTAGAGGAGCATAGACAAAACAAGGCTTTGGGTGGAAAGGTTGATGGATTTCAAGATTTCATGGACGTCATGATTTCAATGCTTGATGGACAAACGAATAATGGGGTCGATGCAGATACCATGATCAAATCCACTGTACTGGTATGTATATATGTTCATACATGAATTTCGATTCTCTGCTGTATTGTATAAATTGCTACTTATACATTTCTTTCATTGCATATTTGTTTTGCAGACAATAATTGCAGGAGCAACTGACACAATCAGTGCTACTCTTACCTGGGCAATGTGTTTGATATTAAGAAACCCTAATGTATTGGAAAAAGTTAAAGAAGAGCTTCACATAGTTGGTAAAGAGAAATGGCTAAGTGAGAATGACATTACTAAGTTAATATACCTTCAAGCTACAGTCAAAGAAACGTTAAGACTGTACCCTCCAGCTCCTCTTTCTGCACCTCATGAATTCACAGAGGATTGTACTATAAATGGCTACAATGTCACAAAGGGAACCCGTTTGATTACAAATCTTTGGAAGATCCACACAGATGAATATGTTTGGTCAGATCCATTAGAGTTTAAACCAGAAAGGTTTCTCACAACTCATAAAGATATTGACATGAAGGGTCATCATTTTGAACTGTTACCATTTGGAGGAGGTAGAAGGATTTGTCCTGGAATATCTTATGGTCTTCAAGTTGTTCATTTAGTTCTTGCTAGTTTTTTACAACATTTCGAAATCTTAAACCCGTTAACTGAAGCTCTTAATATGTCTGAAACTTTTGGATTAACCAACACTAAAACCACTCCACTTGATATTCTGGTTAAACCATGTCTGTCTTTTAATTGTTATGAAAGAGGTCTTTGCACAAAACTATAAAATAGGAGATGAAGATGTATTTAATTTTACAACATATAGTGAATAATTTGCTAAAACAGTGATGCTATATATTAGAAGATGAAGTCTTTATTGATGTATGGTTTGTAAAGGCTATATAAAAGCCACTTTTATTCAATAAAGTATCAATTGGTTTGTAGGTCGGATATATTTTTATTATTTCTTACAAACTGATATCAAATCCTGTCACTCGTGCATATTAATAAGTCATAACTTAGTTAAGAGAGAAGAAAATATACTAGAAAGATGGGCTTTGTTACCAAAGTAGGCAAAAATGTGGTATTTATTACCAAAGTAGGCAAAAATTGACTAAAAGTGAAGTCGTGGGGTCCAAACGACTTCAAATGAAGAAGTCATGCCCCCCCTGCACGACTTCACACTGTTCATAGCAACAGTGTTGAAGTCGTGCACCCCAAAACCGACTTCTGGGTCCTGTAATCGATTACCATTTTTTGGTAATCGATTACACAATGTTGAAATCCTGACCCCTGCAAGACTGGAAATG
Source organism: Vigna umbellata (assembly GCF_029865625.1). Lineage (NCBI taxonomy): Eukaryota > Viridiplantae > Streptophyta > Magnoliopsida > Fabales > Fabaceae > Vigna > Vigna umbellata. Next base: position 35,620,792 of record NC_142168.1, read on the forward strand.
TGAAGGCAGAAAACGTACTGGTAATCGATGACGCCATTTTGGTAATCGATTACCAGGTGGGTTATGTTGGAAGAAGCACTCTTACGTGAAACTTTCTGGAAAAATCGCGCCCGGGCGCGGACGATCTGTATGTGGACGAGCGTTCACTGAAAATGGACGAGCGTCCAATGCTCCTGCCGAGCGTCCACTGAGCGCATCTCGACGAGCGTCCTCTTAGCTAGATGGACGAACGTCCTCTTAGCTTTCTGGACGAGCGTTCTCTCTGCCTGGCTGGACGAGCGTCCTCTTCTGCCTGGACGAGAGTCCGCTTCTGCCTGGACGAGCGTCCTCTTCTGCCTTGCACCAAAACAACCTGGTAATCGATTACACATGTTTTGTAATCGATTACCAGTGCTTTTGGTGGCATACAAATTTGAAATCGTGCAGGGTGGTCATGATTTCATGATTTCAACACTCTGTAATCGATTACCATTACATTGTAATCGATTAAGGTCTTGAAGTCGTTTTTGGGGTGCACGACTTCAACACTGTTGCTATGAACAGTGTGAAGTCGTGCAAGGGGGGCACAACTTCTTCATTTGAAGTCGTTTGGCCCCCCACGACTTCCCCATTTTCGTAAATTTGGTTGAATTTGCCCATTTTGGTAATATTATAGGCAAATATGCCTAGTTTGGTGCAAAAACCAGAAAGATGAGTTACAAATTTTTTTAGTAAAAACTCCTTACTTTGATGGTTTACTCGTTATGCCATAAAAGCCTTTTTAACAATCACGATAGAAAGTATTTGATTTTTTATATCAGTTCTAGAATTAGTATAAAATATCTATTTTTTATATGAGGAGTCGACAAAGGTGGCGACAACAATTTGAAACAACAATAGGGCGTAGGAGGAGAAGAGGAAGATGTATTATCAAAAGACAAAATGAAAATATAAAAGGAAGAAGAGTAACAGAAGAAGAGGAAGAAGAAGAAAAACTAGATCGCTATATTTACTTTAGATTTTTCTAATTATAATTAAATATGGATAATCTATCAATAATTTTGATTCATCAACCGATTTTAAAAATTACTGATAAGTTGAGTAATGATAATATAAATTTTTATTATAGTGTTATATTAAATTAGAATGTGTTACTATGGGCTCATAGCCGACCGAACGGTAAAAGTGCAAAAGAGTCGTCCGACCGATGATACCTCTCAAGTCAATGAATCGAGCGGCAAAATCAGTCCGACCGATGATACCTCTCAGGTCAATGAACCGATCGGTAAAATCAGCCCGACCGATGATACCTCTTAGGTCATTGAGCCGATCGGTTAAATCAGCCGTTAAGGTAATTAATAGTAGGCTTAATTACCTACTTAGTCCCCATGTTCAGAGGTAATTTGCTGTTTAGTACCCGGTTTTAAAAATGTAGGCATTTGGTACCTATGTTTTGAAATTTGTATCAATTGAATCCTACCCACTTAACGCCGTTATAAATCTAACGTTTTTCTGACTGTGTATGTGATTTTGTGGACGAGCGGTTATGGACGAGCGTTCGCTTCGTTGGACGAGCGTCCTCTTCTGCCTGACTGGGCGTTCGCTTCGCTGGACGAGCGTCCTCTTTTGCCTCGCTGGACGAGCGTCCTCATCGCTGGACGAGCGTCCTCTTCGCTGGACGAGCGTCCAGCGAAGCGAACGCCCAGTCAGGCAGAAGAGGACGCTCGTCCAGCGAAGCGAACGTCCAGTCAGGCAGAAGAGGACGCTCGTCCAACGAAGCGAACGCTCGTCCATAACCGCTCGTCCACAAATCACATACATAGTCAGAAAAAACGTTAGATTTATAACGGCGTTAAGTGGGTAGGATTCAATTGATACAAATTTCAAAACATAGGTATCAAATGCCTACATTTTTAAAACCGGGTACTAAACAGCAAATTACCTCTGAACATGGGGACTAAGTAGGTAATTAAGCCTTAATAATAATAATTGTCGGGGAGTTAATGAAAATAATTGTCATTTATTGAGAATTAATATTGTCATTCATTGGTGGTTAACGAGTCAGACCTAACAGTAAGCTCATTATAAGTTATAAATATTTGTCTCGCAAAGGGTACAGGTAACTAGAACTTAAACTGAGACTTAGAGGTCTGAGAACTAAATCTTGATTACAAGATTATTACGCAAAGTCACTGACTTGAGCGTCGGAGTGTCTTTTGCAGGCACCCTCCCCCGCGGCTTGGACAAAAAGAAGAGAGAAGACATTACAACTGGACATTGGAGCAGACAACTTTGAATGTTTTGGATTAGGGTTCTAAATCCTACCGAAACAGAATGTGAAAATTATTAATATGATGTTAAATTGTAACTATTACTATTAGTCATAAGGTATGAAATGTCAAACTATACATTAAAATTGTTTTTTTTTCTTGGAGACTTAAAGCTATTAGTCCTAAATTTTTCTTAAGATCTTCTTTTGGGAGACCTAAAACAATTAATACTATTACTATGGGCTCATAGCCGATCGAACGGTAAAGGTGCAAAAGAGTCGGCCAACCGCGGATACCTCTCAGGTCAAGGAACCGATCGGTAAAAAGAGCCATTAAGGTAATTAATAGTAATAATTGTCGGAGAGTTAATGAAAATAATTGTCATTTATTGACAATTAATATTGTCATTCATTGGTGGTTAATGAGTCAGACTTAACGGTAAGCTCATTATAATTTATAAATATTTGTCTGGCAAAGGAGACAGGTAACTTGAACTTGAATTGAGACATAACAAAATCTTGATTACAAGATTATTACACAAAGTCGCTGACTTGAGCGTCGGAGTGTCTTTTGCAGACACCCTCCCCCGCGGCTCGGACAAGGAGAAGAGAGAAGACAGAGAAGACAACACAACTGGACATCGGAGCAGACAACTTTGAATGTTTTGGATTAGGGTTCTAAATCCTGCCGAAACATTTTGGCGCCCACCGTGGGGCCGAGCGACATCCCTTGTAATCACAAGGAACCATACGTGTGCTCGGTCTCAATATCGCTATTTTGGATCAGTTCCAGGTTTCGGAGCAAGAGCAAAAAATTGAATAATAATTTTTAAAGGCATATATTTTGTATATATTTTGTTTTGACAATTTTTAGGAAAACAAAGGTCTCGCCTATTGCCTAGCGTTCCCAAAACCTAACAATTTGGAACGAGAAAGGAAATGAAGAGGTGACTTCCATGAGGCTGGTAATGTAAGGGAGCAAATAGAAATGTATATTCAACAAGCACTAGTTGAAAAAAATGTCTGAACGGTCATGATTTATTATCGGGCAACACGAGAGATGCAATTGAAAAAGCTCTCCTGTTACACCCCGTAAATTCAAAGGCCATAAGACTCTAAAGCATTTACATCAAGGTCGAACGGTTTCACTTGCTCATTCGTGTCGCCTGAACATTTTGACCGAACGGTCACATCTATATTCTTGATGTCATCTGGCCTCAACTCAAACTAAATTCAGCTACATTTTTCTAACCATTCGAAATTCTAGTGTTGTTTTTCTTCGGTGCAAATAATAGGACTCTGTATACAAACTACTTGGCCAACTTCGAGCAACCGATCGGCAGCGAACATTTTTCAACTCGGTGAGGCAGTCTCTTCGTGAGCTCTCACCTTGGTCTTAGGGCACGCTTCTAGAGAGCTCCTAAGACCTAAACCGAGCGGGTGAGGCAGATTTTTTTTGTGAACTCTCACCTTGGTCTTAGGGCACACTTCTAGAGAGCTCCTAAGACCTAAACCGAGCAGGTGAGGATGATTTCTTTAGTGAACTCTCACCTTGGTCTTAGGGCACGCTTCTAGAGAGCTCCTAAGACCTAAACCGAGCGGGTGAGGCAGATTTCTTTCGTGAACTCTCACATTGGTCTTAGGGCACGCTTCTAGAGAGCTCCTAAGACCTAAATCAAGCGGCAAATCAGGCTATTTCGTGAACTCTCGCCTTGGTTTGGGAACACTTCAAAGGAACTCTTAGCGCAAAACCCGCTCGGACGATAAAGAACGCATGCTAGTATGAATTGAAACTCAGGTAAAATCCTCTACCGATCGATATAACTTTACAACCCCAACACAATATCAAAAATTTTGCTAGGGCTTGGGGGACTTATGTTACTATGGGCTCATAGCCGATCGAACGGTAAAGGTGCAGAAGAGTCGGCCGACCGATGATACCTCTCAAGTCAAGGAACCGATCGGTAAAAAGAGCCGTTAAGGTAATTAATAGTAATAACTGTCGGGGAGTTAATGAAAATAATTGTCATTTATTGACAATTAATATTGTCATTCATTGGTGGTTAATGAGTCAGACCTAACGGTAAGCTCATTATAATTTATAAATATTTGTCTGACAAAGGAGACAGGTAACTTGAACTTGAACTGAGACATAACAAAATCTTGATTACAAGATTATTACGCAAAGTCACTGACTTGAGCGTCGGAGTGTCTTTTGCAGGTACCCTCACCCGCGGCTCGGACAAGGAGAAGAGAGAAGACAGAGAAGACAACACAACTGGACATCGGAGCAGACAATTTTAAATGTTTTGGATTAGGGTTCTAAATCCTGCCGAAACAAATACTATTTTTTTTTTGAGAAATTCTTTTTCTTGAGTTTTGAGCCGGCTTTGGGCCCAACTCAGGACAAGGTAACTCGATAAAAGCTTTATGTTGGATTTAGAAATACTGATTTATATGCGTGTAATCAAAACCATTGTTAGAATGATTACATTTGCAACAAAATAGACATTAAAGATTTAAGATGAAATCTCCTTTCTTCATAATGACCATCAATGTATGCATGTTATACCAGCAAGTATATAAAATAATAAGACTTGCGAGATATTTTGTCATTTCTACAATATCCCTATTATTTAAAACTTGTAAAATAATCATTTATATATACAAATTCAATGGGTTTGACTTTTAGTATTCAATGGAGTGGTTGAAAATACAATGATTTTTGCAATACCGTATAAAGAAGAAGAGGTATATTGCATATTTTATTTTTCTTTTAACTCACTAACACATACACATGCATAACACACACCACACATACATGTAAACTTACAAACACACTCGTACACATGCGTACACATAAACACATGCACACATACCTATATGTCCACACATACACACTCCTAAGCACATGCAAATGCACACATACCTATATGTCCACACAGACACACTCCTAAGCACATGCAAATGCACATGCACACACATCATAATGGTTGGAACACGTCATGTTGTAAACTAATTCTAGTTAGTCCATTTTTATAAAATTGGTGTATGTTATAACCATGTGTCGTGAAAATTTGGTATTGATATGAATGGTAGTCAAAATATCAATGTGAACTGTTGAAATATCATTTTTATTAGATTTGATATCTTTGAATATTATTAAAATTTTTAATGTAAGATATTTTATTCTTTGAATGATTTGGTAATGAGTATTTCCAATAAAAAAAAAATGTAGTTAACAATATATTTTAAGAAATCAAATTGATATACGTTCATCTTTCAAGATCTACTTCTATACCAAAGATTAAATTACTAAAATGATATAAAATATCCTATGTTTATGGAATTTGTCCAATACAGACAGAGAATGACAAGGAACCCTTTCCCTTTTGTTTATAGTTTTTCTTTTTCAAACCGTATCTTATTGAAAATTTAAAATTGAGGACGAAATCTTTTATCTCATTGTTGAATTTATTGGCCATAGAAGATTCAACACAGAAAATAAACACTGATTAACCTACCCACATTTATAATTCAATTATTAAATCACTATAGCATTTTTCAAAAAGTCGAACTCATCATTTTCTTTCTTTATAACTTGTCAGACTTCTTTAAATAAGTTCTTCATTGAATCTATTTAAGGGAAGATTCGTTCGAACTCTCAACAGCACACAATTTTCCTAACAAGCTCCAATGGATTTTGTTCTAAATTACCTTAACACCACTACCATTGGACTTCTTTCTCTAATCCTCTTTTGTTTATTTTTGTACAATCCCTTCAAAAAATTTAAAGGAAAAGAGGCTCCTAGGGTTGCAGGAGCATGGCCAATACTGGGTCATCTTCCACTGTTGAGTGGTCCAAACACACCCCACAGAACTTTGGGTGCTTTGGCTGAAAAATATGGACCCATCTTCACCATCCAACTTGGTTCCAAAAAGGCTGTGGTAATCAACAACTGGGAAATAGCAAAGGAATGCTTCACCACAAACGACACGGTGGTTTCCTCTCGCCCCAAACATGTCGCCATTGAACTCATGGGCTATAACCATGCCATGTTTGGCTTTGCACCCTATGGTCCCTATTGGCGCGAGCTTCGAAAGATTACAATTTTAGAGATCCTTTCCCCTCGTCGAGTGGAACAACTGCAGCATGTTCGTGTCTCCGAAGTTCAAACCTCGATCAGAGAGTTGTATACTCTATGGTGTAGTCAAAAGGGTGAGTCTGGCTATGCCTCGGTTGAGCTGAAGCAATGGTTTTCTCACTTGACATTCAACATGGTTCTTAGAATGCTCGTTGGGAAGAGATATTTTGGTGGTGAAAACGTGGACGATGAGAAGGCACAGAGATGTGTGAGGGCTGTGGAGGAGTTCATGCGTCTGGTGGGTGTGTTCGCAGTGGGAGATGCTATTCCTTGGTTGAGATGGCTTGATTTCGGAGGCCATGAGAAGGCAATGAAAGAAACTGCCAAAGATTTGGATAGTGTTTTAAGTGAGGAGTTAGAGGAACATAGACGAAAGAAGGGTTTCGATAAAAAGGTTGATGAATTTCAGGATTTCATGGATGTCATGATTTCCATCCTTGATGGAAGGACTATTGATGGAGTTGATGCAGATACCGTTATCAAAGCCACCGTGCTGGTACGTATATGTTTAATTTACACATTATAGTCCTTTCAACAAAATAAAGCATACAAATATAATATATATAGTTCCCCGATTAGATTTTAAATATTAGATATGAATTCCATATACAATTGGTAGAGTAGTGTATATTATATATAATAAACCATTTATTATGTAAATTACTCAGCAGCTTATTACTATTCTCCATTGACAATGTTTGAAGAAATCAATTTTAGGCCACCAAAATCCAATTTTCGTTAGACATATTCATACACGCTTATGTTCCTCTCTGCTTTCATATTTTACGGCTTTGAATAAATCATTTTAAGCTATTGGACAACACCATATTTCCCCTCTTTACACTCCATTATTCTCATATTTTAGGCAATTTTGTTTACTTTAGTGTTGTTAAAATGAGTTATAACTCGCGAGTCAATTCGGTCTACCACATGTTCGAGTCGGGTTGGGTTTGAAAAAAATGTACTTTGTTTATGCGGGCTAGTTTTTAACCCGGCTCATTTAGAACCCGGCTCACTCGGGTTGAACCCGTTGGTTCACCAACCAACCTAATTTAATTTAATTATTTATTATTTTGTGTTTTAATATTATTAGTTAGCATTTCTTTTTATTATATTGTAGATGGGAATAAATAAGAAGATGTTTGAAGAAATAAAAATATTATAGATTTAAAGATTCTAATATTATAAATGGACAACTGATACAAACTTATCAATATTACAAATTTATTTGTTTCCTTTTGTACATGTTTCTGGATTACGTTTGGATTGTATGATATTTTTTTTATATTTTGAATTGTCTTTGTAGTTTAACATCATTTTAAAGTGAAATTTATTTAGATTTGAATTAAAAAATTGTAATTTTTTTATTTAAAAAAAACTTATAATTAAGTGAGTCAATGGGTCAACCCGTTTAATCCATCAACTCATGGTGGGTCTGACCGAGTTCAAATTGTTTTAGCTCACTAATAAATGAGCCGAGTTGCATTGACTTACTAAGTGATCAATCTGTGGTGGACTGGGCCGGATCAAGCCAGGTTACCCGTTTTGACATATCTAAGATTAACCTTCCATTTTCCATATGCTTTACGTACATCGCTCCATTCCCCATTTTCTTAATTGTTCTTTGATATACTTCTTTTGGAATACATATTTGATTTGTAGGGCATGATTGCCGGAGGAAATGACACAACTAATACTGTTATTACGTGGGTGATATATTCGATTTTAAGAAATCCTTTGGTATTGGAAAAAGTAAAAGCTGAATTAGACATTCATGTTGGAAAAGAGAGATTGGTGAGTGAGGATGATATAAGTAAGTTAAAATATCTTCAAGCTACAGTCAAAGAGACTTTAAGATTGCATCCTCCAGCTCCTCTCTTGCCACCTCGTGAATTCATAGAGAATTGCACTTTAAGTGGTTATAACGTAGAAAAAGGAACTCGTCTATTCACAAATGTTTGGAAAATTCAAACAGATAGCAATGTTTGGGAAGATCCATTGGCGTTCAAACCAGAAAGGTTTTTAACAACTCATAAAGATTTTGACATCAGAGGTCATCATTTTGAGTTATTACCATTTGGATGTGGTAGAAGAATGTGTCCTGGAATATCCTTTAGCCTTCAAATGGTGCATTTCATTCTTGCTACTTTTTTGCATTCTTTCAAAATTTTAAATTCATCAGCTTATCCTGTAGATATGACTAAAACCTCTCAGTCAGCCAACACTAGAGCCATTTCTCTTGATGTTCTTATTAAACCACGTTTATCTTTTACTTGTTATGAAAATAACTTGTCTCATTTTCATTAGAAGTACTTTTACTTAGTTTATTGTACTTGCTATCGTTGTAGTTTCTCTCTTAAACTATTTAAAAAATGATGGATATATATACATATTATCTTTGTACTTTGGTTCAACTTTGTTTTCTTATAAGCTTTTGAGATATAAAAAAATTCGGTTCAAAGAAAATAAAAATATAAAACTAATTGTTGTCGATGAACTAATGATTTATGGTCAATTATTAGAATGGAGAAAATCGATTGCGATAATAGAAGATAGGATTAGTTTTGTTTTTCTTTTCTTTTTCTAGAGAAAAATTTGATGAAAAACATTTCATGAAGATATTTAACAAAATTAGTTATGATAATAAAGAGAAGATTCGCTTAAAGAATTCCGTAGAAAAAGAAGAAATGAAATACGGCATCATAATCATAGAGTTTCGCTAATGAAAAAAACTCGAGAAAACAATTTCATAATACAATTAAAACCTAAACAATAATGATTAGAAATGTAAATATTTTCAAAGAGACAACTTATTATACACATACATGTTATCAATATAATATAGAATGCTACAGACCCCATAGGAATAAATAATCGTCAATCCATATATAAATAAGTACTTAGGACTTAGGCTACCATTTTAATTAGTGTAAAACATATGTGTCACATTGTTTTTATTTTTATTAGAAAAAATAAATATATTGAAAGGGACAACTTGATTGCCTCAACTCACATAAAAGAAAAAAAAAAGCATATACAATAAAGAAAGAAAAACAAATGTTGGCACCATGGAAGAAAAGTTCTCCAATTTTAATTGTTCTCTTCTATCCTTCCTAAATTGTGTTGTCATCTTCAAAGCTCTCAAACCATTTATTCTTCACTGATCCATATATGTGAGTTTGACGTCGTATAAAAATCTTCTATAGTGTGGATAAGATATTTGAGAGAGTGATTCATTATTTCAGAGAATCTGAAATGTTTTATTAATGGTAAAATATATTGTTTGGTTAAGAAATTTGGAAAGAAATTGAAATCTTAGAATTTTATTAGAGCAATGGGTTTGATTAAAATTAAGGAATTTAAAATTTCACCCAAAAAAAATGTAAAAATTTAATTTTTTTTACATATTTAAATTTATATATAAATATTTAGTTTGAATTGATTCGGCTTGAACTAAGAAGAAGTAGATTCAATTTGACTTGATGTGAATATTTCCAATTTATTTTAACGTGATCCCAATTTGATGTCCCAACACAACATAGGCACAATTCTATTTGGCCAATCCTGACTCAATATGTTTTAGTCTCACTTGTATCTAATTAGAGATGGACCTAGTCTGGATTGTTTTTAACTGAACTTGAATCAATATGGACCTAGTCCAATTCGACTGAATATGATCATACCATGATACAGCTTGAGGGATCCAAGTTGATTCAGCCCAACCTCGGGTTCGGGTTGACTCGACTCGACTTGTCTAGATCATCTTGATTCAACTTGGGTCTAAGTTAAATTAGTTCAACCAACTTGATTTGACTCAGCTCAAATGAAACTAGATTGATTTAGGTAAATTGAGCTTAGACTGACTCAACTCAACTTGAATCTAGTTTGACTCGTCTCACAGTTTGTTTCTCATGTTTTTTTTCCAAAATTGGTGTCCTCGTGTAATGGGTGGTATATGCAAATATTTTAATGGTGTGTTCAATTCCAAAGTTCAATATAGTTCTCGATATTTGTACTATTAATCTTTCCACCTTGATATTAGTTATCTTTTTTTAAAAGGTTTACCTTTAGTTTCTACGCTAACTCAAAACACTTTAAAACCTATTTCATTTTCATTCATCTCATTCTCTTTATATATATATATATATATATATATATATATATATATATATATATATATATATATATATATTCTAGCTAGAGAAGGATATTTTTACCCTATTCATTTTTCAATTAGATAAATGCCTATATTCTTTGAAAACTCTTTATTCTTCTCTCTTTCATTTTATTTTTTTTGTAAATTTTGATAGCTTACTTGAGGAAAGTGGTCCTCTCAAATTAGTTAAACTTGCTATATAATTCATTGTAGTCATCATTATGTACGTAAATATCTCAACTACACTACATGAATAAATGTTTTAGTTTAGCGGTCAAAATGAGCAAATTGCTATCTATGATTGAAGTAGCTATCTACGACCGAAGTAGTGATGATGGATTGTCTTTTAGTGAAAATAACTTTCAAAATTAAATATTTTTTCTTTCAATTTTTTTCATCTTATCATAGATAGATTTTGTTTCAAATATATTTTGCAATTACCAATTTGGAGAACATTGTAAATGGTTCTAATAATAGTATTAACACATTTATATTTATCTCCTAAAGTTATTAGTTTTAATGTTAGGTTACCTTCATGAACACGGTGCATATTATTCAATGATAAATTAAACAGTCTATATTCATTAAATGGGTGCATGTGATCCTTGTGCCTTTTTTTCTTGTCGGCACATCTGACAATTGTGTTAGGTGTGTGAATTTGGTACGTGTATGGTTGATAGTCAAAAGGAAAATGTTATTTGGACAACGTATTTTTAACATTGTTTTGACAACGCCACGTGTCAGCGCTTCATTGGCTCAGTAATTTGAAATTAAAACAGAGAAAGGGTTACGGGACGAGGGGTATTTTGGGATTTCCAGGTTAAAATTTTAAGAATTGGGTTTGGCGGTTTAGGGTGAGAAAGACGTTCATTCAACCCTTCTAGTGTCTCGCTCTCTCGTTCTCTCGCTCTCTCGCTCTCTCGCTCTCTCGCTCTCTCGTTCGTCTTCGAAACTTCCATTCCTCCTTCTTCAATACGTGCGTTGAAACCTTGGATATTCTGTGTGGCTGTGTGTTCAATCTTTACCGTAGTCGGTCTGTCGTCCACAAGGAAACCCTTCCATCTTGTGTGTCGCTCTGTCCTCCATCTTGCCCTTGAAACAAGATTTGAAAACATGGACATGGTCATCACTACAAGGTTTGATGCGTTGCAATTGCGCGTTGGGAACATTGAACAACAACTGCAACACTTCCAAAGTGCTTCTGAAAACAATCCTCAGACTTAAAATTGGTTGTTTAGGCTTTATTTTCTGCATTATAAAGAATTATGTACCACAGTTCCTACTTTGATAATTTCAAGTCTTTAATTTAATGAAGTTGTTTACTTTAAAACTGGTTCCTCAATTCTCGACATTTATTATGTAATGTTCAATTTATGATACACTTAATACCATTGCAGTTGTAAGTAAAACACCAATACCACTAACCAATACCACTTAATGACATTGCAGTTGTCTGTAAAACTAAAACACTGTTGTAATCGTTTACAGTGGCCTGGTAAACGATTACACGAGAGAAATCACTGTTTTGTACAGAAAGTTAAACTGAAGTAGTCAATTGTGGTGTCATGGGTGATCATTGGCAAAAATTGTTACTTTCAGGCACAAGTCCACTTGTATTTACTTGGTGTTGGTGTTTCAGTCGAGGTAGAGAGTGGAAAGTGATGGGAGGTGACACCAAGAAGTGGAGAAGAAGCCATTCTTACTTACGGGACCAAGTTGGACAAGTGTAGAGCCAATCTGTAGAAAAAACACTATGGTAACTTGAAACAATAAACTTGAAACAATAAACTGTACCAACTCAGATGTCCAAAAATTACAAATTAGTAGTCATTGGAAAGATTTTTGAGTCTAGTTTCTAATAAAAAAAGAATCACATCATTTGGAGGTCAGTGGGAAAAGTTATCAGTAAAATAGCCAGCAAAGGTCAAAGTTGACAGCATGTTATCTCACCCAAGTTGCTCACCTCATAAACATTGTTTCTTTCCTCCATCATGGGGTGCCAAAACATCACTTCCCACCACTGAAACACAAGGAACAGCCTAAGACAAGTGCAAAAGTGCCTAAAAGTCACTTCTTTTTCCAATGGTGACCCCTGTTCACCTGACTGAGTACCTGTGTTGGACTTTCTGTACAAATTCCAATTTTCTCTCGGGTAATCGTTTACAGTGTCCTTGTAATCGATTACAGTGTCAAAGAAGGTGTAAACTTGATTTCCAAGGCATAATTTGAAAGGTCTTTGAGTCTAGATTCCAACAAAACAAGAATCAACTCATTTGGAGTTCGGTGGAGAAAGATATGAGCAAAAGAACAAGCAAAGGTGAGAGTTGGCAAAAATATATGAAACGCTAACTTGAAACAATAAACTGTACCAACTCAGATGTCCAAAAATTACAAATTAGTAGTCATTGGAAAGATTTTTGAGTCTAGTTTCTAATAAAAAAAGAATCACATCATTTGGAGGTCGGTGGGAAAAGTTATCAGTAAAATAGCCAGCAAAGGTCAAAGTTGACAACATGTTATCTCACCCAAGTTCCTCACTCTCAGTCATCCCTTGCACAAGTTGCTCCCCCCACTCATGAGGGGTCACTCCACACTCCTTGGGGCATAATCACATCACCAACCACCCTCTCCCACCACTGAAACACCAGGACCAGCCTAAGACAAGTGCAAAAGTGCCTAAAAGTCACTTTTTTTGACAATGGTCACCCCTGTGAATCTGACTGACTACCTGTGTTGGACTTTCTGTACAAAACCTTATTTTCTCTCGGGTAATCGTTTACCAGACACTTGTAAACGATTACCACATCCTTTTTTCAGCACTCTCAGTCATCCCTTGCACAAGTTGCTCCCTCCACTGATGAGGGGTCACTCCACACTCCTTGGGACACAATCACATCACCAACCACCCTCTCCCACCACTGAAACACCAGGACCAGCCTAAGACAAGTGCAAAAGTGCCTAAAAGTCACTTTTTTTGACAATGGTCACCCCTGTGAATCTGACTGACTACCTGTGTTGGACTTTCTGTACAAAACCTTATTTTCTCTCGGGTAATCGTTTACGAGGGAGTTGTAAACGATTACCACAGCCTTTCTTCAGCACTCTCAGTCATCCCTTGCACAAGTTTCTCCCCCCACTCATGAGGGGTCACTCAACACTCCTTGGCCTCACATGACATCACCCCCACTCAAATTATGATTCAAATGAACTGGTTTTCTCATAAGTCACCCATGTTACCCATAATGACCACTCAAACACCAACGTCTTACAAACAAGCCTGCAACTTAGCAAACACAAAACTTTACCACATTCTAAAATCCACAAACCCACAACTCATAATAACAATGGTATTCAAAAAATAAAATGAGACCAACTCAAACAAAAACTCAAATTTTATATCATTCAAATAAATCTGATACATTACACTTTGTTTTCTTAATCTATTTACAATGATTACAATGATCATTTACTTTCCATTAATCAACTAAATACACATATCACTCATTTTTTATTCTAAGCACTACGGTTCCGGTGTATGGAGTCCTAAGTGCTCTTCCCTTGTAACGCATTCGGGATCCAACCCTAACATACGTCTTCAAAGGTTGTTCATTTCCGTCGTCGGACAATGGTCACCGGACCTTGCCATTCAGCACGATAACTTGTACGAAAAACACCACCTTTACGAAAATGGAGGGAGACAACACCACGCACACAGAACAATCACATACAAAGCTAAGTCAAGAGGCACGAAACACGTTCAGGAGACGGGACCTTCACGAGACGGGAACTTCGTTTCCAATGAAACAGAGAAAGGGGTATTTTTGGATTTTCAGTTAAAAGAAGGGTTACGGACTTCCATTTCGAAGGTTTTTATAAAATATTTTTTTTAAACCAAACCAATGAAAATAGGACACGTGGCGTTGTCAAAAAAGTGTTAAGAAATGGTTGTTGGAATATCGCGGTCCCCAAAATATCCATGTGAGCTGCAATATTAACTATTAAAATTACTAAAACAACATAAAAATATCCTATGTTCAGAGTGCTTTGTCCAATTCCAAATATAGACAAAGAATCATAAGGACACCCTTGGCCCTTTTGTTTACAGTCACCTTCTAAAAATCAGGACACAATCTTTTATGGAAAATGTTATTTGGACAACAAAAGTTTGACACAATTTTGACAACGGCGACGTGGCAGCTGTGCATTGGCTCAGTGAATTGAAAACAAACCAGAAAAAACCCAAAATACCCCTCACCCCGGTTCACTGAGCCAATGCACAGCTGCCACGTCGCCGTTGTCAAAATTGTGTCAAACTTTTGTTGTCCAAATAACATTTTCCATCTTTTATATCATCAAACAAATACGCACCTCTTAACTTGTCTATCCATTTAAGGGAAGATTCCTACTCAACAGCACACAACCTTCTTAACAAGCTCGGATGGATTTCGTTCTAAATTACCTGAATTCCACTACCATTGGACTTCTGTCTCTAATCCTCTTCAGTATATTTCTGTACAATCCCTTCAAATTTCGTCAAGGTAAACAGCCTCCCACAGTTGCAGGAGCATGGCCAATACTTGGTCATCTTCCACTGTTGAATGGTCCAAACACACCCCACAAAACTTTGGGTGCTTTGGCTGAAAAATATGGACCCATCTTCACCATCCAACTTGGTTCCAAAAAGGCTGTGGTAATCAACAACTGGGAAATAGCAAAGGAATGCTTCACCACAAACGACACGGTGGTTTCCTCTCGCCCCAAACTTGTCGCCGTTGAACTCATGGGCTATAACCATGCCATGTTTGGCTTTGCACCCTATGGTCCCTATTGGCGCGAGCTTCGAAAGATTACAACTTTAGAGATCCTTTCCGCTCGTCGAGTGGAACAACTGCAGCATGTTCGTGTCTCCGAAGTTCAAAACTCGATCAGAGAGTTGTATACTCTATGGTGTAGTCAAAAGGGTGAGTCTGGCTATGCCTCGGTTGAGCTGAAGCAATGGTTTTCTCACTTGACATTCAACATGGTTCTTAGAATGCTCGTTGGGAAGAGATATTTTGGTGGTGACAACGTGGACGATGAGAAGGCACAGAGATGTGTGAAGGCTGTGGAGGAATTCCTGCATCTGTTGGGTGTGTTCGCAGTGGGAGATGTTATTCCTTGGTTGAGATGGCTTGATTTTGGAGGCCATGAGAAGGCAATGAAAGAAACCGCCAAAGATTTGGATATTCTATTATATGAGTGGTTAGAGGAACATAGACAAAAGAAGGGTTTCGATAAAAAGGTTGATGAAGTTCAAGATTTCATGGATCTGATGATTTCCTTGCTTGATGAAAGAACTATTGATGGTTTTGATGCAGATACCGTTATCAAATCCACTATCCTGGTATGTTTGTTTGATTTACACATTATAGTCCTTTCAGGATGTGAAACTTCAACAAAATTAAGCATACAAATATAATATAGTTCTATAATTAGATTTTAAAATATTTCGAAAGTACCTTACCTTTGATATGAAGATATATATATTTTACTTTTTGTCTGTTTGCAGTACAAGCTGTGACACTTTCGTTAGTGAGGCAAGTATTCACTAGTAGTGTGAATTATGTATAATAAACTATGTAAAAATTACTGAGAATTTGATTTGAGAAAAACAGTACAAGTACTTACGTTGATTTTGTATATGTTAAAAGGAAAAAAAAAAGTATTATTCTATCATGTCTGTTTAAGGTTTGTTAGTAAGTTTTCAAAAACATTTAAGAGAGAGAGAAAAATAAATGAAATGTAATAACTTTCTTTTATAAATCAATAGAGTAATAATAGGGTAAAATAGTTATAAAGGAGTGAATTTTTGTACTATTTTTGAAAAAAATGTAAAATATAAGAAAGAATAATATTAAATGAAGGTAAAAGATTTGTGTGTGAAAAATTATCATTTCTTAAATTAATAAGTTATTTTTGTTAAGTTTTTCAAACATAATCTTAATTTCCTTAGTTGGTCATTGATATATATTTTTGAAATACTTATTCAAATTTGATTTGCAGGCACTTATTGCGGGAGGAAGTGGTACAAGTAATATTATTCTTACATGGACAATATATTCAATTTTGAGAAATCCTTTTGTAATGGAAAAAGTAAAAGCCGAACTAGACATTCATGTTGGAAAAGAGAAAATGGTAAGTGAGGATGATATAAGTAAGTTAAAATATCTTCAAGCCACAGTCAAAGAAACTTTAAGATTGTATCCTCCTCTTCCTCTATTGGCACCTCGTGAATTCACAGAGAATTGCACTTTAAGTGGTTATAACGTAGAAAAAGGAACTCGTTTAATCACAAATATTTGGAAGATTCAGACAGATAGTAATGTTTGGGAAGATCCATTGGACTTCAAACCAGAAAGGTTTCTAACAACTCATAAAGACATTGACATCAGAGGTCATAATTTTGAGTTATTGCCATTTGGAAGTGGTAGAAGAAAGTGTCCTGGAATAACCTTTGGCCTTCAAATGGTGCATTTCAATCTTGCTACTCTTTTGCATTCTTTTGAAATTCTAAGTTCATCACCTGATCTTATTGATATTACTGAAACCTCTGAATTAATCGACACCAGTGTTATTCCCCTTGAGATTCTTATTAAACCATGTCTATCTTTTAGCTGTTATGAGAACAACTTATCCTTATGTTAACTACATGGTCACATTGTATCTTCTTTTATTATTATTTTTTTACATAACCCAATGTGTAGTTGCTCTCTTAAAATTATTTCAAATTGTTATTTTTTGTTCATCTCTGTAATTTCGACATTATCACAAGTTCCTGAATATAAACAATTTGGGTTGAAAGGAAAGAAGAATATAAAGACTAATTGTAATCGATTAACTAATAATTGATGCTCAATTATCCAAATGGTAAACACTAACTGACATAATAGTTTACTAGAGAAAGCACTAACATTGGCATCAGAGATCCGCATAAGTACATAGAAACCACTTTTGAAAATGTTTTTATTTCCTTTTCAAATAAAGGTATTATTGGTTGCTTTAGAACCGATCTAATATAATTATATATTAATACGATTGTGTAATCGGTCTAATATGTCTTTGATATATTACATCAGCATATCAGTTGTGAAATTGATCTAATATGTGCTTCATAACCGATCTCATATACTTATTTTGCATTAGTGGTGGCCAATTTGCATAAAATTACAATAAGTGAATGTTATGATTTTGTGTTAGCTATATGAATTTCCTATGCACATTGTTGGTCATTAGTTAATCATATTCACCTTGAATAACTTTGCACCATATTTTATCTCATTTCATTTTTTCCTACACTATTTCTGTTACAAAAAATTGATTAAAGTGTTGTTAATACCCAACTCTCTGTTTTTGTTTGAGTCTCATATAGTAACCATACATAGGATTGACAAAGGTTGGTGAAGATGACAAAAAACCAATAAATTTTAAGGAAGCTCTAATTAAGTCAGAGTGGAAAGAAACCATGGATGCAGAAATCAAGGCTATAATGTCTAATTAAACATGGACATTAATATCATTCAAGGGTCAAGAAAACATTATAGACTCAAAATGGGTCTTCAAAATCAAGTATAAAGCAAATGATTCAATCGAAAGAAGAAAAACAAAACTTATTGCAAGAGGTTTTCAACAATCTACAAACACAAATTTTGATGAAACTTTCAATCCTGTGGTCAAGTCTGGCTTTGTCATAATCATATTAGCCGTTGCATTATATTTCAATTGGATGTTAGAATGGAGAAAATCGTTTGATAAAATAAAAGATATGATTAGTTTTCTTTTCTAGAAAAAAAAATTGATGAAAGACCTTCCCTTGATGATATTTAAAAAAATTAGTTATGATATTAAAAGAAGATTCTCTTAAAGAATTCGATAAGAAAATAAGAAATGGCATGTGATACCTTAATTAGAGATTTGAATATTTTTAAAGAAACAACTTGTGCACGTTAGTTATCGTCATAATATAGAATAATATATCCCTTAAGAATAAATAATCATTTATCCGTATATATATAAGAACATAAAACTTAGGGTGCATACTATTTTAATTAGGGTGTACAACGTGTATTACATATATTATTTTATTTATCAATAAAAATAAAAAAATTGAAATGGATAATTGGAGTGTCTCGACCAATATAAAAAAACATGTACAACAAAGAAAAAAAAATTGGACCAGGTGAAAGCAAAAGTCCTTCAACTTACGAGGTAATGCTTCCTGCACTCTTCCTTTTTTTTCTTCCTACACCGTTATTATTATCAGAATACCAATATTGCCCTTTTTCACTCATTAGATATTGATTTCTCTTCACAATTTGACCAATTTAAGATATTTTATAACTCTAAATGGTCTCTTAATTAACTCGTTTCATATTATTTGCAAAAAAAGATAAAAAGTGCTTTTGTAAGCATGTAATGGTAAAAGAAAGAAAACTGAGGATTTTAAGAATGAAGTTGTCAAGGGTCTAGCACAAAAGAAACAAAATTAGGGTAATAATTGTTTTTTTGCAGTAATAATGGACATATAAAAAAGAAATGTACCAAATGTCATGTTTGATGTGTAAAGAAAGATATGTTTATTAGTCTAATCTATTCGGAAGTCATAAATAGAGTTTAATGACTTGTGTCAAATGAGATCTTGGATTCAATAAAGGTAAACAAACCAAAACAAAATGAAAAATCACAATCTTTATACGATGTTCAAATCATTTAACATTAAAGTTGAAAATCTACTCAACAAAAGAATTAAGACTATTAGATCTTGTTGTGGTGATCAATACTATGATAGATATGATAGTTCAAGTGAACAATGTTTGGGAGCTTTCACCAAGTACTTAAAGGAATATGGAATTATCTCATAGTACACCATGTCAAGGTCACCTAGCATAAATGGTGTGACTGAAAGATGAAAGGGAACTCTTAAGGTTATGAAACATGATTTGTCACACTACCTTGCCAAAGACACTAAAGACTACAACAAATAAAGTGTCAACCTAAGAAACTGTCCAAACACATTGAGAGTTTTGGGTTGGGAGAAAGCCTAGTCTGAATCATATTTTGTGTATGAGGATGTCCAACTAGAGTAAGGACAATTTGGTCATTCATGAAGAACAAAATCAAGAACCTACATGTCATGAGCTAGTACCTTAGTGAAGATCCACAAAATAAATGAAAAATGCTCTTTTAGATGATTATGTGGTATTTCTCCAAGAACATAAGGAAAATAATGGAATTATGCAAGATGGTGTAGTCAACTTCAATTAAGCAATTTAAGATTCCAACTTAGAAAAGGGCATTAAAGTAATGAATAAGGAGTATAAATCCACACAAAGTTGGGGACTTGTCCCATTACAAGAAGGTGCCCAACCCATTGGTTGCAAATGGATATTTAAGACTAAGCGGATTTCTAAAGGTAATGTGGAAATATTTAAGACTTGTCTTGTGGCTATGGGCTATACTTAAAAATAAAGGATTGACATTAAAGAAATTTGCTCTCGAGTTTCATCGAAAGGCTCTTTTAAGATAATCATAAAGTAATATGAAAATGTATAAGGCTCATTTAGCCAAGGGTTATACCTAAAAGGAAAGAGTTCACTTTAAAGGGACTTTCTATTTAGTTTCATTGAAAAAACTCTTTTAGGACAATCATGGATTTTGTTACATATTATGATTTAGAGATCCATCAAATGGATGTCAAGACGATGTTTTTCAATGGCAACATTGATGGAACAACTTGTATGGTGCAACAAAAAACATTGTGTAAGGAAACCCAAAGAATATGATTTGCAAACTGAAAAAATCCTTTTACGGATTAAAACAAATGTCTTGTCAATGATACTACAAATTTCATCAAGTAGTTATATCATTTGATTTCAAGATGAATTTTATTGACAATTGTGTGTATCATAAATTCAATAGGAGCAAGTCTATTTTTTTGGTTTTATATGTTGATGATTGTTACTAATGATATCAACATGTTCCATGAAACCAAGAGATTTTTGTCAAGAAACTTTGAAATAAAATATCTTGATTACACCTCCTTTGTATTAAGAATCCATAAACATCGAGATTGTCACAAATGAGCTATATTAATAAGGTACTTAAAAGGGTTGACATGAAAGAATATAAGTTAGGGATACTAAAATTGCTAAAGAAGACAAATTTAGTCTCAATCAGTGTCCAAAAAAAAAACTTAAAAATTCAAGAAATGTAGAAGATTACTTATGTGTTAGTTATAGGAAGTCTGATGCATGCCCAAGTGTGTAGATATCCAGATATAGTATACATAGTTGGGATGTTAGGAAAATGTTTAAATAATCAAGGAATGGATCATTGAAAAATAACTAAAAGGGTTATGATGTATTTAAAGAAAACAAAAGATTATATACTCACATATAAAGATTTCAAACGAGTTGAAAATGAGTGAATATTTCAACTTAGATTTTGCTAGATGTAAAGATGTTTTTTATCCACTTTGCATTATATCTAGGGTTAAATATGTTTTTCGTCCCTTAAGTATCACACGATTTTGGTTTTAGTCCTTACTTGAAACTTTGATGATTTTTAGTCCTCATAGTTTTGAAACTCTTATTATTAGTCCTTAAAATTGGATATCGTTAACTTTTGTTTGACGTGGCTAACGACCAACTCACATGTCATGCAACCTGACTACTTTTAATTGACGTGGCAGTAAAGGTGTGGTGGTCGGTTGGCCACTCGGTCTGGTGGTTGGCATGGTGGTCTTTGCCCATAACCGTTCGGTCTTTACCCAACACCGTTCGGTCTTTCATATATTGAACACCATCTGTCACCATAATCGTTTGGTCTTTGCCCAACACCATTCGGTCTTTTATATAATCCGCTTCTATTGCATTGTTCTGTTGATTGTAATAGAACCCACCTAGGGAGGAATCTTTTACGGTTGGAGCCATAAGTGCACTATTGAGCACTACCCTTGACAGTTTATAAAAATAGAGTTGCACCCTTGTTTTAAAAAGACTTTTTTGAGAGGTTCTTTTGAGAGATTTTTAGAGAACTTCTTAGACACTTACCTTTGTATTTAGTGAACATTATTAAAGGTTATATAAGAGGATGATTTTTTAATATATTGTATTGTTTTAATCTATTATAAGGAGTTAAATCTCTATAAGTGTTAAAGAAAAAACTCTCTTGTATTGGTATTGCTTTATTTATCAAAGTATGTTTTTATTACATGTTTGTGAATTAGTTTATATCTATTATTGGATGAACTGATCACTCATCGTATTTCACTGGCTTGAGATTGAATAAGAAATGGTTTCAAGTTGTGGTCTAACTACTTTTAGATGTTAGGAATATATTTAAGGCTCTAACTAGTTATTTTATAGAGTTATGATCTTAACACAATTGATTCATTCAAGCAGTCATTGAAGAATCATACTGAAATTTGATGGTCTTAGACTCTAAGCGCCAGAATTAGACTTAAATTTACATTTAAAAGAAAACTCTTAGGACTTGATTAATTGCATCTTGTAAATAAATATTGAATCTTTACAAGAGGTACAAAATATTGAAATCTAGCTTCAACACACCTTTATTATCTTGAAAGTTAATCATTTACTCAAAATTGTTTTAGTAGTTTGTTAATCTTTTAAATCAACACTATATCCTGGCGTCAAATTTGTTTTCACACTTTTTCGTATATTTTTTCCATTGTTTCATTCAAGTCAAACTAGTTTAAAACTTTATGTATTTAGCTAATTTTATGTACATATGAAACTTGTTGTACTACAAACTACCTAATATATTTGCTAGAAAAATTGATTGTTTTAGAGCATTAACATCCAACACACTTGGAAGCTACAACCTACCACTAAACTACAAACAAATCCACAATACCTCTATTTGAATTTGAACCTAAAAACAAAAGTATGTGAGCTCAGTTTGCTTGATTAAATATAATTTCCCACCAATAGATGAGCAAGATTTACCCTAGTCATAGACATCTAGAAAACGTATTTTTAGGATAGTTTACCCATAAAACTAAAAGCAACTTATAAGTGCATTGTTTGAAGGCGTGTGATTAGGCTAAAATACCAATTGGAATATTAGAACGTTGTTTTTGGATATTTAGATAAGATATTCATGCCCAAACCATTACTTTTGCTAAGGTAAACACTTCCTCTGCATCCATTTTATAGTGTCTAAAGATAAAGTTATTCCTATATATTGCTTATAACTGCCATCCACATACATCTCTAAACATTTTTTTGTTTCTTATTCAACCCTATAAGATAAAACTGTGAAAAGTGTTCCCTAGCATACTTATGGTGAACTAAATTTATCTCATACCAAAGGTCACAATTGTTCTAAATTTATGTGCATCTTTCTTTTCATGTTAACTATATTATCTTGGTTTTTCTTATTTCACTGAAATATTAAATGTTACGTGATTGTTTTGCCGTCTTCATCAAAAGTTTTATCCAACTAATTCAATTTCTCTTAGTTGTACTTTATCATGTGTATTGTGTGTTAAATTTTTCAACCACATTTATGTTGTATTATGTCTTTTAACAAACCACATTTATTGTTGCAGGCATAAATAAGAGTTGGGACCATCCTGTGTGTTAACGAGGTGTTTCAATAACTCTGTAAAGTAATGGTATCATGACATACTTTTACATTCATTTGATACAAAATATAATAGTAAATATCGTAATTTTTTTGTATTTAAAAAAAAAGAATAAAAGATAAAGAAAGATAATGACAAATGTGTGAAAAGAATTTAAGTACGTTAAAGAATATTGTTTCGATAGATATTTTTGGGACCGAGAGACTAACCTGCTGACGTGTCTGAACCGCTCGCTTGCTTCCAAACTCCTGCTATTGGCCGATCGGTGTTGGCACAAACCGATCGGTCTCCTTCTTGACGAGGGAGGATGTACCTGCAAAAGGTACTCCGACGCCCAAGTTAGGCGTGTGATTTGAAGAGAGTAAATAATGCGTAAGTGGAACGTACCTGGCTTTTGGCCCTGGCTTTGTATTTATAATTTACCTCATGGATCCTAAGCTGATATAAGCCCAATAAAATATAAACAGAATAAGATATAAACAGATTACCTGAATATCCGGTTGGTTGTTTGTAACCACTCGGTTAATATTTTATACTGTACAAATATTTTTCAAACCTATATCCAAAAATAATTAGGCACCTTTTATATAAAAGATATAAGAAGAAGTTATTTAATGTTTCAATAAGAGCGCAACAATACTGACGCAACACAACAACAATAGACAATCAAGATTTAACGTAGGTTGAAAATGTTAGTGGAAAAAAAGAAAAGAAGAATTTCTTGCGACAACAACATGCTACAAATTATACATGTTTAAATGGTATCTCAATGTGTGCGTTTTGTTCGTCGTTTGTGTTCTGTCACTACTGCACAGAACAACTTTATTCGTGTCTCAGAATTCTTCTTCTCTAAGTAATCATCGGTCAAAATCGAGTTTGCCGAGAAATCATGCACTGATTAATTCTAAACAAATTCTAGAAATCATAAAGTTTTCATCTAATAATAAAAATATTTATTATTTATTCAGTCTATTATTATTATTATTATTATTATTATTATTATTATTATGTAATCTGTTATAAAAAAATTTATTATTTATTGAATTTATAATACTATCTGTTATGAGATTATTTTCTGTATATTATATCTAAGCATAAGTAATGTATATTAAAAATTCTATATTAACTAATAATATTTACAATATATAAACTTTATCTTATAAATTAATTTGATATGTTTGAATTAAACTTAAAATTAACTCTCTTTTTTTTAATTTTTTGTATTTTTTATGGATTAAATATAGTTTTAGTCTTTTAATTTTAAGTGAAAATTGGAATTAGTGATTTTTTAAAACTTTGACCTAATTTAGTTTTTTTAACTTAAGAAATGTGTAGATTTAGTTTTTTTAACTAAATTTTGTTAAGTTTATTTAAATACGTTTTATAATAGTATTTGAATTGTTTACAGCTTTAATATTAATTAATAATTTTTTTAAAAAAATCAAATAAACTTACAAATTTTGATTTAAAAAATTAAATTCACGTATTTTTAAAAATAAGAGATTAAATTAATCCAAAGTTAAAAAAAAACTAATTCTCATCAATATTGAAAATTAAAGAATAAAAACATATTCAACTGGCAGTAACACCAAAACCAATAAAACATTGTTAGGATAAGCTCTAATCATGACTTTGATATCATGTTAAAAGTGGACTTTAAGCCTAACTCAACCCCACAAAACCAGCTTGTAAGGTGAGATTTGCACTCACTTATAAACTATGAATTCGCCTTATCTCTAGTTGATGTAGGATTTCCAACGATAAATAATGTAATTGACCTTATATGTCTATAACTAGGCATAATAACTTAACCATAAAGGTTTAATGTCTCCGTAGGTCCCTATTTTGGTCATGAATTTCAAATAGGTCCTCTTTCTTTTCGGCGTATCAATTGAGTCCTTGTTTTTGTAAAATTGAATTAATTAGAGGTCTGCCGTTAAATTGGACAAACGGCCGTAACAATATTGGTTACATGGCATGATCAGTGCAGTTACTAATCAGACGTGGCATGGTCAGTGCAGTTACTAATCAGACGTGGCATTTAAAAGCAATTTTGTATTAAATAAAGAAGAAGGAACAAAAGTATAATCAGATTTGGGTAAGGGTATAGTAGGAAAAAAGAAAAAATTAAAGGGCAAGACGTTTTAATTGAGGAATGCAACTGAGATTGGGGAAACAAATTGGGGGTTTTTATTATTAGGGTTCGCGTGAGGGAAGAAAAATCGCGATCTTTGTTCGAGCTGAAGCGGCAAGGTTCGTCGGTGAAGAAGATGTAGTTGGAAGCGGCAGAGTGCATGCAAGGGTTCGTGTCTCGGTAGGTCAGGTGTGGGTCCTTTTGTTGTTGGAAGCAAGAAGCTGAAGCACGTGGTGAGAGGTTAATCTCAAGGAAGGTCAGTGTTTGTGCTTTATTGTCTTTGTTTTTATTGAATCGAAACTACAATATTCGGTGGTGGTCCCCCATTGATGTATGGTTTGGTCTCTGGTTTTGATTGCATTTCGGTGGTGGGCACAGTTATCTTTAGAAATTTTTGCAGGTTTTAACTTCAACCCATAGGGACGTACGTAACTTTAACTTTAACTTTGACTTTCTAAATTTTTGCAGGTTTTATCATAGGGACGTACGTAACTTCAACCCATAGGGACGTACGTAACTTCAACCCATAGGGACGTACGTAACTTCAAACACAA
This sequence comes from Vigna umbellata, assembly GCF_029865625.1. NCBI lineage: Eukaryota > Viridiplantae > Streptophyta > Magnoliopsida > Fabales > Fabaceae > Vigna > Vigna umbellata. The sequence goes on from NC_142168.1 coordinate 35,646,675, forward strand.
ACACAACACACATTCTCTCTCCCTTCTTGTTGGTGTTGGTCAGATACAACTCATAGGGACGTACGTCACTTCAACCCATAGGGACGTACGTAACTTCAAACACAAACACAACACACATTCTCTCTCCCTTCTTGTTGGTGTTGGTCAGATACAACTCATAGGGACGTACGTCACTTCAACCCATGGGGACGTACGTAACTTCAAACACAAACACAACACACATTCTCTCTCCCTTCTTGTTGGTGTTGGTCAGATACAACTCATAGGGACGTACGTCACTTCAACCCATAGGGACGTACGTAACTTCAAACACAAACACAACACACATTCTCTCTCCCTTCTTGTTGGTGTTGGTCAGATACAACTCATAGGGACGTACGTCACTTCAACCCATAGGGATGTACGTAACTTCAAACACAAACACAACACACATTCTCTCTGCCTTCTTGTTGGTGTTGATCAGATACAACTCATAGGGACGTACGTCACTTCAACCCATAGGGACGTACGTAACTTCAACCACAAACACAACACACATTCTCTCTCCCTTCTTGTTGGTGTTGGTCAGATACAACTCATAGGGACATACGTCACTTCAACCCATAGGGACGTACGTAACTTCAACCACAAACACAACACACATTCTCTCTCCCTTCTTATTGGTGTTGGTCAGATACAACTCATAGGGACGTACGTCACTTCAACCCATAGGGACGTACGTAACTTCAACCACAAACACAACACACACTTAATCAAATCACTCATCATCTTCGTTCCACCTCCCATTTCTCCTGTCTTTGACAAACACTCATGCTTTTCTTCCCACTTCACATTCGTATAGCTTTTCTCATTACCGTCTTCACAACACCACTTGAAGAAATTGCAACCACCTTCATGTCCAGTCTGTGAAAAAAATAACAATTAAAACGACTTTCTACTCAAACAAAACACTACTTCTGCACTTTCTTACCTTGTACTTAGGGCAGCTCCAGAACTGCTTCCCTTTAGCAGTTCTAGCTGTTCTTACCACTGTTTTCTCTCCACACAGGCAAAGGGGTGATACACCATCAATCGTAGATACTCCACCACCACGAAAAACGACATCAGAGTTTTGATTCCGCCACCCATTGCATGTCGAAGATGAACAAGAATGCGACTTCTGCACTTCATTATTCATCACTTCGAATCGAAGAAAGAACGCGCACCCTCCCACTTCCAACTACATAATCTTCACCCACGAACACCGGCGCTTCGAATCGAAGAAAGAATGGGATTTTTTCCCTCACGCGAACCCTAATAGTAAGAACCCCCAATTTGTTTCCCAATCTGAGTTGCATTTCTCAATTAAAGGGGGCTGCCCTTCAAGATTTCAATTTTCCTAGTATGCCCTTACCCAAAAGTGAATATACATCTGTGCATACCAATTATTTAATACAAAAATCGTTTTAAATGCCACGTCTGATTAGTAACTGCACTGACCATGCCACGTAACCAATACTGTTACGGCCGTTTTTCTAATTTATCGGCAGACCTCTAATTGATTCAATTTTACAAAAACAAGGACTCAATTGATACGCCGAAAAGAAAGAGGACCTATTTGAAATTCATGACCAAAATAGGGACCTACGGAGACATTAAACCAACCATAAATAATGTCTATCAATCATTTCTGATTATCTATTTTTTATAAATTATTGGTCATCATTAACCTGTCAATAAATTTTAATTTTTTTAGTAATATAGTTTGTTACAACATACCCGTCACATTACATCTTAATCCAATTTTTTTTTCTTTTGCCTTATAAAATGTAAAAAAGTATTTTAAATTTTTACTATTACAAAATCACAATATTCCTATAGTCTTTCAAGAAATTTAAATATGAACAAACTTTCTCGTGTTTTTAAAATAAATAGTAAAAAGTATGAATAATATATGCGCATAATTAAAGTTGAATCTTGAGTTGGACGTCCTTTTAAGTAGGAAAATGTTTGTTCGACAACGCCGATTTGACAACAAATTAACAACGACACGTGTCGTTGTGTGATTTGTTGTTTTAATTGGAGATTTGAAAAGTAAATAAGCTGATTTGGAGGGTAGTTTCGGAATGATTTTTTGGCGCCCTTACAATTCCAGAAACTCTGTCTAAACATTTGTTTCATTCGAAAACGAAGCCTTCCACCAAAAGAGACTCCGAAACTCTGCGTCCACCATTCTGAACTTTGTGCACGCCAGCGAAATCGTGTTTGGAAGTATTGAAGTCCGGCATTGAAGTCCTTTGTCTCCGTCCACCATTGAAGTGTTGGGAGGAAGTGTATTGAAGGGGCAAGCGTTGTCATTTTCTTCAAAGGAGCGGTTTTTTAACGTCGTCGTTGTTCGTTGGACGGTTGGGGTGAGTGTTAATCGCAAGGTATTTTATATGCCCTTGTTCGTTTTTGTTTTATGGAGATTTGACAACGACGGTTTTTTCATTGCGAACCCGTGTTTTCCCATTTATTCCTTTCGCCATTTATGTATGTCCGCCATTAGTTTTCCCGTTTATTGTAAGTTTGATTGTGTAATCTATGTTTTAAAGGTGAGTTTTTTGATTCCTGACTCCATGGTATGTGTACTTGCGTTTTGGAAGGAGTTTGACTAATAGTAAGTTGATCAGCCTTTCCTATTGTAGGTGAATATTTGACAGACGCTATTTTTAGAGTTGAAAATGGAATCCTCTAATAACAATGTAAGTAGACAATAAAGAGGAATGTTTTGGTTTGTTGTTTTGGAGAAGCAATTTGACTATTATAATTTTGAACTGTTTTATAGTGGCGCCTTCGAGCTTGGATACATACATCGTACATTGCCAACATGAACTCCTTACTGGCAGCGACACATAAGATGCGCATTTCACAAACTCCGTTTAAGTGGTGTTTAGAAATTGGAGATCCTTTAGAGGTGAACCTAAAATTGTTGAAAAAGATGGTTCGTCGATGGGTTCCCCACCATCAATCGTTTAGAGTTAGCCAACATCTGGTGCCTTTCAATGTGCAGGATGTGTTCATGACTTTAGGGTTAGGAGTTGGGGGTTTGGAAGTTCCTTTTGATGAATCAATTGTGGGTAAAGTTGGTGAATCCCTTAATTCAAAATGTACGAAATTGAAAGACCTCATACATATGTTCAATGTCCTTGTAGGTAATGATGATAGTGAGGTAGATGGGGTGTGTCGCTTGTATGTATTAGTTTGTTTTGTGGTGTTCTTTTTTCCCAGGAAGGCAAGATATGTGTCGAACATGCCTTGTTTAGTCTTAGATGACTTAGACAGTTTGTCTAGTTATGATTGGAGTAGTGCTGTACATAGATATCTTGTACATAGTCTAAATAGATGTAATAAGAAACTACTTTCTAGATCGATTGCTGATTCATTGAGCATAAGTGGGAATGCTGTTGTTTTGCAGGTATGATTTATATTGGTTGTTTGTTGCATTAATTGAATCCATAGTAATAACTGTTGTGATTAGTTTGATTGTTTTAACTGTAGCTTTGGGCGTATGAACGTCTTGGTTTGCATGATGATAATTCTGCCAAGGAATTTCCGCGCGTTAGGCGATTTTCTTCGTTAAATTATACAACAAAAAAAATAGATGTTATGTTTAAGACTGCCGAGGTAAGTAACTTTGTTATGAAGTTATGTTGTTATGTTTTAATGATTTTTTCTGTTGTTATGTGATTGTTGTATATTTATTGTCATTGTCAAAGGTACAATTTGATTGGTACCTCAGTGAGAATGATTGTTTAAATCCCATCATACGTCGTGCTTTCAATTTGGATGAGGGATTGAGGCGTGAAGGTTCCAAGCGTGAAGAAAAAGTAGAAGAAAAAGTAGCTGAAAATGAATATGATGAAAATTGGCTATTATCCACTTTGGAAAAACTGAGAACAAACAATGCCAGGATAAGAAAAGTCAGAGATGAAATTGCAGCTGTTAGGAAGCTACTTGCTGATCGTGTGAAGTATCAAAAGGTGGAACAATGTCCTTCATTTCATGAACAACCTGCAGACGAAAAACATGAAGATGAACAAAATGAAGAACCTGGACATGAAGAACCTGGACATGAAGAAGCTGGACATGAAGAAAATGAAGAACGTGCAGATGAAGAACCAGCTTGTACCATGGTTGTAGAAGAAGAAGGAGTCGCCAGTGACCATCCAATAGTTGTCGTTGACGTTGGCGATGGTGTTGATGATGGTGAAGGAGAAGTGGATGTACAACCGTTGAATGTACTGCCTTTGTGTTCTTTTGTTGGTGATCCAAAAACAGTGGTGGATTTGGATCAGTTGTACCACGCAGTTACGCGAAGAGACATTCCACGGAGGTTAGAACACAGTGATTTTTTATAAGTTGTTGTTATCGGTAGTTGAATTTATGGTCAATGATATTCGTAGGTGATTTAATGATGTTGTTTTTTCAGGTACGTCTCTGAAATTATGTATCAACTGTTGAGCACAAGTGAATGTAGCTCTTTAGGGCCAAGGCAATGTGTAGACAACATGGTAATTATACAGTTGACTTTAATTACTGTTGTCATTCAATTTAGAAAGTTGATAAATTTGATGTTGAAGTTGTTAATTGTTGTGCAGGCTTTAATTTTTGCAGCAACAATGTTCATGTACTTTGAAAAAAGGTTGACTGGAGTCATAAAGAGGATTGTATTCAGTCCTATGTTTGGGGTAAATGGTTTAAGTAGGTGTTGTTGGTTTTTGGTAGCCTAGAATTTAACATTGACATCGTTGTTTAATGATGTTTTAATTTGATATTGAAGACCCATGTCCTGCACGACTATAGGAAACGACCAGTCAATCAACATGTGTGGCAACTTCTTGACTACCAGCCATATTTTCGATATGATCTGGTTCGAGTTCAGGCCTTATTGTCTGCTGATTGGGTGAGTAAGATGTACTTTGTAAGCAGATCCTTGTTTTTTAATGTGGGTTACTATTTTGACATATTCCAAACAATGTGTAGGTGTTCATCCCAATTGTAAGTGATGGTCATTGGTGGTGTTATGCACTGAAGGTCTGCACTTTTCAGTTTTATGTCATAGACTCACTTGCCAATGGTATCAAAGGACGTTGTCGGATTGATAGAAGCATTGTAAGGTTTACCTTGATTAAAAAGTTGTTTGGAAAATGACTTCTTAAATCGTACTTAGTTTAAACTAAGTGTTTTCGTTATTTTAACCAAACAGGCTCAAAATATTCAACGCCTTTGGGGTTTGTTGACGGATAAACTTGAAGAGACTAAGTGTCCTTTGTTAGTTGAGAAAGCCAACATCCCAGTCCAACCAAACACGTAATTATATTTGACCTATGTGTTAAAAAATTTTGTGATTCCATTCACAAAATTAATGCATGTCTTTTTGAATTTGAACAGATACGATTGTGGTGTAATCATGATGAAAGCTATTGAAATGTGGGATGGAGAGGACAAATATGATGGGAAAAGCATGCCTGATTATACAAATGTATGTTAAATTATGAATTTCTCAATATTACATTATTAGACCGTTGACATTGGTTATGAATTCCAATATGTTCATTTCAGGAAGAGTTGGCTGCGTTTAGGAAAAAGTATATATGTGACTGGATCCTGGACGAGGACAACGTGCGAAGATTGGAGACGCTGCAACATTTTGGATTACTATAGGATTACAAATGTGTCCTTCGTTTAGATTCTTCATCAGTAGTAAAACAATATACATTGTAGACAATTATACTATTGAAAGTGTATTACTTGGATCTATGTACATGTGAACTTGTTCTAGTAATAATGAATACAGGTGAAGTATTGGTAATATTCATTTTCGTTGTGTTTGTTTTTAGTTGGAGTCAGTTTGTTTATTCGTTACGGTAAGTGCATCGCTGCTCCCCTATTTTTATTGAACAACTCCCCATTTAGTAGGTCAGATAAATTTGTTCCATTTCATTAAGACACCCTTACCTGGTAGGTGGTTTTCTTGGGAAGTTTGTCAGCCCTGTGTGGGTACACAAGTCATACTTTTGGCACACAATGAGATAGTTGTTATATTAATCGATTACGTGTACCAGGTAATCGATTACACCACCGTTAGTTGTTCCCCAGGTTTCCCTGACATGATCTCTCAACCTGCCAAACAATGAAAAATTGTTCCAGACATTACTGGAGAGTTATTCAATCTTATGTGGGTAGACCAGTCAGACTTTTGGTGCAGAATGAGATCGTTGTTATATTAATCGATTACGGGTCCCTGGTAATCGATTACAACACCGTTAGTCTGTCCCAGGTTTCCATGCCAGGAACTCTGAAGCTGGTAACACCTTCGTTTCCTCTTCCAAACGCATTATGGTTCACAAAACCAAACACAATGACCAAGACCGTGCACAAAACCTTTTAAGAACGCTGAAAAAACACGACCAAACACTACTGGGGAGTTATTTACCCATTTTTGGGTATCGCGGACATACTTTTGGTAAACATTCCCATTTCTGGACTAGTAATCGATTAACTCTCCTGTAATCGATTACAGCTTCCTCAGACCTGGACATTTCATATAACTACCACAATTTCAACTTCCCACTGCTACCAAACAACAGATGGAATTATTATAACATTCAAAACTGAAACAACCACTTTCTTTATCAACAATACCAAAGAAAATTGTTCCAAATACAACTATCCATAATTAAACATAATCCTAATACTGGAATAATCAGAAATTACATTAATCAATCAAGTTTCGGACTATATCCAGTGTAGGGAGTTCTACAAACATGGCTTTTGTAACGTTTTCGACGTACTCTTTCCTTCATAACGGTTTCATGGCTGTAAACTCCTCCCTCACAGTCAAAGTTAATGTCAAAATCATGTTGGTTACACGGTGTACTGTAACCACCTTCATCTTTATTATTCCCTTCAAGCAGCTCAGCCTGCAATCTAGATAACTCTTCTTCAAGTTCTTCAATTACACCATCTTGTTCCTCTAAAGCATCATTAATACCTTTTATCAGTTTCATATTGATTGTTGATTTGTCTTCTTCATTCAATTCCTCTCCATTTGAACTAACTGATGCTTTGACACATGTTTCACTGTTTTCTGTCCTTGATGCACCATAATCATCAAGCATCTGCAATTTCATCACAATTACCATTACATAAAACATTCATTCAAACAAATGTAATAAAATGATAAAGTACATACCACACCCGTCTCCATTGCACGTTTAATGAACTTGTCACCAACATTTATATTCATCCAATGCAAAAATCTTGGATATTTATGTACACAAACATTGGAAGGAATGAAACGATCACAAAACCATACCTGAAATACATCATAGACGTCATAATTAGTCATCTCAAATCACAAACAGCAAACAATCCATGGAACAAATTTACCTGGAACACGTATACACAACCATCCACATAAACAGTGGTTGCACCTTTTCCTCTATTCCACGCTGTACAAGCTTTGCACAGACTGCTAAGTAGATAATGGTACACTATACGACCCCAACAAAAAGTTCCCAGATCACTGATTCTATCAACAATTTCAAACAAATTTGGAAATATTGTTCTGCTGCGATTAGGAAACAGTACTTCACTAATTGCTACCAAAATGTACAACCTACAAACATCTATTGAAGGCAACTTTTTGTGTTGCTTAAAAATAAATTCATATACCAAATCCAATTCATATTTTCCATCACCAAAGTACTTGCGACAATGACTTTCACTGACTTTGTTTTCATTCAATTTAATCTGCTCACCAACCAAACCCAACCCTAGGCTTAAGCTGACATCTATTTCCTTGAATTCAACAAATTTATCTCTAAAACTAAAACCACCTCTGTCATCATCCCATCTAATCAGTAAATCGCTCAGAATATTCCTTCCAATCTTAATATTACCATGTAATTCTAAAAACCATCGAAAGTGAGTCTTGGAGATTATGGACTTCTGCTCCTCACTCAAAATGTCATTCAAAGAAGCAATACGTTTCGTTTTCAATGAGTGACGAACAAACAGCTGCAAAAAAAGTGTTTTTTGGTACAAATAACCAACGTAAGTCACAACCAAAAAGCAACACACACCAAAAAAATTACCAACACATGCAACACCAAAATCCCCTCCCCAAAATACGAATACGGAGAGACGAAAAAGTTCATACCTTGTTCGAACAACCATTGTCACCGGACGAACCCATTGCACAATAAAATTAACAACTTCCACCAAATCCACACCCAACGACACAACGCTAATCTCTAACTCAAACAAAGAAGACGACTTCACAGAGACACCGAAGGAGACAACGGTGATCTACAACTCAAACAAACATACCCAATCTCCACAGACATTATTACCAACAAAAATGGTCACAGGGAAGCGGGACAGAGAGATCTTGAAAACAAACGAAACCCTTACAATGGAGGACGAACAACACTGTTATCAAGACACAAGTTCAAATGATTTTGAAATCCCTAAAATGGAGAGAGAACACCTTCATAAGGACAGAACTTACACTTCGAAAATGAAGAGGGCAATTTCGGAATCCTAAATTCTAGCCCCTCAGCATCAGATTTTTAATTACAAATAACATTCAAATTTCGACCACTTAAAAATTGACACGTGGCGTTGTCAAATTTTTGTCAAATTTGCGTTGTTGGAATATCGCTACCCTTTTAAGTATGAGTGAAAGCTTTGGAATAATGAACTCTAAAATTCTTACACACTATATTCTAATTAAACCACGTCTATCTCCACATTGTTAATAGAACTATTCATCCTTATATGGAAAACCAAGACATTTCTTCTTCCAAAACTTGATTTCCATGCAATAAAAAGTCTTAATGGTCCCAAAATCCATATATAGACAAACAAACCTAAACCAATTAATTCAAACATATCACAATCATCCTCTTAAATCCGTAATCTCAAGAGATACAAATTTTGGAATAGTAATAAGAGAAAGGGATGTCCTTCAACCTTTTATTCTGTACCCAGGTAGCAAAGTATAAAATATATAAACTCGATACAAAACATCACATTTTTATTTATTTATTTTATATAAAATTTCGTTTTAAAATTTCAATGTATATCAATTTAGATTCTAGAAAATATTAGTTATAGAGATTTTTCTAGGAAATATTAATTAACAAAAATTAAATGGAACAACAAATAGAAAGAAAAAAAAACTTGAAAAAACAGATAAACGGAAAACGGAGCCGAAAGTCCCATCACAGAAAATATCATTTTCAAACTTAAATATATCCTTAATGTAAGAATATAATATAAAGAATCAGATACATGTAAAATATGAACAAATAAAACGTTGGACAAAGTGAAAAAAAAGAAGACATTTTATAATCGATAAAAAAAACTTAAGGAAAGATGAACAAGTTATAAAAAAAAGGATAAAAATATAAAAAAGAAAAAGAATAATAAATTTTTAAAATAATCTGATTGATTGTTGACATAAATGGTTTTCTTAGCTGTTGCTAAACATTTATATGAAATTGTCGAGGAGTTTGATGGCAATATTTGTATTTTAATTATGACATTTCTTTATTTACTTTTCTTATAATTTTATAATTTTTGACAATCTTTTTCTTAATCACACATTGTGTGATTCCATTTTTATTTGAATTTCTGTCATACCTCGTAAATATGCACCCAAAACTCACTTGTCTAATCTCATTTATTACATCAAAACCCTGCCCAGAACCATTAAAGCGCACTTAGAAACCCCTCTGAGCGGACACCAGGTGTCAATAAACGAGGATCCGAAAATCAGTTAGTGGGATGCAGGTGTCAGCAGGAGAACGGACGTTCGTTTTAAACAAAACTGAATTTTCGAAAATTCGCGTCACTCTTCTGCATGCACCTTCTCCATTCCAAAAACTTTGACTTTCCATTTCTCCTTCTTCTCTCTAGAAAACCCTCCCTTCTCTCTACCAAAGCTTACCATTTTTCTCCTCCGATCACATTTCAGAAACCGTAGAAGTGTTCCCGGCGGTATAAGCTTCAGTTTGAACCGATCCTTTCCTCGTTCTGAAACTGGTAAGCTTATCGTCTCTAGCTATTCGTTCATATGAGCATGCAAGCCAAGTTTTGGTTGCACGCGGTCACCTTATCTGAACCACTCTTGGTTTTCTGTAATTTGTTTAGTTTGAAGAGTTTGTTTGAGCTTTGCGGGTAGAAGAAATCGTATTTCTGCGAACTGAGTTTTTGTCTGAAGCAAGTTCGTTCACTTCAAGAGGTAAGGGAAGCTTATTCAATTTAATTCGTATGTTGTATTGTGCTGTATGGATGTTCTGTGATTTGCATGAAGCATGATCTGTGATATTTGATTTTGATATATGGTCATAAGTATGAACTGATGTATGGTGAAGATGTGATGAACTATGGTATGAGTATTTGGAAGTATGAAATGTATATGCTGAAAATGAGTAAATGTAAATGAATCTTTAAGTATGAAATTTCCTATGATAAAGTACGTTCGTCATTGAACGGTCCTTGACCGTTCGGTGTTGTTATTAAACTTTATTTGAAATTGAATTCTTTCATTCGAAAAGAATTCTAGTTGAGGACGAACGCCCTCTTATATTAGTCCTACGTTTGAGCGTTCGGCCAAACGTAGATGCCCTGAGTGTTAAGTGAGGAGTTGAGAAGCTTGAAAATATACATTCGGACACTTAGTCATTCTTAAAAATCTAACTTTATCATCTCGTCTTATATAAATTTCTATTTTTAATTCGAATCAGTGATGGGTCTCGACCCAAAGCGTTCGTTATGAGTGGCGCTCGGTCTTATACCGAACGCTCGTCCTGGCCTTTAATTACCAAATGGTTGGAAGTAGCGTTCGTCCAAACTTTCAGTAAGTACGTACCGCGTTCGGTCATTGACTGGCAGTCGGTTTTTATAATTGAATTGTTCTCGGTATGGTCATTTAATCGTCTTGAGGTGTCTTTATCTATTTGGATTCGGCCTAGAGCCTTCCTACTTAAATTATTCTTTGAGTATTGATCGGATCTTCCTAGAGTCAGTTCATTCAACTGATTCGAGTGGTAAATGACATTCGTCAAATATTATGTGTCGATTTTATTCTGTTCTGAAACGAGGATTTCTCGGTCTTGTTTTTAACGTTCATCCTCGTTATGAAGAGGGCTGAACGCTCGTCATTTTATGTAATTGGAACGGAAGATGAAAATAATATTAAAGTGAAAAATTATAAAGAATGAACAGTATATGAGATGAAATGATGGTTGTGGATTTTGAACGAGCGTTCCAGGGAGGAACGACTCTTGGATGAAAGTTGGAATTTGTAAAGTATGAATGTGGACAAAGCTTAGCTGGCGATTCATCCTGATGTTCCGTGAGTGCTCGTCCTCACGTAGAGGGGAGTATGTCATGTGTGGGAACGGCAGGAGGTCCTAGTCCTTAGGGGTACTTTGGATGGAAGGGACTAACCTCGGGTGGCAGCTGATGATAAATTCCAATTACTACACCACCTGGGTGCACGAACGTCGTAGCTACACAGAATTCATACAGTCCGGACAGTCAGTCTAGTATCAGGAATTGATTGAGTTAAAGAATTGATTGAATTATATGTTGTGAATAATTTGATATGTTTGATGTGTTATGAAATGCATGTTATTAATTGAATTAAATTCAATAAGCTTACCCTTCGTTTTTCATTGTGTTGTCCTGTCTCTATATGTCCGTCCTTGTCCTTGCAATGATCATCCGTGTGGATGTGAGCAGAAGGAGACGCTCTGCTGGAAGAGGCGTTGGAAGAACAATACTTGGAGGAAGAAAACTTAGTAGAAGTCGAGGTGAAGACTGAGCAATAGGACGTTCGGCTTGTGGTTGTTTATTTTGGTTAAGTGGTCGTTCGTCCGCCTTTTGTCTTTAAGCTTTTACATGACCGTTCGGTGTTGGTTTTGTAAACCGTTCGGTCTAGAATTGTCTCTCGTATGGTTCAATGCTCGTTAGGAAGCTGTGTAAGGCCGTTCGGCCAAAACCGTACTCTTGTTTAATTAAGACTGATTTGGTTTATCATTAAATGTAATTAATTCTACTATATGGTGTTTACTGTATTTTTGGGATGTTACATATACAATCCAAAATAAATAAAAATATATATAATATTATCCAAAATCATGATAACTTTAAATACAATTCAAAAACACAAAAATACAGAACAAATTACTATGTAATATCAAATCATTATTGTTAATTATCCATCTATATTAGAGTTTTCACCGGATAAATCCATAAAATAAGAGGATTTAGGTATAGGGTTTTAATTTTTTTAATAAATTAAAATTTACACGTGGATTGCTGAATCAACCCAAGTCAGGTTCAATTCGGACAAGTAGAGTAATAAATGAGCTGTGTTCAATTTTGACTCATCTAAGTTTTCTTAAACCAATCCTGTATACAAGTGACAAGTTCTTCTCCTCCATACAAGTGTTTTGAAAAGACCGAACTTCCTTATAAACTTATCTTATCTCACGTCTTCAAGTGACTTCATCACATCCATTAACTTTCTATACCAAACAAAAACGTAGCACTTCACTTAGTTACCAACTTCGCCTTTTCCTCATCACTGTAGCTATGAATGCTCTATTTAAGGGAAGCCTCGTACTCAACGACACACAACCTTAACAAAATCTCAAATGGATTTTCTTCTAAATTACCTGAATTCCACTACCGTTGGACTTCTGTCTCTACTCCTCTTCTGTTTGTTTCTGTATAATCCCTTCAAATTTCGTCAAGGTAAAGAGCCTCCCACAGTTGCAGGAGCATGGCCGATACTTGGTCACCTTCCACTATTGAGTCGTTCAAAGACACCCCATAGAACTTTGGGTGCTTTGGCTGACAAATATGGACCCATCTTCACCATCCAACTTGGTTCCAAAAAGACTTTGGTAATCAACAACTGGGAAATAGCAAAGGAATGCTTCACCACAAACGACACGGTGATTTCCTCTCGCCCCAAGCTTGTTGCCGTGGAACTCATGGGCTACAACACTGCCATGTTTGGCTTTGCACCCTATGGTCCCTATTGGCGCGAGCTACGAAAGATTACAACTTTAGAGATCCTTTCCTCTCGTCGAGTGCAGCAACAGCAGCACGTTCGAGTATCAGAACTTCAAAGCTCGATCAAACAGTTGTATAACCTGTGGTGTAGCCAAAAGGGTGAGTCTGGTTATGCCTTAGTAGAGCTGAAGCAATGGTTTTCTCACCTGGCTTACAACATGGTCCTTCGCATGGTCGTTGGGAAGAGATATTTTGGCAGTGAAAACTTGGACGATGAGAAGGCACAGCGATGTGTGAAAGCTATGGAGGAATTCATGCGTCTGTTGGGTGTGTTCGCAGTGGGAGATGCTATTCCTTGGTTGAGATGGCTTGATTTTGGAGGCCATGAGAAGGAAATGAAAGAAATTGCCAAAGAATTGGACAGTATTTTAGGTGAGGAGTTAGAGGAACATAGACAAAAGAAGGGTTTGGGTGAGAAGGTTGATAAATTTCAAGATTTCATGGATGTGATGGTTTCCTTGTTAGATGGAAAAACTATTGATGGGTTTGATGCAGATACCATGATCAAATCCACTGTGCTGGTATGTATATGTTTAATTTACATATTACAGTCCTTTCGAGATGTTAAACTTCAACAAAATTATCCATACAAATATAACATAGTTCTACGATCAGATTTTATATATTTTCCTAAATTACTTTAGGAATAAAAATATATTTTACTTCGTCGGTTTATCATAAGTGGTATGAAAATTGGTGTTAAAATATAAGTTGTAAGATGATGTATAACCATTACCAACATCAACTTATTCTCTCACACAACCAAGTTCTTGTTGGCTGGTGTCATGTGTTGTAGTAATCATCTTCGTCCTTGATATCGGGTTCACTTGATAGGAGGGAGAGATCTGTGATTTTATTCTTTTGTGGTAAACTGAGGGACATACGTTTGAGCAAGGTACTCTTTGGTTGGGAGTGGAAATTTTTGGTGTTGTAGAAAAGGACATTTGTGGTGTTGGAAGAATGAAAATCAATGGAACACTTAGAATTTATTTTCTACTTTTCTACTCTGATTTGGTTTTTGAGAAGGATAATTAGATTTTGAGAAAAAAAAAAACTTTTAAATCCTACACCAGTATAGAAATTTTTACCTTTTACATCTTGCAAGTATATAATGGTTATGCCATTGATGCATTTTCACTTATATATTCTTTTGGGTGACTTATTTGATTTGCAGACTGTGATTTCAGGAGCAACTGACACAACTAATGTTGTTCTTATATGGACAATATCTTTGATATTGAGAAATCCTTCTGTACTGGAAAAAGTTAAAACCGAGCTAGACATTCAAATTGGGAAAGAGAGATTGGTAAGTGAGTCAGACATAAATAAGTTAACATATCTTCAAGCCATAGTCAAAGAAACTTTGAGATTGTATCCTCCTGGTCCTCTTTCGGGACCTCGTGAATTCACAGATAATTGCACTTTAAATGGTTATAACATTGAAAAGGGAACTCGTCTAATTACAAATCTTTGGAAGATTCAGACAGATAGCAATGTTTGCGAAGACCCGTTGGAATTCAAACCAGAAAGATTTCTAACAACTCACAAAGATGTTGATATCAAAGGTCAACACTTTGAGTTATTACCATTTGGAAGTGGTAGAAGAATGTGTCCAGGAGTATCCTTTGGCCTTCAAATGGTGCATTTTATTCTTGCTACTTTTTTACATTCTTTTGAAATTCTAAGTGCATCATCTGATCCTATTGATATGACTGAAACCTTTGGATTAACCAATACCAAAACCACTCCACTTGAGATTCTTGTTAAACCACGTCTATCTCTTACTTGTTATGAAAACTTCTAATCCTTGTGTGAACTACATTATCACATTGGATTTTTGTTTCAAGTAATTTTCCTTTTAGTTGTTTAAAGTACTTGTTGTTATCTTTATCATTTGTGATAAATTATTTCAAAAGTATGTATACTTATTATCTTGTATTTATGTTCAAAATACATTTGTGGCTTGTTTATGTAATTCAGCTCTTTTTCTCATAAACCATTGTAGTATCAAAATTTTGGGTTAAATTAAATAAAAATTGAAAAACTAATTGTTACATATGAAAAAAAAGAGACAAAAAATTTCATATTAAAAAGTGTTCTTTTATGTTGCGTTTCTATATTTAGAATCATAATTCATTTATTTGAAGAATTTAATTTTTTTTAGATTTAATTATACATTTTTAATTTTTGTATTTATTATATGATTGACCACTGATTATCTATTAATAAATTCAAATTTTTCTTTTAATAATGTAATTTCTTATAAGATACTCATTACATTAGATCTTATATATAAAACAAAAACTCTTTCTTTCTTTTGCCTTATAAAATGTGAAAAATTATTATAATTTTTTACCATTAGTAAGTGACAATATTCTAACATTAGTATTTCGAGGAATTTAAATATGAACACAATTTTTCGTGTTTTCGAAATGAATAGTAAAATGTATGAATACTATATGCATAAAGTTCAATCTAGTTGGCGTCCTTTTAAGTATGACGGAAAGCTTTGAATCATGAATCCTGAAATCATTACACACGATATCCTTTTTAAATACGTCCAATATTTATAGAGTTTGACAAATTTAATTGAATTGCACTATATTATTAATTAATTGTATTATATTGAAAAAAAAAATTGAATTACTTATAATAAAAATTGAATTATATAATTTTATATAGTCTAGATTCATAAGATTGAACTTCTAAAATTATAGTTTAGTAAATTACTTATTAGTTTAAAACTTATTTATTTTATATTTTTATTTATTTAAGAGTCTTTAATATTGTAGTTCAATTTAGTTAATGTCAACTTGATAAACTTTGAAGGATCGACTTAGTTGAATTTGGTCAATTTTCTATCAACATTAACTTGTAGTATTCGGTAAATTTTCAACAAGAACTAACTAAGTTGAATTCACTTTGATATTGACTTGATCGAGTTTCGATCGTGTTTGAATCAGTCAAATTTTGCTAATTCTTGTTCGTGACTAACTTAGCCAAGTTCGATCCATTTTTGGTGATTTTCAACTAGGCTTGACTCGGTCAAATTCAACCAATTTTGATCAAAAATAAATCAACTAAGTTTCTATCATGGCCATCTTGTCGAATTTTGCCAAGGCAAATTCAACCAAATATGGCTGATTTTCAACCAAGCTTGACTTGGTCAAATTCAACCAATTTTGATCAAAAATAAATCAACTAAGTTTCTATCATGGCCATCTTGTCGAATTTTGCCAAGGCAAATTCAACCAAATATGGCTGATTTTTAGTCAAGATCGACTTGATCGAGTTTTAGTTGTGGTAGTTCCGATCAAATCGGTGAATTTTCGACGAAGGCTGACTTGGCCGAATATTGATTGAGATGGACTTTATTGAGTTTTGTTTATGGCTTCTCGACCTAGTTCATCTGATTTTGGGTTGGGGCTGACTTGATCGAGTTTCGACTAAAACTACCTCTTTTGAATTCGATCAAATTTTGACTTCAAACTATTTCGATCGAGTAAAGACAAATTTTTTCTATCTACTTAATTTTTATTTTTTTTCAAGGTTTTCAAATAATAGTTCACTTCAATTCGGTTTGTTAGAAAAAAAGTAATTCAGTTCATTTCAATTTAGATGAACTATTTTTGGTTCAATGTACTTTTTAATAATTGAGTACAATTCAATTAATTTTGTCAAACCTTAACGCAAATTTTGCTCAAATTAAATACAACTAAGTTTTGACTGTGGTCATCTTAATAAAAGTCGATCAATTGTTTATCGAGACCTACTTAACTGAATTTGGTTAAATTTTGATTAAGATTGAATTTTGATCAAGACTGACTGATCAAATTTTTACAATGTATATCAATTAAGACGATTTTTATCAACATTGGACGAAATTTGGTTGAAAGTTACTCAACTCGATTTTCAGTCGTTACTATTTCGCCCAAATTAATGTAAAACAAGTTTAAGTAACTTTTATTTCTTTCGTATTAAATTTACGTTAGATAATGATGATGTTATACTTTCTACATTATTATTTATACTTGTTTAAGGATTTTCATCACCACTGGTATATTTAGGATGATACTTCCATACTATACACAATATTTTTAATAAAAGTTACATAAGTCACTGTTTTATATTAAGACAAATATGTAACATACTAAAATAAGATAACAGTTATCTAATTTAACTAACAGAAAAATTAAACTCGACAAGTTCATGTAAGAAAATACAAATTTTTTGAATAATTAATAGAAGAATTAATAAAGCTTCAATTAAAAAATATCAAAAAAATTCGTCTAATTTATAATCATATCTTGAGAAAGATATTTCTCAATACCAGCATGACAAGTTCTTCTCCTCCATACAACACGTGTGTTTTGTAAAGACCGAACTCACTTTTGTTCTGACATCTTCGAGTGACTTCATTACATCCACTAACTTTCTATGTTAGTTATCAACTTCGCTTTCTTCTCATCTCTGTAGCAACGAATGCTCCAAACAAAACACAACCATAACAAAACCTCAAATGGATTTCGTTCTAAATTACCTGAATTCCACTACCATTGGACTTCTGTCTCTAATCCTCTTCTGTTTATTTCTGTACAATCCCTTCAAATTTCGTCAAGGTAAAGAGCCTCCAACAGTTGCAGGAGCATGGCCAATACTTGGTCACCTTCCACTATTGAGTCGTTCAAAGACACCCCATAGAACTTTGAGTGCTTTGGCTGAAAAATATGGACCCATCTTCACCATCCAACTTGGATCCAAAAAGACCGTGGTAATCAACAACTGGGAAATAGCAAAGGAATGCTTCACCACAAACGACACGGCGGTTTCCTCTCGCCCCAAGCTTGTTGCCGTCGAACTCATGGGCTACAACCATGCCATGTTTGGCTTTGCACCCTATGGTCCCTATTGGCGCGAGCTACGAAAGATTACAACTTTAGAGATCCTTTCCTCTCGTCGAGTCGAACAACTGCAGCATGTTCGAGTCTCAGAACTTCAAAGCTCTATCAAAGAGTTGTATAATCTTTGGTGTAGCCAAAAGGGTGAGTCTGGCTATGCCTTACTGGATCTGAAGCAATGGTCTTCTCGCCTGGCTTTCAACATGGTCCTTCGAATGGTCGTGGGGAAGAGATATTTTGGCGGTGAAAACTTGGATAATGAGAAGGCACAGCGATGTGTGAAAGCTGTGGAGGAATTCCTGCGTCTGTTGGGTGTGTTCGCTGTGGGAGATGCTATTCCTTGGTTGAGATGGCTTGATTTTGGAGGCCATGAGAAGGCAATGAAAGAAACTGCCAAAGAATTGGACAGTATTTTAGGTGAGGAGTTAGAGGAACATAGAAAAAAGAAGGGCTTGGGTGAGAAGGTTGATGAATTTCAAGATTTCATGGATGTGATGATTTCCTTGTTTGATGGAAAAACTATTGATGGGTTTGATGCAGATACCATGATCAAATCCACTGTGCTGGTATGTATATGTTTAATTTACATATTACAGTCCTTTCGAGATGTTAAACTTCAGCAAAATTATGCATACAAATATAACATAGTTCTGCAATCAGATTTTATATATTTTCCTAAATTACTTTAGGAATAAAAATACATATTTTACTTCGTCGGTTTACCATAAGTGGTATGAAAATTGGTGTTAAAATATAAGTTATTCTCTCACACATCCAAGTTCTTGGTGTGTCTTGTGTTGTAATAATCATCTTCATCCTTTATATGGGGTTCATTTGATACTTAGGGAGAGATCTGTGTTTCTATTCTTTGGTGGGAAACTGAGGGACATACTATGCATAGGAGCAAGGGTACTCTTTGGTTGGGAGTGGAAATTTTGGTCTTGTAGAAAAGGACATTTGTGGTGTTGGAAGAATGCAAATCAATGGACCACTTAGAATTTATTTTCTACTTTTCTACTCTGATTTGGTTTTTGAGAAAGATAATTAGATTTTGAGAAAAAAGAAACTTTTAAATTCTACATCATCAGTTTAGAAATTTTTACCTTTTACATCTTGGAAATCTAGAATGGTTATACAGCTTATCCAAGTATTTCCTAGAAAATAAATAAATAAAAATAAATAACCTTTTTCGTAAATTAAAATTAATTTCCTTAGCTTCACTGATCCAATTTTTTTTGGATGATTTATTTGCTTCACTGATACAATTTCTTTTGGATGACTTATTTGATTTACAGTCAGTGATTTCAGGAGGAACTGACACGAGTAATACTATTCTTATATGGGCAATATCTTTGATATTGAGAAATCTTTCTGTATTGGAAGAAGTTAAAAGAGAATTAGACATTCAAATTGGAAAAGAGAAATTGGTGAGTGAGTCAGATATAAGTAAGTTAACATATCTTCAAGCCATAGTCAAAGAAACTCTGAGATTGTATCCTCCTGGTCCTCTTTCGGGACCTCGTGAATTCAAAGAAATTCTAGAATTGCACTTTAAGTGGTTATAACATAGAAAAGGGAACTCGTCTAATTACAAATCTTTGGAAGATTCAGACAGATAGCAATGTTTGGAAAGACCCATTGGAATTCAAACCAGAAAGGTTTTTAACAACTCACAAAGATGTTGATATCAGGGGTCAACATTTTGAGCTATTACCATTTGGAAGTGGTAGAAGAATGTGTCCAGGTGTATCCTTTGGCCTTCAAATGGTGCATTTTACTCTTGCTTCTTTTTTACATTCTTTTGAAATTTTAAGTGCATCACCTGATTCTACTGATATGACTGAAACGTTTGGATTAACCAATACCAAAACCACTCCACTTGATATTTTTATTAAACCACGTTTATCTTTTACTTGTTATGAAAATCACTAATGCTTGTATCAACTAAGTGATGACGTTGGATTTTGGTTCCAAGTAATTTTTCTAGTTTGTTCAAATTATTTGTTACTATGTTTACGTTTTCTCTGATAAATTATTTCAAAAGAATGTATGCTTGTTATCTATATATATTTGTATTCAAAGAACATTCATGATTGTTTATGTAATTTCAGCTCTTTTTCTCATAAACTCTTGTGGTATCAAAAATTTGGGTTAAATTAAATAAAAATATAACAACTAATTGTCACATATGAAAGAAAAACTGAACAAAAATTAGTAACGGGTATAGAGCGATTTATAATTTCAAAGGAATTGATAAAATAAATTTTATATTAAAAATGTTCTTTTTATGTTGTGTTTTGATTAGATAATTTAGAAGAATAATTTATTTTTTATGTGAAAAATTTTAAATTTTTTAGATTTAATTATATATTTAATTTTATATTTGTTAAATTAATTCGATTTTATTTTTATATATTTGATTCTTTATGGATATTACGTATTTGTTAGTAAAATTTATCAACAATTTTTTTTCTCATAAATTATTAATTTGTCAATAAATTTAAAATTTTCTTGTTTATAACATACTCGTTAGATCCAGAAAAATTTCTTTCTTTTTTTGCGGTATAAAATGTGAAAACCGTCTTATAAGATTTTACTAGTAGAAAAGTAAGTGACAATATTATAATTTATAGTCTTTCAAGAAATTTAAATATGAACACATCTCGTGTTTCCGAAATGAATAGTATGACGGTATTTGAAATCTTAAAAAATATGTTAACCGTATTTGAAAATATGATTAACATATTCAATTTAAATTATTCAATAACCGTATTTCCAAATATGCTTAATATATTTTTTTTATTTTTTTGTTTTTAGTTTTGTAATATGTTTTATTTTATTTTTAATAAATAATATTTTAATTTAAAATATTAAATTTTATTTTATAATT